>NC_091985.1:14799842-15399842 GCF_044704955.1 Pristiophorus japonicus
TCTCTCTCTCTCTGGCCCTCTCTCTCTCTCTCTGGCCCTCTCTCTCTCTCTCTGGCCCTCTCTCTCTCTCTCTGGCCCTCTCTCTCTCTCTCTGGCCCTCTCTCTCTCTCTCTCTGGCCCTCTCTCTCTCTCTCTGGCCCTCTCTCTCTCTCTCTGGCCCTCTCTCTCTCTCTCTGGCCCTCTCTCTCTCTCTCTGGCCCTCTCTCTCTCTCTCTGGCCCTCTCTCTCTCTCTCTCTGGCCCTCTCTCTCTCTCTCTGGCCCCTCTCTCTCTCTCTCTGGCCCTCTCTCTCTCTCTCTGGCCCTCTCTCTCTCTCTCTGGCCCTCTCTCTCTCTCTCTGGCCCTCTCTCTCTCTCTCTGGCCCTCTCTCTCTCTCTCTGGCCCTCTCTCTCTCTCTCTCTGGCCCTCTCTCTCTCTCTCTGGCCCTCTCTCTCTCTCTCTGGCCCTCTCTCTCTCTCTCTGGCCCTCTCTCTCTCTCTCTGGCCCTCTCTCTCTCTCTCTGGCCCTCTCTCTCTCTCTCTGGCCCTCTCTCTCTCTCTCTCTGGCCCTCTCTCTCTCTCTCTGGCCCTCTCTCTCTCTCTCTGGCCCTCTCTCTCTCTCTCTGGCCCTCTCTCTCTCTCTCTGGCCCTCTCTCTCTCTCTCTGGCCCTCTCTCTCTCTCTCTGGCCCTCTCTCTCTCTCTCTGGCCCTCTCTCTCTCTCTCTGGCCCTCATTAGCTCAAACTCGCTCTCTTACTCTCTCTCTCTAGCACTCTCGCTCTCTCTCTCCCTATCTCTCTCTCTAGCTCTCTCACTATCTCTCTCTCTCTCTCTCTAATGGAAATGTCACGTTCGTGCAGTGAGGAATGTTCTTTGGAGATTGGGGTTGAGTCAACCTGGTTGGTCCAAAAGAAAGAAAGCTTTACTCTGGATCTGCGTCTGATTCGGCAAATGGGGCAATTATGCGATGGTAGGTCCCTAAATATTTGAGATATTTGAGCAATCTTTGACATGCACTCACCTTTAACAGGTGGAGAGGTTTTGTTGGTCCTCAGTCAGAGACATGTTGAAGAAATGGAATCTCCATTTTTGGTGCAGGATGGCAAGAATCGAGTGACAGGATTATGGGACAAAGTGCCAGGAAGATTGACTCATCTTGTTAGGTCGAACGCCACAAAGCAGCGTTGACATTGGCTTTATAGAACTCCGAAGTCCAGGACCACCTTGCTCCCTCAGGTTGAAGAGCAACATAGACACAAGAGGGGAAGAATTCCTCTGGTCACGATGTGCCCTGACATTCATAAAGATACGCTCTGCCTGGTATTCTTAATGAAAGCTTAAGCATGAGGAAAATAAATTCCTTTGTATTTCCACTGCGAATACCAAACAAGTAGCCATTTTATGGCACATTAACAGAATCGCTCCAGTTTCTTTCACTAATGGCCTTTTCTTATTCCTCAAAAATTTTTCAGTATATTTTTCAGTCACAAATGTAGGCAGAAATGTCAGTGCGGGCTTAAAAGTTAAAGGGTTTCCCTGTTTTATACTGGCATCAGCTCTGTAACTGATATTAGCAAACTCAAAGAAAACAGAGAGTCGGGATTATTGGGTCATTTTCCGGTTGGCAAACAGTAACTAGTGGGGTGCCTCAGGAATTAGTGCTAAGGCCTCAACTATTTACAATATGCATTAATGACTTGGATGAAGGGACCGAGTGTAATGTAGCCAAGTTTGCTGATGATACAAAGATAGGTGGGAAAGCAAATTGTGAGGAGGACACAAAAAATCTGCAAAGGGATATAGAGAGGCTAAGTGAGTGGGCAAAAATTTGGCAGATGGAGTATAATGTGGGAAAATGTGAGGTTATCCACTTTGGCAGAAATAACGGAAAAGTAAATTATAATTTAAATGGAGAAAAATTGCAAAGTGCTGCGGTACAGAAGGACCTGGGGGTCCTTGTGCATGAAACACAAGAAGTAAGTATGCAGGTACAGCAAGTAATCAGGAAGGCAAATGGAATGTTGGCCTTTATTGCAAAGGGGCTAGAGTATAAAAGCAGAGAAGTCCTGCTACAACTGTACAGGGTATTGGTGAGGCCACACCTAGAGTACTGCGTACAGTTTTGGTCTCCGTATTTAAGGAAGGATATACTTGCATTGGAGGCTGCTCAGAGAAGGTTCACTCGGTTGATTCCGGAGATGAGGGGATTGACTTATGAAGATACGTTGAGTAGATTGGGCCTATACTCATTGAGGTTCAGAGAATGAGGGATAATCTTATCGAAACATATAAGATAATGAGGGGGCTCGACAAGGTGAATGCAGAGAGGATAATTCCACTCATAGGGGAAACTAAAACTAGGGGACATAGTCTCAGAATAAGGTGCCGCCCATTTAAAACTGAGATGAGGAGGAATTTCTTCTCTCAGAGGGTTGTAAATCTATGGAATTCTCTGCCCCAGAGAGCTGTGGAAGCTGGGTCATTGAATATATTTAAGGTGGTGATAGACAGATTTTTGAGCAATAGGGGAATAAAGGTTTATGTGGAGTGGGCAGGGAAGTGAAGCTGAGTCTATGATCAGATCAGCCATGATCTTATTGAATGGCGGAGCAGGCTCGAGGGGCCGTGTAGCCTACTCCCGCTCCTATTTCTTATGTTCTATGTTCATATGAATGTTAAAAATGAAGTCTGTTTGGGTCGAATGTAATGTGCCTCTGAAGTAGACCTCACCAAGGCATGCAGTGGTCTTCTTGTGTAATTTAGCAACCAAATTACCTCTTTAATTCCTTCCCCTCCCAACCTCCCACACGGCATCTTCGCTCTCAGTGATTGTCAAAGTCTTTATGTTCACTCTTTGAGGGGGTAAGAGATAATTATTGCACAAGAATTTTTAGCAATAGGAAAACAACAACACCACCAACTTGTATTCATAGAGCGCCTTCAATGTAGTAAAAAGTCCCAAGTTGCTGCACTGGAGCGTTATCAAACAAAATCTGACACCGAGCCACATAAGGAGATTATACGACAGGTGACCAAAAGCTTGGTCAAAGAGGTCGGTTTTAAGGAGCGTTTTAAAGGAGGAAATGCCACGGCACGACCATGGACAAGGTGGACCACTTTCCATACCCTCGGGAGCCTACTATCAGCAAGGACAGACATCGACAACAAGGTTCAACACCACCTCCAGTGCGCTAGCGCAGCCTTTGGCCGCCTGAGGAAGAGAATGTTCAAAGATCAGGCCCTCAAATCTGGCACCAAGCTTATGGTCTACAGGGCTGTAATAATACCCACCCTCCTGTATGGCTCAGAAACGTGAACCATATACAGTAGACACATCAAATCGCTGGAGAAATACCACCAACAATGTCTCCCCAAGATCCTGCAAATCCCCTGGGAGGACAGACGCACCAACGTTAGCGTCCTCAATCAGGCCAACATCCCCAGCATCGAAGCACTGACCACACTCGACCAGCTCCGCTGGGTGGGCCACATTGTTCACATGCCTGACACAAGTCTCCCAAAGCAAGTGCTCTACTCGGAGCTCCTACGTGGCGGGCGAGCCCCAGGTGGACGGAGAAAACATTTCAAGGACACCCTCAAAGCCTCCCTGGCCAAAGACCACCTTAAGTGGAGGAAGAGCATCCGGGAGGGCGCTGAGCACCTCGAGTCTCATCGCCGAGAGCATGCAGAAACCAAGCACAGGCAGCGGAAGGAGCGTGCGGCAAACCAGTCCCACCCAACCTTTCCTTCCACGACTGTCTGTCCCACCTATAACAAAGACTGTCATTCCCGTATTAGACTGTTCAGTCACCTAAGAACTCACTTTTAGAGTGGAAGCAAGTCTTCCTCGATTTCGAGGGACTGCCTATGATGATGATAATAAAGGAGGAGAGAGTCAGAAAGGCACAGAGGTTTAGCGAGGAAGTTCCAGAGCTTAGGGCCCAGGTAGCTGAAGACACGGCCGCCAATGATGAAGCGATTGAGTGCAGTTATCTCAAGTTGTGGGGCTGGAGGGGATTACAGTGATAGAGAGGGATGAGGCCATGGATGAGAATTTGAAAATCGAGGCGTCGCTTAACCAGGGGTTCATGCAGGTCAGCGAGAACAGGGGTGATGGTGAGCGAGAGTTGGTACGAGTTAGGACACAGGCAGCTGAGTTTTGGATGACCTCATGTTTACGGAAGGTAGAATGTAGAAGGCCAGGCAGGAGTGTGTTGAAGTAGTTAAGTCTAGAGGTAACAAGGGCATGGATGTTAAAAGCCCACTCCTTTTTCATACATCATCCATACCTTGAAACCATCTCACCATATCCCTCAATCCCTTCCGTCAGATTGTTTCTTAATACAGTAATATCTGCAGTGGTTTAAGATGGTGGCTCACCACCATTTTCTCAAGGACAATCAAGGATGGGCAATAAGAACATAAGAAATAGGAGCAGAAGTAGGCCAAACGGCCCTTCAGGCCTGCCCTGCCATTTAATACGATCATGGCTGATCCGATCATGGACTCAGGTCCACTTCCCTGCCCGTTCTCCATAACCTCTTATTCCCTTATCAGTTAAGAAACTGTCTATCTCTGTCTTAAATTTATTCAATGTCCCAGCTTCCACAGCTCTCTGAGGCAGCGAATTCCACAGATTTACAACCCTCAGAGAAGAAATTCCTCCTCATCTCAGTTTTAAATGGGCGGCCCCTTATTCTAAGATCATGCCCTCTAGCTCTAGTCTCCCCTATCAATGGAAACATCCTCTCTGCATCCACTTTGTCAAGTCCCCTCATAATCCTACATGTTTTGATAAGATTACCTCTCATTCTTCTGAATTCCAATGAGTAGAGGCCAACCTACTCAACCTTTCCTTATAAGTCAATCCCCTCATCCCCAGAATCAACCTAGTGAACCTTCTCTGAGCTGTCTTCAAAGCAAGTATATCCTTTCTCAAATATGGAAACCAAAACTGCACGCAGTATTCCAGGTGTGGCCTCACCAATACCCTGTACAGTTGTAGCAGGACTTCCCTGCTTTTATACTCCATTCCCTTTGCAATAAAAACCAAGATTCCATTGGCCTTCCTGATCACTTGCTGTACCTGCATACTATCCTTTTGTGTTTCATGCACAAGTACCCCCGGGTCCCGCTGTACTGCTGCAGTTTACAATCTTTCTCCATTTAAATAATAACTTGCTTTTTGACTTTTTTCTGCCAAAGTGGATAACCTCACACTTTCCCACATTATATTCCATCGGCCAACTTTTTGCACACTCACTTGCAGATTTTGAGTGTCCTCCTCACACATTGCTTTTCCTCCCATCTTTGTATCGTCAGCAAACTTGGCTACGTTACACTCAGTCCCTTCTTCCAAGTCATTAATGGAGAAACTTCTTCACCCAGAGAGTGGTGAACCTGTGGAATTCTCTACAACAGAAAGTTGTTGAGGCCAATTCGCTAAATATACTCAAAAAGGAGTTAGATGTAGTCCTTACTACTCGGGCGATCAAGGGGTATGGCGAGAAAACAGGAATGGGGTACTGAAGTTGCATGTTCAGCCATGAACTCATTGAATGGCGGTGCAGGCTCGAAGGGCCGAATGGCTTACTCCTGCACCTATTTTCTATGTTTCTATTGTAAATAGTTGGGGTCCCAGCACTGATGCGTGCGGCACCAATAAATGCTAGCCCCAGCAGCGAAGCCCCCATCACGTGAATGAATTTTAAAAAAAAACTTGTACCTATACACACACCTTATCGTATCCGAATGGCTGCGCAGGGCGGGTACAGTTTATCAGCAGGAAGCCATTCCATTACGTGACAACTTCGAAAACTGCCAATGGCTTCAAAAATGTGTCACAGACCTTAATGAGGCTTCGACTTCCAAAATGCCCCGGGGTGCACAAGCCACTGACATTTGAAAACAGCTAATTACACTGAAAGTACAGTGGGACATTCCTTAAGCTATAGGTACACCCAACAGCCCTTCGCTTGTATTGGGGTAAACAAGATATCTAAATGCATGAATGCCTAAAGGGGATTCGCGTTAAAGAAGCAACAAGGTTTATATCCTTAGAGAGGGAATCGGTGATATGTCCTCAAGAAATCTAGATTTTTAACAATTCATTTTTGCCTTTCCCAGGAGACCACATGGCTCCGTTTGGGGTGGAATGTTTCAGTGCAGGGGGTGTCGCAGGTGTGTGAGGCGGACTGGTTGGGCTGGGTGCTCTTTGCCTTTCCGCCATTGTTCATTGGTTTATATTTAACCTTCAGGGTTGCTGACCGAGGGCCGTGCAGCTGTTGGCCGGTGCGGATACGATGGGTTGAAATGGCCTCCTTCTGCTCTGTAGATTTCTATGTTTCCACTTGGTGTACTTTGCAGTATTATTTTGTAATCTACAATGAACGTGTGGATTGCAGATCAGGTTTTTCTCTTTCATTGCGCCGGTTCCACAGCGCAGGCGAGGTGGGTGGGGGAGGGGAACGGATGGAGAGCCATTCCATTGGCTCCTCACCATCTGATGGTCCTTCAGCAACTTCCCACCAAAGGTGAAGGCGGCCAGAGAGTGTGTCCGCTCAAATGTACATGAGCCTATTGGAATGAGGTGCAGAGGATAGATATGTGTCTTGCAAAGCTATTTCCCAGTGTCAGCCGTAGCCCAGTGGGTAGCCCTCCCCCCACTCGAGTCAGAAGGATGTGGTTTCAGGGCCCACTCCCGAGACTTTGAGCGCATATTTTAGGCTGACGTTCCCAGTACAGCACTGAGGGAATGCTGCACTGTCGGAGATGCCGTCTTTTGGATGAGACATTAAACCGAGGACTTGTCAGCTCTCAGGTGGACATAAAAGATCCCGTGGTACTATTTTGAAGAATAGCAGGTGAGTTATCCACGGTGTCCTGGGCAAAATACACGAACATTCACCATAAACTTCAGCAAATTGCCAGCAATCCAGCAACACACACAGCAACCTACCAATACATACCACCATAACACTAACACATATCAGCAGCACCAGTCACCTACCAACACACATGGCAAGCTAACAACACAGCAATCTGATGAAATACCCGCGACCCATCAAAACAGACCAGTAACCCAACAAGAATGTCTGTAAATCCATCAACAAGAGAGAGCAGAAACCCTCCAAATCAGTAACTAGGGGCTCAATTTTCCCGTGTTATCTGCATCGTTTTTTGGGCGTAAGTTAAAATATCCAAGTTTCCGCAAAAGTTTCGGCGCCAGCGTAACTAAGTTAGGTACGATTTTGTTAGGTTAGCATTTTTGCGTCATAGGGGGCCGTAACCTGGTGTCTGCGCCAGTTTTTCACAATTAAGCAAGTTCGGCCAACTTACATTTTTCCAAGGACGGCAAATGTGACCACTTCCAAAAAACATTCTGGGCACTTAAGAAAAACCAGCACAAGTTAAAAAAAATCAGCGCAGAAAGACGGCATTGTTTTTAGGCGAAGTTTTGGAGGGAGTCAAATTATGCATCATGAAGCTTAATTTTTTGAAAGTCAAAAAAAAAAGAGAGAAAATGGAAGTCTAATGCAATTCTTTCATTTTTTCCAAAGTACCACGCCACCACCGAACGTCTCTTCGCCGGGCTCGAGGGTCGGAACGTCAGCCGGTAGAATCGCGCCCTCGCCCAGACACAGGGGCTCGGCTTCAAAAGATGCCAATGAAGCATTTTTCAAGTTGTTGTCACTGTTGTAATATAACTTATCCTCTTTACCCATGTTGCCTTCAGATTCACGGTACAGCAAGTAATTAGGAAGACAAATGGAATATTGGCCTTTATTGCAAGGGGGATGGAGTATAAAATTAGTGCCGTCCTGCTTCCTGCATCAGGAACATTCTTCCTGCATCTAACCTGTCCGATCCCATCAGAATTTTATATGCTTCGATGAGATCCTCTCTCATTCTTCTAAATTCCAGTGAATATAAGCCTAGTCAATCCAGTCGTTTTTCATATGTCAGGCCTACCATCCCAGGAAGCAGTCGGTGAACCTTCGCTGCACTCCCTCAAGAGCAAGAACGTCCTTCCTCAGATTAGGAGACCAAAACTGTACACAATATTCAAGGTGTAGCCTCACCAAGGCCCCTGTACAACTGCAGTGAGGCCTCCCTGCTCCTATACTCAAATCCTCTCGCTATGAAGACCAACATACCATTTGCCGCCTTCACCACCTGCTGTACCTGCATGCCAACTTTCAATGACTGATGTACCATGACACCCAGGTCTTGTTGCACCTCCCCTTTTCCTAATCTGTCACCGTTCAGATAATATTCTCCTTTCCTGTTTTTGCCACCAAAGTGGATAACCTCACATTTATCCACATTATACTGCATCTGCCATGCATTTGCACACTCACCTAATCTGTCCAAGTCACCCTGCAGCCTCTTAGCATCCTCCTCACAGCTCACACTGCTTCCCAGCTTAATGTCATCTGCAAACTTGGAGATATTATACTCAATTCCTTCATCTAAATCATTAATGTATATTGTAAATAGCTGGGGTGCCAGCACTGAACCCTGCGGTACCCCACTAGTCATTGCCTGCCATTCTGAAAAGGACCCGTTTATTCCTACTCTTTACTTCCTGTCTGCCAACCAGTTCTCTATCCACGTCAATACATTACCCCCAATACCATGTGCTTTCATTTTGCACACCAATCTCTTGTGTGCGACTTTGTCAAAAGCCTTTTGAAAGTCCAAATACACCACATCCTCTGGTTGGCCCTTGTCCACTCCACTAGTTACACCCTCAACAAATTCTAGAAGATTTGTCAAGCATGATTTCCCTTTCATAAATCCATGCTGACTTGGACTGATCTGGTCACTGCTTTCCAAATGCGCTGCTGTTTCATCTTTAATAATTGATTCCAACATTTTCCTCACTACTGATGTGAGGCTAACCAGTCTATAATTCCCATTTCTCTCTCCCTCTTTTTTTAAAAGATGGGGTTACATTAGCTACCCTCCAATCCATAGGAACTGATCAGAGTCTATAGAATGTTGGAAAATGACCACCAATGCATTCACTATTTCTAGGGCCACTTCCTTAAAGTACTCTGGGATACAGACTATCAGGCCCTGGGGATTTATCGGCCTTCAATCCAATCAATTTCCCTAACACAATTTCCTGACTAATAAGGATTTCTTTCAGTTCCTCCTTCTCGCTAGACCCTCGGCCCCCTAGTATTTCCGAAAGGTTGTTTGTGTCTTCCTTAGTGAAGACAGAAGCAAAGTATTTGTTCAATTGGTCTGCCATTTCTTTGGTCCCCATGATAAATTAACCTGATTCTGACTGCAAGGGACCTAAATTTATCTTCACTAATCTTTTTCTCTTCACATATCTATAGAAGCTTTTGCAGTCAGTTTTTATGTTCAGGAGGACTGCTTTGTCAGTCGAAGTAAAGGTTACACAGCTGCACTTTTATTTGATGCATCCGGATCATTCCAGGCCACAACTGCGGATGTGTGTGCCATTTCTCAACATGCAACACATATCTGCATTCGGCAGGTGACTGCTGCACTATATGCCCAGAGGAATTATTACATCACGTTCCCCATGACCGCCCAGGCAATACGCGACAGGGCTGTGGGCTTTTCCAGGATTGCTGGCTTTCCCAAGGTACAGGGCTGCATTGATTGTACCCACATCGCCTTGCGAGCAGCTTTGGAGGATTCTGAAATGTACAGGAACAGAAAAGGCTTCCACTCCATGAATGTGCAACTCGTTTGTGATGACATGCATCGTATCATGTCAGTTGATGCGAGATACCCTGGGAGCACCCATGATGCATTCATCCTACGCGAGAGCGCTATATCTGCCATGTTTCAGCAGCAGCCAGAAGGGCAGAGCTGCTTACTGGAAGATAAAGGATACGGCCTCACCCCCTGGCTCATGACGCCCCTGCACGTAACCTCGGACGGAAGCTGACCAGGAATACAGCATGTCGCACATTGCAACGCGCAGCATAATAGAGGGGACCATTGGCATCTTGAAACAGCATATCCGATGCCTGGACCATTCCGGAGGCTATACTCCCCTGAGATTGTCGGTCAGTTCACTGTTGTGTGCTGCATGCTGCATAACTTAGCCATCATGAGGCAGCAGCAGCTGGTAGTAGAAGACCACCTGAGGCGAGAGTGGCTGATGACGAAGAGGAGGAGGAGGCTGAGGAGGAAGCCATGCAACCTGAACCCGGAGCACGATGGCGGGCCGTCGTGGCCCTTTAACGATTGCTCGAGCCTTGGGCCAGCAGCTTATCTGTGAACGCTTTGCTGCCTGAAGGCTCAGCGACAACTATTCCACAAGGACCATGTCAACTGTTTGGACCTGTTCCGTAATGATGTGTTGTGTTAATGGAACAAATGATGGCAATGATTCAGTTATAATTTAATATATATTTTAATCAAACGCTTGCTTGTACTACTGTAATTAGAATATTCTTGTATCAAACTCTATATAGTTTTCAGTTAAGATCACTTACAAACTTTTAAACTTGTAAATTTACATCACTTACAAAAAAAAATAATTTGAGAACAGTTACAATGGCAATAACAACATCAAACATTGGCTGCACCCATCTCTCCTCCACCTTATCCTAAGACCGCCCGCTGCGCTTGGTCTTGGTGACTCCACCCCTGTCCGCAGGCAGTGGCGCAGTGTTGGTTGGTACCAAGCTTATTCTATCGAGCATCTCGGATAATGCACACTTCTTGATGGGGGGGCGTGAGCAGGCGGTAATGTGGATGGCCCGGCTTGGGCCTCATCGGAGGCTGGTCTGGGAATTGGAGTGGAAGTTGCAGTTGATTCCGTCAATGTCCACGGGATCTGGGAGTGCTCCCTTATTGCAACAGCTAACTCCGACATTCCCTCCCTCATGTTCACCAACAGTGCATCAACTACCTACGACATTCCCTCCCTCGTGTGCACTGACAGTGTATCCTGCTACCTGCGACAGTGTTCCCATTTATCTTGAGAGTTTTGTTACTTCTCTCGACAGTCCCGATACCTCCTCACCCACCCCACTGGTGGTGTCCAGGAGTGATCGCGTAAGGTCAATGCTCTCCCGACTCATTGCCATCATCTGAACCACATCTGTTAGATCCTGCACCTCAGGAGAGCGCTGTCGAGTTCTCCTTCCCCTCCTCACCCTGGGTGTGGCTCACTGCATCCCGCTGGGACCCACAGCCTCCGATGGTGGGGTCCTGGGTGTACCTTGCTGCACACCCCACTGGAACAGCCAGCCTCGGACTGTGCGAAACCATGGAATATCCCACCACTCTGGGAAGGGGCTGGCACCTCAATGGGCAGCACCTGCACCTTTTCCAGAGTGAGTACAACAGTGGGGGTTTCATCCCCCCCAACCCCCTCCCCTTGGTCTGGAGGGTGGGATTGGAAGACGTTCTCTTCAGGCTTGTCCGCGTCTGAATCTTCTTCTGCATCGGCTTCAGCCTAGTCAGGGTTGGCCTCAAGTTCTGCAAAATATAACAGAACAGACAACTGGTTATCAGCAGAGGAGGGGGCAGGGTGGCATGAGTAGGCTCACACAGCGCAGGCAGCAGGCTCATTTGAAGGACCACGAAGCGTAGCTGACGGAGACATCCCCATGAACCGAAGCATGGCTAGCCCGTGCAGTACTTGACTTTTAGCAAAGCCAGACTGTGGAATTTGCGGGACGTACCCTCTGCCGCGAGTGTGGGCCCAGCTTGTGCAGTGCTGGTTGCTTTTCTCCAGGCAGGACCCATCAAAGCAGCAAGCCTCTCTTCCAAGATTGTCAGTGGGTGCAGCTTTGCCGGGCCTCTTCCTGTTCAAGTTCTCTCTCTCTTATTGTGTGCCACCTTTCTCTGCAAAGATGAAAATATAATTTTTTTTTTTAAAAAGAGAGCGTGTCTTTCTGCTGCGTGGGATATACAGATGGTTACATTTACAATTGCAATTCCAGTAAATAAATGAAATATTACTTGCACTAACTACTTGACCAAGGTCCTGCCACTTCTTTTTGCCTCCAGACCTCAGGGTGGTCACCATGGCACAGTAATCTTCTGCAAGTTGGTTCCAGCGTTTCTTCATTTCTTTTGGTGAAACTGTTATGTGATGTCTGCTGGTGTCCAGCTCGTGCCATCTGCTCTCAATCACAGTAACTAGTACCTCCACCTCGTCCTGTGAGAAATTCTTGGAACGTGAGCCACATTGCATATTGCAGCTCCGATTTTTCCACTGAGAATTAAAGTTCTCACATAGCACTCAAAGTTCGCACACACAACTGGCTCTTAAAAAATGGCCGAATGCAGACTAGGTGGTGTACTGGGCATGTGCACCCACAGCAGTCACGTAAAAAATGCCTTTTTTTTCCGCGCATGCACAGAAGGGGGGTAGAACATCATTTTTTCCACGCAGACATTAAGCTCCACCCCTCGAAGCTAAAGGACAGGCTGTGCGGCGCCAATTAAAAAAATTAGAATGGGGAGACTTGAAAGTTTTTTTTTTGGAGTTGTCGGGGCCAAAGAAAACAGGCATAACTCTTGAAATGTGCCAAAAAACAGTATCGGGGAAAATTGAGTCCCATGTTCCAAACCCATCAATAATCTGCCAAAACACAAGCAAACCACACAAATATACCAATAACCCCAACATAAATACAAGTTACTCTATCCAAAACACACAAAAAATTCAAAATACACCAATGACCCACAAAATAAACTAGAAACACTGCCAATTACAACAGTAACATCACAAAAACATACCATCAATCCACCAGGATACACCAGCAACACACCGAACATATCAGCAACCATTAAAGCACAACAACCATTCTCCCAACTCATCAACCTAGCATAACAAAGCACCAAATCAACCCAACATTTGCCATCGACTTCAGCAACAACTTGCATTTATAGAGTGCCTTTAATGTAGCAAAACGTCCCAAGGTGCTTCACAGGAGCGTTAGACAAAATTTGACACCGAGCCACATAAGGAGAGACTAGGGCAGATGATCAAAAGCTTGTTCAAAGTGGTAGGTTTTAAGGAGCATCTTAAAGCAGGAGAGGGAGAGGTTTGTGGAGGGATTTCCAGAGCTTGGGACCTTGGTAGCTGAAGGCATGGCCACTAGTGGTGGAACAATGAAAATCAGGGACGCGCAAGTGACCAGAATTGGTGGCGCGCAGATATCTCGGGCGGGTTGTGGGGCTGGAGGAGATTACAGAGATAGGGAGGGGCGAGGCCATGGAGGGATCTGAAAACAAGGATGAGAATTTTAAAATGCAGGTGTTGCTTAACCGGGAGCCAATGTAAGTCACCAGAAAATCCACCTAAAATGCAACAAGAAATATACCAGTAAACACATTCAAATTGATAAATAAAACCACGGAAAAATCTGCTAGCACATCCGACGAGCCAACTTATTAAAAAATATGGAACCATGAAAGGCAGTTTTAGCTCAGGGAACTCTGCTTGGTTCCACAGGGCAACTCTAACTCACATAACCTTGGATGACACCCAGCCTGTTCCATTGGCTGAGGGTGGGGAATGACCACAGGTAAATACAGGAACTTTTCGCTCTAACCCTCGAGGTAATCTGGCGAAACCCATTATTGACACTTGAATTTACATTTTTCTGCTTTGAACATTACATTCTACCGATGATTTTGTTCCATGCTCCCAGCACCGAACACCATCATCGTACATGCCTTTCCTACTCTTCGTGTGACCTTCGCTCCTATTATAAAGCAAGCAAGTGTTTTTATAAAATATTTCTGATGTGACGTTAACTGTGTTTTTTAAGATTATTCCACATGCCTCCAGGAGATGGTGGGGGTGGGGGGATTGTTCCAACTTCTGTGTTTCCCTGTCCAATCAGCATCTACGATAAATCACTTGCTTCCCTGTGAATTATTCAGGATTCTCATCCTATTTAAATACTCCTTTACAGTTCAAACTCCTTTTCTCCAATTAAAGCCAAGTCAGTTCTGACCGTTGTACAGCTTGAAATTGTTGTGAGCACCGTTATGTCCTTACACATTACTGTAAATTCACACGAGGCACATTCTGCAGACAAGGTCACCCTCTGTGACCTGAACCTTTATTCAGAGGACCAAGAAGTGCTGACCCTGCGTGGGACCTCCCTTTATATACCTGGATGACCAGGTGAGGAGTGTCTCCCACAAGTTCACCCCCTGTGGTCAAGGTGTGCATTTCTCAGGTGTATACAGTATGCAGTGTTGTTACATGAAGGTTATAGTTACATGAAGGTTACATACATGACAAGCACCTTTGTTCCTCTCGGTCATAGAGTAAATTCTCCCACTGGAACAGGATTAGGCCGTTCACACGAGGTGTCCAAACCGGCACTTGGTATTCTAAATGCAGTTTTGTTTACTAGCCGTTTGGTGTTAAATACTACAGAAGCTAGCCACTACTGTACTCACCAAAGTAAAACCAGATGTTGCATTAGGCGTCAGCCCTGGCTCAGTGGTAGCACCTTAGCGTCTCAATCAGAACGTCGAGGTTTCAAAGCACCTCTCCAAAGACTTCAGCACAAAATCTAGGCTGACACCCCAGTACTGAGGAATATCGTTCAGTTGAAAAAGAAAGACTTGCATTTATATAGCACCTTTCACGACCACCAGATGTCTCAAAGCGCTTTACAGGCACTGAAGTACTTTTGGAGAGTAGTCACTGCTGTAATGTGGGAAATATGGCGTGAACCCGAGACCCGGTCTGCTCTCTCAGGTGGACATCAAAGATCCCACGGCACTATTTTGAAGAAGAACAGGGGAGTTCTCCCCGGTGCCCAGGCCAATATTTATCCCTCAATCAATGTCACTAAAAACAAAATTATCTGGTCATTATCTCAGAAGCAATGTTAGAATAGTCATGTCAGGATCTAAGAGTCTACATAACTACAGTGATTGCTCATCAAAAGGTAAATCATTGAGTGTGGAGCACTTTCTGGACGTTCTGAGGCGGTAATGAAGTGCAAAATTCATGTTCTTTCTTTCCCCATTCTTTTGTCCATTGGGTAATGGGGATGCAATTTAATTCGCTTTGGATCATTTATCAGGATACTTTTGACTTGTAAGCCAAAAAGAAAAATCAACCCAACACGCCAGTGACTGTGAATCCGCTGCAACATAGCGACAAAGGGATTGTTGGTGGCGAGCTTTGAACAATGTCTAGGACATAAGGGACTCGGGAATGCTCACACCCGCATTCAATGCACTGGATGGCAATGTGCTCATTCAGCTTTCCTCGTTCAGCTCAAAGGACTCCCCGTCCACCTCACCAATTCCCTCTGGGAGTACTGGGTTGTACGTCCCCTCCCTCCGTGACTGACTCCACTGAAGCCAGGGATACTCCAAGTGGGAAATATGCTAGGTTCTATCGCCAACATCCCCAAAATGGACCAAATCTGTTGACAGTATGAAGACTGGAACGAGTGTCGGAAAACATTGTAGCCCTTCCCTCCAGGACCACATCTCTCCTCAGGCTGAGGAGGCGACGCAAATCCAAGTTGGGAGTTGGTTTTGTGCTGAATTTTAGGGGAGTTTACATTTGTGCTCGGGATGTAGCAAAGCTGCAGGATGTCCTGAGGAGCTTCTTTTTAAAGATTATTTTTTTTACAACTGGGCCACTTCATAGGGCACTGAGCCAACCAGAGAGCGTGGGTCCAGAGTGACACATCGGCCAGACCAGGTGAGGGTGACAGGTCTACTTTCCTGAATGACATTAGTGAACTAGTTGGGTTTTTACAAAAATCCACTAAGTTCCATGGCCATTTTGTCCCCCATCTACCAGCCCACCAATAAGCAGATTTCTAATTGGGGAATGACATTTGTCATACCCCACCAGGAATCTGCACTGGGACTTCTTTTTTTTTAATAAAGTTCCGGAGATGTGGGCATCGCTGGCAAGGCCGGCATTTATTGCCCATCCCTAATTGCCCCTGAGAAGGTGGTGGTGAGCCACTTTCTTGAAGTGCTGCAGTACTTCCACACCGGTAGCTAGCGGTTTGATACAACGGAGTGCCTCGCTAGACCATTTCAGACGGCAGTTAAGAGTCAACCACATTGCTGTGGGTCTGGAGTCACATACAGGCCAGACCTGGTAAAGACAGCAGATTTCCTCCCCTAAAGGACATTAGTGAACCAGTTTGGGATTTTCCGACAATCTGGTAGTTTCACGATCACCATTACTGATACTAGCTTTTTAATTCCGGATTTATTTAATTAACTGAATTTAAATTCCCCCAGCTGCCATGGTGGGATTTGAACTTGCATCTCCAGATCCAGTAACATAACCACTAGGCTACCGTATCCCGCCTCAGGTTTTCACCACAGGTAATCAATGATTTGGATGACGGAAGAGAGAATTGTATCTCCAAATTTGCAGATGACACTAAGTTAGGGAGCACAGTAAGTTGTGTGTGATGAGGAGGAAGAAATTACAGAGGGACACAGTGAGTAGGAAAAACAGGCAGATGGAGTTCCTGCTACGACTGTACAGGGTATTGGTGAGGCCACACCTGGAGTACTGTGTACAGTTTTGGTCTCCGTATTTAAGGAAGGATATACTTGCATTGGAGGCTGTCAGAGAAGGTTCACTAGGTTGATTCCGGAGATGAGGGGGTTGACTTATGAGGAAGGGTTGCATAGGTTGGGCCTATACACATTGGAGTTTAGAAGAATGAGAGGTGATCTTATCGAAAGATAAGATAATGAGAGGGCTCGACAAGGTAGATGGAGAGAGGATATTTCCACTCATAGGGGAAACTAAAACTAGGGGACATAGTCTTAGAATAAGGAGCCACCCATTTAAAACTGAGATGAGAAGAAATGTATTATCTTGGAGTGTTGTAAATCTGTGGAATTCTCTGCGCCAGAGAGCTGTGGAGGCTGGGTTATTGAATATATTTAAGCTGGGGTAGACAGATTTGAGAGTGATAAGGGAGTAAAGGGTTATTGGGAGCGGGCAGGGAAGTGGAATTGAATCCATGATCAGATCAGCCATGATCTTATTGAACGGCGGAGCAGGCTCGAGGGGCCATATGGCCTCCTCCTGCTCCTATTTCTTATGTTCTAATGTGGGGAAGTGTGAGATCATCCAGTTTGGATCTGAGAAAGACAAATTAGATTATTATTTTAATGATGGGGGACTTGGGGCTGTGGAGGGAAAAAGGGATTTAGGTGGCCCTATACACAAATCATTAAAAGCTAATGCTCTTTCTGATTCTCTCTCTGGGGTCAAAACTGGGCTTCGTCACATCCATTGCTCGCGAGTAAAACAGACGCAATGAGGGCCATTGTCGGGGACCAACGTCCCACGTCCAGGGGATGCCTAAAAGACGCCGGACGCAATATTGGATTGGGACATTTTTTTCCAGGCGTTCTTGGCAGAAAACAGATATTCGGCCAACTTGCACGTGTAAACGAGAGGCCCAATGCCTGTTTTCAGCCACTTTTCCAAAACTGGATAGCAACGAATGGAGCAGGAGCTGGGGCTGCTCGGTTCAACCCCTTTGGCATCTGGTAAGAAAGAAAAACGTTGCTGTGAACCAGAGGAGCAGGGATGCTCCTCCCTATCTCCACAACCATCCCGACTGTAAACCAATGTTAATGAGGTCCGAGGCCCAATTTCGAGCCGGCCTTAGGCTCTCTCAGTTGGAACATGCGTGGCACCCACTTCAGGCCCAAAAAGAGGCCTAGAGGGATTACCACCCCTCTCTTTTTTTTTTTCTTGCCTTCTTTCCCAAGAAGGCCCAAGTGTGGTTGTGCTCCTGGGATCCGTCACGGTGGTCAATCAGCTCCTGGTCCACTCCGTGGCAAAGCCCTAATTATCTCAGAAGGCCTATCCCTTTAAGAGGTATGTAAAAACAACAGGACCTGGCTCTCTTTAAACACACACACACACAACACACTCCGGTGAGTGCAGCAGCTGCAACAGTTTACAATTAGTCAAGTGCACTTTAAAATTGACCCCTCGAGGATGTTTTTTTCGAAAGAAACACATTAAAAAAAGAAAGAAAATAATTGAGAGCACACATCATCGCAGAGAGTGGAGCTGAGCCAGGTTAAACTGGGAGATCCATGAACAGAGTTACATCACAGCGAAGGCCTTGGGGGCGAAATTCCCCAGCACCCCGATTGGGGGGGGGGGGGGGGGGTAACTGACTTCCGCCTAATGCGGAAGTCCCACCTCGGCCGCAGAATAGTGGTTACCGCCCCACACAGGAAGTGCAGGATGACGTCATCGCCATTTGCGGGCAGCCTGGGGCGCTACCGGTGGGGTACAGTGCTACCGTGGCAGTGCCCCTGCTAAATCCCGCGGGATTTCGCGGGAGCCGGTAGCGCTGCCCCGCCCCGCCCCTCCTCCTCCTCCTCCTCCTCCTCCTCCTCCTCCTCCTCCTCCTCCTCTCCGTGTCGGGCGAAAACTGTTTCGGCGCTAACAGGAGGCGCAAAACAGGACCATTTCGACCCCAAGTGGGGGGCTTGGAATATGCACAAAACAGTACACGAATGGTCACACTCACCGCTGAACCATTTCATACAATTGCTGAATCCTACAGCACAGAAGGAGGCCGTTCAGCTCATCATGCCTGTGCCGGTTCTTTGAAAGAGTGATCCAATTAGTCCCACTCCCTCCCCTGCTCTTTCCCCCGTAATCCTGCAAGTTTCCCCTTCAAGTATGTATCCAATTCCCTTTTGAAAGTTACCATTGAATCTGCTTCCACTGACCTTTCAGGCAGCGCGTTACAGATCAGAACTCGTTGCGTAAAACATTTCTCCTCATCTCCCCCTGGTTGCTTTACCAATTATCTTAAATCGGTGTTCTCTGGTTCCAGGGGAAACAGTTTCGCCCCATCTATGATCTTATTGAATGGCGGAGCAGTCTCAAGGGGCTGTATGGCCTACTCCTGCTCCTATTTCTTATGTTCGTATTATCTATTCTATTAAAATCCCATTTAATTTTGAACACCTCTATTAAATCTCCCCATAATCCCCTCTGCTCTATGGAAAACAACCCCAGCTTCTCCAGTCTCTCCACAGATCTGATCCTTGCTTGAAAAAGTAATCCATTGGACTTGGGAGCACTTTGAGACGAAGCGATAACTTTGATTAAAATAAACCTGCCTCTCGTTAAATATATAAATGATAATTTGGGTTAGCAGAGCGGTTTACAATTAGGCAAGTACCTTGTTTGGTTTTCATGGAAAAAATGGCTGGAATGCAAAATACAATTCCTGACAAACTGATAAAAATCCAGGAATCCTGTGCAATTACAATAGAACTTGACTTAATTGGGAACCGTAATCTGATAGGCTTGCTCAGAACTATATTTAAGCAGTCACGTTTATTCGTTTTTTGACTGGCCATCTCTTTCTTTCCCACTTCCCGGCTTGTTCCACCTCTTTAGGTTCTTGTCCTGCCATCCTCTGCCCGAGAGACTGGGCTGCCAGTCTCCGGTGCCAGGTCTCTGCCACTACTGCTTCGTCACCGATTGCTGTGAAGTCCGAGGCACCCAGACATACCAGCTATCCAATTTTCCCTCCTCTCTCCTCCCCTCTTCTTGCCTTGATGTCTGGAGCGGAGCTGATGAGCTCACAGCCGCTCGATATCTAAAAATGCGTCAAGCTCTCAAAATGTTTCTTCCCAGAAAAGAAAGAAATAACACTCATCTATATAACGCCTTTCATATCCTCAAGCTATCTCAAAACGGTTCACAGCCAGTGAAGTACTTTTGAAGTGTAGTCACTGTTGCAATGGAGGAAACGCAGAGGCAATTTGCACACAGCAAGCTCCCACAAACAGCAATGTGATAATGACCAGGTAATGTTGGTCGAGGGATAATACTGGCCAAGACACCGGGGATAATACAAGAACATAAGAAATAGGAGCAGGAGTAGCCATTTGGCCCCTCGAGCCTGCTCCGCCATTCAATAAGATCATGGCTGATCTGATCATGGACTCAGCTCCACTTCCCTGCCCGCTCCCCATAACCCTTTACTCCCTTATCACTCAAAAATCTGTCTATCTCCACCTTAAATATATTCAATGACCCAGCCACCACAGCTCTCTAGGGCAGAGAATTCCATAAATTTACAACCCTCTGAGAGAAGAAGATCCTCCTCATCTGAGTTTTAAATGGGCAGCCCTTTATTCTCAGACTATGTCCCCTAGTTTTAGTTTCCCCTATGAGTGAAAATATCCTCTCTGCATGCACCTTGTCGAGCCCCCTCATTATCTTATAAGTTTCAATAAGATCACCTCTCATTCTTCTGAGCTCCAATGCGTATAGACCCAACCTACTCAACCTATCTTCATAAGTCAACCTCCTCATCTCCAGAATCAACCTAGTGAACCTTCTCTGAACAGCCTCCAATGCAAGTATATCCTTCCTTAAATACGGAGACCAAAATTGTACGCAGTACTCCAGGTGTGGCCTCATCAAGGACCCCCAGGTCCCTCTATACTGCAGCACTTTGCAATTTTTCTCCGTTTAAATTATAATTTGCTTTTATATTATTTCTGCCAAAGTGGATAACCTCACATTTTCCCATATTATACTCCATCTGCCAAATTTTTGCTCACTCACTTAGCCTGCAGATTTTTTGTGTCCTCCTCACAATTTGCTTTCCCACCCATCTTTGTATCATCAGCAAACTTGGCTACATTACACTCAGTCCCTTCATCCAAGTCATTAATATAGATTGTAAATAGTTGAGGACCCAGCACCGATTCCTGCGGCACCCCATTAGTCACTGTTTACCAACCGGAAAAGAATCCATTTATCCCAACTCTCTCTTTTTTATTAGTTAGTTAGCCAATCCTCTATCTGATATATTACCCCCAACCCCATGAGCTTTGATCTTGTGCAGTAACCTCTTAGGTGGCACCTTATCGAATGCCTTCTGGAAATCCAAATATGCCACATCCACTGATTCCCCCTTATCCACCCTGCTCTAAACATCCTCAAAGAACTCCAGCAAATTTGTCAAACATTATTTCCCTTTCATAAAACCATGCTGACTCTGCTTAACTGAATCATGCTTTTCCAAATGTCCTGCTACTGCTTCCTGAAATAATGGACTCCAGCATTTTCCCAACCACAGATGTTAGGCTAACTGGTCTATAGTTTCCTGCTTTTTGTCTGCCTCCTTTTTTTTTTAAAAATATAGGGCCGTTACATTTGCGGTTTTCCAATCCACTGGGACCGCCCCAGAATCCAGGGAATTTTGGTAGATTACAATCAATGCATCCACTATCTCTGCAGCCACTTCTTTTAAGACCCTAGGATGTAAGCCATCAGGTCCAGGGGACTTATATGCCTTTAGTCCCATTATTTTAGCTAGTACAACTTCATTAGTGATAGTGATTGTATTAAGTTCCTCCCTCCCTATAGCCCCGTGATTATCCACTATTGGGATGTTTTTACCGTGAAGACCGATACAAAATATTTGTTCAACATCTCTGCCATTTCCCTGTTCTCCATTAATAATTCCCCAGTCTTATCCTCCAGGGGACCAACATTTACTTTAGCCACTCTTTTCCTTTTTATTGTCCTGTTTTCCCCTGCTCTTCTTCAAAATAATGTCATGAGATCTTTAATGCCCACCTGAGAGAGCAAATTATCTTGGTTTAACTTCTGATTCAAAATACGGTACGATTGACAGTGCAGCACTCCCTCAGCACTGCACTGGGAGTGTCAGCCTGGATTTTTGTGCTCAAGCTTCTGGAGTGGGACTTGAACCCGCAACCATCTGACTCAGAGGTAAAAAGAGTGCTACCTACTTAGCCACAGCTAACACCTACATTTACTCATTAAAGCAGCAGATTCACACTGGGGTATGTTCCACATGATTTGCAACCTCTGTGACCTGTGGGTCCGGAAAGCGAGATCTCAGAGCTATCTGTCTATGAAGGCCATAATAGCAACTCCACCCCAATCAGTGGTTAGAATCCACATACATGTACTTTTCAGCAGGCCGGTCGATCAGGTGAGAGTGGCTCATTCTTCCCCATCCCAAGCCTAAGACACCGAGATTGAATTCTCAGCCTTGACCAGCTGACTCGAGACAGTCCGTGACACCAAAACTTGGGACAGTCCTAGCAAGGATGGCTCAGTCCCTCAGCCTGGCCAACTGAAGCATTAGGTTGTAATGTATTTGTTTCATGGGTTCTTTTCTTAAGAATTTATAGCAACACATTGCTATTAAGAACTAGTTTGATAAGCCTTTGCTAATAAACTATCGCACGACACATTACCAGTTCATCTACTAGGCTCACAACTGCATACCTCATCGTGGATGACCTAGACCCAACTGACTGGGGTTTTATTGAGTATTGTGAACATCTCGTGACTGGCTAAACCACTCGGAGAAGCTCTGTTAAATTCTGTGCTTCAGATAGAACCCTTGATGCAAGTCTGTCCTCACGGCAACACCTTATATTGAAGTAGTGGATTGGTAATATTTTGGAATGGGAGAGGGGGGGGGGGCGGGGTTGTGGGTCAGAAGCTGAATTAAAAAGAATATATATCAATGCTGGAAACGGGAAATAATAGGAAGTTTGGAAAGAATGACTTGGATTTATATAGCGCCTTTCACGGTCACTGGACATCTCAAAGAGCTTTACAGCCAATAAAGTACTTTTTGGGAATGTAATCACTGTTGTAATGTAGGAAACACAACAGCCAACTTGCGCACAGCATGCTCCCACAAACAGCAATGTGATACTGACCAGATAATCTGTTTTTGTTGTGCTGCTTGAGGGAAAAGTATTGGCCCAGGACACCGGGGAGAACCCCCACTGCTCTTCTGCGAAATAGTGCCGTGGGATCTTTTACGTGAGACGGGGCCTCGGTTTAACATCTCATCTGAAAGACGGCACCTCCGACAGTGCAGCACTCCCTCAGCACTGCACTGGAGTGTCAGCCTAGATCGTGTTTTTTGCTGGCAGGTCAGTCAGCATCTGTCCCGCCATCATCGTCTGAAGGAAACAAGGGATGGGCAATAAATGCCAGCCTTGCCAGCATTCCCCAGAATGAATAAAAGCAAAATTCTGTGGTGAGAACAGACAGCTCCTTTTTACTACTATGCAACTCTTCTTTCATTCCGGCTCTTCTCCTTTCTGATGGACAGTGTTTGGTGTGAGTTTTTATTTAAATTTGTAACATTGACTAGTAACTCTGGTTAATGTATCCCAGATACCAGAACCTACCCTCCACAGCTGCTAAGTAAAATCCCCCCCGCCCTTCCCCCAAACCACAATTAACGGACAAGGTCACTATTCAGTAACTAGCTGTAAATGTGTTTACAGACATCCCAATCAGACCCCAGGCACACGCATCATAGAGAAGCTCCATTGATAAAAAGGCATGTCACAGACAAAGTCCAGGCATTAGAGACTCGCTAATTCTCTCTGTTCATTCCTTGCCTCTCTCCCTTCTGATGCGCTCCATTCCCAGCTGCGGGAAAGCTCCAGTTACGATTGCAGTTATCAGAAAACCTTTTGTCTTCACACAAAGAAACACCACCCCGCAAAACCCCAGTCCCCAGTCGCGCCCCGGTTCACTGCTAATCTTTTCTGAGCCTACCGTGGCAGAATAAGCGAACAAACGCTTGGGTGACACGCAACTTTCCTCTGTCTCCGCTAACGCAGCGGATGAACATCACAGAAATGGATTCAACGTTCATCTTCGAACAACAACAGCAACTTGCAATTATATAGCGTCTTTCACAGTGAAATGTCCCAAGATGCTTCACAGGAGCGTTAGCAAACAAAATTTGACTCCAAGCCACATACGGAGATATTAGGACAGGTGACCAAAAGCTTGGTCAGAGAAGTAGGTTTCTAGGAGCGTCTTAAAAAGAGGTGGAGAGTCGGAGCGGTTTAGGGAGTGAATTCCAGACATCACAAACTATAATTTCTAAACTAGAAGTTTATAGCTTTAATTAGTGATTGCAAGTCCATGATTATTGTTGTGTATCTGTAAAGCATACACTCCCATGTTCCGCCACCAGGGAGCTCATCCCCTGAAGTCCCAAGGGATCCCAGCATCGCTTGGGAGCACTGTATATAAGCTGGCCCCGAAGGCCTGTTCCTCACTTTGGAGTGTCTTATTAAAGAATGAGGTCACTGTTACTTTAACCTCCCTGTGTGCAGCCTCATCTGTGTTGGGAACACAATAACTGGCGACGAGAATACGAATCCAACACAAAGATGCAGCAAACTGTGCGCATTCTGGAGAGTGAGGACTGGGAAGCCTATGTCAAACGGCTAGACTAGTACTTTGTAGCCAACGATCTGGACGGAGAAGGAAGCGCTGCAAAAAGGAGAGCGGTCCTCCTCAGTCTGCGGGGCACCGACCTACAGCCTCATGAAGAATTTCTGGCTCCAGTGAAACCCACAGATAAGTCGTATGAGGAGCTGTGTACACTGATTCAGGAGCATCTTAACCCGAGGGAGAGTGTGCTGATGGCGAGGTATCGGTTCTACACGTGCCAGCGATCTGAAGGTCAGGAAGTGGCGAGCTACATCGCCGAGCTAAGGCGACTTGCAGGACAATGTGAGTTTGATGGCTACCTGGAGCAAATGTTCAGAGACCATCCTACGAAAAATTTTGACTTTAGAGACACCGATCCTCAGTAAGGCCATTGCGATAGCACAGGCATTTATGTCCGCCAGTGATAACACCAAACAAATCTCTCAGCACACAAGTGCTAGCAATGTTCATAAATTAATGGAACTGTGTTTGCGAGCAGAAATGTACAGGGCAGAAACCACAAGTCTGCATCTGCCAGTGGGCCTCAGGTGACCCAGATGACGCAAGAGTCCCCAACAAAGGATGAATGCAGGGCAATTCACACCTTGTTGGCGTTGTGGAGGCTTCCATTCAGCCTATCCATGCCGCTTCAAAGGGTGTGTTTGCAAGAACTGTGGAACAATGGGGCACCTCCGAGCTTGCAAACGAGCTGAAAGCTCTGAAAAACCTGCTAACCACGCGGCAGAGGAAGATCGGTCCATGGTGAATCAAAGCAATTTCGAGCCTCAGAGAGAGGAGGCAGATGCTGAAGTACACGGGGTACACACATTTTCGACAAAATGTCCATCTATAATGCTAAACGTAAAACTGAATGGCTTACCACATCCGCTGCACTCTTAAATAAACTCTCAGTTCTGGTATCATTCTCATAGTTCTCCAGGGCCTCTATATCCTTTTGTGATATGGACACCAGAGCTATGAACAATTTCTTGTTAAGATCACTGCACTTTTTTAAAGAACTTTTTTGGGGGGATTTTGCTGAAAATGCTCAACAGGAGATATTTTCATAAATGTATTTCCCGATGTCACTATGCACAGCTCCCAAAAGGATTGTGGGCCGCTTCTGCAATCACCCAAACAAACATCTTGTCGAAGATGGCGCCCCTTTAACTCATAGAATGGTTACAGCACAGGAGGTCGTCATTCGGCCCATCGAGCCCATGCCAGCCCTCTGCAAGAACACTTCAGCTAGTCCCACTCCCCCGCCCATTCCCACTCCCCCGCCCATTCCCCGTCGCCCTGCAAATTTTCTCTCTCAGGTACTTATCCAATTCCCTTTCGAAAGCCGAGATTGAGTCTGCCTCCACCACCCTTTCAGGCAGTCATTTCCAGATCCTAACCACCATCATCATCATAGACAGTCTCTCGAAGCGAGGATGACTTGCTTCCACGCCAAAAAGGGATGAGTTCACAGGTGTTTCAATGAAGGACCGAATATTCCGGATCCCGAACTACATCTTGGAGGGTGGAAGATGCCTGTGCTTGGATTTTTTTAACGTGTGGTGGCCGTTGCACACCAGCCACCACACGGGTTTGACAGAGCTAGGTCTTGGTCCAGTGGCAAAGATTAACCAAGACAACTGGAGACCAGCTCTGCTGCACAGACCGAGCGAGCACACATATAGCAGTGTGGGCTGGCCCGTGCTGCCCCTGGGCCCTCGCCTCTTCTGGGCCCCAAACTCATGCCACTCTGCATGAAAATTTTTTTCCTCAGGTTGCCTTTGGTTCTTCTGCCACCTTAAATCTGTGTCCTCTGGTTCTCCACCCTTCCACCAATGGGAACAGTTTCTCTCGGTCTGCCCTGTCCAGACCCCGCATGATTTTGAGCACCTCTGTCAAATCTTCTCTGATCCAACTCGGTCTCATATCGATCCCTCCATTTGCACTTTTAGACCCGAGTTATACTCAACTACTCTCCGGAGAGTGATCAGAGACCAGCTACGATGCAGGGCTGGTGTAAAAGATGTCAGCCGTGGCTCAGTGGGTAGCACTATTGCCAGAGTCAGCAGGTCGTGGGTTCAAGTCCCACTCCAGTAACTTGAACCCATTATCCAGACTGATACTGCCAGTCCAGCACTGAGGGAGATTTGCGCTGTCGGAGGTGCTGTCTTTCGGATGAGACATTAAACCGAGGCCCCGTCTGCTCTCGCAGCTGGATGTAAAGGATCCCATGGCACTATTTCGAAGAAGAGCAGGTAAATTCTCCCCAGTGTCCTGAACAATGTTTATCCCTCAGCCAACATTGCTAAAACAGATTATCCGGTCATTTATTTAATTGCTGTTTGTGCGACTTTGCAGTGCACAAATTGGCTGCTGCATTTCCTACATTACAACAGTGACTACGCTTCAAAAGTGGGTTGTAAAGTGCTTTGGGACATCCTGAGGTCATGAAAGGAGCCACATAACTGCAAGTCTTTCCTACTTTAAAAGTGAAAACTGACCCCAAGCTAATTGGCATCACAGTGCCGCAACAGTATACAGAGATCTGCTCTTCCTAGACCGGATTTTTTGACACACAATTCTTGGAATGTGGGCGGCGCTGGCAAGGCCGGCAATTATTGTCCATCCCTATTGAGAAGGTGGTGGTGAGCCGCCGTCTTGAACCACTGCAGTCCGTGTGGTGAAGGTGCTCCCACAGTGCTGTGAGGGAGGGAGTTCCAGGATTTTGACCCAGCGACGATGAAGGAATGGCGATATATATCCAAGTCGGGATGGCACGCGACTTGGAAGGCAACTTGTGAGTTGCAGGCTGGGCGGTACAATTGAAGTAGCCGCCATGTTTTAACATGCAGACAGTAAAGCTCAAAGCTTCCCTCTTCCCTCGCATTAGAAGACTCCATACATGTCTTCTCAGGAGATCGAGCAGTCCACCTGGGCACTGTTAAATGCCCATATCACACCAGACTGGAACAGGAGGAGGTCATTCAGCCCGTCGAGCCTGTTCCTACATTACAATGGTGACAACACTCCATTGACTGTAAAGTGCTTTGAGACATCCGGTGGTCATGAAAAGCGCTATATAAATGCAAGTCTTTCTTTCTCTCAATTAGATCATGGCTGATCTGTATCTTAACTCCATCCATTGGTTCTGGAATCCTTAATGCCCTTGCCCAACAAAAATCTTTCAATCTCAGTTTTGAAATTTTCAATTGATCCCCAACCTCAACAGCTTTGTAGGGGGAGAAAGTTCCAGATTTACACTGGCAGAGTGGGAGGCAGATCATCGGATAAGACGAGCCCAGATCAGGACCTGAAGCCAAGTGTTTTTCTGCCACCTATCTTACTGTTGCACACCCGAAGCCACGATGCATCAACAAGAAAGTGCAGCAGGCCACAGCATCTTGGAAGAGCGACTTGCTGGATAATAAATACTGCAGGCTGAACATAAACCCCAACTTCTGGAAGTTAAAGAAAAACGTTTCTGCACGCAGAGGGCGATCAGTACATGAGATTGTTTGAAACGGAGTCCAGAAATGCATTTAGAGGAGAATCAGCTGCCTGGGAAAAAAGGAATGTTGAATGACACAGGGAACAACCAGGAAAATACCAGGTCTCTAGTGGGGAAACACATAGGCACAGACTCGATGGGCCAAGTGGCCAGTGTCTGTGCTGTAACAATGAATGTTTTCACGATTCATGCCTATAATAACCTCTCGTAACAGATCTGCCATCAGATCTAGCTAGTAATAAGCAACCTCTGTCATTTTGATTTATACCCACTGTAATTGGACATTTCACATCTGTGTGTATAAAGAAAGGACTTGCATTTATAAAGCACCTTTCATGACCTCAGGACACCCTAAAGCGCTTTACTCTTAATTAAGTACCTTTAGAGCGTAGTTACTGTTGTAATTGCAGGAAGCACGGCAGCCAATTTGTGCATAGCAAGCTCCCACAAACAGCAATATGATAATGGTCAGATCATCTGTGTTCTTTAGTGATGTTAATTGAGCGATAAAGGTTCAGGGTTAATTGGCCAGGACACTGGGGGAGAACTCCCCAGCTCTTCTTCAAAATAGTGCTATGGGATCTTTTACATCCACCTGAGAGAGCAGACGGGGCTTCAGTTTAACGTCTCATTCGAAAGACAGCACCTCAGACAGCACAGCGCTTCTTCGGTGCTGCGCTGGAGTGTCGGCCTGGATTATGGGTTTAAGTTTTTGGAATGGCGTTTAAACCCATGACATTCTGACCCAGCGGTGAGATTGCTAACCACTGAGCCATAGCTGACACTAGACACACATAGGTATATAATGTACAAACACACACACATTAAGGGTGAGAATCCCTCTGTTTACTATGTGTAGTGACCTTCTAAAATACATTTACAAAGATTCCTTCCTGTCTGTATGACCAGAAAAATGGTGAACAAGTTCAAAACAAATGGGCTTATGATCTCACTCACAACCCGGGTGAAAGACGCAATTCCTGAAGGGCCCAAAGGAAAATCGGACTAATTAATTGCGTCAATACTGATTGCAAATGAAACTTGAGCCACGAGTGCTGAAAAGTCACCATTCACCCAAGTGGATGAGTGTCGCCGGTATAAATTCCTTACTCTACAGTATGAAACCACACGAGGCACATTCTGGGGACAAGGTCACTCTGTGACCTTAATTCTTTATTCACAGAACTCCAAAGACGATGACCCTGCGTGGGACCTCCCTTTTTATACCTGTGTGATCAGGTAAAGAGTGACTCCCACAAGTTTACCCCTTGTGGTCAAGGTGTGCATCTAGGTTGAGTGTATACAGTAATACAGTGGTGTTACATTGTGGTTACATACATGACAGCCGGTGTTCAATAATTAAAATGCAACAGGCCCTTCACAATTACCATATTTCAGGATTCTGTAATAGCAATAGTTTACTTCTCAATGCAGTTAATAATTAGCATAGAAAAGCTCTCTTTTAAATGGCATGTGGTGCGGAGAGGCAGGTTGGGACAGATAAAGCACAGGTTTCGAAAGGGAACCGATCCCTTTCCTGTAAGATGTAAGTCATGATACGATGACTCAAACCTTTCAAACTCCAATGCACAAGGGCAATATGTTTTTGCTTGTTCTAAAACAGCCGGAGTAAAAGCAGAACAGAAAACGTTGAGCAGCTCTTGCCTCCCTAAAGAAAAGAACTTGGAGACTGGAGAGAAAGGGTCCTTTGTTTGGTTGAAACAGGGTTTTGAGAAACTGTCGGGCTGAAGTCGCACTCCAACTCTGCAAACTCAAACTTGACGCGAGACAGACTGCTGGAGAAGGTGTTGTGTCTCACAACTCTAGTGCTCACGGTGATATCCTGAGCTATACTGGCCATTCTTTTTACACCAACGTCCGCCGGAAGGCACGTAAAAGTGTCAGCACAAACGCAACCGTGTGTTACAACTTGCGAACTGAATTTGTTCAACTAACCAACCGTATTGGTGCAGAACTCATCTCACCCAATTCGTTAGCAGTTTTGTTTCATGAAGACGGAAAGCACGGAGTTGGGATTTGCGTCGAGTTCCCTTTCGGCCGTGCAGCCCCGCAGTGGTCTTGAGGCCCCACGGAACCGGCGAGCCGGTTATTAAACAGAAAAAAAACATGCAGGCGCGGAACTTTGAATGGCCCACACAGCCCGCTAAATGGGCCAACAAAAATTAAATAGATTCATGTGGAGTTTAATTGAAGTCATTGGTACATCCTCCCCTCCTAAACTTGCTGCAGCCAGCGGTGGCTCATTGGGTAACACTCTTGCCTCTGAGTCAGAAGGTTGTGGGTTCAAGTCCCACCCCAGGGACTGGAGCACATAAATCCAAGCTGACACTCCAGTGGAGTGCTGCCCTGTCGGAGGTGCCGTTAAACTGAGGCCCGTCTGCTCTCTCAGGTGGATGTAAAAGATCCCATGGCACTATTTTCGAAAAAAAGAGCAGGGCAGTTATCCCCTGGTGTCCTGGCCAATATTTATTCCTCAATCAACATCACTAAAACAGTTTATCTGGTCATTATCACATTGCTGTTTGTGGGAGCTTGCTGTGCACAAATTGGCTGCCGCGTTTCCCACATTACAACAGTGACTACACTTCAAAAGTATTTCATTGGCTGTAAAGCCTTTGAGATGTCCAGTGATGGTGAAAGGCGCTATTTCAATCCAAATCTTTCTTTCTAGTCTGCCCCCCTGCCCACAAACATTCAGCAGTTAACGCCAATAACCTGCCAAAAGATTGGGACTTCGCGGCGATGTGTCAAGTTCGCAACTGACGATTTCAACTCCCAATGTGGGGAACATTTATTTCACTCCTGCACATGACGGCGGATAGGAAAAAAAATTGTTTTAAGCGATTTCGTGCAACCAGACGTGGCTGTAATCAGTGCAGCCCCGATTTTACTGCTCCCCACCGGGGAAGCACTGAATTCACCGAGTGTCGCCACATTTCCAAACCCATTTCACAACACAACACGCTCGCAACTTCGCCACACGCAGCGCACAGATTTTCTTTCCCAGGTCTGTTCGGCGTTACCGAAATAGCATTTCCTCTCCCGACTTTTTTTTTTAAAGCATCAATTTCTTACCTGTTCTAGATGGTTATCTCCAGGCTGGGCAGCATTGTACCGGTCAAGTCTCACTCCCTCAACAAGTGGTGACTTCTGTACTTGGACAGAGAGAGTGAGTCAGTGAGTGACAGAGCAATTGGACACACTGCAAACTGAAATGTGACACTGTAATCTGTAATTGCTTTTTTTAAAAGGGGGAGGTAGGGAGAGAGATTTCCCCCAAAATCTGAAACTCACACACTTCTGTCCTGGTTATTTCTCCTGATGTAATAAACACGTTTTGCTACTGACGGAGTTGCCTTCAAGTTGGACACGCAGACGGGAGAAAAAGTGACTATTCTGCACTGCCACTCAGCGAGGATTATCTTATGGGTTTCCGAGTTCAAACTCAGCTTCGCTCCATCTCACAATTAAAAAAAAACCCCAGCCCCAAACGAAAATTGCTTGTTAAACCGCCCCGGGAGACTTTCGGCCGATTCCCCAGGAACTGTCTCTCCCTCTCTCTCGTTGCTTCTCTCCGATAGTGCTGTTCAATGAGAGGTTCACCAGTCTACCCAGCCCTTACCCTGCCCCTCCCAATGACACCATCTTGACTGAGCAGCTCAGAGAGAAACTCTGCTCCAACAGCTTGCCTCTGCGTGTTTGTGTTTTGGGGGAGTTTTGTTGTTGTAGAGATTGAAGGAAGCGGGGTGGGTTTTGTAGATGTGGGGAAGCTGGGCGGGTGGGTGAGAAGTCTATCATTTTATCATGTTCTCCCTGTGAAAGTCCTGCCCCACGCCGGTTGCACTTTGGCGCAAGTCACATTAACTCTAAACTGGGAGCTCAAGACAGTTCCAATACTGGCTCCGACTCCTGATTACTTGTTCTTGAGGGACCTGGAAATGACAGGCGGCGGTGATCTTTGTGAGGACACTTTAATGCCCTCCTGCCCAAGCTCTGCCTGCGCCATTTCAATCGGAGCGTTAACCTGTTTGTTCCCAATGGGTGTTAAACCTCCTTTAAGGAAGTGGAGAGGGGAATGTGATACATTGGGGACAATCAGTCCCAGCTACCGACAACTAGCAGCTCCATACTCACCCTCTTCCCCAATATACACAACATGCATAAACACACACATATATGTACACACACACACACATAGATAAACACAAAGAAGACTTGCATTTATATAGCGCCTTCCACAACCTCAGACGTCCCAAAGCACTTTACAGCCAATGAAGTACTTTTGGAGTGTAGTCACTGCTGTGATGCAGAAAACGCAGCAGCCAATTTCATCAGCAAGCTCCCACAAACAGCAATGTGGTAATGACCCAGATAATCTGTTTTAGTGATGTTGATTGAGGGATAAATAAGAACTCCCCCTATAATTCTTCGAAATAGTGCCATGGGATAGTTTACTTCCACCTGAATGGGCAGACGGGGCCTCGGTTTAACCTCTCACCTGAAATACAGCACCTCCAACAGTGCAGCACTCCCTCAGCACTCCACTGGAGTATCAGCCTAGATTTTTGTGCTCAAGTCTCTGGAATGGGGCTTGAACCCACAACCTTCTGATTCAGAGGTGAGTGTGCTACCCACTGAACCATGGCTGACACAAACAAATACACACACACACACACACACAGACATATATATACACAATCACATATATGCACATACGCATGTAGATAGACATACATACACATACAAACAGATATGCATACACATGTACAAACCCATAAACACTCACAATACACACCCACACAAACATGCATAGAGATATACATACAGACAGAGATGCACACATACAAATACGGGCATGATACAGTGGAAACCATCTCCCATGTTTTGTAGGGATTCTGACTGTGCTATTCCCGTGATAAACCTTGATTTAGAGTTCTTTACAATGACACATTGCATGATAAAAGAATGGATTTATAATTCATTTCAGGAGTTGGCAGGAGCTTAAAACTTACAAACCTTGCGAATAAACTCACTACTCCATTGCAGATCGAATCAGTTGCTTCGGTGCAACATGTACTGGTGTTCGCGCAAATCTCCCACACTGAGCCATCGTTACACGAGCAGAGTGCCACAAACCATGACATGGCACCGATCCTGCTCCCCCTGCAGTTGGCAGCAATAGGGAAGTGGAGACCCAGATTCAAGAGAAGAATTTCCCGCTCTCTTCCTGCCAAGGCCTGGCCTGCCGTGATCTTGGAGTAGGCTGGGATGTGGGCGTTAGAGGTCCCCGCCGGAAACAGGCGGCAGCCTCATTAGTGCAAAGAAAGGAAGGCTTGCTTTTATATCGCGCCTTTTACAACTTAGAAACATAGAAATTTACAGCCCAGAAGGAGGCCATTTTGGCCCATCGTGTCCGCGCCGGCCGACAAAGAGCCACACAGCCTTCGGCCAGCAGCCCTGAAGGTTCGATATAAACCTATGAACAATGAACAATGGCGGAAAGGCAAAGAGCACCCACCCCAACCAGCCCGCCCCACACAACTGCGACACCCCTTGCACTGAAACATTCTACACTCCACCCCAACCGGAGCCATGTGATCTCCTGGGAGAGGCAAAAACCAGATAAAAACCCAGGCCAATTGTGGAAAAAAAATCTGGGAAAATTCTTCTCCGATTCATCCAGGCGATCAAAACTAGTCCAGGAGATCTTCCTGGCCGTATTCGATTCCCTGCGGTACTTACTATCGTATCTGCTCCAGCCAACAAGAGGTTATCTCAGGACTTCCCAAAGCATTTTACAGCCAATGAAGTACTTTCGAAGTGTCGTCTCTGTTAGAATCATAGGGCCCGCACTTGGTGGCAGTCCCACCCACAACCACCGAGGTTCCACCGGAAATGAAGTTTTTTCGGTGATTCCTCCGGTGCCGCCCGCCGGTAGATTGGTTGCAGAGGTTCCGCCCGCCCATGCCAGGGGCTGCAAATCCGGCATTTTCCTCGGCGACGACTGACTAAGATCACCCTGCTGCCCGCCAGAAGGACCGCTGGCAAAAAGCTGGTCTGAGCGGGCTGTGAGTCGGGCGGCAGGGACAATGGGCATTGCGCTCCTCCGCACTAATGAGCCGCTCCATGTTGTCGGTGTGGTGCTGAGCAAAGGTTGCGATGCTGGCAGCTATCCCAGCCATGGTCTGCAGCAGATCGCGACCTAAGTCAACGCTCGTCCTCGTTAGCTGGACCATCTCATGAATAGCCGTGAGCCGTCCTGCATCCTCGGGTGATTGTTGGATCCTTGTGGGTTGACGCGCCTGGCAACGAACATTTGCATGTGTTGCGTCCGATGCAAAACCCATGAATTCTGAGCCCGACGCCGAGGTTCTCCACAGGTGGCACACATGGCAGGAGGCTGGTGTCATCCTCTTCCAGCTCCTTGATGCCAAGGGGCTCAAACACAGGCCCTTCTCCCTCCTCTCTCTCCAGTTCTTTGTGACTCTGGGTGGCGGAGTTGGGTGCGGTGGATATGGGTGATCTTGAGGTGGGGGGGTGGGGAGGGGGAGTTGGTGGAGGAAGCAGCCACTGTCTTGGGCTGAGGGCAATGTTGCGGTGGGAGACGTTGGGGTCACACTCCTCCTTTGAGTGCCAGAGGATGGTGTGCATTGCTCGGTACTGTCCAACTCACCATCAGCAAGTAGAGGACAACATTTCAGTCTATAGGGGGGTGGGGGTGGGGTGGGGTTGGTCAAGCTGACATGTGAGCCGTCCAATTTCATATTGTGCCATCAAGGAGTTCCATTTCTACATGGGCACACCAATAATGGCTGACAAACTGTGCGTTAAAATGCATTTGCCTTAACATTACATGACCTTTCGTGCCATGAGCGTTACACACACCGGAGATTGGTATATCCTTACCATGCTCAAGCACGGGATATGCATCGCCCTTTGTGGTTGCACGGCAGTGGTCACCCACCAATGCCAAGGCACGCTCCTCCAGGCTGCTCAACTCTGTCACCTCTGCTGGGCCCCCTCCCTTGGCACTCAGGCTTGCTGCCTTGGATGTATTTTTCTTCTGCAGAAAGAAACGTTGTAGCCTTTACCCTCTTTGCTCATACCCCCCACTCACACTCCCACACACATGCACACACACACACACACACACACATATCTGGGGCATAAACTTTTGGAGTTGTATGGGAGGGGTCCAATACATGTTTACTCACTCTTGTTGATGCCACCATTTCCTACACTGGTCTCCATTTCGCTCAATGTTGCCCATTGAGGACACGGCCTCACCAATCTCCCTCCAAATGCATCTGAATTAGGGTGCTGGAGGTTTGCCACAACCATCCCGGGTGAGGTCTTTATACCTGTGCTCCACCTCAGATACAAGCTGCTCCAGTTCCTCATCATTAAACCAGGGAGCTCTGGGCCTGGTCTTAGTAAGCTTCTTTGATGCTTTTTTCCCCACTCATGGTAAATCGCTGAAGGAATGGCTTATGAAAAGTTTTCAGCTCTGTATGTCCAACGCTCTCCCTTCTACAACTGGCAGGTGCGAGAGAGTGATCGCCATTTAAGTGCAGCAGCCTCAATCGCGGCAAAACTGACGTCGCTTTGCTAATAGAACTACAAAAAAAAAATCTCGCGCATGCGCGGTGCCGGGCCTCTGAAGTTAACCGATTCGAGAGGCCTGCACCTCCCGTCCACTGATGCCACTGCCCACTGACGGCCGCTCCTGCCCGCTGACTCCGGCTGCCTGCCACTGCCGCTGCCGCCCACACTACCGCGGTGAAAATGGTTCCTGACGGGACCCGGTGGCAGTGGGCGCCAAAAAGGTAGGTGCCGCCCAGGGACCGCCGAAAAATGGGCGGGCCTTACAGCTCACCAATTTTGGAGCCATAGAATCATAGAATGGTTACAGCACAGAAGGAGGCCATTCACCTCATTGAGCCTCTGCTGGCACTCTGCAAGAGCAACTCAGCTAGTCCCACTCGGACGTCCTTTCCCCGTAGCTCTGCAATTTTCTTTTCCTTTAGGTACTTTCCTTTTGAAAGCCACAATTGAATGTATCTCCACCAATCTTTCAGGCACTGAATTATCAACCCTGTGATATATTCACAGAGCACAAGCACACACAGCTTCCTAACATGACAGGCAGCTCTCGAGAAAGTCTCCGGAAATCTGCCTGGGCTGTTTATTATTAACCCTGCGCTTGCAGTACACAATAAGTCCACATCCACAGTGTGGCGCTACAAACATTACAAGTTTACAGGCATTACACTACTACCTCCTTAATGAAGAAGCCATCATAACAAACATCATACATAACTTTCATGTTTATACATAACACAGAATATAAACTTATTTTTTTTCCATATATACAAATTTAACTTTACCACTTGTTTTCTGTTTCGAAGAGGATATCTTCGCTCTCGAACAGAACCTTCCAAACATGGTGTTGAATCTAAACTCATTCGAGGCTCATCCTGAGGAACGTTTTCCTCCACGGAATTTCCTTGATTTTCATTTGAGCTCACTCTAACTTCAGGCTCTTTGTTTTCTTGACTCGGACTCAGACTTTCGTTCTGATTCTCTCCTGGATTTGTTTCCAGTTCATTGGATTTAGGATTTGCTACTGGTGTATCAAAACTATCTGATGAGTCAGAAATAATTGAATCATTCCCACCTTCAACTCCTTCCATGTCTGTAGGTAAAATATGATTAATATGAACAAACCTAACCTGTCCATTATCAAACATCTTTACCAAATATGTGCAAGGACCACATATCTTCACCACTCTTCCTGGTAACCACTTAAACCATTTATGGTGATGGTTCTTCACTCTCACTTTCTGGTTTAATTTCACACTTATCTCTTTTACTCAACCGTTATCATGATTCTCTTTCTGTCTTAATTGTGTCTCTTCTACGGACTGTGCCAAATTTGGCTTTAACAACGAGAATCTGGTTTGTGGCTGTCGTTTGAGAAACAACTCTGCTGGTGTTCTACCAGTAGTTGTATGACGAGTATTTCGATATGTAATCAAAAAATTAGCCAATTTGTGATCCAATCACAACTGTCGTTTCCTTGGATTTGGATCTAACATTTGTTTTATGAGGGCATGTTTTACAATTTGTACAGTGCGCTCTGCTGCACCATTCGAAACAGGATGGTATGGTAGAACCTTGGTATGTTTCACACCGTTTTTGCTCGTGAATTGTGCAAATTCTTCTGAACGAAATTGTGGTCCATTATCCGAAACAATCTCTTCAGGGAGGCCAAATGAAGAAAATAATTTTCGTAAAATGTCCAATATTTTACTTGTTGTTATTTTCCACATTGGAAACACCTCAACCCACTTCAAATGGCTATCAATCACAATGAACAATTGTTGTCCTTCTAACTCAGCAAAATCAATATGTAGCCTTTGCCACACCCGGGAGGCCATTTCCATGGCTGTAATGATACTGATGGTGGTTGCTTGCTTACTGATTGACATGTCGTATACTGACTCACGATGTACTCTATATCTTTATCAAGACCTGGCCACCATAAATAATTGCGTGCAAAACTCTTGATCAAGCACATTCCCGGGTGCTGGTCAAGGAGGTCTCCTAATAATTTGGATCTGAATTTATTTGGTATAACCACTCTTGCACCCCACATGATACAATCTTTATTGACTGATAATTCATTCCTACGAATGAAGAATGGATGTGTATCTTTGTCTGTTACCTGGTTTGGCCATCCATTTGCAATATACTCTTACACCTTTGACATCACTGGGTCAATCTCTTCAGTTGTGACTGGCAGTTCATCAATGTATGAAAAATAAACACTTCTTCCCTATCAGGTGTAACTTGTGATGGGGAACATAAGAACATAAGAACATAAGAATTAGGAACAGGATTAGGCCATCTAGCCCCTCGAGCCTGCTCCGCCATTCAACAAAATCATGGCTGATCTGACTGTGGACTCAGCTCCACTTACCCGCCCGCTCCCCATAACCCTTAATTCCCTTATTGGTTAAAAATCTATCGATTTGTGATTTGAATACATTCAATGAGCTAGCCTCAACTGCTTCCTTGGGCAGAGAATTCCACAGATTCACAACCCTCTGGAAGAAGAAATTCCTTCTCAACTCGGTTTTAAATTGGCTCACCCGTATTTTGAGGCTGTGCCCCCTAGTTCTAGTCTCCCCGACCAGTGGAAACAACCTCACCGCCTCTATCTTGTCTATCCCTTTCATTATTTTAAATGTTTCTACAAGATCACCCCTCATCCTTCTGAACTCCGACGAGTAAAGACGCAGTCTACTCAATCTATCATCATAAGGTAACCCCCTCATCTCCGGAATCAGCCTCGTGAATCGTCTCTGTACCCTCTCCAAAGCTAGTATATCCTTCCTTAAGTAAGGTGACCAAAATTGCACGCAGTATTCCAGGTGCAGCCTCACCAATACCCTGTACAGTTGCAGCAGGACCTCCCTGCTTTTGTACTCCATCCCTCTAGCAATGAAGGCCAACATTCCATTCGCCTTCCTGATTACCAGCTGCACCTGCAAACTAACTTTTTGGGATTCATGTACAAGGACCCCCAGGTCCCTCTGCACCGCAGCATGTTGTAATTTCCCCCCATTCAAATAATATTCCCTTTTACTGTTTCTTTTCCCAAGGCAATCTAGACATTGCATCAGCATTACTGTGATCAGCTGATCATCTGTATTCAATAACATATGTATATGCTGACAAAATCAAAGCCCATCTCTGCATTCGGGCTGCAGCTAATGTTGGAACTGCGGACGTTGGATGGAGGATCGCTGTTAGGGGCTTATGGTCTGTAACGATGGTAAACTTACGACCATACAAGTATTTGTGAAACTTCTTGACCCCAAAAATTAATGCCAAAGCTTCCCTTTCAATTTGCGCATAATTACTCTCACTAGCACTAAGAGTGCGTGAAGCAAAAGCAATTGGTCTCTCCTCCCCACTACTTAATACATGAGAGATTACTGCCCCAACTCCATACGGAGAGGCATCACATGCTAACTTAATCTCCTTTGATATGTCATAGTGAACTAACACGGTACTCTCTACCAATTTGCTTTTACACTCCTTGAATGCTGTATCACATTCTTTTGACCACTTCCAATGGACCTGTTTTTTCAAAAGTTCATTCAGTGGATGTAATACTGTAGCCAAATTTGGTAGGAACTTCCCATAATAGTTCAAAAGACCCAAGAATGAACGAAGTTCAGTGACATTCCTGGGAGTGGGTGCATTTCTAATTGCATCCAATTTTTCCATGGTTGGATGTAAACCATCTTTGTCTACTCTGTACCCTAAGTACTCCACTGAGTTATTAAATAACTCACACTTACGAGCAGACACTCATACTCTGTGCTTCTCTAGTCGTTTGAGGACTTCATTCAATATATTATTATGAATTTTCCTATTTGGTGCTGAAATTAGTATGTCATCCAAGTAACATACTACCCCTTCAATACCTTGCAAAATCTGGAATATGGCAGGGGCAGAAGACACTCCAAAAGGTAGCCTATTAAATTGATATAGGCCTAGATGAGTATTTATAGTCAAACATGACTTGGACTCCTCATCTAGTTCAAGCTGTTCAGGCATTCGTAAGATCCAGTTTTGAGAAGATCTGACCACCTGTCAGTGTTGTGAACAAATCTTCTATATTTGGCAATGTATTGGGGACATTACCCTCTAGAACTTGGTTTATGGTTACCTTATAATCACCACACAATCTTACCTTACCATCGGACTTAGGTACAACAACAATGGGTGTAGCCCAATTACAGCGATCTATCTTACAAATAATGTTCTCAGTCTCTAGTCTTTTGAGTTCTTGCTCAGCTTTCTCCTTGAGTGCATATGGTACGGAACATGGCTTGTCGTGAACCGATCTAGCGTCCTTCTGTACCCTGACACTCGCCTTGAAGCCTTGGATCGGACTGCCCGATTCACAGAACGCCTTCGGATACTTCTTGATAACCTCATCTGTTGATGAAAATCTCGCTTCCTCACAGAAAATCTTACTCCAATCCATCTTCAGTGAGCTCAACCAATTTCTTCCTAATAAGGCAGGCTTGTTTCCTTTCACTACTATTGGAGGCAAGTTCTGAAATTGATCTTTATATTTCACCGGTACGGTGATACGACCTACCACAGGAATTTTCTCTCCCGAGTAGCCTCGCAGCTCTATCTTGGATTTCTCCAGTTGGAAATCACGCAATTTGTCGCGGTATAGTGACTCCAGTACTGCACTCACGGATGCACCCGTGTCAATTTCCATTGATATCTTGAATCCCGCAACATCTATATGGATTTTGATGCTTTCCGAATCACTGTCCGTTAACCTCGTGCTCCTGATGACGTGTAACTCTAACATCTCCTCATCCTGTTGTTGTTCTTCCATGCTATGTAGTCTCTTGGAATTTCTACTCATAGCTTTGAATGCTGGACTCATAGCTTTAAAAGCTGGTTTACCCTTCAGTCGGCAAGCCTTCGCAAGATGCCCAGTCTTTCTGCAGCAGAAACACTCTGCCTTCACGTATGGACAACTTTGAGCAATGTGTTGTCCCAGCCACCTATAGCATGACTTCGACGCTCTGTTTGAATTTCCAGTTCCTGAGACTTTGGGCCCCCACCGTCTTTTATTTTGAACCTGCAGGTGATTTACCTCGGTTGATTGACGACCGTAATCGTTATTTAATTCTCGGGAATATTGTTCGGCCATGCCCATCGACCTCACTATCTGACAAGCAATCTCTAAAGTCAAGTCATCCATCGTCAGTAACTTCCTTCTGATCGCATCATTTTTCACCCCACAAACAGAACGATCCCGTAATGCTCGGTTTTAAAAGTTTCCAAAATTACAGTGCATCGATAGCTTTTTTCATCAGCCTTTTGATTCCGAATCCGGAAACAATAGCTTTCAGCAATTTCTAATGGTTTGGGGTTATAGTGCTGCTCCAGCTTCATTAAAATCTCTTTAAGCATTGTGTCCTTTGGCTTGTCAGGCAAAAGCAGGTTTACAAGGGTTTCGTATAATGCCGGACCTGCCTCCGATAAGAAGATCGCTTTCTTATGGACTGCATTGTCTGGAACTTCGATTATGTTATTTGCAGTGAAATACATTTCTAGCTGATCCACATATGCTTTAAAACTTTCCCAGTCGTGTCTATATTCCCCCAAATGTCCTAATACACCTGTGGGTGCTGCCATTTTAATCTCTAGCTGTTCACACCGTGTGCTGTATTTTACCTTGGATTTTGTAGCTTTTTTCCAAAGACAGAAACTTCCAAAGTCTCTCTGTCGGCTGCCTGAATCCTTCACCAATAAAATTTAAGCTTTAAATCATCCGAAAAATATCCCATCTCGCCACCAACTGTGATATATTCACAGAGCACAGCACACACAGCTTCCTAACATGGAAGGCAGCTCTCTCGGAAGACTCCGGAAACCTGCCTGGGCTGTTTATTATTAACTCTGCACTTGCAGTACACAATACGTCCACATCCACAGTGTGGAGCTACAAACATTACAAGCTTACAGACATTACAAATCCTAACCACTCGCTGTATAAAAAATGTTTTTCTTATGTTGCCTTTGGTTCTTTTGCCAATCACCTTAAATCTGTGTCCTCTGCTTCTCAACACTTCCGCTAATGGGAACAGTTTCTATCTACCTACTCTGTCCAGACCCCTCATGATTTTGAACACCTCCTATCAAATCTCCTTTCAATCTTCTCTGCTCCAAGGAGAACAACTCCAGTCTATCCATGTAGAAAACATGGCAGGCATTTTGCGAACAGCAAGCTCCCACAAACATCAATGTGATAATGACCAGATAATCAGTTTTGGCAATGTTGGTTGAGGGATAAATATTGGCCAGGACACTGGGGAGAACTCCCCTGCTCTTCTTCAAAATAGTGCCATGGGATATTTTATGTCCACCTTAGAGAGCTCTTCCTGTTCCTACTTCCCACCCGCTAATGATCCTTCCACCCTCCCCATTGTTACCTTCTAAGAGATGTTAAAAACAGTGTCTCATTGTTGTCGTGCCAATAGCACATGACAGAGCTGACAATATGTTTGTGTGTAGTAATGTGGCGTTCATCGCCGATATCATTGCATCACAAATTCTAAGCAGCTGAGTAAAAGTTGCCGAGCAACATTAAAGGGGTTGAAGGTGCTCCTTAAAGGGGCATGACATCTTGAGGACTCTGAACATGAGAATGTGCTCACATATCTCAGGTGATTCAATGCTGGCAGGCTCTGCAGATCATTCCACAATCCAGTCTGTACCTGCTGAAACACACAAATTCCGACAGTCAATTAAAGCTAAGATTAAAACTACAACCGGTGCGATCAGCTAGAGAATGATGTCATCTCAGAGAGGAATAATTCAAGAACATAACAAAATCAGAGCAGGAGTAAGCCATTTGGCCCCTTCAATAACATCATAGCTGATCTGGATCTGATCTTGGCCTTAGCTCAACTTCCCTGCCCGTTCCCCATAACCCTTGACTCCCCTGTAGTCCAAAAATCTGTCTATCTCCACCTTAAATATATTCAAAGACCCAGACTCCTCAGCTCTCTGGGGCTGAGAATTCCAAAGATTCACGACTCTCTGAGAGTAGAAATGCCTCCTCATTTCTGTTTTAAATGGCGACCATTTATTCTGAAACTATGCCCCCTAGTTCTATATTCCCCCATGAGGGGAAACACGCTCTTTGCATCTACCCTGTCAAGCCCCCTCAGAATCTTATATGATTCAATAAGATCACCTCTCATTCTTCTAAACTCCAATGAGTATAGGCCCAACTTGCTCAACCTTTCTTTATAAGACATCCCCTTCATCTCAGGAATCAACCTAGTGAACCTTCTCTGAACAGCCTCCAATGCAAATATATCCCACCTCAAATAAGGAGACCAAAACTGTACGCAGTACTCTAGGTCTGGTCTCACCAATACCCTGTACAGTTGTAGCAGGACTGCACTAATTTTATATTCCATCCCCCTTGCAATAAAGGCCAATATTCCATTTGCCTTCCTAATTACTTGCTGTACCGTGAATCTGAAGGCAACATGGGTAAAGATGATAAGTTATATTGCAACAGTGACAACAACTTGAAAAATTCTTTACTGGAAAGCACTTTGGGATATCCTGATGTGGAGCAAGGAGATATAGAAATACAAGTTCTCTCTTTCTATTAGGAGTGAAGACGTGAGAGGTTTGAGCAGTCTGAATATAAGGACTTAAGGGGCTTATAATATATCTTAAGAACATAACAACATAAGAAATAGGAGCAGGAATAGGCCACCCGGCACCTCGCGTCTGCTCCGCCATTCAATAAGATCATAGCTGATCTGCTCATGGACTCAGCTCCACTTCCCTGCCCACTCCCTGTAACACTTTATCTCCGCCTTAAATATATTCAATGACCCAGCCTCCACAGCTCTCTGGAGCAGAGAATTCCACAGATTTACAACCCTCTAAGAGAAGAAATTCCTCCTCATCTCAGTTTTAAATGGGCAGCCCCTTATTCTGAGACTATGCCCCCTAGTTTTAGTTTCCCCTATGAATGCAAATATCCTCTCTGCATCCACCTTGTCGAGTCCGCTCATTATCTTATATGTTTCGATAAGATCACCTCTCATTCTTCTGAACTCCAATGAGTGTAGGCCCAACCTACTCAACCTACCTTCATAAGTCAAACACTTCATCTCCAGAATCAACCTAGTGAACCTTCTCTGAACAGCCTCCAATGCAAGTATATCCTTCCTTAAATACGGAGACCAAAACTTTATGCAGTACTCCAGGTGTGGCCTCACCAACACCCTATACAGTTGTAACAGGACTTATCCGCTTTTGTACTCTATCCCCCTTGCAATAAAGGCCAACATTCCATTTGCCTTCCTGATCACTTGTTGTACCTGCATACTCACTTTTTGTGTTTCACGCACAAGGACCCCCAGGTCCCTCTGTACTGCAGCACTTTGCAATTTTTCTCCGTTTAAAGTAGAATTTGCTTTTCTATTATTTCTGCCAACGTCTATAACCTCACATTTTCCCACATTATACTCCATCTGCCAAATTTTTGCCCACTCACTTAACCTGTCTATATCCCTTTGCAGATATTTTGTGTCCTCCTCACAATTTGCTTTCCCACCCATCTTTGTATCATCAGCAAACTTGGCTACATTACACTCGGTCCCTTCATCCAAGTCATTAATATAGATTGTAAATAGTTGAGATACCAGCACCGATCCCTGCGGCATCCCACTAGTTACAGTTTGCCAACCGAAAAATGACCCATTTATCCTGACTCTCTGTTTTCTGTTAGTTAGCTAATCCTCTATCCATGCTAATATATTACCCTCAACCCCGTGAACTTTTATCTTGTGCAGTAACCTTTTATGTGGCACCTTATCAGATGCTTTCTGGAAATCCAAATACACCACATTCACTGGTTCTCCCTTATCCACCCTGCTCGTTACATCCTCAATGAACTCCAGCAAATTTGTCAAACATGATTTCCCTTTCATAAAACCATGCTAACCCTGCTTGATTGAATTTTGCTTTTCCAAATGTCCCGCTACTGCTTCTTTAATAATGGACTCCAGCATTTTCCCAATGGCAGATGTTAGGCTAACTGGTCTATAGTTTCCTGCTTTTTGTCTGCCTCCTTTTTTAAATAGTGGCGTTACATTTGCGGTTTTCCAATGTGCTGGGAGCGCCCCAGAATCCAGGGAATTTTGGTAGATTACAACCAATGCATCCATTATCTTCGCAGCCACTTCTTTTAAGACCCTAGGATGTAAGCCATCAAGTCCAGGGGACTTGTCCGCCTTTAATCCCATTATTTTACCGAGTACTACTTCTTTAGTGATAGTGATTGTATTAAGTTCCTTCCTCACTATAACCCATGGATTATCCATCATTGGGATGTTTTTAGTGTCTTCTAATGTGAAGCCCGATACAAAATATGTGTTCCCTGTTCTCCATTATTAATTCCCCAGTCTCATCCTCTAGGGGACCAACATTTACTTTAGCCACTCTTTTCCTTTTTATGTACCTGTAGAAACTCTTACTATCTGTTTTTTATTCCGTGCTAGTTTACTTTCATAATCTATCTTCCCTCTCTTTATCATTTTGTTAAGTCAAATATCAAATGGCATTGAGAAGGTCAACCCAGACTATTACTGCAGAGACTGGATTGCAGGAGCAGATTAGTTAGAAATGATTTTGAAAGAGCTATTAGGAGGAACTTTTACTCTAAGAGAGATACTGCACAGGGTAGCAGAGGCAAGAACTGCAGATGTTCCAAATGTAAGGGATTATGGATCAAGGGTAGAAGGACCATAAGCTCCGATAGGCTAAGTGGGCTTTTCTTATGGTCAAATGTCACGCAATCATCATCCCTCTGATTAGCACCAAGCCCAACATGTTACCTCACCACGGCAACTCTTTTGGAGAGAATTATTTGGTCCCGGATTTGCACATATAACTCAGGTTGATTAATTGTGGGGTCACTTGTGGGCGGGGGGTTGGTGGGGGGGTGGGGCTGGGGGTGGGTGAGTGGGGGGGGCACCAAAAGTAGGGGCCATAAACAAATGACTGTCACTAATAAATCCAATAGGGAATTCAAGAGAAACTTCTTTACCCAGAGTGTGGTGTGAACGCTACCATAGGGAGGAGTTGAGACAAATAGCATAGATGCATTTAAGGAGTAGCTGAATAAACAAATGAGGGAGAAAGGAATAGACAGAGATGTTGTTGGGGTGAGAAGAGGGGTGGGAGGAGGCTCACGTGGAGCATAAACATCGCCACGGACTAGTTGGGCCGAATGGCCTGTTTCTGTGCTGTAAGTTATATGTAATGGTGCAGAACTGAGGTATCATCCTTCAGATGAGAGATTGGACCAAGCCCCCCCCACTTCCTGTTCCTGCGCTCCAAGTGAATAATAACAAATTACTGGCAGAATAGAAAAACAGGGACTTCTCCCAGTGTCCTGACCAACATTCCTCCCTTGTTCATTCTGGAATCTCCCTGTCTGCAAATCGGCAGCTGCATTCACAGTAACACATTCCACGTGGTTTGTTTCTGAGAGATGAAATGTGCTCAAAGCTTTTTTTTATTCGTTCATGGGATGTGGGCATCGCTGGCAAGGCCGGCATTTATTGCCCATCCCTCGTTGTCCTCCGGATGGTGGCGCTGAGCCGCCTTCTTGAACCTCTGCAGTCCGTTTGGTGAATGTGCTCCCATAGTGCTGTTAGAAAGAATGACTTGCATTTATATAGCGCCATTCACGACCACCGTATGTCCCAAAGCGCTTTGCAGCCAATGAAGTACTTTTTGAAGTGTAGTCACTGTTCTAATGTAGGAAACGCAGCAGCCAACTTGCGCACAGCAAGCTCCCACAAACAGCAAGGTGATAATGACCAGATAATCTGTTTTAGTGATGATGGTTGAGGGATAAATATTGGTCGGGACACTGGGGATAACTTCCCTATTCTTCTTCGAAATAGTGTCATGGAATCTTTTACGTCCACCTGAGAGGACCGCTCGTGTTCCTACTTCCCACCCGCTAACGATCCTTCCACGCCCCCTATTGTTACCTCCGTTTTTTGAGGTGAATGTAAGATACTTTAAAAAGTTTCATTTTTGTCATGCCAATTGCACATGACAACCAAAAATATGTTTTTGTGTAGTAATGTTGCTTTCATCGCATCACGAATTCCAAGCAGCCTCGGTTTAACATCTCATCTGAAAGGCAGCACCTCTGACAGTGCAGCACTCCATCAGTTCTGCCCTGGAGTGTCAGCCTAGATTTTTACACTCAAGTCCTGGAGTGGGATTGTGAACTCACAACCTACTGACTCAAAGGCAAGGGTGCTAACCACTGAGCCACAGCTGACAGGGAGGAATTTCAAGCATTTGACCCAGTGACGATGAAGGAACGACGATATATTTCCAAGTCAGAATGGTGTGCGACTTGGAGGGGAACTTGTAGATTGTGGTGTCCCCATGTGTCTGCTGCCCTTGTCCTTCTAGGTGGTAGATGTCGTGGGTTTGGGGCTGATGGCAGGTAGTTTCTTCCTTTGGAGCCGATTGGTGCAATGTAGAAATGTGAGAGAATCAGGGAAAGGGGCCGAGGGCCAAACTACATGTCACCACCAAGTTTGAAAGGAGAAGGAGAGATGGTATGGGAGACCGAGAAATTATGGTTAGGTAGCACTGAGGTTAGGTTTTTAAAGCCTTCAGAGTGTTTGAGGATAAGAAGACTGAGGAACATAAGGAATTCTGAAGTTCTGGGAAAGAATGTGTCAGAGTACGAGTCTCGATTCCAACACAGTGAGGATACAGAGAGGAGGGTGTGCCTGTAGACGATCCAATTTAAGAGGCACATAGTGTCATCGACAAAATTGAGTCAAAAAAAACATAGTGATAGAGAGAAGTTGAAGATTAAAAGGAGACTATTGGGCTTGCGATGCCCTCCATGATCAAAGAGTTTAACACACGTGGAGAATAAGAGATCTGAGTGAGATGTGTCCCAGTAAATGCTCAGCATCTACAGAAGAGGTGTTAAAAAAATACAAAAATGTAATCAAGAATTGGTCAATGGAGATTTCTAGGATGTTGATGGTGGGGGATTTGGTGATAATAGTGCCATTGAATGTCAAGGGGCAGTGGTTAGACTCTCACTTGTTGGAGATGGTCATTGCCTGGCACTTGTGTGGCGCGAATGTTACTTGCCACTTATCAGCCCAAGCCTGAAGGTCGTCCAGGAGTTGCTGCATGCGGGAATGGACTTAGGTGTTTGGACCAAGGCTGTGATGAGGTCTGGAGCCGAGTGGTCCCGGCAGAACCCAAACTGAGCATCAGTGAGCAGGTTATTAGTGAGTAAGTACCACTTGATAGCACTGTCGACGACACCTTCCATCACTTTGCTGATGATTGAGAGTAGACTGATGGGGTAGTCATTGGCCGGATTGGATTTGTCTTGCTTTTTGTGGACAGGACATAACTGGCCAGTTTTCCATATTGTTGGATAGATGCCAGTATTGTAGCTGGAATAGCATGGCTAGAGGAGCAGCTAGTTCTGGAGCACAAGTTTTTAGCGCGACATCCGGGATGTTGCCGGGGCCCATAGCCTTTGCTGTATCCAGTGCGCTCAGCTATTTCATGATACGTGGAGTGAATCGAATTGGCTGAAGACTGGTTTCTGCGATGGTGGGGATCTCAGGAGGATGTCGCTATGGATCATCCACTTGGCACTTCTGGCTGAAGATGGTTGCAAATGCTCACGTGCTGGGCTCCGCCATCATTGAGGATGGGGTATTCACGGAGCCTCCTCCTCCCATTAGTTGTTTAATTGTCCATCACCATTCATGACTGGATATGACAGGACTGCAGAGCTTTGATCTGATCCGTCGTTTGTAGGATCGCTTAGCTCTGTCTATAGCATGCTGCTTTTGTTGTTTAGCCTGCACGTAGTTCTGTGTTGCAGCTTCCCCAGGTTGGCATCTCACTTTTAGGTATGCCTGGTGCTGCTCCTGGCATGCTCTTCTACACTCCTCATTTTACCAGGGTTGGCCCCTAGGCTTGATGGTAATGGTAGAGTGAGGGATATGCCGGGCCATGAGGTTACAGATTGTGGTGGAATACAATTCTGCTGCTGCTGATGGCCCACAGCACCTCATGGATGCCCAGTTTTGAGCTGCTAGATCTGTTCTAAATCTATCCCATTTAGCACGGTGGTAGTGCCACATCACATGATGGAGGGTGTCCTCAGTGTGAAGATGGGACTTTGTCTCCGCAATGACTGTGCGGTGGTCACTGCTACCAATACTGTCATGGACAGATGCATCTGCGACAGGTAGATTGGTGAGGATGAGGTCAAAAAGGTTTTTCCCCTTGTGTTGGTTCTCTCACCACCTGCTGCAGGCCCAGTCTGGCAGCTATGTCTTTCAGGACTCGGTCAGTAGTGGTGCTACCGAGCCACTCTTGGTGATGGACATTGAAGTCCCCCACCCCGAGTACATTCTGTGCCCTTGTTACTCTCAGTGCTTCTTCCAAGTGGTGTTCAATATGGAGGAGTACTGATTCATCAGCGGAGGGAGGGCAGTAGGTGGTAATCAGCAGAAGGTTTCCTTGCCCATGCTTGACCTGAAGCCAAGACACTTCTTGAGGTCCGGAGTCAATGTTGAGGCCTCCCAGGGCCACTCCCTCCCGACTGTATACCACTGTGCAGCCACCCCTGGTGGGTCTGTCCTGCCGGTGGGGCAGGACACACCCTGGGATGGCGATGGAGGAGTCTGGGACATTAGCTGAAAGGTATGATTCTGTGAGTATGACTATGTCAGGTTGTTCCTTGACTAGTCTGTGGGACAGCTCTCCCAATTTTGCCACAAATCCTCAGATGTTGGTGAGGAGGACTTTGCAGGTCGACTAGGCTGGGTGTGTCGCTGTGGTATCCGTAGCCGGTGCTGAGGTCGATGGTGGGTGGTCCATCCGGTTTTATTCTTATAATTTTTTCTCGTTGCGGTTTGTTACAACAGAGTGGCTTGCTGGGCCATTTCAGAGGGGCAGTTAAGAGTCAACCACATTGCTGTGGGTCTGGAGTCACATATAGGCCGGACCGGGTAAGGGCGGCAGATTTCTGTCCACTGAAGTCTAAATCCGGTGGGGCGTATACCAGGCAAATAATTCTATAGCGCCCATTTTGACCAAAGTTAAAATTACCCCCACTTTAACAGCTATTTCTAATGCACGGAGAGTGGCATGTGTGCTTCATTTAAACACAGGATGGCTTCTATATATTTGTCTGAGTAAAAATAAGGGCTCAATTTTATATCTTCCGCTGGCAGGAACCCTTCTCGCCAATAGCGCCTGTCGGAATCGGAAATTCAATCGGGTGGGGTACGACAACCTCAGGCCGCTAACGCCTGTAGCAGCGTCAAGTCAGGAAATTACCCCGATATTTTATTACGCGCACGCGTTGACTATCACCGGGACTTTCTGCACCTCTCCGGGGTTGCTCTAGCTCAGTGGGTAGCACATTTGCCTCTGAGTCAGTAGGTTGTGGGTTCAAGTCCCACTCCAAGAACTTAAGCACTAGGCTAACACTCCAGTGCAGCGCTGAGGGAGTGCAACACTGTCGGAGGTGCCATCTTTCAGATGAGATGTTAAACCAAGGCCCCGTCTTCTCCCTCAGGTGGACATAAAAGAACACATAGCACTATTTTGGAGAGGAGCAGGGGAGTTATCTCCGGTGCCCTGGTCAATATTTATCGCTCAATGAACATCACTAGAAAAGAGATTATTTGGTCATTACCACATTGCTGTTTGTGGAAGCTTGCTGTGCGCAACTTGACTACCGCGTTTCCCACATTACAACATTGACTGCACTCCAAAAGTACATCATTGGCTGTAAAGCGCTTTGGGACGTCCAGTGGTCGTGAAAGGCGCTACATAAATGCAAGTCTTTCATTTTCTACCAATCCACCAAAGTTACGGCGGCCGACCAGGAACCAGTAAGCCAGTAAAACCCTGCTTGAAGGTGCAATGTATGTACTGGATTGTACGGTATACGTCTGCTCAATAACTGTGGGCAGGCCTCCAAGCGTCAGAACTAAATGCAAGTCAACACATGTCTTTTTTTCCTCCGAAAGGGTGTGACGATACCATTTCATTCAAACAAGGTTTACAGGTTTAAACCGCATTCAACCAATAACGTGGCAATTTACCCCACACCTGAGCAACTTTTCACACTCAGTCCTTATAAACTGAAGACACACCACTCGAGTGCATTATTTTAAATAGTAGGAAAGGACCGGGACCTTGGAGCAATGGTTCTCGAACTTTGTTGGTTGAAGGACCCTTTTTCAAATTGATTAGTAATCACGGACCCCGTCCGTCGAAAGTACAAGACTATATACTACTCATAATATGAAAGTGCTGCATGTAAAGAGTGTTTTAATGATGCTTATTAAGAAAACAGGTATTTAATTACAGATATCAGGGAGATGGGTATGCATGCTTCTCGCACCAATTCGGGTCACTCCACAGCAACAGATGGCCACCAATAGGGAGCATAGACTCAGAATAAGGGGCCGCCCATTTAAAACTGAGACGAGACAAAATTTCTTCTCTCTGAGGGTTGTAAATCTGTGGAATTCTCTGCATCAGGGAGCTGTGGAGGCTGGGTCATTGAATATATTTAAGGCGGTGATAGACAGATTTTTGGGCGATAAGGGAGTAAAGGGTTATGGGGAGTGGGCAGGGAAGTGGAGCTGAGTCAATGATCGGATCAGTCATGATCTTATTGAATGGCAGAGCAGGCTCGAGGGGCCAGGTGGCCTACTCCTGTTCCTATTTCTTATGTTCCTATGTTCTTATCTCTTGATACCATTACCCAATTAAAACGAGACAGAGATCATAATGCCTTATTGAATCTCCATTAAATTAACTCCATAGGCTTATCATATTTCTATGAAATTATTTCCATACTTTCTTTTTGTATCTCTGTGATATTGATCCCATAGTGTCTTGCATACCTCTATGAAATTAGTCCCATCATTTCTCATTGTATCTTAGTGATGTTATCGGCAGGACCTGATTAAGGGCCTGATGGGCCTGGGGCAAATTGATTCAAAATGGGCCTATAGTTAAATGTGTTCCTGTTCATTACATTACATATAAATACAATAACAAAGTACGACGGTGGACTTATACTATAATATATTAATATAATATAATATATATTAACATATACTAACATATATTAAATATATTATATAATAAAAACACAGATAAATAGTAAAGATCTTGTCTCTGCAAAAATAGGTATGTACACGTTAGGCCAATAAACAATATTTTCCTCGGTCTTGTTTTTCCTCTCTTATTGTCTATTCTATTTAGCCTATTTGGGAGGCCTTATATTTTTTTCTTACATTTATTTGGTGGGACTATGTTCTTCATTGGGCCTGGGGCTGCAGTCCCATCCGCCCCTGGTTAATCCGCCCCTGGTTATCGTATCTCACCGTATTTCTCAGGAAAGTCTCAAGAAACAGCTGCATTTGTCTAGCACTTTTGAATGGAGGTGCTTAAGAGAGATGAGAACAGACGCCCCAACCAGAGCTGAAACAATTAGGTCATGTGGGGAGGGGTTTTGAGGAGGTTTTTGAAGGTGGGAGAGTGGTCAAAATGGCAGAAAGTTCAGGAGGACAAAACGTGCCTCATCAAATTAAAATCTGAATCCTGCAAGTTCTGCTAATTTGTAACATGCAACAGAGATTTAATTGGACTGAACTCTCTATCCTTCACTGAGGGTTCAAATGGAGTGTGGGAAATGATCGCTGAACCCAAACCAGTTCATTCCTATTTACATATGATCAAGCAGGTGAATCATTTCCCTTAAACAACACCCCACCTTGTACTTATGACACCATATTAGACATGAGTTAACAGATAATTGATCATATCCTGATCTAACAGCCAAGGCTGAAGGAGTGGGCTTGATTTCAACACAGCTTACGCTGAAACGTATGACATGGAGTGACCAAGCTTAAACCAGATCAGACTGGAGATTTGAGTACAGGAACAAGGATGTCTTACTACAGTTATACAGGGCCTTGGTGAGACCACACCTGGAGAATTGTGTACAATTTTGGTTTCCTTAACTAAGAAAGGACATACTTGCCATAGAGAGAGTGCAGCGAAGGTTCACCAGACTGATTCCTGGGATATGAGAGAAATTGGGACGATTAGGCCTGCATTCACTAGAGTTTAGAAGAATGAGAAGGGATCTCATTGAAACGTATAAAATTCTGACTGGGTTGGACAGTCTGGATGTGGGGAGGATGGTTCCCCTGACTGGGAAGTTTGGAACAAGGGGTCACAATCTCAGGATACAGGGCCTGAAATACTTCCGACCCCATATTAAGTCGGCCTATTTTTTTCAGACATCCCTGGCAGCCTAAAAATACCGTTAGGTCCCCTTGAGGGTCAATGAGGAGCCTAACGCCTGTTTTAGGACCCCTGCCTGAAATCGGGCTGCCCTGAGCTGGGCCTGCTCCACTCAAGATTTCCTGCCAGAGATGTGGCCTAACAAACCGTCGCCAGCAACGGTTTTGTTTAAAAGAATATTTTAAGTGGAGCCAAGAGAATCCTAACTGATTCAGTTGCCCTTCATGTACATGTTCTGCTGTACTGGTGTCAGCTGTGGCTCAGTGGGTAGCACTCTCGCCTGTGAGCCAAGGACTTGAGCACAAAAATCTACGCCGACACTCCAGTGCAGTAATGAGGGAGCGCTGCACTGTCGGAGATGCCGTCTTTCGGATAAGGCGTTAAACCAAGGCCCTGTCTGCTTTCTCAGGTGAACGTAAACGATCCCATGGCACTATTTCAAAGAAGAACAGGGGAGTTATCCTCAGTGTCCCGGCCAATATTTATCCCTCAATCGACATAACAAAAACAGATTACCTGGTCATTATCACATTGCTGTTTGTGGGAGCTTGCTTGTGCACAAATTGGCTGCTGCATTTCCCACATTACAACAGTGACCACACTTCAAAAGTACTTCATTGGCTGTAAAGTGCATTGAGACGTCCGGTGGTCATGAAAGACGCGATAAAAATCCAAGCCTTTCTTTTTTTCTGTTCTTTATGATATTAGGTTCCTGAGACAGTGTGACTGGATTAAAAATTTTGGCACTGTCTGATGTTAAAAAATCCTTTGAACATCTCAACTATTTCCTGTTGCCTCGGGCTAACCTTTGATCAGGCAGGCTGCAGACATAGTGCCCATCATCTTCTCACCTGCCCGGGCATGACTGCGCAATTCCACGCAGACAGGAGCCCCAGTCGAGATGCATCATCTTAAGTGCACCTCATGCAAAAGCTTCTTGGCTGTGGCAGGATTCATGCCAGCTACCCACTGTTATAAAAACCTGTCACTAACCGCTCGACCATATTTACCCCCAGCAAAATTCCACGTGAAGCAGTCACTTGTCACATAGAAATATTTAAACCATGTATCTGCTGCGCCTCGCCCGACTGGCTGCTTGTTCTTGTCCGGAATAGTTTTCTACAACAAAATGTCCCAGAGGCAACAAGGGGGCAAGCCATATTAGATTTAGTAATGAGTAATGAGCTAGATTTAGTTATCAGCCTAACTGTGCATGAACATTTATCCAACAACAATCATAACATGAATCTATATTAATGATTTGAATGCAGACAATTTATATTAATGACTTGGATGAAGGGGCCGAGTGTAATGTAGCCAAGTTTGCTGATGATACAAAAGATGGGTGGGAAAACAAATTGTGAGGAGGACACAAATAATCTGCAAAGGGATGTAGACAGGCTAAGTGAGTGGGCAAAAACGTAGAATATAATGTGGAAAAAAATAAGGTTATCCACTTTGGCAGAAAAGATAGAAAAGCAAATTATAATTTAAATGGAGAAAAATTATAAAGTGCTGCAGTACAGAGGGACCTGGGGGTTCTTGTACGTGAAACACAAAAAGTTAGTATGCAGATACAGCAAGTAATCAGGAAGGCAAATGGAATGTTGGCCTTTATTGCAAGGGGGATGGAGTATAAAAGCAGAGAAGTCCTGCTACAACTGTACAGGGTATTGGTGAGACCACACCTAGAGTACTGCGTACAGTTTTGGTCTCCGTATTTAAGGAAGGATATATTTTCATTGGAGACTGTTCAGAGAAGGTTCACTAGGTTGATTCCGAAGATGAGGGTGTTGACTTATGAGGATAGGTTGAGTAGGTTGGGCCTATACACATTGGAGTTCAGAAGAATGAAAGGTGATCTTATTGAAATTTATAAGATAATGAGGGGGCTCAACAGGGTGGATGCAGAGAGGATATTTCCACAGAGGGGAAACTAAAATTAGGGGACATAGGACCCAAATTTGGCCCACCCGTTTTTTCACCAGAGATGCGCCAACTTCCTAGGGTGAAAACAGCGGCGAAAAGATCTCCCCGGATTCTGGCCGCTCTGTGGCCTCTCTCATGGCTTGGCGCAGTGTGGTCTGTCCATTAGAGGGCAGAGCTAGGGCCCTGCGTGAAAAACAGTGCCGGCAGCTCAACGCATGCACACAGGAGGTTTCGCACATGCGCAGTAGCTCCTGCCCCCAGCCAGAGAGTCCTCGGAGAGAAGTCAGTCCTCGGAGTCCTCGGAGAGAAGTCAGTCCTTGGAGTCCTTGAAGAGAAGTCCTCAGAGAGAAGTCCTCAAAGAGAAGTTCGGGAAGTCCTCGAGAGAGTTGGAGAGTCCTCGAGAGAGTTGGAGTCCTGGAGAGAAAGTCGGAGTCGGAGAGAGTTGGAGAGGAGTCGTAATCGGCCCACTGACTTCCCGGGCCGAGTTAGGAAGGTAGTACTTAAGTTTTATTTGTTATTTATTATTGATGGTTTTTATGTTTGTTGAACGTTGTTTTGAAGGTGTTTAGTGCTTTGCAAGGTCCTCTCCGCTTACCTCCCCCCACCATCTCTGACTACCTGCGCTGATTTCTTAACTCTCTGCAAGGGTTTTCTGTGCAGCCACTTGGCCTAAGTTAGTTTGGAGCAACTATTAGCTGTTCAAACTGGCTTAAATGGCCAACACGGGCGTAGGTGGCTGGTAACGCCCCCTTTTGAAAAAAAAACGAAACTAAAAATTATCCGAACTAACTCACTTACACTGGCGCAAATTAAATGTGCAGAATGGGGATTTTTAAGATACTCCAGAAAAATCAAGTTGCTTCAAAAAAAAATGTAGCAACTCCCGGGCAAATTTGGGCCCATAGTCTTAGAATAAGGGGCCGCCCATTTAAAACTGAGATGAGGAGGAATTTCTTTTCTCAAAGGGTTGAAAATCTATGGAATCCTCTGCCCCAGAGAGCTGTGGAGGCTGTGTCATTGAATATATTTAAAGCGGAGATAGACAGATTTTTGAGCGATAAGGGAGTAAAGGGTTATGGGAAGCGGGCGGGGAAGTGGAGCTGAGTCCATGATCAGCTCAGCCATGATCTTATTGAATGGCGGAGCAGGCTCGAGGGGCCAAATGGCCTACTCCTGCTCCTATTTCTTATGTTCTTATGATCGAGTTCAACATGGCGTTTGAAAGGGAGAAATAGGAAACATTCTATTAACAGCTATTAAGATTCTAGATTTGGGCAAGGATGACTTCAACAGGTTGAGATAGAGACTGTCCACAGTAAACTGAGCAAAATCTGTTAATGGGTAAAACAGCAGAAGATCAGTTGGAGACGTTCAAAAATGAATTTAAGGTGATAAAGAATCAGTTCATACGCCTGAGGGGTAAGAACTCTACTTGCCAAAAAAACAGCCAGGGTCAACTAAGGAGGTGAGGAACAGCATAAATATAAAAGAAAAAGCATACAAAAATGCAAAAAGAGCACAGATCCTGGCGAATGGGAAAGATACAAAGAACAGAAAAGGATCACAAAACAGATCATAAAAGCCACAAAAAGGAAGTATGAAAAGAAACTTGAAAGGGATATCAAATTCAATACAGATTTTTACAGTTACATTAGGAAATGAGGGTAGTCAGGAATAAGGTTGCCCCTTAAAAACTGAAAACGGAGATACTGTCGATGATAATAAGGAAATGGTGGATACGTTGAATAATTAGTTACAGTGGAGGAAGAGGATAGCACGCCAGAAATCTCAGGAGTCCCAAAGCGCTTTACAGCCAATGAAGTACATTTGAAGTGTGGTCACTGTTGTAATGTGGGAAACGCAGCGGACAATTTGCACACAGCAAGTTCCCACAACAGCAATGTGATAATGACCAGATATCTGTTTTTTGTGATGTTGGCCAGGACACCATGAATAACTCCCTGGCTCTTCTTCGAAATAGTGCCTTGGGTTCATTCACATCCACCTGAGAGAGCAGATTTGGCTTAACGTCTTATCCGAAAGACGGCACCTCCGACAGTGCAGCACTCCCTCAGCACTGCACTGGAGTGTGAGCCGAGATTTTTGTGCTGAAGTTCCTGGAGTAGGATCATGAACCCACAACCTTCAGACTCTGAGGTGAGATTGCTAGCCACTGAGTCACAGCTGACACACAAATGCACACAGGAAAGCAGGGACTGCGGCAGAAATTGGCCTTAGGCAGAATCACACAATGGGCGGCCAGATATACGCCCCACTTGATCTCAGTTCTATTGCAGAGACTGGAACTGGGAATGGGGGGTGTGAGGGGATTATCACAGGTGGCTGATAGAATATTGCCTGTTAACGGTGCTGGCCAAGACGAATTTCCAACCCAATGTCTTCTCGGTTCCACCTGCCTTTGCTGATCTGACATGTGCTGCTTGGAGGTGCTTAAGAGCAGCCCAGGGAGGACTCTGCCTCTGATTTGTTCTCTCTCTATCCCCTCTCCCTCCCCCCCACCCACCCTGGTGTCCAGTCAATGTTTTCCTCAGTAACCCGTCTCAGATCAAAGCTCCATTCTGCTTCTCATCCCCGTAACATCCAGGAGCAAGCGCCCAAACATGGAACAATGCTGCAAGTGAAGGGATTGGCTGCAAGCAGAAAGTTACATAGAAACATAGAAACATAGAAAATAGGTGCAGGAGTAGGCCATTTGGCCCTTCAAGCCTGCACCGCCATTCAATGAGTTCATGGCTGAACATGCAACTTCAGTACCCCATTCCTGCTTTCTCACCATACCCCTTGATCTCCCTAGTAGTAAGGACTACATCTAACTCCTTTTTGAATATATTTAGTGAATTGGCCTCAACAACTTTCTGTGGTAGAGAATTCCACAGGTTCACCACTCTCTGGGTGAAGAAGTTTCTCCTCATCTCGGTCCTAAATGGCTTACCCCTTATCCTTAGACTGTGACCTCTGGTTCTGGACTTCCCCAACATTGGGAACATTCTTCCTGCATCTAACTTGTCTAAACCCGTCAGAATTTTAAACGTTTCTATGAGATCCCCTCTCATTCTTCTGAACTCCAGTGAATACAAACCCAGTTGATCCAGTCTTTCTTGATATGTCAGTCCCGCCATCCCGGAAACCAGTCTGGTGAACCTTCGCTGCACTCCCTCAATAGCAAGAATGTCCTTCCTCAAGTTAGGAGACCAAAACTGTACACAATACTCCAGGTGTGGCCTCACCAAGGCCCTGTACAACTGTAGTAACACCTCCCTGCCCCTGTACTCAAATCCCCCCGCTATGAAGGCCAACATGCCATTTACTTTCTTAACTGCCTGCTGTACCTGCATGCCAACCTTCAATGACTGATGTACCATGACACCCAGGTCTCGTTGCACCTCCCCTTTTCCTAATCTGTCACCATTCAGATAATATTCTGTCTCTCTGTTTTTACCACCAAAGTGGATAACCTCACATTTATCCACATTATACTTCATCTGCCATGCATTTGCCCACTCACCTAACCTATCCAAGTCACTCTGCAGCCTCATAGCATCCTCCTCGCAGCTCACACTGCCACCCAACTTAGTGTCATCCGCAAATTTGGAGATACTACATTTAATCCCCTCGTCTAAATCATTAATGTACAGTGTAAACAGCTGGGACCCCAGTACAGAACCTTGCGGTACCCCACTAGTCACTGCCTGCCATTCTGAAAAGTACCTATTTACTCCTACTCTTTGCTTCCTGTCTGACAACCAGTTCTCAATCCACGTCAGCACACTACCCCCAATCCCATGTGCTTTAACTTTGCACATTAATCTCTTGTGTGGGACCTTGTCGAAAGTCTTCTGAAAGTCCCTCTATCTCTGGTGCGGTGTCGAGAGATGCACCGTGTAAAAAGGTAAGGAGCATTTTAAGGCCATTGGGTCCAAACCCCTCCCAGATAGTGCATCTCCCACCTATCTGCCTGCTCCACATGGGGTTGATGCTGGGATCCGTCCCTCCCAGCAGTGAAAGCTCCAGTGAAAGCAGGTATGTTGTAGCTCTATCTCCAACCTCCACTCCGCTCCTTGTCAGTGCAGTTTCCTGCCAGGAATCGCCCCTCACAACTCTTATTGCCTTCCCTTCCCAGAAACTCATTTAGCTGTCTGTTGAGCCCAGTTACACTGGTACCTTCAATAGTCCCTTCAAAGGTCTTTCCCAGTAAGTTCCCCTCCAAGTCACGCACCATCCTGACTTGGAAATATATCACCGTTCCTTCATTGTCGCTGGGTCAAACTCCTGGAACTGCCTCCTTAACAGCACTGTGGGAGTACCTTCACCACATGGACTGCAGTGGTTCAAGACCACCAGCTTCTCGAGGGCAATTCGGGATGGGGATTAAATGCTGGCCTTGCCAGCGACACCCACATCCCGGAACAAATTTTTTAAAAACTTGATCCTGACCGTTCCTTTCTGCTTTTGCACTCACAGAACTATCGCAGCTTATAAGAACATAAGAACATAAGAAATAGGAGCAGGAGTAGACAATTTGGCCCCTCGGGTTTGCTCCGCCATTTAATAAGATCAAGGTTGATCTGATCATGGACTCAGCTTCACTTCCCTGCCCACTCCCCATAACCCTTTACTCTCTTATCGCTCAAAAATCTGTCTATCTCCGCCTTAAATATATTCAACGACCCAGCTTCCACAGCTCTCTGTAACAGAGAATTCCACAGATTTATAGCCCTCTGAGAGAACAAATTTCTCCTGATCTCAGTTTTAAATAGGGGGCCCCTTATTATAAGAATATATCCCCTAGTTTTAGTTCCCCCTATGAGTGGAAATATCCCCTCTGCATCCATCTTGTCGAGCCCCCTCATTATCTTATAAGTTTCAATAAGATCACCTCTCATTCTTCTGAACTACAATGTGTATAGGCCCAACCTTCTCAACCTATCCTCATAAGTCAACCCCCTCATCTCCAGAATCAACCTAGTGAACCTTCTCTGAACAGCCTCCAATGCAAGTATATCCTTCTTTAAATACAGAGACCAAAATTGTTCGCAGTACTCCAGGTGTGGCCTCACCAATAGCCTGTACTATTGTAACAGGACTGTTCTGCTTTTATACTCTATCCCCCTTGAAATAAAGGCCAACATTCCATTTGCCTTTCTGATCACTTGCTGTACCTGCATACTAACTTTTTGTGTTTCATGCACAAGGATCCTCAGGCCTGTCTGTACTGCAGCACTTTGTAATTGTTCTCCATTTAAATTAGAATTTTCTTTTCTATTTTTTCTGCCAAAATGGATAACCTCACATTTTCCACATTATACTCCATCTGCCAAATATTTGCCTACTCACTTAGCCTGTCTGTTTGTAGATTTTTTGTGTCCTCCTCACAATTTGCTTTCCCACCCATCTTTGTATCATCAGCAAACTTGGCTACATTACACTTGGTCCCTTCAGCCAAGTCATTAATATAGATTGTAAATAGTTGAGGACCCAGCACCGATCTCTGCGGCACGCCACTAGTCACTGTTTGCCAACCGGAAAATGACCCATTTATCCCGACTTTCTGCTTTCTGTTAGTTAACCAATCCTCTATCCATGCTAATATATTACCCTCAACCCCGTGAGCTTTGATCTTGTGCAGTAACCTCTTATGTGGCACCTTGTCAAATGCCTTCTGGAAATCCAAATATATCACATCCACTGGTTCCCCCTTATCTACTCTGCTTGTTACATCCTCAAAGAACTCCAGCAAATTTGTCAAACATGATTTCCCTTTCATAAAACCATGCTGGCTCTGCTTAATTGAATCACGCTTTTCCAAATGTCCCGCTACTGCTTCCTTAATGATGGACTCCAGCATTTTCCCAAAGACAGATGTTAGGCTAACTGGTCTATAGTTTCCTGCTTTTTGTCTGCCTCCTTTTTTAAATAGGGGCGTTATCTTTGCAATTTTCCAATCCGCTGGGACCGCCCCAGAATCCAGGGAATTTTGGTAGATTACAACCAATGCATCCACAATCCCTGCCGCTACTTCTCTTAAGACTCTCGGATGTAAGGCATCAGGTCCAGGGGACTCGTCCGCCTTTAGTCTCATTATTTTACCAAGTACTACTTCATTAGTGATAGTGATTGTATTAAGTTCCTCCCTCCCGATAGCCCCTTGATTATCTACTATTGGGATGTTTTTAGTGTCTTCTACCTTGAAGACTGATACCAAATATGTGTTCAACATCCCTACCATTTCCCTGTTCTCCATTATTAATTCCCCAGTCTCATCCTCCAGGGGACCAACATTTATTTTAGCCACTCTTTTCCTTTTTTATGTACCTGCAGAAACTCTGACTATCTGTTTTTATATTTCGCGCTAGTTTACTTTCATAATCTATCTTTCCTCTCTTAAGCATTTTTTTAGTCATTCTCTGCCGATCCTCTGGCCTCCCACTAGTCTTGGTCACATTGTATGCCTTTGTTTTCAATTTGATACCCTCCCTTATTTCCTTAGTTAGCCACGGATGGTTAGCCCTTCTCTAATAGTCTTTCCTTCTCATTGGGATATATTTTTGTTGCAAATTATGAAATATATCCTTAAATGTCTGCCACTACTCATCAACAGTCCCATACTTAAGTCTATTTTCCCAGTCCACTTTAACCAACTCTGCCTTCATACCTTTGTAGTCTCCTTTATTTAAGCTTAGGACCCTGGTTTGAGAACCAACTTTCTCACCCTCCAAATGAATTTGAAATTCAACCATGTTATGGTCACTCATTTCTAGAGGATCCTTTACTACGAGGAGTGGCTGGGCTGTCATATGAGGAGAGACTGGATCAACTGGGCCTTTATTCACTGGAGCTTAGAAGGATGAGAGGGGATCGCATAGAAACATAAAAGATTCTGATGGGACTGGACAGGTTAGATGCGGGAAGAATGTTCCCGATGTTGGGGAAGTCCAGAACCTGGGGACATAGTCTTAGGATAAGAGGTAGGCCATTTAGGACTGAGATGAGGAGAAACTTCTTCACTCAGAGAGTTGTTAACCTGTGGAATTCCCTGCCGCAGAGAGTTGTTGATGCCAGTTCACTGGATATATTCAAGAGGGAGTTAGATATGGCTCTTATGGTTAAGGGGATCAAGGAGTATGGAGAGAAAGCAGGAAAGGGGTACTGAAGGAATGATCAGCCATGATCTTATTGAATGGCGGTGCAGGCGCGAAAGGCGAATGGCCTACTCCTGCACCTATTTTCTATGTTTCAATGGGCCCAAGTTTCCACATGATTCGCGCCTGATTTTTAGGAGCAACTGGTGGAGAACGGACGATTTTAGAAATCGCAATTCTCCACATTTTTTTTTCTGCAGTTCTAGTCAGGTAGAACAGTTCTAGTTTAGAACAGAATTTTTTCTTCAAAAGGGGGCGTGTCCGGCCACTGACGCCTGATTTGAAAGTTTCCACAGTGAAAACGTACTCCAAACTAAAGTAGAATGGAGCCAGTGAAGATTTTTGTAGAACTGAAAAAACCTGTTCTACACATTAAAAAATCAGGCGCAGGTTACAAATTAGGCGTCCAGAACGAGGTGGGGGGGGGGGGGGGGGGAGAGAGAGAGAGGGAGAGGGAGAGAGAGAGAGGGGGAGGGAGGGAGGGAGAGAGAGGGGGAGGGAGGGAGAGAGAGGGGGAGGGGGAGGGAGAGAGAGAGAGGGGGAGGGAGAGAGAGAGAGGGGGAGGGAGGGAGAGAGAGAGAGGGGAGGGAGGGAGAGAGAGAGAGAGAGGGGAGGGAGGGAGAGAGAGAGAGGGAGAGTGGGGGGGGAGAGAGAGCGGGGGGGAGAGAGAGCGGGGGGGGAAGAGAGAGGGGGTCGGGGCGGGTTGGTCAGTCGGGGGGGGGAGCGGGTGTCGGGTCGGGGCGGGGCGGGGGGGGGGGCGGGTGTCGGGTCGGGTCTGGTCGGCGGGGGGTGGGGGGGGACGGAGCGGGTGTCGGGTCTTGTCGGGGGCGGGGAGCAGGAGCTGGCCGTGGGAGGAGCCTTATTCAGGCAGCCCCAGTGAGGCCATTCAGCCAGGGCTAGGGGCTGCGTGCTTCGGGCCCCTCCCACACAGTTCGGCGCCTGGAGCTACTGCACTTGCGTGCCAACTGTAGCGCGCATGTGCAGAGGTCCCGGCACTGTTTTCAGCGCAGGGACCTGGCTCCGCCCCCCCACAGCTCGTGCTGCGCCGAGGGCCAGAGGACCTGTAAGTAGGTGGAGAATACCGAGGATTTTAGGCGCCGTTTTAGGCGCGAAAAACGGGCGTCCAGCTTGGAGGGGCGCCCGTTTTTTTTCTTGTGGAAACTTGGGCCCAACGTTTCTATTTATTAATCTTGCCTCATTACACAGTACCAGATCTAAGATAGCCTGCTCCCTGGTTGGTTCCACAACGTACTGTTCAAGGAAACTATCCCGGATACACTCTATGAACTCCTCCTTAAGGCTACCCTGGCCAATTTGCTTTGTCCAATCAATATGAAGGTTCAAATCGCCCATGGTTATTGCCGTTCCTTTATGACAAGCCTCCATTATTTCTTGATTTGTTCTCCGTCCAACAGTGTAGCTAATGTTAGGGGACCTATAGACTGCACCCACCAGTGACTTTTTCCCCTTATTATTCTTTATCTCCACCTAAACTGATTCAACATCTTGATCCTCTGAGCCAATATCGTTTTTCACGAACGAACTGATCTCATTATTTATTAACAGTGCTACCCCTCCTCCTTTTCCTTTCTTTCTATCCTTCCGAATTGTCAAATACCCCTGAATATTTAGTTCCCAGCCTTGGTCACCTTGCAACCACGTCTCTGTAATGGCTATCAGATCATACCCATTTGTATCTATTTGTTTTCATTCCCATTACTCTATTCTTGCGATAGGGAAGTTTCTGTTTTTAGCAGGGAGTGTGTGTGTGTACAGAAGAGAACAAGTATTTCCCGGTTATTAATTTAGGTGTTTTTAACCATAGTCATACTTCCTTCTTTTAACCCTAACCACAAGAACGTGCCACTGCCACAGAACTATTTGACCTGGATTATTCATAAATCTTTCTTGTTTATTGTATCTCTCTCAGTTTGGCCGGAATCTTCCGGGGTCCGTGCAGGCGTGATCGGAGGCGGGTCGGGTGGGACATTTGAAAAAAGTCGGAGAGGGTCAGGTTTCCTCCTACCTTTTGAATTTCCCTGCATGGCCATGGGATTCACAAAGCTCGGGAACCATGTCTGTCAACTTGAGGAGGGAGCTAAGTGACCACTGATCCAGCTGATTAGTGGCTGATGAAGGGTCATCGTCCCGAAACGTTAACTCTGCTTTCTCTCCACAGATGCTGCCAGGCGCTATATAAATGTTCAGAATGTTCTTTCCATAGAAATGCGCTCTGCATGATTTTCCGCCGCCTACAGCAGGCATAGGTGAAACCAGTTCTGAAACGGAATTGGATGCTAAATGCCAGTCTCTGAGAAATCATGGAAGAGTCTCAGGGGCTGAAATTCAGCAGCCCACCGCACGCTGCCGCTGACTGCCGCCCACTGCCACCGACATTCCTCCTGCAGATCCCGCCCAGTGCCACTTTGGAGGTGGCCTGGAGCGGGCGGGAGGGGAGAGTCGCCAGCAATCGCCCGCTGATGTCAGCGGGCGGCGAAGTGGCGCAAGTGGGCCCCCGTCCGCCAAGCTCCCTGCGGGTGGGAATCGGTGGGAGTCGGCGGCAGGACTGGGCTGGACCGCTGGCTGGAGGCTGGTCTGTCCCCGACGGTAAGCCTGAAGAACCTGAAAAAAAGCTAAGTGATCATTTTTTTAAAAATATTCAAAAAGCGACTTACCTGGATGGGGTCACCTGAAGGTCTTCCGGTAGTTTCTGTATTTTTTATTTGTGATTTTTTTTTTCAGGACTCCATCCTCGGCAGCACTTGGCCGGCAAGCGCCTCTGCCACCGAGAATGTGACCTCCCGCCCGCTGCCGCCCTGGTTGGAAGCGTAGGTCGTCCATTTGCCGCTCCGATCTTCGAGGGACCTCGGCGATCAATATCTGCCCAAAGTACCGTCCGGTACCTCGGCGACCATCAGCGGCACTTTGGGCAGCACTCGGGCAGGCGGAGGCCTTGCTGAAAATCGGCCCCTCAGTTTCAAGGGTTGCCCTTTTTCAGCTTCCAATTCAACTGCAATTTGTGGGCGGCTCACATCCAATCCAACGTGTATTTGTGCCTGATCAGCCACTGAAATTGCCAAATGCTGCAGAGAGCCTGCATTCATTTTGGTCCATTATGCGATTGCTCGTATTGCTCAATTATGTGAGCACTCCCTTTCTGTTTACCTTGTCAGCCTGACTCAGTTTGGTAACACTCTCGTCTCTGAATCACAAGCCAGTGCTCTCAAGCACTACTCCACGGCTTGAGCTGGTAATCTAGATTGACACTGAGTGCTGAAGGTGTGCCATATTGTTGGAGCTCCTGTCTTTCGGATGTGATGCTAATCCATGACCTTGTCCATTCGGCCCAAGGTAAAAGACCCCAGGGCAGTAATCGAAGAGCAGGAGAGTCCTCTCTGTGTCTTGGTCGACACTCCCTCCTCAACTAATGGCACTAAAACAGATTAGCTGCTCATTTAGCTCATTGTGGGACCTTTCTGTGCACAAATTGGCTACTGCATTTGCCTACACAACAGTCACTACACTTTGAAATTAATTCATTTTCCGTGAAGCACCTGGAGACATCCCAAAAGACTGGCTGCACCCGATACATGAATGTCTGTTCGTCACCTATTTGGTAGAGGGATAGAGTACAGTGTGGCATTTACAAAAAAAAACCTTGCATTTATATAGCGCTATTCACCACCACTGGACATCCCAAAGCACTTTACAGCCAATTAACTACTTTTTGAAGTGTAGTCACTGTAAGAAACGCGGCAGCCAGTTCATGCACAGCAAGCTCCCACAAACAGCCATGTGATAATGACCAGATAATCTGTTTTAATAATGTTGATTGAGGCCAGGACACTGGGGATAGCACCTCTGCTCTTCTTCAAAACCATGTCATGGGATCTTGAGAGAGCAGATGGGACCTCATCCAAAAGACGGCATCTCCGACAGTGCAGCACCCCCTCACTGCAGTACTGCACTGGAATGTCAGCCCAGATTTTTGTGTCCAAGTCCCTGCATTAGGACTTGAACCCACAACCTTCTGACTCAGAGGCAAGTGTGCTACCAAACTTTTTCAAACTTTGAGACTGGCCAGATGGACATCAATGGTCCCTGCCATTCCTGTACATTCCTCTTCGAGGACCAAGAGGAGGAGAAATTTCTTCACTCAGGAGATTGTGACTCTTTGGAATTCTCTGCTCCAGAGGGTTGTGAAAGCTCAGCTGTTGAGTATATTCAAGACAGAGATCAATAGATTTTGGGATATTAACGGAATCAAGAGATAGGCAGGCAAGTGGAATTGAGGTAGAAGATTGGCCATGATCTCATTGAATGGCGGAGTACGCTCGAGAGGACAAATGGCCTACTCCTGCTCCTATTTCTTATGTTCCTATATTCCTTTTTGTCTATTTGAAACAGTGATACATGACTAGGCAACACGTAGGCAGTGGCCCTCTCAGCCTCAGATAGGGTGCGGTTTGGTAATTCCTTGTCACCACTAGGTCTGGGTATGCTTTAAATACCTCCCCAGGTGGGTGTGGACGTGTAGGCCACTTTTACACACATTTGCTATTGAGCATGCATCAGTTTACAGATTCCAGCACTGTCTCTCTGCCAGCTCCCAGATTTCATTGTGCTCTCCTTCAATTCACAGCTCCTCCAGCTGACTTCTCCGCTTAACACCAGTGTCACTAAACCTATTCCCCGCTTGTACAGGGGGCACAGTCCCAGGATCAGGGGTCGGCCATTCAAGTCAGAGATGAGGAGGAATTTCTTCACTCAGAGGGCTGTGAATCTTTGGAATTCTCAACCCTGTCATGTATGTACTTTTGGGATCACGAGCCATTAGATGGTGTCACTGTTGGAGGCCATTGGGCAGAGCAGAGCCAAGGTCATACCTCTTGGAGTTAAACAGTACTCAGTCTAACAGTTATTGCATACACAACATTTGGCTTCGAGGCAACAAGAAACTTTGCATGCAAAAATGAGCACAATTGGATTGTTGGAACGATCTGCGGAAGGAGAAGATTGGGCCGACTTTGTGAGCCGTTTGAGCCAGTTCTTCATAGCCAACAAATGGAAGAGGTCGGCGACGCAGATCTGCGCCGGGCGGTGTTTCTCACGATTTGCGGTCCAAATATTTATGGTCTGATAAAGAATCTACTCCTGCCTGTGAGTCCAACAGAGAAGACATATGAAGGATTGTGTACACTGGTACAGGACCACCTTAAGTCAGACGAAGGCATCATCATCTCGAGATACAGATTTTATACGCACGTTCGCTCAGAGGGCCAGAATGCGGCAGAATTCGCTACCGACCTGAGATGTCTAGCGCGACCGTGTAAGTTCGGGGCTGTGTTGGCAGACATGCTGCGGGACTTCTTTGTAATCGGCATCAACGACAAGGTGATCCTGCCTAAACTACTGGCGGTGGAAATGTTGGACCTGAACAGGGCCATCACGTTCGCTCAGTCATGCATAACGACAGATAGAAGTCTCAAGCAGATATCAGTGAAAAATCGAAACTCGGCAAGTACTGTAAATGTGACTAATTCGGCATTCGGCAGAGCAGCACATGGAGGGCCTATCCGACTGCGTACGCGAAATCTGTGGCTGCCCAGTGGGAATGCATCGGATTTCTCCATGTTAGCATTGTGGGGGAAATGACCACCACCAGCAGTGCCGTTTAAGCAATATAGTTGCAAAGGCTGTCTGAGAGTGGGGCATTTCCAGTGCAAGTGTCCGCAGATGAGCAAGCGTGCTGCGACACACCACATGCAGGATGAGGGTCAGACCAACGTGGATCCGGATACGCAATCCGAGATACCAGAGGAGGAAGTGTATGGACTGTACTTGTTCCTAACGAAGAGCAAGCTTGCTGGGGACATAAAAACTGACTGCAAAAGTGTATATCGATATGTGAAGGGAAAAAGATTAGTGAAGACAAACGTAGGTCCCTTGCAGTCAGATTCAGGTGAATTTATAATGGGAAACAAAGAAATGGCGGACCAGTTAAACAAATACTTTGGTTCTGTCTTCACGAAGGAAGACACAAATAACCTTCCGGAAATACTAGGGGACTGAGGGTCTAGCGAGAAGGAGGAACTGAAGGAAATCCTTATTAGGCAGGAAATTCTGTTAGGGAAATTAATGGGATTGAAGGCCAATAAATCCCCAAGGCCTGATAGTCTGCAGAGTACGTAAGGAAGTAGCCCTAGAAATAGTGGATTCATTGGTGATCATTTCCCAACAGTCTATCAATTCTGGATCAGTTCCTATGGACTGGAGGGCAGCTAATGTAACACCACTTTTTAAAAAAGGAGGGAGAGAGAAAATGGGTAATTATAGACCAGTTAGCCTGACATCAGTCGTGGGGAAAATGTTGGAATCAATTATTAAAGATGAAATAGCAGAGCATTTGGAAAGCAGTGATGGGATTGGTCCAAGTCAGCATGGAGTTATGAAAGGGAAACCATGCTTGACAAATCTAGAATTTTTTGAGGATGTAACTGGTAGAGTGGACAAGGGAGAACCAGTGGATGTAATGTATTTGGACTTTCAAAAGGCTTCTGACAAGGTCCCACACAAGAGATTGGTGTGCAAAATGAAAGCACATGGTATTGGGGGTAATGTACTGACATGGATAGAGAACTGGTTGACAAACAGGAAGCAGAGAGTCGGGATAAACGGGTCCTTTTCAGAATGACAGGCAGTGACTAGTGGGGTGCTGCAGGGATCAGTGCTGGGACCCCAGCTATTTACAATATATATTAATGATTTAGATGAAGGAATTGAGTGTAATATCCAAGTTGCAGATGACACTAAGCTGGGTGGCAGTGTGAGCTGTGAGGAGGACGCTAAGAGGCTGCAGGGTGAGTTGGACAGGCTAGGTGAGTGGGTAAATGCATGGCAGATGCAGTATAATGTGGATAAATGTGAGGTTATCCACTTTGGTGGCAAAAACACGAAGGCAGAATATTATCTGAATGGTGGCAGATTAGGAAAAGGGGAGGTGCAACGAGACCTGGATGTCATGTTACATCAGTCATTGAAAGTTGGCATGCAGGTACAGCAGGCGGTGAAGAAGGCAAATGGTAATTTGACCTTCATAGCTAGGGGATTTGAGTTTAGGAGCATGGAAGTCTTACTGTAGTTGTACAAGGCCTTAGTGAGGCCTCACCTGGAATATTGTGTTCAGTTTTGGTCTCCTAATCTGAGGAAGGACATTCTTGCTATTGAGGGAGTGCAGCGAAGGTTCACCAGACTGATTCCCGGGATGGCAGGACTGACATATGAGGAGAGACTGGATCGACTGGGCCTATATTCACTGGAATTTAGAAGGATGAGAGGGGATCTCATAGAAACATATAAAATTCTGACACAACTGGACAGGTTAGATGCAAGAAGAATGTTCCCGATGTTGGGGAAGTTCAGAACCAGTGGACATAGTCTAAGGATAAGGGGTAGGCCATTTAGGACTGAGATGAGGAGAAACTTCTTCACTCAGAGAGTTGTTAACCTGTGGAATTCCCTACCGCAGAGAGTTGTTGATGCCAGTTCGTTAGATATATTCAAGAAGGAGTTGGATATGGCACTTATGGCTAAATGGATCAAGGGGTATGGAGAGAAAGCAGGAAAGGGGTACTTTGGTGAATGATCAACCATGACCTTATTGAATAGTGGTGCATGCTCGAAGGGCCGAATGTCATACTCCTGCACCTATTTTCTATGTTTCTATGATAATGATCAACGTGAAATTTAATGGGGTGCCGGTATCGATGGAACTGAACACGGGGTCAGTCAATCGATAATGAGTCAGAGGGCATTCGACAAACTGTGGGATACTAAGGCTGTGAGGCCCAGGCTGAGTCCAGTCAATGCCAAGTTGCGCATGTACACCAAAGAAGTCATAACGGTGATTGGCAGTGCCACAATTAAAGTGTCGCAGTTCACGAGTTACCGCTATGGATTGTCCCAGGCAATGGCCCAACGCTGTTCGGCAGGAACTGGCTTGAAAAAAATCAGATGCGATTGGAACGACATCAAGGCGTTGTTGTCAGAGTAAGATACATGTGCCCAAATACTGAGCAAGTTCCCCTCGCTGTTCGAACCAGGAATCGGCAAGTTCATGGGAGCCAAGGTGCAGATCCACGTGGACTCGGAAGCAAGACCCGTCCATCATAAAGCTCGGGTAGTTCCATATATGATGAGGGAGAAGGTCGAAATGAAACTGGACAGACTCCAGGGATCATATCACCGGTTGAATTTAATGAATGGGCCAGCCCCATTGTTCCTGTGCTGAAAAGTGATGGCACAGTCAGAATCTGTGGAGACTACAACAGGGTTTCGAAACAGGACCAGTACCCGTTACCGAAGGCTGATGACTTGTTTGCAATGCTAGCCAGGGGGAAGTCATTCACCTAACTGGACTTGACGTTGGCCTACATGACACAGGAGCTGGTCGAGATGTTGAAGAGACTTACGTGCATTAACACGCATAAAGGACTGTTTATTTATCACAGGTGCCCTTTTGGAATTCGCTCGGCTGCAGCAATATTTCAGAGGAACATGGAGAGTCTGCTGAAGTCCGTTCCCAGAACCGTCGTGTTCCAAGATGACATCCTGATCACAGGTCGTGACTCTGAGGAACATCTGAACAACCTGGAAGAGGTTCTACATCGTCTGGACAAAGTGGGACTCAGACTGAAACGCTTGAAGTGCATCTTCATGGCACCAGAGGTCAAATTCCTGGGGAGGAAAATTGCTGCTGTTGGCATTAGGCCCATGGACGCGAAAACCAAGGCCATCAAGAATGCACCCAAGCCGCAGATTGTGACGGAGCTGCATTCATTCTTGGGTCTACTCAACTACTTCAGTAACTTCCTATTAAATTGAGCACCTTATTAGAACCACTGCACATGCTGCTAAGAAAAGGCGACAACTGGGTGTGGGGTGCATCTCAAGACAGAGCTTTTGAGAAAGCCACTAATCAGCTTTGCTCTAACAATCTGCTGGTACATTATGACCCATGTAAACATTTAGTATTGGCCTGTGATGCTTCGTCATATGGAATTGGTTGCATACTCCAACAAGCTAATGAGTCGAGTAAACTTTAACCAGTCGCGTATGCTTCAAAAAGTTTGTCTAAAGCAGAAAGAGCTTACAGCATGGTAGAGAAAGAAGCACTAGCCTGTGTGTATGGGGCTAAAAAGATGCATCAGTACCTGTTTGGTCTTCGGTTTATAGAAACATAGAAAATAGGTGCAGGAGCAGGCCATTCAGCCCTTCTAGCCTGCACCGCCATTCAATGAGTTCATGGCTGAACATGAAACTTCAGTACCCCCTTCCTGCTTTCTCGCCATACCCCTTGATCCCCCGAGTAGTAAGGACTTCATCTAACTCCCTTTTGAATATATTTAGTGAATTGGCCTCAACAACTTTCTGTGGTAGAGAATTCCACAGGTTCACCTCTCTCTGGGTGAAGAAGTTTCTCCTCATCTCGGTCCTAAATGGCTTACCCCTTATCCTTAGACTGTGACCCCTGGTTCTGGACTTCCCCAACATCGGGAACATTCTTCCTGCATCTAACCTGTCTAAACCCGTCAGAATTTTAAACATTTCTATGAGGTCCCCTCTCATTATTCTGAACTCCAGTGAATACAAGCCCAGTTGATCCAGTCTTTCTTGATAGGTCAGTCCCACCATCCCGGGAATCAGTCTGGTGAATCTTCGCTGCACTCCCTCAATAGCAAGAATGTCCCTCCTCAAGTTAGGAGACCAAAACTGTACACAATACTCCAGGTGTGGCCTCACCAAGGCCCTGTACAACTGTAGCAACACCTCCCTGCCCCTGTACTCAAATCCCCTCGCTATGAAGGCCAACATGCCATTTGCTTTCTTAACCGCCTGCTGTACCTGCATGCCAACCTTCAATGATTGATATACCATGACACCCAGGTCTCGTTGCACCTTTCCTTTTCCTAATCTGTCACCATTCAGATAATAGTCTGTCTCTCTGTTTTTACCACCAAAGTGGATAATCTCACATTTATCCACATTATACTTCATCTGCCATGCATTTGCCCACTCACCTAACCTATCCAAGTCACTCTGCAGCCTCATAGCATCCTCCTCGCAGCTCACACTGCCACCCAACTTAGTGTCATCCGCAAATTTGGAGATACTACATTTAATCCCCTCGTCTAAATCATTAATGTACAATGTAAACAGCTGGGGCCCCAGCACAGAACCTTGCGGTACCCCACTAGTCACTGCCTGCCATTCTGAAAAGTACCCATTTACTCCTACTCTTTGCTTCCTGTCTGACAACCAGTTCTCAATCCACGTCAGCACACTACCCCCAATCCCATGTGCTTTAACTTTGCACATTAATCTCTTGTGTGGGACCTTGTCGAAAGCCTTCTGAAAGTCCAAATATACCACATCAACTGGTTCTCCTTTGTCCACTTTACTGGAAACATCCTCAAAAAATTCCAGAAGATTTGTCAAGCATGATTTCCCTTTCACAAATCCATGCTGACTTGGACCTATCATGTCACCATTTTCCAAATGCGCTACTATGACATCCTTAATAATTGATTCCATCATTTTACCCACTACTGAGGTCAGGCTGACCGGTCTATAATTCCCTGTTTTCTCTCTCCCTCCTTTTTTAAAAAGTGGGGTTACATTGGCTACCCTCCACTCGATAGGAACTGATCCAGAGTCAATGGAATTTTGGAAAATGACTATCAATGCATCCGCTATTTCCAAGGCCACCTCCTTAAGTACTCTGGAATGCAGTCCATCAGACCCTGGGGATTTATCGGCCTTCAATCCCATCAATTTCCCCAACACAATTTCCCGACTAATAAAGATTTCCCTCAGTTCCTCCTCCTTACTGGAACTGGAGACGGATCACAAGTCGCTCATTTCACTGTTCTCTGAAAACAAAGGTATCAATACCAATGCTTCATCCCGCATCCAGAGGTGAGCGCTGACATTATCCGCTTATGATTATGTCATTCGCCATAGACCTGGCACCGAGAATTGTGCCGATGCTTTGAGCCATCTGCCGTTGTCCACACCGGAGGTGGAAACGCCTCAACCGGTGGATCTATTGTTAGTTATGGATGCTTTTGAGAGTGAAGGAACCCCTGTCACGGCTCAACGAGTTAAGATCAGTCAGGACCCGATTTTATCGGTGGTGAAGAGTTGCATCCTCAAAGGTGATTGGTCTGCCATACCCAAGCAAATGTGCGAGGAGACCAAACCTTACATTCATCACAAAGACGAACTGTCGATTCAGTTGGATTGTATACTGTGGGACAATCGTGTTATGTCCAAGAAAGGGAGAGGAAAATTTGTACATGAGCTACATAGCACACATCCTGGCATTGTAATGATGAAAGCCATCGCCAGGTCTCATGTATGGTGGCCGGGAATTGACTCTGAGCTGGAATCATGTGTGCATCAGTGCAACACTTGCATGCAGCTCAGCTCAGCGGAATCGCTGCTGAGTCTGTGGTTGTGGCCGTCGAAACCATGGATCCAGGATCCACATAGACTTTGCAGGTCCCTTCCTGGGGAAGATGTTTTTAGTTGTGGTGTGTGAGGCATATTCGAAGTGGATAGTTGTGTATAATCATGTCATCCAGCACATCCACAGCTACCATTGAGAATCTCAGTGTCATTTTCGCGATACATGGTCTGCCTGACATCGTTGTTAGCGACAACGGATCGTGCTTCACCAGTCAGGCATTTCAAGAGTTCAGGAAACTCAATTGTATCAAACATGTAAGGTCAGCACCGTTCAAACCTGCATCCAATGGTCAAGCAGAACATGCTGTCCAAAGCAGAGTATGAAGCGAGTAACCCAAGGGTCACTGAAAACCCGCCTGTCATGCATACTCTTAGTTTCAGGACAAGACCACACACGCTTACCGGAGTCTCGCCTAATTGAACTAATGATGAAGAGTGGTCTTAAGACAAAGCTATCTCTTGTACACCCTGACTTGAATAATCATGTTGAATATAGAAGATAAAGTCAGCAAGGGTATCACGATCACGCAGCTGAGTCACGCGATATTTCTGTAAATGATCCTGTATATGTTCTGAATTATGGTCAGGGTCCCAAGTGGATCACTGGTACTGTCATGGCCAAGGAGGGAAACAGAGTATTTATTGTCAAGCTCAAAAATGGGCAAACATGCAGGAAACATATGGATCAGACAAAGCTGCGGTACACAGACAAACCAGAACTGTCGGCGGAAGAGACAATTGACGACCAACCAACCTACCCCCAGTCATCAGAGGACTCAGTGGTCGTCAGTGAATCGGGACTTTCAATCACTGACATGTTCAATGAAAATGGACTTTCAATCCCTGACATGGCCATTGCCACTCCCACCAGGTCAGCCACCCAACTACCAGTCACAACAGACTCTGAACACTCACCCAAGGCTGGAGTTGAGCTGAGACGGTCAACCTGGGAGTGTGAAACACCAGACCGTCTCAATTTGTAAAAGACTGCATTAATATCTCAGAGGGGGGTATTGTCATGTATGTACTTTTGGGATCACTCGCCACTAGATGGCATCACTGTTGGAGGCCATTGGGCTGTACGCATGTGTGTGCAGCCCAAGTATAAAAGACCAGCCATTTTGTATATTAGTCACTTTGGGCCTTAATAAAGCAGAGCCAAGGTTATACCTCTTGGAGTTAAACAATACTCAGTCTAACAGTTATTGCATACACAACAAACCCCAAAAGAACTGTGGATCGTTGAGTATATTCAAAACTGAGATCGATAGATTTTTGGACACTCGGGGAATCGAGGGATATGGGGATCAGGCAGGAAAGTGGAGTTGAGGTCGAAGGTCAGCCATGATCTTATTGTATGGCGGAGCAGTTTTTAGGGGCTGTGTGGCCTACTCCTGCTCCTAATTCTTATGTTTTTATGTTCTGTTGATTGTAGTTCAGAATGCAAGGGCTGATTCAGCACTCAATTGCTCACGGTACGAAATGGAGCTATCAAAACCCACTGGTTGGTAAATCGTGGACCTGAAGACATCCATTTCATGTCTGTTGTGGATGGAAAACCACCTCCCCGTGACACAACGGTCTATAGCTAGCCTTCTCCGAAGGAGTGACCAGGACTCCATTGCCCAATCAACCATACAATCTCACCGGCTTAAGCCTCGAGTCGGGTTGAGGAATAGAGCAACTTACATGACCGGGAAAGGGCATTGCCGGTTTGGCTGGTGTGAGGGGGGGGTGAAGTTGGTCTTTGGGGGTTGGGGGGCTTGGGGCAATGCAAATGCGGCAACAGCAAACCGTCTGCCTGCTCCACACCGCACCTGGTTTTATTTTGCATTGAAGTAAACCGAAATACCCATCTGCCGGAGGGCACAACTCCACTGAGGAAGTCACATTCAATGATCTAAACCCAGGAACTATTCACTTGTGTTGTAATTGTCTTTATTTTGAATGAACTGCTTGTGCAAGTTAAACAGCTAGCCGAGATAACTTTCAAAGTGCCACCACCAGCCTTAAATTACTTGAAGAGCCAGGCTAGCTTCCAGGACCTCCCAGTCCTTACCCTAGTTTGTTAACGTGGGACACAGAGGACATCCTACCCTTTCTGCACTGGCTTGTGATTTCATAAGAACATAAGAAAGAGGAGCAGGAGTAGGCCATTTGGTCCCTCGAACCTGAATAAGATCATGGCTGATCTGATCCTGGCCTCAACTCCACTTCCCTGCCCGCTCCCCATAACCCTTTATTCCCTTATCGCTCAAAAATCTGTCTATCTCCATCTTAAATAGATTCAATGACCCAGCCTCCACAGCTCTCTGGGGCAGAGAATTCCACAGGTTTACAACCCTCAGAGAGGGTTTTCTAGTCTTCCTACAGTAATTAGGAGTCTACTCTTCCTATGTGGCAGTTACCTTTACACTGTGAAATTAACAAAGTTCCGCCCTCTACAACAAAATCATCATCAACATGCAATTAATATGGCGCCCGTAATATAGCAAATTGTGAACGAGGAAGAGAATCTACCCCAGCAATGGAACTGCCCAGAACCTGTAGAGAATATCCAATCGGCCAGTTCGTGAATTCCATTCCCAATCTGGAGCCTTGCCTGTCGGGAACAGAGATTGGGAATTCAGTAGCAGCTCGCCTGTGAATTTCCATCATGGGCAGAGAATCATGGAGGGAATTGCAACGGAATCCTCAAAATGTGTCTCCAGCAGGGAGAAATTCCCAACAAGACCCGCTCTAGTCTTGCTAGTCTAGCGGAGAGAGTCACTATACTACAAACACTGGAGTGTGTCAAGCCTGCAAGGCCATCAGCAGGCCAGGGTCATTGGAGGGAGCAGCGTGCGACGGCATGCCACTGCAGGGAGCAGCGTGTGCTGCTGCAGGAGGGCGACGGTTGTGAAGCCAGGTAACTGACTGCAGTGCGGGCAGGCACAGCAGGAGGGGCGAAGGAGCAGCAAGGATTTGTAGATGGAGGTGACCGGGGCCCAGGAGAGGCGAGAGTTCGGGGCCCGGGAGAGGCGTGAGTTTAGGGCCCAGGAGAGGCCAGGGGCCAGGGGCAGCCCACACTGCGATCTGTGCGCGCACTAGGTCCGTGCAGCAGAGCAGGTCACCAGTCGTCCTGGGTAATCCTTGCCACTGGACAAAGACCTAGCTCTGTCAAGCCCATGTGATGGCTGGTGTGCAACGGCCACCCCACGTTAAAAAAATCCACACACAGGCATCTTCAACATGTAGTTCTGCATCTGGAACATTAGGTCCTTCATTGAAACATCTGTGAACTCATCCCTTTTTGGCGTGGAAGCAAGTCATCCTCGATACGAGGGACTGCCTATGATGATGCTGATGATGTCAAGTTTACAAACTCATGGGGTATCCCACAATGGACATTTTAATCACTTTTTTTGTTATTGGTTTCAAACAGGGCAATGGGGTCAGGTTCCCAATGCAGTCTTGAAAACAATTACACAACCGCAATAGCGAGGACATAATGGTTACATTGCAGGACTAGTTCTCCAGAGGCCTGGACTTAATGATCCATGAGATTTCAGGTCAAATTCACCACAGCAACTGGAGGAATTTACAGATTCAGTTAATTAAATAAATCTGGAATTAAAAAGCTAGTAATGGTGACCATGAAACTGCTGGATTGTTGTAAAAATCCCACTGGCTCACTAATGTCCTTTACAGAAAGAAAGATTTGCATTTATATAGTGCCTTTCATGACCACAGGATTCTCAAAGTAATGAAGTGCAGTCATTGTTGTAGTGTTGGAAATGCGGAGCCAATTTGCGCACAGCAAGCTCCCACAAACAGCAATGTGAAAATGACCAGATAATCTGCTTTTGCTATGTTGATTGAGGGATAAATATTGGCCAGGAGACCGGGGATAACTCCCCTACTCTTATTTGAAATAGTGACATGGGATATTTTACTGAGAGAGCAGACGGGGCCTCGGTTTAACGTCTCATCCGAAGCATTCTGACAGTGCAGCACTCCCTCAGCATTGCACTGGAGCATCAGCCTAGATTTATGTGCTCAAGGCCCTGGAGTGAGACGCACAACCTCCTGACTCAGAGACGAGGGTGCTATGCACCGAGCCACAGCAGGTACAGCCTGTTACATAGGATATACGGCACAGAAACAGGCCATTTGGCCCAACCAGTCCATGCCGGCGTTTATGCCCCACGAGAGCATCCTTCCATCTTTCCTCATCTAAATCTGTCAGCACAACTCTCTATTCTCTTCTCGAGTATATGCTTGTCTAGCCTCCCCTTAAATGCATCGATACTATTCGTTTCAACCACTCCCTGTGGTAGCGAGTTCCACATTCTCACCACCCTCTGGGTAAAGAAGTTTCTTCTGAATTCCCTGTTGGATTTCTTGGTGACTATCTTATATTGACGGCCTCTAGTTTTGCTCCTCCCCACAAGTGGAAACATTCTCTCTGTATCCACTCTATCAAAACCTTTCAGAATTTTAAAGACCTCTATTAGGTCACCCCTCAGCCTTCTTTTTTGAAGAGAAAAGAGACCCAGCCTGTTCATCCTTTCCTGATATGTATACCCTCGCATTTCTGGTATCATCCTTGCAAGTCTTCTCTGCACCCTCTCCAGTGGCTCTATATCCTTTTTATAATAGCGACCAGAACTGTACGCAGTACAACACACACACACACACACACAAAACACACAATAATTTAAAGCATCCTCTAACCGTAAGCAGGCACCTCTTGAGGTCTTGAATATTCAGTGCGGAACATTGCTCAATGGCCGGCCAAAGATTTTAATAAGCCCTCCCTACTGCCGAAACACACACACACACACACACATACATACACACAGAAACACACACACACACACAAAAGATGTTCATAGAACACAAAGAAAGGCGGCAAAAAATCGGAAATAAAAATGATAAAATTGCAGAAACACACAGCAGCTGGGTTGGAGTAGTGTCACAGGCCAGTTATGTTTCTGGGGACCTGGTGTGGCTCGGTGTGAAATGCTGTTTGATTTACCCTGCGAGAAGTGCCTTAGGATACTGAAGGCCCTGTATATAAATGCATGTTTCCGATATGTGTGGGCTGCTGCTCCGGGGGGGGAATACCAGGGCGTCTCTGTGTGGTCTAACTAAGGTTCAATACAGGTTTGGCATAACTTCACTGCTTTTCAATTCCAGGGGCTAGAACCTCCACTTTTGTGCTTATCGCCCAAAAATGGGCGTTATTTCCGGTGTGGGCGGTAAAAAAGGGTTTTCAGATCACCGGCTTCTCGCCCATTCTCAAAACACCCAGTTTACATTTTTGAAAATGGGCATTACCATAAGCGGTATCATGTGGGCGGTAGCGTTAAATTTTTCTGACTTTCTGCCGTAAATTGTGGCCGTCCTTAGCAATGGCATGGCAACGCTCGATTCCCGTGATTCAGGAGGTCAAGGGTCACCACAACATGCGCAGAAGAGGAGACAGAGAGAGAGGGAGCTCAGAGGGACTGAAGGCGTGTCTGGGTGTGGTGTGGCTGCTTTGGGGGATAGGAGGGAGAGTTTAGAGATTCACAGCAAGTAGGCAAACAAAAATTAGCTGTTACCAACCACATATTTGACCGAATTTGCCCTATAATGGAGGGAGAGGAGGAGGCATCACAACACGCTGTGGAGACTGACGCTGGAGAGAACTGTGAGGTGGGAGAGGAGCACATTGGGGGCTATAAAAGAGCCAGGAGGTTCTCGGACAAGACAAATGCCTCCCTCCTGCAGGAGGTCGAGTCATGCTGGGGTGATTTGACACAGGGAGGGCGTGGGAAGCCCACCCCAAAGGCATACCAGAGGATATGAACCGAAACAGCAGAGGTGGTCTCATTGGCGACCAACGAGGTTCGTGAGGGCAATCAATGCCGCAAACGATGGAACGACCTTGTGGGATCCGCAAGAGTAAGTATTACATTGATTTACATGTACTTATGTATTTATATAATTTGATTTGTAACAGTCATGAGTGACTATCAGCAGATGTGAGGTCTTGCACTTTTACCAGGAATGATTTATTAAAGCCTGCGGTCACGGTGTACGACTTTAGGTAAAGGATGATAATAATCATAATAATCATGATTACATCTGTCGGTTATGTGTTGTATCAGTCTCTGTGACAGTATCTAGCAATGATATCACGCAATGATCTCATGCCATGTCGTCCTGACACCTTTTACAGAAGAAGCTATCTACGATGAGGTCCATGCAGAGGTGAACGGGTGGGGGCCGCCAGTCCCAACGACATCACTGACATGGAGGAACGAGTGGTCGCACTCGTGGGGAATGTAAAGTCCTGTCCCCTCAGTACAGATTCACACGAGGCATGTAGTGAAGTCAAGGTCACTCTGGACCTGCACCTTTATTTCACAGCTCTGGAAATGCTGCACTTGCCTGAGACAAGGACACTGGGGATAGCACCTCTGCTCTTCTTCAAAACCATGCCATGGGATCTTGAGAGAGCAGATGGGACCTCATCCAAAAGACGGCATCTCCGACAGCGCAGCACCCCCTCACTGCAGTACTGCACTGGAATGTCAGCCCAGATTTTTGTGTCCAAGTCCCTGCATTAGGACTTGAACCCACAACCTTCTGACTCAGAGGCAAGTGTGCTACCAAACTTTTTCAAACTTTGAGACTGGCCAGATGAACATCAATGGTCCCTGCCATTCCTGTACATTCCTCTTCGAGGACCAAGAGGAGGAAAAATTTCTTCACTCAGGAGATTGTGACTCTTTGGAATTCTCTGCCCCAGAGGGTTGTGAAAGCTCAGCTGTTGAGTATATTCAAGACAGAGATCAATAGATTTTGGGATATTAAGGGAATCAAGAGATAGGCAGGCAAGTGGAATTGAGGTAGAAGATTGGCCATGATCTCATTGAATGGCGTGGTACGCTCGAGAGGACAAATGGCCTACTCCTGCTCCTATTTCTTATGTTCCTATATTCCTTTTTGTCTATTTGAAACAGTGATACATGACTAGGCAACACGTAGGCAGTGGCCCTCTCAGCCTCAGATAGGGTGCGGTTTGGTAATTCCTTGTCACCACTAGGTCTGGGTATGCTTTAAATACCTCCCCAGGTGGGTGTGGACGTGTAGGCCACTTTTACACACATTTGCTATTGAGCATGCATCAGTTTACAGATTCCAGCACTGTCTCTCTGCCAGCTCCCAGATTTCATTGTGCTCTCCTTCAATTCACAGCTCCTCCAGCTGACTTCTCCGCTTAACACCAGTGTCACTAAACCTATTCCCCGCTTGTACAGGGGGCACAGTCCCAGGATCAGGGGTCGGCCATTCAAGTCAGAGATGAGGAGGAATTTCTTCACTCAGAGGGCTGTGAATCTTTGGAATTCTCAACCCTGTCATGTATGTACTTTTGGGATCACGAGCCATTAGATGGTGTCACTGTTGGAGGCCATTGGGCAGAGCAGAGCCAAGGTCATACCTCTTGGAGTTAAACAGTACTCAGTCTAACAGTTATTGCATACACAACATTTGGCTTCGAGGCAACAAGAACCTTTGCATGCAAAAATGAGCACAATTGGATTGTTGGAACGATCTGCGGAAGGAGAAGATTGGGCCGACTTTGTGAGCCGTTTGAGCCAGTTCTTCATAGCCAACAAATGGAAGAGGTCGGCGACGCAGATCTGCGCCGGGCGGTGTTTCTCACGATTTGCGGTCCAAATATTTATGGTCTGATAAAGAATCTACTCCTGCCTGTGAGTCCAACAGAGAAGACATATGAAGGATTGTGTACACTGGTACAGGACCACCTTAAGTCAGACGAAGGCATCATCATCTCGAGATACAGATTTTATACGCATGTTCGCTCAGAGGGCCAGAATGCGGCAGAATTCGCTACCGACCTGAGATGTCTAACGCGACCGTGTAAGTTCGGGGCTGTGTTGGCAGACATGCTGCGGGACTTCTTTGTAATCGGCATCAACGACAAGGTGATCCTGCCTAAACTACTGGCGGTGGAAATGTTGGACCTGAACAGGGCCATCACGTTCGCTCAGTCATGCATAACGACAGATAGAAGTCTCAAGCAGATATCAGTGAAAAATCGAAACTCGGCAAGTACTGTAAATGTGACTAATTCGGCATTCGGCAGAGCAGCACATGGAGGGCCTATCCGACTGCGTACGCGAAATCTGTGGCTGCCCAGTGGGAATGCATCGGATTTCTCCATGTTAGCATTGTGGGGGAAATGACCACCACCAGCAGTGCCGTTTAAGCAATATAGTTGCAAAGGCTGTCTGAGAGTGGGGCATTTCCAGTGCAAGTGTCCGCAGATGAGCAAGCGTGCTGCGACACACCACATGCAGGATGAGGGTCAGACCAACGTGGATCCGGATACGCAATCCGAGATACCAGAGGAGGAAGTGTATGGACTGTACTTGTTCCTAACGAAGAGCAAGCTTGCTGGGGACATAAAAACTGACTGCAAAAGTGTATATCGATATGTGAAGGGAAAAAGATTAGTGAAGACAAACGTAGGTCCCTTGCAGTCAGATTCAGGTGAATTTATAATGGGAAACAAAGAAATGGCGGACCAGTTAAACAAATACTTTGGTTCTGTCTTCACGAAGGAAGACACAAATAACCTTCCGGAAATACTAGGGGACTGAGGGTCTAGCGAGAAGGAGGAACTGAAGGAAATCCTTATTAGGCAGGAAATTGTGTTAGGGAAATTAATGGGATTGAAGGCCAATAAATCCCCAAGGCCTGATAGTCTGCAGAGTACGTAAGGAAGTAGCCCTAGAAATAGTGGATTCATTGGTGATCATTTCCCAACAGTCTATCAATTCTGGATCAGTTCCTATGGACTGGAGGGCAGCTAATGTAACACCACTTTTTAAAAAAGGAGGGAGAGAGAAAATGGGTAATTATAGACCAGTTAGCCTGACATCAGTCGTGGGGAAAATGTTGGAATCAATTATTAAAGATGAAATAGCAGAGCATTTGGAAAGCAGTGATGGGATTGGTCCAAGTCAGCATGGAGTTATGAAAGGGAAACCATGCTTGACAAATCTAGAATTTTTTGAGGATGTAACTGGTAGAGTGGACAAGGGAGAACCAGTGGATGTAATGTATTTGGACTTTCAAAAGGCTTCTGACAAGGTCCCACACAAGAGATTGGTGTGCAAAATGAAAGCACATGGTATTGGGGGTAATGTACTGACATGGATAGAGAACTGGTTGACAAACAGGAAGCAGAGAGTCGGGATAAACGGGTCCTTTTCAGAATGACAGGCAGTGACTAGTGGGGTGCTGCAGGGATCAGTGCTGGGACCCCAGCTATTTACAATATATATTAATGATTTAGATGAAGGAATTGAGTGTAATATCCAAGTTGCAGATGACACTAAGCTGGGTGGCAGTGTGAGCTGTGAGGAGGACGCTAAGAGGCTGCAGGGTGAGTTGGACAGGCTAGGTGAGTGGGTAAATGCATGGCAGATGCAGTATAATGTGGATAAATGTGAGGTTATCCACTTTGGTGGCAAAAACACGAAGGCAGAATATTATCTGAATGGTGGCAGATTAGGAAAAGGGGAGGTGCAACGAGACCTGGATGTCATGTTACATCAGTCATTGAAAGTTGGCATGCAGGTACAGCAGGCGGTGAAGAAGGCAAATGGTAATTTGACCTTCATAGCTAGGGGATTTGAGTTTAGGAGCATGGAAGTCTTACTGTAGTGTACAAGGCCTTAGTGAGGCCTCACCTGGAATATTGTGTTCAGTTTTGGTCTCCTAATCTGAGGAAGGACATTCTTGCTATTGAGGGAGTGCAGCGAAGGTTCACCAGACTGATTCCCGGGATGGCAGGACTGACATATGAGGAGAGACTGGATCGACTGGGCCTATATTCACTGGAATTTAGAAGGATGAGAGGGGATCTCATAGAAACATATAAAATTCTGACACAACTGGACAGGTTAGATGCAAGAAGAATGTTCCCGATGTTGGGGAAGTTCAGAACCAGTGGACATAGTCTAAGGATAAGGGGTAGGCCATTTAGGACTGAGATGAGGAGAAACTTCTTCACTCAGAGAGTTGTTAACCTGTGGAATTCCCTACCGCAGAGAGTTGTTGATGCCAGTTCGTTAGATATATTCAAGAAGGAGTTGGATATGGCACTTATGGCTAAAGGGATCAAGGGGTATGGAGAGAAAGCAGGAAAGGGGTACTTTGGTGAATGATCAACCATGACCTTATTGAATAGTGGTGCATGCTCGAAGGGCCGAATGTCATACTCCTGCACCTATTTTCTATGTTTCTATGATAATGATCAACGTGAAATTTAATGGGGTGCCGGTATCGATGGAACTGAACACGGGGTCAGTCAATCGATAATGAGTCAGAGGGCATTCGACAAACTGTGGGATACTAAGGCTGTGAGGCCCAGGCTGAGTCCAGTCAATGCCAAGTTGCGCATGTACACCAAAGAAGTCATAACGGTGATTGGCAGTGCCACAATTAAAGTGTCGCAGTTCATGAGTTACCGCTATGGATTGTCCCAGGCAATGGCCCAACGCTGTTCGGCAGGAACTGGCTTGAAAAAAATCAGATGCGATTGGAACGACATCAAGGCGTTGTTGTCGGAGTAAGATACATGTGCCCAAATACTGAGCAAGTTCCCCTCGCTGTTCGAACCAGGAATCGGCAAGTTCATGGGAGCCAAGGTGCAGATCCACGTGGACTCGGAAGCAAGACCCGTCCATCATAAAGCTCGGGTAGTTCCATATATGATGAGGGAGAAGGTCGAAATGAAACTGGATAGACTCCAGGGATCATATCACCGGTTGAATTTAATGAATGGGCCAGCCCCATTGTTCCTGTGCTGAAAAGTGATGGCACAGTCAGAATCTGTGGAGACTACAACAGGGTTTCGAAACAGGACCAGTACCCGTTACCGAAGGCTGATGACTTGTTTGCAATGCTAGCCAGGGGGAAGTCATTCACCTAACTGGACTTGACGTTGGCCTACATGACACAGGAGCTGGTCGAGATGTTGAAGAGACTTACGTGCATTAACACGCATAAAGGACTGTTTATTTATCACAGGTGCCCTTTTGGAATTCGCTCGGCTGCAGCAATATTTCAGAGGAACATGGAGAGTCTGCTGAAGTCCGTTCCCAGAACCGTCGTGTTCCAAGATGACATCCTGATCACAGGTCGTGACTCCGAGGAACATCTGAACAACCTGGAAGAGGTTCTACATCGTCTGGACAAAGTGGGACTCAGACTGAAACGCTTGAAGTGCATCTTCATGGCACCAGAGGTCAAATTCCTGGGGAGGAAAATTGCTGCTGTTGGCATTAGGCCCATGGACGCGAAAACCAAGGCCATCAAGAATGCACCCAAGCCGCAGATTGTGACGGAGCTGCATTCATTCTTGGGTCTACTCAACTACTTCAGTAACTTCCTATTAAATTGAGCACCTTATTAGAACCACTGCACATGCTGCGAAGAAAAGGCGACAACTGGGTGTGGGGTGCATCTCAAGACAGAGCTTTTGAGAAAGCCACTAATCAGCTTTGCTCTAACAATCTGCTGGTACATTATGACCCATGTAAACATTTAGTATTGGCCTGTGATGCTTCGTCATATGGAATTGGTTGCATACTCCAACAAGCTAATGAGTCGAGTAAACTTTAACCAGTCGCGTATGCTTCAAAAAGTTTGTCTAAAGCAGAAAGAGCTTACAGCATGGTAGAGAAAGAAGCACTAGCCTGTGTGTATGGGGCTAAAAAGATGCATCAGTACCTGTTTGGTCTTCGGTTTATAGAAACATAGAAAATAGGTGCAGGAGCAGGCCATTCAGCCCTTCTAGCCTGCACCGCCATTCAATGAGTTCATGGCTGAACATGAAACTTCAGTACCCCCTTCCTGCTTTCTCGCCATACCCCTTGATCCCCCGAGTAGTAAGGACTTCATCTAACTCCCTTTTGAATATATTTAGTGAATTGGCCTCAACAACTTTCTGTGGTAGAGAATTCCACAGGTTCACCTCTCTCTGGGTGAAGAAGTTTCTCCTCATCTCGGTCCTAAATGGCTTACCCCTTATCCTTAGACTGTGACCCCTGGTTCTGGACTTCCCCAACATCGGGAACATTCTTCCTGCATCTAACCTGTCTAAACCCGTCAGAATTTTAAACATTTCTATGAGGTCCCCTCTCATTATTCTGAACTCCAGTGAATACAAGCCCAGTTGATCCAGTCTTTCTTGATAGGTCAGTCCCACCATCCCGGGAATCAGTCTGGTGAATCTTCGCTGCACTCCCTCAATAGCAAGAATGTCCCTCCTCAAGTTAGGAGACCAAAACTGTACACAATACTCCAGGTGTGGCCTCACCAAGGCCCTGTACAACTGTAGCAACACCTCCCTGCCCCTGTACTCAAATCCCCTCGCTATGAAGGCCAACATGCCATTTGCTTTCTTAACCGCCTGCTGTACCTGCATGCCAACCTTCAATGATTGATATACCATGACACCCAGGTCTCGTTGCACCTTCCCTTTTCCTAATCTGTCACCATTCAGATAATAGTCTGTCTCTCTGTTTTTACCACCAAAGTGGATAATCTCACATTTATCCACATTATACTTCATCTGCCATGCATTTGCCCACTCACCTAACCTATCCAAGTCACTCTGCAGCCTCATAGCATCCTCCTCGCAGCTCACACTGCCACCCAACTTAGTGTCATCCGCAAATTTGGAGATACTACATTTAATCCCCTCGTCTAAATCATTAATGTACAATGTAAACAGCTGGGGCCCCAGCACAGAACCTTGCGGTACCCCACTAGTCACTGCCTGCCATTCTGAAAAGTACCCATTTACTCCTACTCTTTGCTTCCTGTCTGACAACCAGTTCTCAATCCACATCAGCACACTACCCCCAATCCCATGTGCTTTAACTTTGCACATTAATCTCTTGTGTGGGACCTTGTCGAAAGCCTTCTGAAAGTCCAAATATACCACATCAACTGGTTCTCCTTTGTCCACTTTACTGGAAACATCCTCAAAAAATTCCAGAAGATTTGTCAAGCATGATTTCCCTTTCACAAATCCATGCTGACTTGGACCTATCATGTCACCATTTTCCAAATGCGCTACTATGACATCCTTAATAATTGATTCCATCATTTTACCCACTACTGAGGTCAGGCTGACCGGTCTATAATTCCCTGTTTTCTCTCTCCCTCCTTTTTTAAAAAGTGGGGTTACATTGGCTACCCTCCACTCGATAGGAACTGATCCAGAGTCAATGGAATTTTGGAAAATGACTATCAATGCATCCGCTATTTCCAAGGCCACCTCCTTAAGTACTCTGGAATGCAGTCCATCAGACCCTGGGGATTTATCGGCCTTCAATCCCATCAATTTCCCCAACACAATTTCCCGACTAATAAAGATTTCCCTCAGTTCCTCCTCCTTACTGGAACTGGAGACGGATCACAAGTCGCTCATTTCACTGTTCTCTGAAAACAAAGGTATCAATACCAATGCTTCATCCCGCATCCAGAGGTGAGCGCTGACATTATCCGCTTATGATTATGTCATTCGCCATAGACCTGGCACCGAGAATTGTGCCGATGCTTTGAGCCATCTGCCGTTGTCCACACCGGAGGTGGAAATGCCTCAACCGGTGGATCTATTGTTAGTTATGGATGCTTTTGAGAGCGAAGGAACCCCTGTCACGGCTCAACGAGTTAAGATCAGTCAGGACCCGATTTTATCGGTGGTGAAGAGTTGCATCCTCAAAGGTGATTGGTCTGCCATACCCAAGCAAATGTGCGAGGAGACCAAACCTTACATTCATCACAAAGACGAACTGTCGATTCAGTTGGATTGTATACTGTGGGACAATCGTGTTATGTCCAAGAAAGGGAGAGGAAAATTTGTACATGAGCTACATAGCACACATCCTGGCATTGTAATGATGAAAGCCATCGCCAGGTCTCATGTATGGTGGCCGGGAATTGACTCTGAGCTGGAATCATGTGTGCATCAGTGCAACACTTGCATGCAGCTCAGCTCAGCGGAATCGCTGCTGAGTCTGTGGTTGTGGCCGTCGAAACCATGGATCCAGGATCCACATAGACTTTGCAGGTCCCTTCCTGGGGAAGATGTTTTTAGTTGTGGTGTGTGAGGCATATTCGAAGTGGATAGTTGTGTATAATCATGTCATCCAGCACATCCACAGCTACCATTGAGAATCTCAGTGTCATTTTCGCGATACATGGTCTGCCTGACATCGTTGTTAGCGACAACGGATCGTGCTTCACCAGTCAGGCATTTCAAGAGTTCAGGAAACTCAATTGTATCAAACATGTAAGGTCAGCACCGTTCAAACCTGCATCCAATGGTCAAGCAGAACATGCTGTCCAAAGCAGAGTATGAAGCGAGTAACCCAAGGGTCACTGAAAACCCGCCTGTCATGCATACTCTTAGTTTCAGGACAAGACCACACACGCTTACCGGAGTCTCGCCTAATTGAACTAATGATGAAGAGTGGTCTTAAGACAAAGCTATCTCTTGTACACCCTGACTTGAATAATCATGTTGAATATAGAAGATAAAGTCAGCAAGGGTATCACGATCACGCAGCTGAGTCACGCGATATTTCTGTAAATGATCCTGTATATGTTCTGAATTATGGTCAGGGTCCCAAGTGGATCACTGGTACTGTCATGGCCAAGGAGGGAAACAGAGTATTTATTGTCAAGCTCAAAAATGGGCAAACATGCAGGAAACATATGGATCAGACAAAGCTGCGGTACACAGACAAACCAGAACTGTCGGCGGAAGAGACAATTGACGACCAACCAACCTACCCCCAGTCATCAGAGGACTCAGTGGTCGTCAGTGAATCGGGACTTTCAATCACTGACATGTTCAATGAAAATGGACTTTCAATCCCTGACATGGCCATTGCCACTCCCACCAGGTCAGCCACCCAACTACCAGTCACAACAGACTCTGAACACTCACCCAAGGCTGGAGTTGAGCTGAGACGGTCAACCTGGGAGTGTGAAACACCAGACCGTCTCAATTTGTAAAAGACTGCATTAATATCTCAGAGGGGGGTATTGTCATGTATGTACTTTTGGGATCACTCGCCACTAGATGGCATCACTGTTGGAGGCCATTGGGCTGTACGCATGTGTGTGCAGCCCAAGTATAAAAGACCAGCCATTTTGTATATTAGTCACTTTGGGCCTTAATAAAGCAGAGCCAAGGTTATACCTCTTGGAGTTAAACAATACTCAGTCTAACAGTTATTGCATACACAACAAACCCCAAAAGAACTGTGGATCGTTGAGTATATTCAAAACTGAGATCGATAGATTTTTGGACACTCGGGGAATCGAGGGATATGGGGATCAGGCAGGAAAGTGGAGTTGAGGTCGAAGGTCAGCCATGATCTTATTGTATGGCGGAGCAGGTTTTAGGGGCTGTGTGGCCTACTCCTGCTCCTAATTCTTATGTTTTTATGTTCTGTTGATTGTAGTTCAGAATGCAAGGGCTGATTCAGCACTCAATTGCTCACGGTACGAAATGGAGCTATCAAAACCCACTGGTTGGTAAATCGTGGACCTGAAGACATCCATTTCATGTCTGTTGTGGATGGAAAACCACCTCCCCGTGACACAACGGTCTATAGCTAGCCTTCTCCGAAGGAGTGACCAGGACTCCATTGCCCAATCAACCATACAATCTCACCGGCTTAAGCCTCGAGTCGGGTTGAGGAATAGAGCAACTTACATGACCGGGAAAGGGCATTGCCGGTTTGGCTGGTGTGAGGGGGGGGTGAAGTTGATCTTTGGGGGTTGGGGGGCTTGGGGCAATGCAAATGCGGCAACAGCAAACCGTCTGCCTGCTCCACACCGCACCTGGTTTTATTTTGCATTGAAGTAAACCGAAATACCCATCAGCCGGAGGGCACAACTCCACTGAGGAAGTCACATTCAATGATCCAAACCCAGGAACTATTCACTTGTGTTGTAATTGTCTTTATTTTGAATGAACTGCTTGTGCAAGTTAAACAGCTAGCCGAGATAACTTTCAAAGTGCCACCACCAGCCTTAAATTACTTGAAGAGCCAGGCTAGCTTCCAGGACCTCCCAGTCCTTACCCTAGTTTGTTAACGTGGGACACAGAGGACATCCTACCCTTTCTGCACTGGCTTGTGATTTCATAAGAACATAAGAAAGAGGAGCAGGAGTAGGCCATTTGGTCCCTCGAACCTGAATAAGATCATGGCTGATCTGATCCTGGCCTCAACTCCACTTCCCTGCCCGCTCCCCATAACCCTTTATTCCCTTATCGCTCAAAAATCTGTCTATCTCCATCTTAAATAGATTCAATGACCCAGCCTCCACAGCTCTCTGGGGCAGAGAATTCCACAGGTTTACAACCCTCAGAGAGGGTTTCCTAGTCTTCCTACAGTAATTAGGAGTCTACTCTTCCTATGTGGCAGTTACCTTTACACTGTGAAATTAACAAAGTTCCGCCCTCTACAACAAAATCATCATCAACATGCAATTAATATGGCGCCCGTAATATAGCAAATTGTGAACGAGGAAGAGAATCTACCCCAGCAATGGAACTGCCCAGAACCTGTAGAGAATATCCAATCGGCCAGTTCGTGAATTCCATTCCCAATCTGGAGCCTTGCCTGTCGGGAACAGAGATTGGGAATTCAGTAGCAGCTCGCCTGTGATTTTCCATCATGGGCAGAGAATCATGGAGGGAATTGCAACGGAATCCTCAAAATGTGTCTCCAGCAGGGAGAAATTCCCAACAAGACCCGCTCTAGTCTTGCTAGTCTAGCGGAGAGAGTCACTATACTACAAACACTGGAGTGTGTCAAGCCTGCAAGGCCATCAGCAGGCCAGGGTCATTGGAGGGAGCAGCGTGCGACGGCATGCCACTGCAGGGAGCAGCGTGTGCTGCTGCAGGAGGGCGACGGTTGTGAAGCCAGGTAACTGACTGCAGTGCGGGCAGGCACAGCAGGAGGGGCGAAGGAGCAGCAAGGATTTGTAGATGGAGGTGACCGGGGCCCAGGAGAGGCGAGAGTTCGGGGCCCGGGAGAGGCGTGAGTTTGGGGCCCAGGAGAGGCCAGGGGCAGCCCACACTGCGATCTGTGTGCGCACTAGGTCCGTGCAGCAGAGCAGGTCACCAGTCGTCCTGGGTAATCCTTGCCACTGGACAAAGACCTAGCTCTGTCAAGCCCATGTGATGGCTGGTGTGCAACGGCCACCCCACGTTAAAAAAATCCACACACAGGCATCTTCAACATGTAGTTCTGCATCTGGAATATTAGGTCCTTCATTGAAACATCTGTGAACTCATCCCTTTTTGGCGTGGAAGCAAGTCATCCTCGATACGAGGGACTGCCTATGATGATGCTGATGATGTCAAGTTTACAAACTCATGGGGTATCCCACAATGGACATTTTAATCACTTTTTTTGTTATTGGTTTCAAACAGGGCAATGGGGTCAGGTTCCCAATGCAGTCTTGAAAACAATTACACAACCGCAATAGCGAGGACATAATGGTTACATTGCAGGACTAGTTCTCCAGAGGCCTGGACTTAATGATCCATGAGATTTCAGGTCAAATTCACCACAGCAACTGGAGGAATTTACAGATTCAGTTAATTAAATAAATCTGGAATTAAAAAGCTAGTATCAGTAATGGTGACCATGAAACTGCTGGATTGTTGTAAAAATCCCACTGGCTCACTAATGTCCTTTACAGAAAGAAAGATTTGCATTTATATAGTGACCACAGGATTCTCAAAGTAATGAAGTGCAGTCATTGTTGTAGTGTTGGAAATGCGGAGCCAATTTGCGCACAGCAAGCTCCCACAAACAGCAATGTGAAAATGACCAGATAATCTGCTTTTGCTATGTTGATTGAGGGATAAATATTGGCCAGGAGACCGGGGATAACTCCCCTACTCTTATTTGAAATAGTGACATGGGATATTTTACTGAGAGAGCAGACGGGGCCTCGGTTTAACGTCTCATCCGAAGCATTCTGACAGTGCAGCACTCCCTCAGCATTGCACTGGAGCATCAGCCTAGATTTATGTGCTCAAGGCCCTGGAGTGAGACGCACAACCTCCTGACTCAGAGACGAGGGCTATGCACCGAGCCACAGCAGGTACAGCCTGTTACATAGGATATACGGCACAGAAACAGGCCATTTGGCCCAACCAGTCCATGCCGGCGTTTATGCCCCACGAGAGTATCCTTCCATCTTTCCTCATCTAAATCTGTCAGCACAACTCTCTATTCTCTTCTCGAGTATATGCTTGTCTAGCCTCCCCTTAAATGCATTGATACTATTCGTTTCAACCACTCCCTGTGGTAGCGAGTTCCACATTCTCACCACCCTCTGAGTAAAGAAGTTTCTTCTGAATTCCCTGTTGGATTTCTTGGTGACTATCTTATATTGACGGCCTCTAGTTTTGCTCTTCCCCACAAGTGGAAACATTCTCTCTGTATCCACTCTATCAAAACCTTTCAGAATTTTAAAGACCTCTATTAGGTCACCCCTCAGCCTTCTTTTTTGAAGAGAAAAGAGACCCAGCCTGTTCATCCTTTCCTGATATGTATACCCTCGCATTTCTGGTATCATCCTTGCAAGTCTTCTCTGCACCCTCTCCAGTGGCTCTATATCCTTTTTATAATAGCGACCAGAACTGTACGCAGTACAACACACACACACACACACACACACACACACACACAAAACACACAATAATTTAAAGCATCCTCTAACCGTAAGCAGGCACCTCTTGAGGTCTTGAATATTCAGTGCGGAACATTGCTCAATGGCCGGCCAAAGATTTTAATAAGCCCTCCCTACTGCCGAAACACACACACACACACACATACATACACACAGAAACACACACACACACACAAAAGATGTTCATAGAACACAAAGAAAGGCGGCAAAAAATCGGAAATAAAAATGATAAAATTGCAGAAACACACAGCAGCTGGGTTGGAGTAGTGTCACAGGCCAGTTATGTTTCTGGGGACCTGGTGTGGCTCGGTGTGAAATGCTGTTTGATTTACCCTGCGAGAAGTGCCTTAGGATACTGAAGGCCCTGTATATAAATGCATGTTTCCGATATGTGTGGGCTGCTGCTCCGGGGGGGGAATACCAGGGCGTCTCTGTGTGGTCTAACTAAGGTTCAATACAGGTTTGGCATAACTTCACTGCTTTTCAATTCCAGGGGCTAGAACCTCCACTTTTGTGCTTATCGCCCAAAAATGGGCGTTATTTCCGGTGTGGGCGGTAAAAAAGGGTTTTCAGATCACCGGCTTCTCGCCCATTCTCAAAACACCCAGTTTACATTTTTGAAAATGGGCATTACCATAAGCGGTATCATGTGGGCGGTAGCGTTAAATTTTTCTGACTTTCTGCCGTAAATTGTCCTTAGCAATGGCATGGCAACGCTTGATTCCCGTGATTCAGGAGGTCAAGGGTCACCACAACATGCGCAGAAGAGGAGACAGAGAGAGAGGGAGCTCAGAGGGACTGAAAGCGTGTCTGGGTGTGGTGTGGCTGCTTTGGGGGAAAGGAGGGAGAGTTTAGAGATTCACAGCAAGTAGGCAAACAAAAATTAGCTGTTACCAACCACATATTTGACCGAATTTGCCCTATAATGGAGGGAGAGGAGGAGGCATCACAACACGCTGTGGAGACTGACGCTGGAGAGAACTGTGAGGTGGGAGAGGAGCACATTGGAGGCTATAAAAGAGCCAGGAGGTTCTCGGACAAGACAAATGCCTCCCTCCTGCAGGAGGTCGAGTCATGCTGGGGTGATTTGACACATGGAGGGCGTGGGAAGCCCACCCCAAAGGCATACCAGAGGATATGAACCGAGACAGCAGAGGTGGTCTCATTGGCGACCAACGAGGTTTGTGAGGGCAATCAATGCCGCAAACGATGGAACGACCTTGTGGGATCCGCAAGAGTAAGTATTACATTGATTTACATGTACTTATGTATTTATATAATTTGATTTGTAACAGTCATGAGTGACTATCAGCAGATGTGAGGTCTTGCACTTTTACCAGGAATGATTTATTAAAGCCTGCGGTCACGGTGTACGACTTTAGGTAAAGGATGATAATAATCATAATAATCATGATTACATCTGTCGGTTATGTGTTGTATCAGTCTCTGTGACAGTATCTAGCAATGATATCACGCAATGATCTCATGCCATGTCGTCCTGACACCTTTTACAGAAGAAGCTATCTACGATGAGGTCCATGCAGAGGTGAACGGGTGGGGGCCGCCAGTCCCAGCGACATCACTGACATGGAGGAACGAGTGGTCGCACTCGTGGGGAATGTAAAGTCCTGTCCCCTCAGTACAGATTCACACGAGGCATGTAGTGAAGTCAAGGTCACTCTGGACCTGCACCTTTATTTCACAGCTCTGGAAATGCTGCACTTGCCTGAGACCTACCCTTATATACCTGTCTCTTGCAAGTGCACCCCTGGTGGTAAGGTATGCTGGTGGTTACAGGTCATATCTTATTACAGTCATGTATAGCATGGTAGGATACAGTTATATATAATAATGTAAGATACATGACATCACCCTCCCCCAAGGTCTTATTGTCTTTATAGGTTCAATCTCTCAGATGGTCTACGCTCTCGCGTGGAGCGTCTGAGTTGTGGTTCAGTTGTTTTCCTTGGTCTTTCTTTGGGTGTGGTTGCTGGGGCTGTCTGTTTCGATTGGTGTGATTGTTGTTGACTCGCCTGGGCTATCTGTTGGGATTGCCCTTTCCTCAGGTTGTTCCCTCTGTCTGTCCACCAGGTGTGGTGCGAGTTCCACATTGTAGTCTGCCTCTGGTTCCGCAGTGTTGTTGATAAATCTGCTTTTTACTTGGTCTACATGCCTCCGGCAGGTTTTGCCATTGTCCATTTGTACTACCAGTAGCCTGTTTCCTTCCTTGCCCGTTACTGTCCCTGTAAGCCATTTGGGACCCCTGCCATAGTTTAGTACAAACACTTTGTCCCCTTTCTCATTCCATCTCCCCCTCGAATTTCTGTCATGGTACTCAGTCAGCTTACGGCGCTTTGTCTCAATGATTTCGGCATGTCTGGGAGGATTAATGAGATCCTTGTTTTTAAAGTCCTTTTCATCAACAGTTGCACGGGGGATCCCAGTCAGTGAGTGCGGACGAGATCTGTATGCCAGCAGCAGTCGAGACTGGCGACCCTGCAGCGTGGGACCTTGGATTTTAAGCATGCCTTGTTTAATGATTTGCACTGCTCTCTCCACCTGGCCGTTGGAGGCCGGCTTGAACGGTGTCGTCTTGACGTGATTTATGCCGTGGTCAATTATAAAGTCTTGGAATTCTGCGCTGGTGAAGCACGGACCATTGTCACTGACCAATATGTCAGGGATTTCATGCGTTGCAAACATGGTTGCGAGGCTCTCCACAGTGGTGGAGGTTGTGCTCGAGTTTAAAATGGTGCATTCGATCCACTTTGAAAATGCATCTACAACTACGAGGAACATTTTGCCCATGAATGGGCCCGCATAGTCTACGTGCACCCGCGACCACGGTTTGGTAGGCCAGGGCCAGGGGCTCAGTGGAGCCTCCCTGGGGGCATTGCTGAGTTGGGCACAAATGGTGCACCTTCGGATGCAGAGCTCCAGGTCCGCGTCAATACCAGGCCACCAGACGTGGGATCTGGCTATGGCCTTCATGAGAATGATCCCCGGGTGCTCGCGGTAGAGCTCCCGGACAAATGCCTCTCTGCCTCGCAGAGGCATGACTACTCGGCTGCCCCACATCAGGCAGTCTGCTTGTAGTGATAGCTCATGCATGCGCCTGTGAAAGGGTTTTAATTCCTCGGGGCAGGCATCGCGAGCCTCTGCCCAGTCACCGGTTAGGACACATCTTTTTACTAAGGATAACGTGGGGTCGCTGGCCGTCCAGGATCTGATTTGGCGAGCCGTCATGGGCGAACCTGTGGACTCAAAGGCATTGATTGCCATGACTATCTCACAGTCCTGTTCGTCAGACCCTTCCATGGTCGCCAGGGGTAGCCTGCTGAGCGCGTCGGTATAGTTGTTTGTGCCTGGTCTGGGCCTTATGGTATAGTCGTAGTACACCAGCATGAGTGCCCACCGTTGAATTCGCGCCGAGGCGTTGGCGTTTATTGCCTTGCTCTCGGATAGGCGGGACGTGAGGGGCTTGTGGGCGGTTTCTAACGCGAACTTGGCCCCGAAAAGGTATTGGTGCATCTTTTTGACACCGTACACGCACGCGAGCACCTCCTGCTCTACCATTCCGTACCCGCGCTCCGCCCGCGAAAGTGACCTGGAGGCATAAGCTATGGTTGTAATTTGCCCACACTATTGCCATGTTGCAAAACGCACCCGACCCCATACGCCGATGCATCGCATGTGAGAACTAGCTTTTTACCTGGGTCAAAGAAAGTCAAAACACTGTTGGAACACAGAAGGTTGCGTGCCTTATTGAAGGCGCGTTCCTGGGCGTCCCCCCAAAACCAATCGCACCCCTTTCTGAGTAGCACGTGGAGAGGCTCTAGCTGGGTGCTTAAGTTCTGCATAAAGTTCCCAAAGTAATTGAGTAGTCCGAGAAAGGCGCGCAGTTCTGAGACATTCCGGGGACTGGGTGCCAGGCGAATTGCTTCTGTTTTGGACTCTGTTGGGCGGATTCCATCAGCGGCAATCCTTCTGCCCAAAAATTCAACCTCGGGTGCGAGAAACAGGCACTTGGATTTCTTGACTAGTCGGCCTATCCGATCCAACCGCTTTAGTACTTCCTCCAAATTACAGAGATGGGAGTCGGTGTCCCTGCCCGTGATAAGTATATCGTCTTGAAATACAACCGTCCCCGGGATGGACTTGAGCAGACTCTCCATGTTGCGCTAGAATATGGCAGCTGCCGACCTGATGCCGAATGGGCATCGATTGTACATGAAAAGGCCTCGATGTGTGTTGATGGTGGTGAGTAGTTTGGATTCCTCGGTCAATTCTTGCGTCATATACGCAGATGTGAGGTCTAATTTTGAGAAAAGTTTACCTCCAGCTAATGTGGCAAATAAGTCCTCCACTCTGGGCAGCGGGTACTGGTCCTGTAGGGAGACTCTGTTTATGGTAGATTTGTAGTCCCCACAGATTCGTATGGACCCATCATGCTTCATGACTGGGACGATGGGACTTGCCCAGTCGCTAAATTCCACAGGTGATATAATGCCTTCCCGCAGAAGCCTGTCTAGTTCGTGTTCAATCTTTTCCCTCATCACATAGGGTACAGCTCTGGCCTTGTGATGGACCGGTCAAGCAACCTGTGTGATGTAGGTTTTGACTTTGGCCCCTTTGAAAGTGCCCACACCTGGCTGAAAGAGATGTTCAAATCACTTTATAACTGTTGAGCAGGAGGTCCGTTCCTCTAATGACATGGCATGGACATCATCCCATTTCCAGTTTAGTTTTGCCAGCCAGCTTCTCCCCAGCAGTGCTGGGGGGTCTCCGGGGACAATCCACAGGGGAAGTCGGTTCACTGTCCCTTTTTGTGTGACAGAGAGCATGGCGCTGCCGAGGACTGGTACAATTTCTTTGGTATAGGTCCTTAGTGTGGTGTCGACCCTTGTGAGTTTTGGTCTGTCTCTTTTATGCGGCCACAGTTGTTCAAATTGTTGAGCGCCCATGAGAGATTGACTCGCTCCCATATCCAGCTCCATGTTGACAGATATCCCGTTGAGTAGGACCCTCATCATTATAGGAGGCGTCCTGTTGTAGGAGCAGCGGCCACTGATTGTGTTGACCCGCTGTACACCGGTGTCCCAGGTACTGTCCCCACCATCTTCTGGTCCGCTTTCCGACCCATCCGATTTGTATACCAGCCGAGCTGCCGTTTTTTTGCACATGCGGTTCAAATGCCCTGTATATTCACAATTTCTGCAAACAGCCTGCTGAAATCGACATCCCCTTGACGAGTGCCCACCCCCACACCTCCAGCATAGACCTGTTCCATTGTTCAAAGAGTTTCCAAAGAATGAGCTGCGTCTGGCTGATCTCTCTTGAGCTTCACTCAGTTTGTAGTTGATTGCTCGCATTGTGGGTTGATGAGGTATGAACGACCGTTCCTGTGGCTCTTGATGGCTTCTGCCTGCTGTCGAGAACCTGTTCTCCCACTTTTGTCTGTGTGTTGTTAGCAGCTTGTTTAGTGCTGTGAACTTCTTGTTCCAATATTTCGTTAGTTGTCGTACCTGCATTGTAAATCAACTTTCTTCCCCTACCAAGAATGTCTGTGCAACCAGTGCTGCTGCCTCTAAGGTCAGGTTCTTGGTCTCTATGAGCTTTTGGAATATGCCTGCGTGGCCTATTCCTTCAATGAAAAAGTCTCTCAGCATTTCTCTCCTCAGTTCATCGGAGAATTCACATAAACTAGCCAACCTCCGAAGTTTCGCCACGAAGTCGGGTATGCTCTGGCCCACACAGTGTCTGTAGTTGTAGAACCTGTATCTGGCCATGTGTAGGCTGCTTGCTGGCTTCAGGTGGTCTCTTACCAGTGTGCTCAATTCTTCAAACGACTTGCTTGCTGGTTTCTCGGGTGCCAACAGATCCTTCTTTAAAGCGTATGTTTTCGAGCCACAGCTGGTCAAGAGATGGGCTCTTCTCTTGTCTGCCTTATCGTCGCTTAACCAGTCTTTGGTTACAAAGCTTTGCTGGAGCCTTTCTATAAAGTCCTCCCAATTGTCTCCCGCGTTGCACTTTTCATCTGATCCGTTGTTCGCCATTTTGTGGATTCTGTAATCCTGTAACCCGTCACCACTGTAAAGTCCTGTCCCCTCAGTACAGATTCACACGAGGCATGTAGTGAAGTCAAGGTCACTCTGGACCTACACCTTTATTTCACAGCTCTGGAATGCTGCACTTGCCTGAGACCTGCCCTTATATACCTGTCTCTTGCAAGTACACCCCCGGTGGTAAGGTATGCTGGTGGTTACAGGTCATATCTTATTACAGTCATGTATAGCATGTTAGGATACAGTTATATATAATAATGTAAGATACAAGACAGGGAAGCACACCCGGACAGCCACGGATGCATCAGCAGACCCTGAAGTGATGCCACGTGAGTAAAGCTTACACCATTGCGTGATGTAAAGTCAATAGATGCCACACCAACTCATATCCGACCAATCATATATGATTGATGATCTCTAATAGGGTCATAGAAATAATGCTGGCCTAATGAAAATCACTGCAATCCACAATGTGTTGATGGCCATGAAATGTGATGTCTGCGATGATTTTGAGAGCGGTGGTGCTTTTGTCGTGCATATGCTGTGTGTAGCGCTAGACTCACCTTGTCTTCTCTAACAACCTCATTTGTGTCTTGCAGCTCAGCCAGCAGCATGGCCCCAGGCAAGGCCACAGAGGCCAGAAGGTGGGGGGGCGAGGCAGGAGTCGGCGGACGATCCTACTACATCTGGTGCTGAGGAGCTCCGATTGTCACCCGTCAATCCACTGGATCTATGCTCGACGGATGAGAGCGCGGACTTCGAAGAACCTGCATCGCCACACTCCAGAACCCATTCCACCCCAAGGCCATCTATTGGTCCTCCGGTCATTCCCGCCTCCACTCTGGAGGTACCGGCCCCAAGCACCTCGCCACGGGGCACCCCATCTGTCCCCAGGTCAGCGCTGACCCTGTGGAGGCCTCGTGGACGTGGCAGGTCTGTTCCACGAGCGCTACATGTCAGCGGAGAGATGGTTCAGTTGTCCCGGAGGACTGTAGACATTGGTGACCAGATCATCCGAAGCTTTGGGGGGTATATCCCGACACCTGGCCACCATGTCCGAGTAGATTCCATGCATGGTGGAGTCCCTGGATGCGATAGCCAGGAACACTGCTGCCACAGCTGTCCCAGTGGCCCCAGAGCGCGGCACTCCACCTCTAGGTTCCGCACCACCACTGCAAGCAAGGACCAAGATCCTGCTTCTGCATCAGACAATGTTTCCCCCTTGGCACCCCCCCGCTCCCGTACCTATCCAACCAATGCATCCTCCTTCATCCCCCCCTAATGAGGTACCGCCTGATGAGCTCCTCGGTCAGGTGCCGTGGAGTGAGGAGAGGAAGGGATAGAGGTGGGGAGAAGAAAGAGAGGGGAGAAGGAAAGTGAGGTGCATGTGCGCAGGTGATAGCTGTGTTATATCTCCATCTGGGTGTATGCAATTTGTTGCAATGTATGGGGGCTGGGGACCACGCTCCTGTTTTGCCTTTGTATTCTGTATTGCTGGACATGTTGACCATGTGATTTATGTCAAATGGTGGAAAAAGTGGGATGTGGGTGGGGGTTGGGTGTTGTTGCCTGTGATACTTATGATTTCAGACCAATGTTGTTATTAAACTTTTGTTATTGAACATAATCTTGTTGCGCATTGTCTCAGATAGCTGGACCGTTACACACTGGTGATTCCTTACCTTGAAAGGGTTAAATACAATTTAACATCAATCAACATAAACTTTAACTGGCACCAAGGTGATACAAACATAGAAATATAGAAAATAGGTGCAGGAGCAGGCCATTCGTCCCTTCGATCCTGCACCACCATTCAATATGATCATGGCTGACCATGCAACTTCAGTACCCCACTCCTGCCTTCTCTCCATACCCCCTGATCCCTTTAGCCATAAGGGCCACATCTAAGAATGTCCTTCCTCAGAATTTTATCTGCGTCTATGAGATCCCTTCTCATTCTTCTAAATTCCAATGAATATAAGCCTAGTCGATCCAGTCTTTCTTCATATGCCAGTCCTGCCATCCCCGGAATCAGTCTGGTGAACCTTCGCTGCACTCCCTCAATAGCAAGAATGTCCTTCCTCAGATTAGGAGACCAAAACTATACACAATATTCAAGGTGTGGTCTCACCAAGGCCCTGTACAACTGCAGTAAGACCTCCCTGATTCCATACTCAAATCCTCTCGCTATGAATGCCAACATGCCATTTGCTTTCTTTACTACCTGCTGTACCTACATGCCTACTTTCAATGACTGATGTACCATGACACCCAGGTCTCGTTGCACCTCCCCTTTTACTAATCTGTCACCATTCAGATAATAATCTGCCTTCCTGTTTTTGCCACCAAAGTGGATAACCTCACATTTATCCACATCATAAGGCATCTGCCATGTATTTGCCCACTCACGTAACCTGTCAAGTCACCCTGCAGCCTCTTAGCATCCTCCTCACAGATCACACTACCACCCAGCTTAGTGCCATCTGCAAACTTAGAGATATTACATTCAATTCCTTCGTCTAAATCATTAATATATATTGTAAATAACTGGGGTCCCAGCACTGAACCTTGCAGTACCCCACTAGTCACTGCCTGCCATTCTGAAAAGGCCCCGTTTATTCCCATTCTTTGCTTCCTGTCTGCCAAACAGTTCTCTATCCATGTCAATACATTACCCCCAATACCATGTGCCTTAATTTTGCACACTAATCTCTTGTGTGTGACCTTGTCAAAAGCCTTTTGAAAGTCCAAATACACCACATCCACTGGTTCTCCCTTATCCACTCTACTAGTTACATCCTCAAAAAATTCTAGAAGATTTGTCAAGCATGATTTCCCTTCCATAAATCCATGCTGACTTGGACCGATTCTGTCACAAAGTGATCTGTAAAGTCATTGCTGGAGTTAGCGCTGCTATTACATCTTTAATAATTGATTCCAGCATTTTCCCCATTACCGATGTCAGGCTAACCAGGCTATAATTCCCTGTTTTCTCTCTCACTCCTTTTTTAAAAAGTGGGGTTGCAGTAGCTACCCTCCAATCCATAGGACTGATCCAGAGTCTATAGAATGTTGGAAAATGACCACCAATGCATCTAGTATTTCTAGGGCCACTTCCTTAAGTACTCTGGGATGCAGACTATCAGACCCTGGGGATTTATCGGCCTTTAATCCCGTCAATTTCCTTAACACCATTTCCTGACTAATAAGGATTTCCCTCAGTTCCCTCAGTTCCTCCTTCTCGCTAGACCCTCGGTCCCCTAGTATTTTTTCAGGAGGTTATTCGTGTCTTCCTTAGTGAAGACAGAACCAAAGTATTTGTTCAATTGGTCTGCCATTTCCTTGTTCCCCATTATGAATTCATCTGATTCTGACTGGAAGGGACCTACATTAGTCTTCACTAATCTTTTTCACTTCACATATCTATAGAAGCTTTTGCAGTCAGTTTTTATGTTCCCTGCAAGCTTACTCGCATACTCTATTTTCCCCCTCCTAATTAAACCCTTAGTCCTCCTCTGCTGAATTCGAAATTTCTCCCAGTCCTCAGGTTTGCTGCTTTTTCTGGCCAATTTAAATGCCTCTTCTTTGTATTTAACACTATCCCTAATTTCCCTTGCCTGTTTTGTTTTTACGCCAGACAGGGATGTACAATTGTTGTAGTTCATCCATGTGAGCTTTAAATGTCTGCCATTGCCTATCCACCGTCAACCCTTGAAATATCATTCGCCAGTCTATCCTAGCCAATTCACATCTCATACCATCAAAGTTACCTTTCTTTAAGTTCAGGACCCTAGTCTTTGAATTAACTGTGATGGGCACCATTGATGTCTGAGCTGCACACACACAGCAGTGTGTCAGCGTTGTCACTCACAGCAGCGCTCTTTCAGGCAAATCTTTCCGATATCAACTCTTCATGTAAGAGTGGTATAAAACAAATGCCAGCCACACCATTGGTGTCCATCCCAGTCAGTTCCACTTTTTGTGGTTTTTTTTGAGCGGGTGATATTCTGGGCTATATGTGTGTGAGATGGTAAAATTGATCGTGGGCAATCTCCATGGCCGCTAGTTTGGGTAAATTTGCTCTTAACGACAAAAAACAGTCGCCGGGCATTATTATTGAATCTCGGTGTTAATTCCGTGAGGAAAGTAACGCTGGGCAATAATATGGGCTTTGAAATCGCCCATTCTGCTGATTCCGCCCATAAAAAGTAGGCAGGCGGTAATATTTTTTTTTTCGGCATTAAGCCCATTGGGAAAATAATGCTCGGCAATAAGTCTCCTAAAAAAGCCCGTCAGTTTCCATTTTATGCCAAAATTGGTGATATCTGGGTGTTTTACGTCATTTCAGCAGTTAAGTGGGCGTTAAGCAGGCAAAGGAAGTGGTTCTATCCCCAGACCTCTAGAAATAAACCCTCGTGCTTGCTTTGCTTTTTTTATGGCCTTGCTAACCTGTGTCACAACTTTTAATGATTTGTGTATTTATACTCCGAGATCCCTTTATTTCTCCACCCCACCCAGACTCGCACCCTGTAAGTAATAAGTGACCTCCGTATTCTTCCCACCAAAATGTAATACCTTACATTTATCTGTGTTGAACTTCATTTGCCAATTATATGCCCATTCTGTAGGTTTATTAATGTCCTCCTATAATTTGTTGCAGTCCTCCTCAGTATTGACTATTCCCCCAATTTTGTGTCATCTGCAAATTTAGAAATTGTGTTTTTGATTTCAAAGTCTAAATCGTTAATGTAAATTGTGAACACCAGTAGTCCCAGCACTGATCCTTGTGGAATACCTTGTTCTCTGACCTTGTTCATCAGTCTTTTGAATATCTAGATAAATGACATCTACTGCATTACTATTGTCTACTATCTCTGTTAACTCTTCAAAAAATTCAATAAGATTGGTCAAGCAAGACTTTCCCTTTTGAAATCATAGGCACAAAAGAACTTAAGAAATAGGAGCAGGAGTAGGCCATTTGGCCCCTCGAGCCTGCTCCACCTTTTATTAAGATCATGGGTGATCTGATCCTGGGCTCAGTTCCACGTCCCTGCTCGCTCCCCATAACCCTTATCGCTCAAATTTCTATCTATCTCCGCCTTAAATATATTCAATGTCCCAGCCTCTACAGCTCCCTGGAGCAGAGAATTCCATTGATTTACAACCGTCTGAGAGAAGAAATTCCTTCTCATCTCAATTCTAAAAGGGAGGCCTCTTATTCTGAGACTATGTCCCCTAGTTTTAGTTTCCCCTATGAGTAGAAATATCCTCATCTTGTTGAGCCCCTACGTTATCTTATATGTTTTGACGAGATCTGCTTTCTGTCTTGAATCCAGCTAGCTATCCATTCTGCTACTTGTCCCCTGACTCCGCATTCTCTGACCTTGTTCATTAGTCTATTATGGGGTACCTTATTGAAGGCCTTTTGAAAATCTAGATAAACTACATCTACTGCATTACCATTATCTACTCTCACCATTACCTCTTAAAAAAATTCAATTATGTTATTCAAGCAAGACTTTCCCTTTTGAAATCCATGCTGACTATTCATTATTATATTTTTGGTTTCTAGATGTCCTTCTATTTTCTACTTTATTCGAGATTCCATTATTTTTCCTACTGCCAATGTTAAACTGACTGGTGTTTAATTCCCTGGACATGTTCTATTCCCCTTCTTAAATCTACGTATTTGATTAGCTATCTTCAATCCTCTGGCACTACACCTTTTTCTAATGAATTATTAAATATGTCTGGGAATGCCTCTGCTATCTCTTCCCTAGATTATTTTAAAATGCATGGATGCAATCCATCCGGACCAGGGATTTTATCCTCTTTGAGTTTGATTACTTTATTTAATATATCCACTCTTTTTATTTTAAATGCACGTATCTCATTACTAATCTCATCATCCAATGAAATGTCCACCTGTTCTATCTCCCTAGTAAATACTGAAGCAAAATAATTATTTAATATTTCTGCCATCTCTCTACCATTACCTGTGGTTTTATCCGGTCTATCTCTTAATGGCCATATTCCCATCCCAATCTTCCTTTTTTATTGATGCGCCTTTAAAATATTTTGCTATTTTGTTTTATGTTCCTTGATAATTTAATTTCATAGTTCCGCTTTACCATCCTAATTGTTTTTTGACTTCTCTCCTAATCTCTTCATATTCTCCTTTATCATGCACTCCCCTGCTGTCTATGCACTTAATGTTTGCCTCTTTCCTTACCCTGAACTGTTCCCTAATGGCTCTATTCATCCATGGAGTCTCATTAGTGTTTAGTTTGTTCTTTCCTTTTAGCAGCATATATTTTCCCTGCACTCTGTTGAATGCCATTTTAAATGTTTCCCATTGCTGTTCTATATCATTGTTTGCCAATATTGTTGCCCAATTTATTTTCCCAAGTTCTATTTTTAGCCCCTCAAAATCAGCTTTTCTCCAATCTATTAACCTGGTTTTCGTCATACTTATTTCCTTCTCAATTATCATCTTAAAGCGTATTATATTGTGGTCACTATTGCCTAGCTGTTCCCCTACTTTTACTTCTCTTATCTGCTCTGGTTTATTCCCATTACTAGATCCAATAGCAAATCCTTCCTTGTTGGGCTGTTCACACATTGGGTTCGAAAGAAATCCTGTACACATTGTAGGAACTCTATTCCCTTATCCCCTTTACCTACCTCTTCTGTCCAATTAATATTGGGGTAGTTGAAATTCCTCATGATTATGATTTTATGTTTTTTATTCAATTTGTCTGTATATTTTTTCCTCCACCTCCCTTCCACTATTAGGTGATTTCTAGACTACAGCTATTAGTGTGATTTATCCCTTATTTATCTTTTATTTTTATCCATATGGATTCTGTTTTTGTCTTGCTGATAGCTGCGTCACTTTATTCTATTGCCATTATGTTACCCCTAATAAGTACAGCTACTCCATCAGCCCCTTTTCCCTCTCTATCTTTTCGATCTAAATATGTTATACCCTGCAATGTTTAATTTCCAGTCCTGATTTTTTGGGAAGGAAACCCACCGTTCTTACCCGGTCTGGGCCTATATGTGACTCCAGACCCACAGCAATGTGGTTGACTATTAACTGCCCGCTGAAATGCCACTCATTTTTTTTTTGTACCCAACCGCTACGGCAAAGTCAGCACTGTTGGGAGTACCTTCACCACAAGGACTGCTGCAGTTCAAGAGCAGCCTTCTCAAGGGCAATCAGGGATGGTCAATAAATGCCATGGCCTTGCCAGCGATGCTCACATCCCATGAATGAATAAATAAAAAAAGCTCACACACCAGACCAACACATTCATCCAGATATTTCTAACGCATGAAGAGAATTGCAATCGTGACTCCTTCTCCAAGTGACTACTTCTTTTCTGGCCCTGTTCACGTATACTTTATGCTGGCAGTGGGTCTCGGCCTCTATAATTACTTGCAGATCTGCTTCAGAATGCGCCTGAAGGTCACGTAGAACCTTAGTGGTGGCGGCCTCTGAATTCTCCCATGGATTTTGCTTGCACCTCATGCCTTGTATACTTGCCAATATCTTTGCCCTCATTCCAATTTTCCTCAGGCCAAGGCTGTCAATTAAACTGTGGAATGGTTGGCAGGTTTCCCCAGAACTGACCATTTTCCCCCGCTTGAACATAAAAATCTAAACAGATAGCAGTTACTCTGCCCTTCCACTCATTTACAGTTGCAACATGAGAGCATTGAAGAACATATGGGAACATTGTAGTGTAATTACTGGCCAATTAGAGTGCAAAAAACCATTCGTTCAAATTTAAAGAGGTGGTAAGTTGGCAGGAAGGGGAAGTGAAGCTGGGACACGCACTACTACCACCGGGTCCCACCCCCTCACCCAGCACCAGTTACTTCCCAGAACTCTACGGCTATCAATTAAACTGTGGAATGGTTGGCAGGTTTCTCCAGAACTGGCCATTTTCCCCCGCTTGAACATAAAAGTCTAAACAGATAGCAGCTACTCTTTTATAGTTGTCAGCTGTGGCTCAGTGGGTAACATGCTCACTTTTGAGTCAGAAGGGTTGTAGGGTTCAAGTCCCACTCCAGGGACTTGAGCACATAAATCTGGGCTGACACTCCAGTGCAGTGCTGAGGGAATGCTACATTGTTGTTTCCGAGGTCCCTTCTTACCTTTCTGGTAGATGTAAAAGATCCCATGGCAATATTTTGAAAAAGAGCAGGGGTGTTCTGATGTCCCGGCCAATATTTATCCCTCAATCAACATCACTAAAGAACAGCTTACCTGGTCATTGCCACATTGCTGTTTGTGGGAGCTTGCTGTGCGCAAATTGGCTGCCACATTTCCCACATTAAAACAGGTACTAAACTTCAAAAGTACTTCATTGGCATTAAAGCATTTTGGGACATCCTGAGGTTGTGAAAGATTCTATATAAATGTATGTCTTCCTTCTTATTTCACCCTCAGTCACATGCTATTTGTAGTTGATGATGGACCAAACCCTAACCCTAACCCTAAATTCTTCTGCCTTGGGAATTACTTGGGCATATTGACCTGCAGAAAATCTAGTTTATGAATTGCACTAACTCCAGCCTTCAGCAACCCCTTACTCCTTCACTAACGATGTCTCCGCAAGATCCTGGGAGGACAGACGCACCAACGTTAGAGTCCTCGATGAGGCCAATATCCCCAGCATTGAAGCACTGACCACACTTGATCAGCTCCGCTGGGCAGGCCACATTGTCCGCATGCCAGACACGAGACTCCCAAAGCAAGCGCTCTAGTCAGAACTCCTTCACGGCAAACGAGCCAAAGGTGGGCAGAGGAAATTTTACAAGGACACCCTCAAAGCCTCCCTGATAAAGTGCAACATCCCCGCCGACACCTGGGAGTCCCTGGCCAAAGACCGCCCTAAGTGGAGGGCGCTGAGCACCTCGAGTCTCATCGCCAAGAGCATGCAGAAATCAAGCGCAGGCAGCGGAAAGAGTGTGCGGCAAACTTGTCCCACCAACCCTTTCCTTCAATGATTATCTGTCCCACCTGTGACAGGGACTGTGGTTCTTGTATTGGACTGTTCAGCCACCTAAGGACCCATTTTTAGAGTGGAAGCAAGTTTTCCTCGATTCCGAGGGACTGTCTATGATGATGATAATGATGACTCTTTATAAAGCCCAAGTCCCTCAAACATTGGAATACCGCCCCATATCTAAGAAACCTCTTCTCAGCTTCTCTTCGCTTTCTTAGGCAGTCCCCCGGAGTCGAGGATGACTTGCTTCCACACTAAAATGTGTTCGAGGGTGACTGATGAGACCAATGCGGGACTTACAGTCTGTGTCACAGGTGGGGCAGACAGTGGTTGAAGGGACGGGTGGGTGGGGTGCTTGGTTTGTTGTGCGCTCCTTCCGCTGTTTGCACTTGGCTTCCGCGTCTCCTGGCGAAGAGACTCGAGGTGTTCAGCGCCTTCCAGGATGCTTCTCCTCCACTTTGAGCAATCTTGAGCCAGGGATTCCCAAGAGTTGGTAGGGATGTTACATTTTTCCAAGGAGGCTTTGAGGCTCTGCTTGAAGCATTTTCTCTGCCCTCCTGGGACTCGCCTGCCGTGACGTAGCTCAGAGTAGAGCGCTTGTTTCGGGAGTCTAATAGAAACATAGAAACATAGAAAATAGGTGCAGGAGCAGGCCATTCAGCCCTTCTAGCCTGCACCGCCATTCAATGAGTTCATGGCTGAACATGAAACTTCAGTACCCCCTTCCTGCTTTCTCGCCATAACCCTTGATCCCCCGAGTAGTAAGGACTTCATCTAACTCCCTTTTGAATATATTTAGTGAATTGGCCTCAACTACTTTCTGTGGTAGAGAATTCCACAGGTTCACCACTCTCTGGGTGAAGAAGTTTCTCCTCATCTCGGTCCTAAATGGCTTACCCCTTATCCTCAGACTGTGACATGCGGACAATGTGGCCCGTTCATCGGAGCTGATCGAGCGTGGTCAGTGCTTCAATGCTGGGGATGTTGGCCTGAGAAAAAAGACCTCATCCGAAAGAATAATAACCTTCTCTCAACTCTAGTCTCCAACCTCTCTCTGTCTGTCACAATCCCTCTCATCTTTATTCAGTGGCAACTGCCTCTGAAGCAGGAGACGAAAAGATAGACAAAAGAAAAGGGTTCCGAAAGCCTTGTCAGCCTGGGTTGCGGCTGAATGGGATTTTGCATCTGCAGATGCCAAGATCACAGGCGTGATTTAGATACTGATACGACATATACACCAGATTCATTGGGACTCGGGGCAGAATTAAGAGGTGGGAGAGGTAGGAAGACAGTATTTATAACCTCTCCATCTACCAGATATCAGGGCGCTACGTTATAAGCAGCATCACTCACCGAGACCACCATTAACTGGTCCACTCCAGATCGACTTGCTACCTTCCATTTGGAATTGCCTTATATTGTCCACCAGACCTATAAACAATGGCATTAATCAGCACGTCGACCCTGGCACTTTGCCATGAAATAAGATGAGAGAGACTTCCGGGGGCCTATTATTTGCAAGAACATCAGTTACCACACGAGATTTAATCTTCATCTGCTTTTGTTCCTTTGCAGCTGACCTATATTTCTAATGAAATTTTAGCCGACCCCTTTTCTTTACAGATGCTGACTGACTGCCTCTGTACTTCCACCATTTCTGCTGTAGTAGGCGAAACGTATGTGACAAAAAACCTGAGGATTGTTGTCTGTCTGGTTTTGGTTTGGAGCCAGTTCCCTTAATTCCTGTCATAGTTTATAAGCAATTTACATAGTGGCTGCATTCTTCTGGTAAAGCGATCTGTTTTAGTGATGTTGATCTGATGAGGGATAAATATTGGCCAGGACACCGGGGAGAACTCCACTGCACTACTTTGAAACAGTACCGTGGGATTTTTTTTACATCCACTCGAGAGGTCAGATAAAGTGCAACGTCCCCACCAACACCTGGGAGTCCCCGGCCAAAGACCGCCCTGAGTGGAGGAAGAGCATCCGGGAGGGCGCTGAGCACCTCGAGTCTCGTCGCCGAGAGCATGCAGAAACCAACCACAGGCAGCTGAAGGAGTGTGCAGCAAACCAGACTCCCCACCCACCCTTTCCTTCAACCACTGTCTGTCCCATCTGTGACAGAGACTGTAATTCCCGTATTGAACTGTACAGCCACCTAAGAACTCATTTTAAGAGTGGAAGCAAGTCTTCCTCAATTCCGAGGGACTGCTTATGATGATGAGGTTTAACGTCTCATCCGAAAGGCAGTGCAGCACTCCCTCAGGATGACACTGGGGTGTCAGCCTGGATTTTGTGCTCAAGGAGCTAGAGTGGGATTCAAACCCACAACCTTCTACCTCAGAGCAAGAGGGCTCCCACTAAGCCAAAGCTGACATGTCGGGCCATTTAGGGGAGAAGTTCAGAAACACTTATTTATGCAAAGGGTGGTAGAAGTGTGGGACTCTCTCCCACAAAAAGCAGTAGATGCCAGGGTTCAGTTAATAATTTTAAAGCTGAGATCGCTAGATTTTTGCTAGCCAAGGGCATATAAGGATGTGGAACCAAGGTGGGTGCAGTTGGATACAGATCAGCCACGATCTCATTGAATGGTGCAACAGGCTCAAGAGGCTGAATGACCTCCTCCCGTTCCTATGTTCCTAACTCTTTCAAATCCAATTTTTCCTCTTTCTTATGAGTTAGGTACTGATCAATTCCTTCTCTCCAGTTCAACTAAAATGGCTGTAATTCGGTACAAAGTTACCAGTGCTTTCTGAATTTAGAATAACTGACCATTCAAATTTAAGAAGCAGTGTTCGTCATATACAAACTGAACCATCACGCCATATTATCTGATCATTATCACATTGCTGTTTGGGGGCCCTGACTGTGCGCAATTGGCTAGATTATAACACTTCAAAAAGTACTTCATTGGCTGTAAAGCGCTTTGTGATTTCCCGAGAGTCGTGAAAGGCGAGACCTTTCTTTATACTCCGGGAACACTCTTGTTATCCTCCATTCCTTGCCTTACTTCCCTGTACTAGTCGACTGTCTTCGTGCCCTGCGCTCTGAATTAAGTAAAAAAACTGTACCATGCAGAAAAATGAATCAGCACTGAGCATCACCAATTCTCCAGATACAATAATTAACAGCTGTCAAAATCCCTCGGGGACGGAGATAGCCATTGTCCACATGTGTTAACCGCCTGGCCCTGTAGTGTGCTCCACCCAGAGGAATCAGCCAGAAGCACATTTGCCAAAAATTGGCCCGAACCATTTCCGCTCATCCTCTGAATTATATCATTGCTGTGCTGGCTCTAATCAATCAATGGAGTTCAGTTTTAGCTGATAATAATGGCTTAGTGAAGCAGTGTCTGTTCTTCATAGTTGACAGATGAAAGATGAGTGGAAGAGAATTAGGGAAATGAAATGAAATAAAACAGATGTGCCTTGAAATGGCTTCATGCAGCGCACGTTTTTCAGGCATTGCGCGGACAACTAAAGCCCCAAAGTGGCACAAATTTCCGTCCTGAAGTTCGCTCACGGGACCTTGCTGCGCGCAAATTGGCTGCCGCGATTCCCACTTTACAACAGTGACCACACTTCAAAGATACTTCATTGGCTGTAAAGCACTTGGAGACGTCCTGTGGTCTTGACAGGCGCTATATAAATGCCATGCTTTCTCTCTTACGATCTCAGTAAAATAATAATGATTCCCTGAGGAAGTTGATCGGAAATCACTGGTTTTCGATCACTTCCCTCTTTGGGAGTGGGTAAGGGAGCAACGGCAGGAATCGACTCCACTGGTCTCACTGCGGCTCCTCCAGGGGCTTCGGGGTAGACTCGACTTGCTCAACGTCCAGCCCACATCATCGTACAGTTCGTCATCATCATCATCATCATAGGCAGTCCCTCGAAGCGAGGATGACGCGCTTTCATGCCAAAAAGGGATGAGTTCACAGATGTTTCAATGCTCTAGATCCCAAAACTAATATTCCAGGTCCCGAACTACACCTTGAAGGGTGGAAGATGTCTGTGCGTGGATATTTTTAACGTGGGCAGGGGGGCCGTTGCACACCAGCCACCACACGGGCTCGACAGAGCTAGGTCTTGGTCCAGTGGCAAGGATTAACCAAGACGACTGGAGACCTGCTCTGCTGCACGGACATATCGCAGTGTGGGCTGGCCCGTGCTGCCCCTGGGCCCTCACCTCTCCTGAGCCCCCGGTCACTTCCCTCTACAAACTCTTGCCGCTCCTTCGCCCCTCCTGCTGTGCCTGCCCGCACTGCAATCAACGACCTGGCTTCGCAGCCGTCGCCCTCCTGCAGCAGCACGCGCTGCTCCCTGCGGTGGCATGCCGTCGTACGCTGCTCCCTCCAATGGCCCCGGCCTGCTGATGGTCTTACCGATTTCCGGGCCGGGCTGCCGCACAGTTCATAATAACACAATGAACTGATAGTGACAGACTTAAAGAGACCATAAGACCATGGCACTGTGCTGGAAATAGCCAAGTCACTCTAGTTTGCAAGTAGGTCGCAGCTGGGGTTAAGCTTAAAAAAGAAATGAAGACTTGCATTTATATATGAAGACTTTCATGACGTCTCAAAGCGCTTTACAGCCAATGAAATAGTTTTAAAGTGCAGTCACTGTTGTAATATAGGAAACAAGGTAGCCAATTGCGCACAAGCAAACTCCCACAGACAGCACTGTGATAATGACATAGATAATCTGTTTTTGTTATGTTGATTGAGGGTTAAAAATTGGTCAGGACACTGGGGCTAACTCTCCTGCTCTTCTTCAAGATAGTACCATGGGATCTTTTACGTCCACCTGAGAGAGCAAACGGGGCCTCGGTTTAACGTCTCATCCGAAAAACAGCACCTCCGACAGTGCAGCACTCCCTCAGCACTGCCCTGGGAGTGTCAGCCTAGATTTATTTGTTCAGGTTCCTTGGAGTGGGGCTTGAACCCACAATCTTCTGACACAGTGGTGAGTGTACTGCCCACTGAGCCACAGCTGACACTAAGGAAAATTACGGGGCAAAAGAGAGGTGAGGCATTCCTCCAGACCTGGCGGATTCATCATCATCATCATAGGCAGTCCCTCGGAGTCGAGGATGACTTGCTTCCACTCTAAAAGTGAGTTCTCCAGTGACTGAGGAGTCCAATGTGGGACCGACAGTCTCTGTCACAGGTGGGACAGACAGTGGTTGAAGGAAAGGGTGGGTGGGGAGCCTGGCTTGCCGCACGCTCCTTCCGCTGCCTGCGCTTGTTTTCTGCTTGTTCTCGCGATGGGACTCGAGGTGCTCAGCGCCCTCCTGGAGGCTCTTCCTCCACTTTGGACTGTCGTGGGCCAGAAATTCCCAGGTGCCGGTAGTGATGTTGCACTTTGTTAAGGAGGCTTTGACAGCGTCCTTGAAGCATTTCCTCTGCCCACCTGGGGCTCACTTGCCGCGTCTAAGCTCCATGTAGAGCACTTGCTTAGCGAGTCTCGGACGATGTGGCCCGCCCAGTGGTTAATGCTTTAATGCTGGGGACGTTACCCTGAGCGAGAACACTGCCGTTGGTGTGTTTATCCTCCCAGTGGATTTGCAGGATCTTGCGAAGGTAGCGCTGGTGGTACTTCTCCAGCGTATTGAGGTGTCATTAATGCTCATGCAAGGGACAAGAGGTAAGAATGTCCCAGACCCTCAGGCTGACATCTATGGTGCAGAATGGACGTGGTGTTCGAGAAAATTGTAAAATGACTTCTGCTAAAGCACTTTGTACCACATAGAAATCGGTTATCAGTAATCAAGCAGTTGGAACAAACTCACAGCTACAGACTGTGTGCCAAATCTTTCCAACATTCCAAGCAGCCACCTCACGAGTAAAAAGGCTGTTACCTCAGGCTTTAGATGATGGTTAGAAGCCATCTAGAATTTGCATCTGAACTCTGAACTCCATGTAATGTTTAACTCACTCCCGGGTATCCAATATTCTATATATAAACAACCCGAACCCCTCGATTAGATTCCAGCCTGAAACTCAGCCCCGGGTATCCATTATTCCATATATAAACCACCCGAACCCGTTGATTAGATTCCAGCCTGAAACTCAGCCCCGGGTATCCATTATTCTATATATAAATCACCCGAACCCCCCGATTAGATTCCAGCCTGTAACTCATTCCCGGGAATCCATTATTCGATATATAAACCCCCCGAACCCCTCGATTAGATTCCAGCCTGTAACTCATTCCCGGGTATCCATTATTCTATATATAAACCACCCGAACCCCTCGATTAGATTCCAGCCTGTAACTCATTCCCGGGTATCCATTATTCGATATATAAACCCCCCGAACCCCTCGATTAGATTCCAGCTTGTAACTCATTCCCGGGTATCCATTATTCTATATATAAACCACCCGAATCCCTCGATTAGATTCCAGCCTGTAACTCATTCCCGGGTATCCATTATTCTATATATAAACCACCCGAACCCCTCGATTAGATTCCAGCCTGTAACTCATTCCCGGGTATCCATTATTCTATATATAAACCCCCCGAACCCCTCGATTAGATTCCAGCCTGTAACTCACCCCCGGGTATCCATTATTCTATATATAAACCACCCGAATCCCTCGATTAGATTCCAGCCTGTAACTCACCCCCGGGTATCCATTATTCTATATATAAACCACCCGAACCCCTCGATTAGATTCCAGTCTGTAACTCACCCCCAGGTATCCATTATTCTATATATAAACCACCCGAACCCCTCGATTAGATTCCAGCCTGTAACTCACCCCCGGGTATCCATTAGTCTATATATTAACCACCCGAACCCCTGGATTAGCTTCCAGCCTGTAACTCACTCCCGGGTATCCATTATTCTATATATAAACCATCGAACCCCTCGATTAGATTCCAGCCTGTAACTGACTCCCGGGTATCCATTATTATTTTGTGGTTTTCTGTAGTCCCTTTAATAAGTAGTGCGGGTTGTCTTAAGATCGACAACACTTTAGAAAGTTTCCCCCCCGCCAACCCTCTTGCCCGATGACTCTCCAGCCGAGGCTCATGCTCCTGCACAGGAGGGTCAAGTTTCAATGCCATTGACTGACGTTACCGGGATGGTTATGGCCTCAAAATGGTGCCGGTAGCCACGGGTAGGGATGCAGCCGGCTCCATTCTGACAGGGTGGCCACCGCTCGCCACCCAAACCCACCTTAGGTGACAGATTGCTTTAACAGGTTGCCACATTGGGTCTGAACTGGTCTGAGCGTGTGTCATGCTCAATCCGACTCGTTCTGTTGAGTCCTTAAATCTTAAACATAATCACACGAGGCACGTACTGCAGACACAGTCACTCTGCGACCTTCACCTTTATTACCTGCACCAAGGAGTGCTGGCCCTGCGTGGGACCTCCCCTTATATACCTGAATCTGCAGGTGAGGAGTGTCTCCCACAAGTACACCCTCTGTGGTCAAGGTGTGCATTTATAGTAAGTATGTACAGTATGTCGTGGTTACATGAGGGTTACAATTGTATAAGGGTTACAGTAGTATGCAGGTTACATACACGACATCACCTCCCCCCTCACGTGTTTTTGACTCAAAGGTTAAGTCTATCAGGTGGTCGACGCTCTCTCGTGGAGCGCCACAGTTGAGGCTCTGGTGGCTGAGCCTTGGCATGCTGTTCTATCACCTGAGGTGATTCCGCCTGTCCGGGCTGGCCACAGGGACTGTGCATGCTGGTGATTGTCCTTGTTGCTCGTCCACTGGCAGTGGTGTGGTTGACATCTCATGCTCTTCTTCATGTCCATCGGTATCTATGCTGAACCTTTTCTTTACTTGGTCCAAGTGTTTGCAGCATATCTGCCCATTATTGAGTCTGACCACTATGACCCTGTTTCCCTCTTTACCAATTACGGTGCCCCCTAGCCACTTGGGTCCCAATGCATGGTTAAGTACAAATACCGGATCATCCATTTCTATACACCTCTCCCTTGAGTTACGATCGTGGCACTCGGTTTGGGACTGGCGCTTGCCCTCAACAATGTCTGCCAGGGTTGGGTGGATGAGGGACAGCCGCGTCTTGAGCGTACGTTTCATGAGGAATTCCAAACTCCCGTGAGCAAGTGCGGCCGGGACCTATAGGCCAGCAGGAGGCGCGATAGGCGGTACTGCAGAGAGGGTCCTTGGATGCGGAGCATGCCTTGCTTTATGACTTGGACCGCACGTTCCACCTGGCCATTGGAAGCCGGCTTGAACGGCGCCGTCCGGACATGTTTGATGCCATTACCTGACATAAACTCCTGGAATTCATGGCTGGTGAAACACAGGCCATTGTCGCTGACCAGAATGTCCGGTAAGCCGTAGGTCGCGAAAACCGTGCGCAGGCTCTCCACGGTGATGGATGTCGTGCACGAGATTAATATGATGCACTCGATCCATCGACAATTATCAAGAACATTTTTCCCATGAACGGGCCCGCATAGTCCACGTGAATGCGTGACCAAGGCTTGGTGGGCCAGGGCCACGGGCTGAGCGGGGCCTCCCTGGGGGCGTTGCCCAGCTGGGCACACGTCGTGCACCTGCGAACCCAGTGTTCCAGGTCTGAGTCAATCCCCGCCCACCATAAATGTGACCGGGCAATGGCCTTCATTAGCACAATTCCAGGGTGCTCGCTGTGGAGTTCCCTGATGAATGCTTCCCTCCCCTCCTGGGGCATGACTACTCGGCTGCCCCATAGCAGGCAGTCGGCTTGGATGGAGAGCTCATCCATCCATTTCTGAAACGGTCTGACCTCCTCGGGGCACGCCCCGTGCGTGGGCACCCAATCCCCCGTCAGGACACATTTCTTTATCATGGATAGGAGGGGGTCCCTGTTGGTCCAGAGTTTGATCTGGCGGGCAGTGATGGGGGAGCCTGCGGTGTCAAAAGCCTCAACGGCCATGACCATCTCAACGCTTTGCTCCGCCGCCCCCTTGGTGGTGGCCAGGGGAAGCCTGCTGATCGCATCAGCGCAGTTTTCGGTGCCTGGCCGGTGCCGTATGGTGTAGTCATACGCAGCCAGCGTGAGAGCCCATCGCTGTATGCAGGCTGATGCATTTGCATTGACCGCCTTGCTGTCGGACAACAGAGAAGTTAACGGCTTGTGGTCCGTTTATAACTCGAACGGTCTGCCGAAAAGGTACTGGTGCATTTTTTTCACATCATAAACGCAAGCGAGTGCTTCCTTTTCGACCATGCCGTACCCACGCTCTGCCTGGGAGAGTGACCTGGAGGCATAAGCCACCGGTTGGAGTTGTCCGTCTCCATTACCCTGCTGCAACACACACCCAACCTCAGATGATGATGCATCACATGTTAAAACTAGCTTTTTACAGGGGTCATACAACGTTAACAGTTTGTTAGAACAAAGCAGGTTCCGTGCCCTGTTGAAAGCGGGTTCTTGACAGTGCACCCCAAAACCATTCGCAACCCTTACGCAGGAGCACGTGTAACGGCTCCAGCAATGTGCTTAAGTTCAGCAGGAAGTTCCCGAAATAGTTCAAAAGTCCCAGGAACGATCGCAACTCCGATGTGTTGCCGGGCCGGAGCGCACGATGGATCGCCTCCGTTTTGGATTCGGTCGGCCGGATCCTGTCTGTGGCAACCCTCCTGCCCAAAAACTCGACCTCTGGGGCCAAAAACACACACTTGGCCTTCTTCAGCCGCAGGCCTACCCGGTCCAGTCGGCGTAGCACCTCCTCCAGGTTGTGGAGGTGTTCCTCGGTGTCTCGACCCGTTATTAGGATGTCGTCCTGGAATACGATTGTGCCGGGAATGGATTTCAGCAAGCTTTCCATGTTTCTCTGAAAGATGGCAGCCGCCGAACGGATGCCAAAAGGACACCTGTTGTAGATGAATAAACCCTTGTGCGCCGTGATGGTGGTCAGAAGCTTGGATTCTTCAGCCAGTTCCTGAGTCATGTAGGCCGAAGTGAGGTCCAATTTAGTGAACAGCTTGCCACCTGCCAGCGTGGCAAAAAGGTCCTCCGCTCTCGGGAGCGGGTATTGGTCCTGCAGGGACACCCGGTTGATGGTGGCTTTGTAGTCACCGCAGATCCTAACCGAACCGTCCGCTTTAAGGACAGGAACAATGGGACTTGCCCAGTCACTGAATTAAACGGGCAAAATTATGCCCTCTCGAAGCAGCCTGTCCAGTTCACTGTGAATTTTCTCACGCATCACGTACGGCACCGCTCTGGCTTTGTGGTGCACTGGTCTGGCGTCCGGGGTGATGTGTCGCACTACTTTTGTGCCCTTGAACGTTCCGACACTGGGTTGAAACAGTAACCTGAATTTTTGTAGTACCTGTGAGCATTAGCTTCGCTCCACAGATAAAATGGCGTGCACATCCCCCCATTTCCAGTTCATCTCAGTTAGCCAGCTCCTTCCCAAAAGCGCGGGGCCATTTCCTGGAACAATCCAGAGTGGCAGCCGGTTCTGTGACCCATTGTGTGTTACCACCACGTTTGCACTGCCTAGCACTGGAATGATCTCTTGGGTGTACGTCCGTAGCTGCGTATTAATTCGTTCCAGTTTGGGCCTGCTAGCTCTGTGTGGTCATAGTTTCTCAAATTGTTGTGCACTCATGAGGGACTGGCTAGCTCCCGTGTCCAGCTCCATGTGCACTGGGATGCCATTCAATAAAACTTTCATCATCATGGGTGGCGTTTTGGTGTATGAGCTGTGGACGTCAGCCACATGAACCCACTGAACTTCAGCATCCATGGCTTTACCCCAGGCATTGTCCTGCACTGCAAGCCCCTCGCCTGATTCCTCTGCCTCATAGATTAGCCTCACTACCGGCTGTTTGCAAGCCCGAGCCAAATGTCCTCTGGCATTACAATTCCTACAGACGAACTGCTGAAATTTGCAGCTTTTCACATAATGTCTGCGGCTGAGATCGTTGTTCACAAAAGGACTGTTAGCAGGCATTCCTCTCTGATTGTTCCCTTGGTTGGTTCTCAACACTCTGATGGTGGGTGTTAATGGTCCCCTTGATGGCGTGAATTGCTGCTCCCCTCTCCATTGTCCCTGTCGGGGGCCCACCTTAGAGTCGGTTTCAGCTTGGGCAATTACAAAATACCTTTATCTGACTGCTGCAGTTTCAAAATGCCTTTGCCTGACTGCGCGATCTTGAGCCGCGTTTATCACGTTAATTCCTTGGTCCGTCGCCACGTTGGACCCAGGACTACTCACGTAAATTAGCTTGGTCTCTTCTTCCCCCGCTATGAAAGTTTGAGCTATCAATGCTGCCCCTTCTAGAGTTAAGTCCTTGGTCTCTATGAGCTTCCTGAAGATCCTTGCATGGCTAATGCCCTCAATGAAAAAATCCCTTAACATCTCTCCCCTGCAGGCGTCAGAACTTACAGAGGCTGGCCAAGCTCCGCAAGTCTGCCATGAAGTCCGAGATGTTTTGCCCTTCCCGACGTCGGTGTGTGTAGAACCGGTGCCGGGCCATGCGTATGCTGCTCGCCAGTTTTAAGTGTTTGCTGATCAGCTGGCTGAGCTCTTCAAAAGACTTGTCGGCCGGTTTGTGGGATGCGAGCAGGTTCTTCATCAGCGTGTACGTTTTTGCCCCGCAGTTTGTTAGTAGATGCGCCCTCCGCTTGTCAGCGACATCCTCTCCCAGCCAGTCCTTTGTGACAAAGGTCTGCTGGAGTCTCTCCACAAAATCGTCCCAGTCTTCACCAACACAGTAACGTTCCTCTGAGCTACCGGTGGCCATCCTCTGGGTTCAGTGATTCCTGTTTCCCGTCGTCAGGTGTTGAGTCCTTAACTCTTAAACATAATCACACGAGGCACATACTGCAGACACAGTCACTCTGTGACCTTCATCTTTATTACCTGCACCAAGGAGTGCTGGCCCTGCGAGGGACCTCCCCTTATATACCTGAATCTCCAGGTAAGGAGTGTCTCCCACAAGTACACCCCCTGTGGTCAAGGTGTGCATTTCTAGTAAGTATATACAGTATGTAGTGGTTACATGAGGGTTACAATTGTATAAGGGTTACAGTAGTATGCTGGTTACATACATGACACATTCCATGGGTGGGGTGGGGGGGGAGGGGCGGGGCACTGAAACCAAACAGGCCCAGCCAAAGGTAAGTTTGGATTTTTTCCATGGGGGCTCAGAGGGAGCAGGAGTGGACAATCTGAGGCCCACAGAAATAGGACCCGCTGCAGTCCTGGGAACCACCGCTGTACATGCTTGCTGGGGAGATCTTAATCCGGCGAGCTGTACCAGGGCTCATGAATGGCGCTCCACAACACACCTCAATGTTAACAAGGCCCCCTGTTCATCATGGTAACGGGCGATGGGGAGGTCACCACAAATTCAAAATGAACCATCATCATCATAGGCAGTCCCTCAGAATCGAGGAAGACTTGCTTCCGCTCTTAAAATGAGTTCTTAGGTGGCTGAACAGTCCAATACGGGAACCACTGTCTCTGTCACAGGTGGGACCAATGGGAGTGTGGGATCGGTTGTTCCTCTCGTGTGAACCAATCAGCCATTTGCGGATAAAATATTGGATAGATTTCACATGTTTCTATGTCACTCTGCGTCTTACTTTGTATCTGCACTTCTTTGGACTTTTTCTTCCCTCTTTCTCTATTTCAACAATTGTTCATCTAAGAACACTTCGAACTAATTCATTGTATATGAGACAATCCTGGTCATTTCTGGAAATGTGTAAAATCAATGCAAGTCATTCTTTCCTCCTTTCACCTATCTTCCTCTCCTGCCGTTTCTCTTCTCTCTATCTCCTTTTTCTTCTTTCCTTTTCTCTGTTGCATGATAATCTGTCCTAAGCAATTCAAGGGCATAGCCATCCAAATGGAGCTTGAGATTTTCAGCCCTTGGTTTTATTCGCCCCATTACCACTGAATATCCTGTCACTGGGATTATTTATTGATTCATAATCACAGGCAGTCCCTTGCAATCAAGGAATACTTGCTTCCACTCTAAAAGTGAGTTCTCAGGTGACTGAACAGTCCAATATGGGAATTACAGTCCATGTCACAGGTGGGACAGACAGTGGATGGAGGAAAGGGGTGGGTGGGGAGTCTGGTTTTCCGCACGCTCCTTCCGCTGCCTGCGCTTGTTTTCCTCATGCTCTTGGTGACGAAACTCAAGGTGCTCAGCACCTTCCCGGATGCTCTTCCTCCACTTAGGGCGGTCTTTGGCCAGGAACTCCCAGGTGTTAGTGGGGATGTTGCATTTTATCAAGGAGGCTTTGAGGGTGTCCTTGTAACATTTCCTCTGCCCACCTGGGGCTCACTTGCCGTGTAGGAGTTCCAAGTAGAGCGTTTGCTTTGGGAGTCTTGTGTCAGGCATGTGAACAATGTGGCTCACCGAATGGAGCTGGTCGAGTGTGGTCAGTGCTTTGATGTTGGGGATGTTGGCCTGATCGAGGAGGCTAACATTGGTGCTTCTGTCCTCCCAGGGGATTTGCAGGATCGTGCGGAGACATCGTTAGTATTTCTCCAACGATTTGAGGTGTCTACTGTATATGGTCCACGTCCCTGAGCCATATAGGAGGCACCTCCCTCTCTCTCTTCCCTCTCTCTCACCTCTGACAATGCAACGCTTCCTCAACACAGCATTGGAGTGTCAGGCTAATTTATATGCTCCAGTTTCTGGAGTTGGACTTGAATCCACAAACTTTGGACTCAGAGGCAAGTGTACTACCCACTGAGCCACAGCTGACAATGTAGTTTATATGGACTTCCAGAAGACTTCATACATAAGAGAATGTTAGCCAAAACAATTAAAAAATTAAAGCTCATGCGGCTAGAACCTCCATTTTTTTTGTATGCTTAACATCCACTTAACGCTCATTTTACTGCTGAAATGACATATAACGCCCATATATCGCCCATTTTGGCACAAAATGGAAACTGATGGGCCTTTTTAGGAAACTTATCGCTGAGCATTACGTCGGGAAAAAATATTACCGCCCGCCCACATTTTTGGGCGGAATCATCAGAATGGGCGAAATCAACGCCCATAATATCGCCCAGCGTTAGTTACCACACAGAATTAACATCGAGATTCTATAATAACGCCCGCCCACTGTTTTTTGTCGTCAGGAGCATATTTGACCAAACTAACGCCCACTGTCACTTTCACCACCTCGCACACATATCGCCCACAATATCGCTCGCCCCAAAAAACGCCCAGAAAAAGTGGAACTGTCCTGAACCAACGCCAGCGGTGTGGCTGGTTTTTTTTTAAATCGCAAGTTGCTTCATTCAAAAGTCTGCCTCAACTTCGGGGGAGATTGCATTGACTCTGGAGTCCTTCTCAGGTGAAGTGAACACCTCAACAGACATGTTTTCAGAGTCTGGACTATTGGGGCTTTACTGCTGATGTATTTTAGTGAGGAAATCATTGCTTCTGATCAATCACCATTGTACTTTCAATGCAATGGGGCCACCAAACAATAATTGAGCTTAAGCAGCACTTCAGATGTCTTGACCACTCAGGAGGGAAGCTACAGTACAACCCTGAGCAAGTAGGTAAATTCGTGGTCGTGTGCTCGATGCTGCACAACCTGGCTATCATGAGGGGCCAAGAATTGCCAGAAGGCACTGATGCTCCACCTCAGGAGACAGATGGCGAGGACAATGAGGGGCTAGACGCTGACCTAGGGCCAGATAATCAGGCTGGCTATGCAACCATGCCCACGACCCCCTCCAGAACACAGGAAAGGGCCCGTGGTGGCTACATAGCTGCAAAACTCTTACGTGAGGAGCTGAGATCTGAACAATTTGCCTGAAAGAGCATTGATGTGAGTGACAACGCTGACACACTGTTGTGTGTGTGCAGCTCAGACATCAATGGTTCCCATCACCTTGGTGCCAGTTAAAGTTTACGCTGATTAATGTTAAGTTGTATTTAACCCTTTCACGGTAAAGAATCACCAGTGTGTAACGGCCCAGCTATCTGAGACAATGCGCAACAAGGTTATGTTCAATAAAAAAATTTTTAATACCAATATTGGTCTGAAATCATAATTATTAGAGGCAATAACACCTAACCGCCGCCCACACCCCACTTTTTCCACCATGGACATCAATCAAATGTTCAACATGTCCAGCAACACAGAATACAAAGGCAAAGCAGGCGCGTAGTCCCCAGCCCCCATACCTTACAACAAGTTGCATACACCCAGATGGAGATATAGCACAGCCATCAACTGCGGACATGCACCTCACTTTCCTTCCCCCCTCCCCTTCTTCTCCCCACCTCTATCCCTCACCCTCCTCGCTCCACGACACTTGGCCGAGGAGTTCATCAGACGGTGCCTCATCGGGGTGGATGAAGGCAGATGCGTTGGCTGCATGGGTCCGGGAGCAGGGGGTGCCGAGGGGGCAACATTCTCTGATCCTGAAGCAGGATCTTGGTCTTGCCTCTCAACTGTCGTTTGCAGTGGTGGTGCGGAACCTAGGGGTGAAGTGCCGCGCTCGGGGACCACTGGGAGGCCTGTGCCAGCAGGGTTCCTGGCTATCGCCTCCAGGGCCTCTGCCATGCGTGGAATGTACTCGGTCATGGTGGCCAGCTGTCGAGATATGCCCCCCAATGCTTGGATGAGTTGGTCACCAATGTCTACAGTCCTCCTGGACAACTGCATCATCTCTCCGCTGTCATGTGGCGCTCGTGGAACAGACCTGCCGCGTCCACGAGGCCTCCAAAGGGGTCGGCGCCATCCTGGGGATAAATGGGGTTCCCTGTGGCGAGGTGCTTGGGGCCGGTACCTCCAGAATGGAGGCGGAAATGACCGAAGGACCACTAGATGGCCTTGGGATGGAATGGCTTCTGGAGCGTGGTGATGCAGGTTCCTCGAAGTCTGTACTTTCATCTGTGGAGAACAGACCCAGCGGATTGATGGGCAAGAATCGGAGCTCTTCAGCACCAGATATTGGATTGTCCAGAGAGTCGGGCCCCACGCCCCCAACTTCTGGCCTCTGTGATCTTGCCTTGGGACGCGCTGCTGGCTGAGCTGCAAAACACAAATGAGGTTATTGGAGGAGCAGGAGGTGCTAGGGTGACAAGGTGAGTCCAGCGCTACACACAGCATATGCACGACAAAAGCACCACCGCTCTCAAAATCTTCACAGACATCACATTTCATGACCATCAACACATTTTCATTCCAATGATTTTCATTAGGCCATCATTATTTCGAGGACAATTTTAGAATTCATCTGTCATATATGATTGTTCAGATATGAGTGGCTGTGGCATCTATCGACTTCACATCACGCAATGGTGTAAGCTTTACTCACGTGGCATCACTTCAGGGTCTGCAAATGGCTGTCCGGGGGTGCTTCCCCACGAGTGTGAGCACGCGCTCCTCCATCTCAGTGATGTCGCTGCTCTGGGGACTGGTGGCCCCCCACCCGCTCACCTCGGCACGGACCTCATCGTTGAGAGCTTCTTCTGCAAAAGGTGACAGGACGACATGGCATGAGATCATTGCATGATATCTTTGCTAGGTACTGTCACAGAAACTGATAACCGACAGATGTAATCAACATTATTATAAAAATGATCATTCTTTACCTAAAGATGTACACCGTGACCGCAGGCTTTGAGTAAAACATTCCCGGTAAAAGTGAAAGACCTCACATCTGATGATAGTCACTCATGGCTGGTACATAAATTATATAAATACATAAGTACATGTAAACCAATGTATTACTTACTCTTGCGGATCCTACAAGGTCATTACATTGTTTGCGGCATTGGTTGCCCTCACGAACCTCAAATTACCCCAGCGTGACTCGATCTCCTGCAGGAGGTAGGCATTTGCCTCGTCCGAGAACCTCCTGGCTCTTTTGCACCCTCTAACGTGCTCCTCTCCCACCTCACTGCTCTCTCCAGCATCAGTCTCCACAGTGTGCTGTGATGCCTCCTCCTCGCTCTCCATTATAGGCCAAATTTGGTCAAATATGTGCTGGTAACAGCTAATTTTTGTTTGCCTACTTGCTGTGAAGCTCTAAAGTCTCCCTCCTTTCTCCAAAAGCCACACCCAAACAAGCCTTCAGTCCCTGTGAGCTCCCTCTCTCTCTGCCTCCTCTTCTGCGCATGTCATGATGACCCGTGACCTCCTGAATCGCGGGAATCGAGTGTTGCCATTCTGTTGCTAAGGACGGCCACACTTTACGGCAGAAGGTCAGAAAAATTTAACACTACCGCCCATTTTATATCGCTCGCGGTAATGCCCATTTTCAAAAATGGAGACTAGGTGCTTTGATAATGGGCGATCTGAAAACCCTTTTTTAACTCCCACGCCGGAAATAACGGCCGTTTTTGGGCGATAAGCTCAAAAGTGGAGGCTCTAGCCCATGGACTTGAAGCAAAATTATTGACCTGGTTAGGAGATAGGAACATAGAAACATAGAAACATAGAAAATAGATGCAGGAGTCGGCCATTCGGCCCTTCGAGCCTGCACCACCATTCAATAAGATCATGGCTGATCATTCACCTCAGTACCCCTTTCCTGCTTTCTCTCCATCTCCCTTGATCCCTTTAGCCGTCAAGGCCATATCTAACTCCCTTTTGAATATATCCAATGAACTGGCATCAACAACTCTCTGCTGTAGGGAATTCCACAGGTTAACAACTCTCTGAGTGAAGAAATTTCTCTTCATCTCAGTCCCAAATGGCTTACCCCTTATCCTTAGACTGTGACCCCTGGTTCTGGACTTCCCCAACATCGGGAACATTCTTCCTGCATCTAACCTGTCCAGTCCCGTTAGAATTTTATATGTCTCAATGAGATCCCCTCTCATTCTTCTAAACTCCAGTGAATACAGGCCTAGTCGATCCAGTCTCTCCTCATATGTCACTCCCGCCATCCCGGGAATCAGTCTGGTGAATCTTTGCTGCACTCCCTCAATAGCGAGAACTTCCTTCCTCAGATTAGGAGACCAAAACTGAACACAATATTCCAGGTGAGGCCTCACCAAGGCCCTGTACAACTGCATTAAGACCTCCCTGCTCCTACACTCAAATCCCTTAGCTATGAAGGCCAACATACCATTTGCCTTCTTCACCGCCTGCTGTACCTGCATGCCAACCTTCAATGACTGATGTACCATGACACCCAGGTCTTGTTGCACCTCCTCTTTTCATAATCTGCCCCCATTCAGATAATATTCTGCCTTCATGTTTTTGCCATCAAAGTGGATAACCTCATTTATCCACATTATACTGCATCTGCCATGCATTTGTCCACTCACCTAACCTGTCCAAGTCACCCTGCAGCCTCTTAGTATCGTCCTCACAGCTCGCACCACCACCCAGCTTAGTGTCATCTGCAAACTTGGAGATATTACACTCAATTCCTTCATCCAAATCATTGAGGTATATTGTAAAGAGCTGGGATCCCAGCACTGAGACCTGCGGCATCGCATTAGTCACTGCCTGCCATTCTGAGAAGGACCTGTTTATCCCTACTCTCTGCTTCCTGTCTGTCAACCAGTTCTCTATCCATGTCAATACATTACCCCCAACACCATGTACATTAATTTTGCACACCAATCTCTTGAATGGAACCTTGGCAAAAGCCTTTTGAAAGTCCAAATGCACCACATCCACTGGTTTTCCCTTGTCCACTCTGCTCGTTACATCCTCATAAAATTCTAGAAGATTTCTCAAGCATGATTTCCCTTTCATAAATCCATGCTGACTTGGACCGATCGTGTCACTGCTTTCCAAATGCTCTGCTATTTCATCTTTAATGATTGATTCCAACATTTTCCCCACTACTGATGTCAGGCTAACCGGTCTATAATTACCCGTTTTCTCTCTCCCTCCTTTTTTAAAGAGTGGTGTTACATTAGCTACCCTCCAGTCCATAGGAACTGATCCAGAGTCAATAGACTGTTGGAAAATGATCACCAATGTATCTACTATTTCTAGGGTCACTTCCTTAAGTACTCTGGGATCAGGCTTGGGGATTTATTGGCCTTCAATCCCATCAATTTCCCTAACACAATTTCCTTCAGTTCCTCCTTCTTGCTAGACCCTTGCTCCCCTAGTATTTCCGGAAGGTTTTATGTGTCTTCCTTCGTGAAGACAGAACCAAAGTATTTGTTCAATTGGCTGCCATTTCTTTGTTCCCCATTATAAATTCACCTGATTCCGACTGCAAGGGACCTACGTATGTCTTCACTAATCTTTTTCTCTTCACATATCTATAGAAGCTTTTGTAGTCAGTTTTTATGTTCCTAGCAAGCTTCCTCACATACACTATTTTCCCACTCCTAATTAAACCCTTTGTCCTCCTCTGCTGAATTTTAATTTTCTCCCAGTCCTCAGGATTGTTGCTTTTTCTGGCCAATTTATATGCAACTTCTTTGGATTTAACACGATCCCTAATTTCCCTTGTTAGCCACGGCTGAGCCAACTTCCCCATTTCATTTTTACTCCAGACAGGGATGTACAATTGTTGAAGTTCATCCATGTGATCTTTAAATGTTTGCCATTGCCTATCCACCGTCAACCCTTTAAGTATCATTTGCCAGTCTATTCTAGCCAATTCACATCTCATACCATCAAAGTTACCTTTCCTTAAGATCAGGACCCTAGTTTCTGAATTAACTGTGTCACTCTCCATCTTAGTAAAGAATTCACTAAATATATTCAAAAAGGAGTTAGATGAGGTCCTTACTGCTAGGGGGATCAAGGGGTATGGCGAGAAAGCAGGAATGGGGTACTGAAGTTGAATGTTCAGCCATGAACTCATTGAATGGCGGTGCAGGCTAGAAGGGCCGAATGGCCTACTCCTGCACCTATTTTCTATGTTTCTATGTTAAAGTCGCCCATGATAACTGCTGTACCTTTATTGCACGCATCCCTAATTTCTTGTTTGATGCTGTCCCCAACCTCATTATTACTGTTTGGTGGTCTGTACACAGCTCCCACTAGCGTTTTCTTCCCTTTGGTATTCCGCAGGTCTACCCATACAGATTCCACATCATCCAAGCTAATGTCCTTCCTTACTATTGCGTTAATTTCCTCTTTAACCAGCAACGCTACCCCACCTCCTTTTCCTTTCTGTCTATGCTTCCTGAATATTGAATACCCCTGGATGTTGAGTTCCCAGCCTTGGTCACCCTGGAGCCATGTCTCCGTAATCCCAATTATACCATATTCGTTAATCGCTTCCTGCGCAGTTAATTCGTCCACCTTATTATGAATTCTCCTCGCATTGAAGCACAGAGCCTTCAGGCTTGTCTTTTTAACACACTTTTCCCCTTTAGAATTTTGCTGTAATGTGGTCCTTTTTGATTTTTGCCTAGGGTTTCTCTGCCCTCCACTTTTGGCGGTAGAAGAGAGCGAGTAGGGACAATGGATATGTACTCAAAATGGAACAAACTGACTTGGATCTGTGCTGGGGCCGCAACTATTCACTGTCTATAATAATAATCATCCGTTTTGGGCTGTCCTTGGGCAGGGCCAGGGACCGGGAGCACGTGACCCGGACTGTGTGACAGTTGCACTGACCAATGACGATCAGAGCCCGCCTGGCCTCGCAACCAATCAGGGTGGTCAGCAATGGGTCTGCTCCAATGAGGAGGCTGCAGTGGATTCGGCGGGACCAATAGGTGCGAGCACGGCGGGGGCGGGCCACACCGGGCATTGCTGCGGAGCCGAGAGAAAGGGAGGGAGTGGGGGAGAGAGAGTGGGCGGGAGAATGAGAGTGGGATGGAGAGGGAGGGTGGGAGAGGGACGAAGTGTGACGGTGGGAGGGGTAGGGAGAGAGAAAGAGAAGGAGGGAGGGAGAGGGTGGTAGGGAGAGAGGGAGGGGGGAGTGAGAGAGGAGGGAGAGAAGAGGGGAGGGAGGGTGAGAGAGAGAGGCGTAGGGATAGGGAGGGAGGGTGAGAGAGAGAGAGCGGAAGAGCACGAACAAGAGAGCGAGGGAGGGAGAGAGGGGAGAGAGAGAGGGGAAAGAGAGAGGGAGGACATTAGCATTGATTCGATAGACGAAGAAGATGATAACAGTCTAAACACGTACTGTTGAAATAAAGATACTAATTTGACCGGAAATGTTCTGCGGGCCTCTGCTAGTATTTATTAATGACTTGGATAACACAATAACACAATACATCCAGGTTTGCTGATGACACAAAGATTGGTAATATAGTAAGTAGTGTAGCAGGAATCATAACACTATAAAGAAACATTGATAGATTAAGTGAGTGGGCAGATAGATTTCAATGCAGTTAAGTGCGAGGTCATTCATTTTGGACCAGAAAAGGATAGATCCGAGTATCATTTTAATATTGTAAAGCTAGGAACAGAGGAGGTCCAAAGAGATTTAGGGAGCCATGCACACAGATCACTAAAATGTAGTCGTCCGGTACAAAAAATAATCAAAAAATGCAATCGAAGGATAGCCTTTATAACTAGAGAGCTAGAATATAGAAACATAGAAAACATAGAAACATAGAAAATAGGTGCAGGAGCAGGCCATTCGGCCCTTCGAGCCTGCACCACCATTCAATATAATTATGGCTGACTATGCAACTTCAGTATCCCATTCCTACCTTTTCTCCATATCCCTTGATCCCTTTAGCCGTAAGGGCCACATCTAATTCCCTTTTGAATATATCCAACGAACTGGACTGAACAACTTTCTGTGGTAGAGAATTCCATAGGATCACAATTCTCTGGGTGAAGAAGTTTCTCCTCAGCTGGGTCCTAAATGGCTTAACCCTTATCCTTAGATTGTGACCCCTGATTCTGGACTTCCCCAACATTGGGAACATTCTTCCTACATCTAACCTGTCCAATCCCATCAGAATTTTATATGCTTCTATGAGATCCCCTCTCATCCTTCTAAATTCCAGTGAATATAAGCCTAGTCAATCCAGTCTTTCTTCATATGTTAGTCCTACCATCCCAGGAATCAGTCTGGTGAACCTTCGCTGCACTCCCTCAATAGCAAGACTGTCCTTCCTCAGATTAGGAGACCAAAACTGCACACAATACTCCAGGTGTGGTCTCACCAAGGTCCTGTACAACTGCAGTAAGACCGCCCTGCTCCTATACCAAAATCCTCTCGCTATGAAGGCCAACATGCCATTTACTTTCTTTACTGCCTGCTGTACCTGCATGCCTACCTTCAATGACTGATGTACCATGACACCCAGGTCTCGTTACACTTCCCCTTTTACTAATCTGTCACCATTCAGATAATAATCTGCCTTCCTGTTTTTGCCACCAAAATGGATAACCTCACATTTATCTACATTATACTGCATCTGTCATGCATTTGCCCACTCACCTAACCTGTCCAAGTGCCCCTGCAGCCTTCTCAGAGCTCACACTGCCCCCCAGCTTAGTGTCATCTGCAAACTTGGAGATATTACATTCAATTCCTTCGTCTAAATCCTTAATATATATTGTAAATAGCTGGGATCCCAGCACTGAAACTTGCAGTACCCCACTAGTCACTGCCTGCCATTCTGAAAAGGACCCATTTATTCCCACTCTTTGCTTCCTATCTGCCAACCAGTTCTCTATCCATGTCAATGCATTACCCCCAATACCATGTGCCTTAATTTTGCACACTAATCTCTTGTATGGGACCTTGTCAAAAGTCTTTGAAAGTCCAAATACACCACATCCACTGGTTCTCCCTTATCCACTCTACAAGTTACATCCTCAAAACATTCCAGAAGATTTGTCAAGCATGATTTCCCTTTCATAAATCCATGCTGACTTGGACCGATCCTGTCACTGTTTTCCAAATGTGATGCTATTACATCTTAAATAATTGATCCCAGCATTTTCCCCACTACCGATGTCAGGCTAACTGGTCTATAATTCCCTGTTTTCTCTCTCCCTCCTTTTTTAAAAATACAAAGGGGAAGAGGTTTAACTACAGCTATACGAAGCCCTGGTTAGACCACAGCTGGAGTACTGTATACATTTCTGGGCAACGTACGACAGAAAGGATGCCATAGATTCATAGATTCATAGAAATTTACAGCACGGAAGGAGGCCACTTTGGCCCATCGTGTCCACGCCAGCCGACCAAGAGCTATCCAGCCTAATCCCACTTACTAGCTCTTGGTCCATTGCCCTGTAGGTTACGGCACTTCAATTGCACATCCAAGTTTTGTTTAAATGTTGTGAGGGTTTCTGCCTCTACCACTCTTTCAGGCAGTGAGTTCCAGACCCCCACCGCCCTCTGGGTGAAGAAATTTCCCCTCATATTTCCTCTAACCCTCCCCCGAATTACTTTAAATCTATGCCTTCTGGTAGTTGACCCCTCTATCAGAGGAAACAGGTCCCTCCCTATCCACTCTATCCAGGCCCCTCATAATTTTATACACCTCAATGAGGTCTCCCCTCAGCCTGCTCTGTTCCAAGGAAAACAAACTCAGCATCTCCAATCTTTCCTCATAGCCAAAATTCTCCAGTCCAGGCAACATTCTTGTAAATCCCCTCTGCACCCTTTTGAGTGATCACATCTTTCCTGTAATGTGGTGACCAGTACTCCAGCTGCGGCCTAACCAGTGTTTTGTATAGTTCAAGCATAACCTCCCTGCTCTTGTATTTCTCGACTAATAAAGGCAAGTATTCCACATGCCTTCTTAACCACCTTATCTCCCTGGCCTGCTACCTTCAGGTATTTGTGTACCTGCACTCCAAGGCCCCTTTATTCCGCTACACTTTTCAGTGTCGTACCGTTTAATGTGTATTCCCTTGCCTGGTTAGACCTCTCCAAATGTATTACCTCACACTTATCCGGCTTGAATTCCATTTGCCACTGTTCTGCCCACCGACCAGTACATTGATGTCTTCCTGCAGTCCGCAGCTTTCTTCTTCATTATCAACCACATTATCAAAATCAGCCTATTTTAGTGTCATCTGCAAACTTCTTAATCATATCCCCAACATTCAAGTCCAGGTCATTTATATACCACAAAAAGCAGTGAACTCTACAGAACCCCACTGGATACAGCCTTCCAGTCACAAAAACACTCATCAACCATTACCCTTTGCTTCCTGCCTCTGAGCCAATTTTGGATCCAACTTGCCACTTTGTCCTGGATCCCATGGGCTATTATTTTTGAGTCTGCCATGTGAGACTTTATCAAAAGCTTTGCTAAAATCCATATACACTACATCATACGCACTGTCCTCATCGACCCTCCTTGTTACTTCCTCGAAAAATTCAATCAAGTTAGTCAGACACGCTCTTCCCTTAACAAATCCATGCTGACTTTCCTTGATTAATCCATGTCTTTCCAAATTAAGATTTATCCTGTCCCTCAGAATTTTTTCCAATAATTTTCCCACCACTGAGGTTAGGCTGACTGGCCTGTAATTACTCGATCTATCCCTTTCTCCCTTTTTAAACAACGGTACAACATTAGCAGTCCTCCAGTCCTCTGGCACCACACCTGTAGCCAGAGAAGATTGGAAAATGATGGTCAGAGCCTCTGCTATTTCCTCGTTTGCTTCTCTTAACAGCCTGGGATACATTTCATCTGAGCCTGGGAATTTATCCACTTTCAAAGCTTAATATATTGGCCTTGGATGGAGCGCAGTGCAGATTGACCAGAATGTCACCAGGGCTCCAAGGCTTAGATTATGAGGAGAGATTGCATAGGATAGGCTTGTGTTCCCTGGAATATAGAAGGTTAAAAGGGGAATATGTCTGCGGTTTTAAGGGTTTTGAAAGGAACTGACAAGGTAGATAGAGAGAAACTTTTTACACTGGTGGGCGAAGTGCAAGACAAGGGGACATGACCTTAAAATCAGAACCGGATCATTCAGGGAAGAAGTTGGGAAACACTTCTTCACACAAAGGGGGGTAGAAGTGTAGAATTCCTTCCCACAAAAAGAGAAGATGCCAGGGGTCAATTAACAATTTTATAACTACGATCGACAGATTTTTGCTCGACAAGGGTATAAAAAGATATGAAGCCAAGGTGGGTGGGTGGAGTTAAGGTACAGATCATCCATGATCTCACTGAATGGTGGAACAGGCTCAAGGGGCTGAATGGCCTCCTCCGTTCCTACGCTACTCCTCTTTATTGAGAAGCCTCGAAGACAAACCATGGCCCATAGTGGAGGACAGCACTGAGCAATCGGAGAGAAGATAAACAACAGCAAAGAATGACTAAGAAACCAATAAAGAAAGGAAAGATAGATTACAAAGGTAAACTTGCGCAAAACATAAAAACAGATAGTAAAAGCTTTTACAGATATATAAAACGGAAAAGAGTGACTAAAGTAAATGTTGGTCCCTTAGAAGATGAGAAAAATGCATCCCAGGATATTAAAAGAGATGGCGGAAGTTATAGCAGATGCATTCGTTATAATCTACCAAAATTCTCTGGACTCTGGGGAGGTACCATCGGATTGGAAAGCAGTTAATGTAACGCCTCTGTTTAAAAAAGGGGGCAGACAAAAGGCAGGTAACTATAGGTCGGTTAGTTTAATATCTGTAGTGGGGAAAATGCTTGAAGCTATCATTAAGGAAGAAATAGCGGGACATCAAGATAGGAATAGTGCAATCAAGCAGACGCAGCATGGATTCATGAAGGGGAAATCATGTTTAACTAATTTACTGGAATTCTTTGAGGATATAACCAGCATGGTGGATAGAGGTGTACCGATGGGTGTGGTGTATTTAGTTTTCCAAAAGGCATTCGATAAGGTGCCACACAAAAGGTTACTGCAGAAGATAAAGGTAAGCGGAGTCAGAGGAAATGTATTAGCATGGATCGAGAATTGGCTGGCTAACAGAAAGCAGAGAGTCAGGATAAATGGGTCCTTTTCGGGTTGGAAATCGGTGGTTAGTGGTGTGTCCCAGGGATCGGTGCTGGGACCACAACTGTTTACAATATACATAGATGACCTGGAAGAGGGGTCAGAGTGTAGTACAACAAAATTTGCAGATGACACAAAGATTAGTGGGAAAGCGGGTTGTGTAGAGGACACAGAGAGGCTGCAAAGAGATTGAGATAGGTTAAGCGAATGGGCTAAGGTTTGGCAGATCGAATAGAATGTCGGAAAATGTGAGGTCATCAACTTGGGGAAAAAAACAGTAAAAGGGAATATTATTTGAATGGGGAGAAATTACAACATGCTGAGGTGCAGAGGGACCTGGGGGTCCTTGTGCATGAATCCCAAAAATTTAGTTTGTAGGTGCAGCAGGTAATCAGGAAGGCGAATGGAATGTTGGCCTTCATTGCGAGAGGGATGGAGTACAAAAGCAGGGAGGTCCTGCTGCAACTGTATAGGGTATTGGTGAGGCCGCACCTGGAGTACTGCGTGCAGTTTTGGTCACCTTACTTAAGGAAGGATATACTAACTTTGGAGGGGGTACAGAGACGATTCACGAGGCTGATTCCGGAGATGAGGGGGTTACCTTATGATGATAGATTGAGCAGACTGGGTCTTTACTCGTTGGAGTTCAGAAGGATGAGGCGTGATCTTATAGAATCATTTAAAATAATGAAAGGGATAGACAAGATAGAGGCAGAGAGGTTGTTTCCACTGGTCGGGGAGACTAGAACTAGGGGGCACAGCCTCAAAATACGGGGGAGCCAATTTAAAACCGAGTTGAGAAGGAATTTCTTCTTCCAGAGGGTTGTGAATCTGTGGAATTCTCTGCCCAAGGAAGCAGTTGAGGCGAGCTCATTGAATGTATTCAAGTCACAGATAGATAGATTTTTAACCAATAAGAGAATTAAGGGTTACGGGGAGCGGGCGGGTAAGTGGAGCTGAGTCCACGGCCAGATCAGCCATGATCTTGTTGAATGGCGGAGCAGGCTCAAGGGGCTAGATGGCCTACTCCTGTTCCTAATTCTTATGTTCTTATGTTATGTTCTTATGTAAATTAAAAGACCCATAGAATGCAGGAGGAATAGTCTAAGTTCAAGGGAGGTGAGGAGTTCCACAGTTCTGAGGCTCTGGGAAAGGACGAGCAGGGGTACCATGCGATGTGTCTTGATTTCAACGGTCAGAGAGCAGAGAGGAGGAAGAGTGGGGAGGTTAGCGTCTGGAGCTCGGGAGGAAGAAGAGAGGAACATTTAAAAAAGCATTGGTAGTACAGACAGAGAAGAAAGGCTGCAACAGACAGACAGAGAGAGAGAGGGGGGGTTGCAGGGTTTGGGGTGTCAGTGTGTTGAATGCAGTGCTCCCTTTGAAAGGTTTCAGATGGCCGGTGTTCCTGAATTGCCTTTTTTGGAGAGCGGGGCTGATGTCACTGAATGCCAGTTGCCCGAGTCACTGGGAAACCTGCTGGAAGGCACAGATGTTATTACCTCACTCTCTGCAGGTCCATCAGCTATTCAAAGAACCCCTCTGACCACAGGCACAGACCTCGCAGCTCAGACCAGCTACACTGGCTTTTACGGTTCCCTTCAGAGATGCCGACAGATTCTAACTGCTGACCTATTTATAGCACCGACTATGCACTTGTCTTTGAGTGGGCTAGGCGGCTTGAGTCTGAAATCGCACAGGACCAACTTTCCAAACATTACCCAGGAACTCAGTTATGCTTTCGGAGTGGAATGGTATCCTGAAGTATGATCTGCAAATGATTTTGATTACAAATAGCAAGGCCAAGAGAATAACTATAAACATTGAATTAAGAAATATTGACTTTCATTTCTATCATGTCTTTCAAGACCACCGGGCGTCCCAAAGCGTTCTACAGCCAACTAAGTACTTTTTGAAGAGTAATAAATGTAGGAAACACGGCAGCCAATTTGCGCACAGCAAGCTCTCACAAACAGCAATGTGATAATGACCAGATAATCTATTTTAGGATATTGATAGAGAGATAAATAATGGTCAGGACACCAGGAATAACTCCCCTGCTCGTCTTTGAAATAGTGCCATGGGATCTTTTACATCCACCTGAGAGGGCAGACGGGGCCTCAGTTTAAGATCACATCCGAAAGACAGCACCTCCGACAGTGCAGCATTGGAGTGTCAGCCTAGATTTTTGTGCTCAAGTCTCCTGGAGTGGGACTTGAACCCACAACCTTCTGACTCAGAGGCGAGAGTGCTACCCACTGAACCACTGGCTGACACTCCAAATTACATCAAATCCACAATTTAATTGGGCTACGTTGGTGTCTATGCTCCAGACGAGCTTCCTCCCACTCTAATTACCTCTTTCCACCCTGCCCCTCTATTCCCTTTCTCCCTCACGTATGCATCAAACCTTCCTGTCAAAGCATCAGTGCTTCAATTACTCCCTGTGGCAGTGAGTTCCACCCCTCTCACCACTCTCTGTGTAAAGAGGTTCCACCTAAATTATTCATGTGATCTGCTGGTGGATCTGTTCTCGATTCAACCACAAGTGGAAGCAGTTTCTCCACACCCACCTATCAAAACTCTTCATAATTTTAAACAACTCTATCAGGTCTCCTCGTCATCTTCTCTTTTCCAGAGAAACTGCTTAATCTTTCCACACAGTTGATTCTTTCTCTGTGGTATTAATGAGCATACATTCATGAGAAATTCTTCTCTACAATCCAGAGAATCTGTTTCAAGTAACCCATGGGACCTGCTTAGGTGTCAGCCATAGTTTAGTGCTAGCCAATTGAAGAACAGCAGGTTAGTTCTCCTGGTTCCCTGGCCAATATTTATCCGTCAACTGTCATCACTAAAAACAGATCATAGAACAAATAGGAAGAGGAGTGGATCATTCAGCCACTTGAGCCTGTTCTCATACAATTAGAACATAAGAACATAAGAAATAGGAACAGGAGTAGGCCATTTGGACCCTCGAGCCTGCTCCGCCATTCAATAAGATCATGGCTGATCTGCATGCATGCAAGCTCCACTTCCCTGCCCACTCCCCGTAACCCTTGACTCCCTTATTGTTCAGAAGTCTGTCTATCTCCTCCTTAAATATATTTAATGACCCAGCCTCCACAGTTCTCCGGGGCATTCTTCTGAACTCCAATGAGTATAGGCCCAACCTGCTCAACCTTTCTTCATAAGTCAATCTCTTCATCTCAGGAATCAACCGAGTGAGCCTTCTCTGAACTGCCTCCAATGCAAGTATATCCCTCCTTAAATAAGGAGACCATGTTCTAGAACTAGGGGCATAGATTCAGAATAAAGGGGTCGCCCATTTAAAACGAGATGAAGAGGAATTTCTTCTCTCAGAGAGTCGTGAATCAATGGAATTCTCTACCCCAGAGAGCGATGGAGGCTGGGTTATTGAATATAATTAAGGAGGAAATAGACAGATTTCTGAACGATAAGGGAGTCAAGGGTTATGGGGAGCAAGTGGAGTTGAGGTCAGGATCAGATCAGCATGATCCTATTAAATAGCGGAGCAGTTTCCAGGGGTCAAATGGCCTAATCCTACTCCTATTTCTTATGTTCTTATTATGGCTGATCTTAACTCAATTTGCCCGCCTTTGTACCATATCCCTTGATGCCCTTACCTAACAATAATATATTGGTTTTATGTCTTGAGAGTTCTAATTGGGCCTCAGCATCCACAGCCTTTTGGGGTACCGAGTTCCAGATTTCCACTACCCTTTGTATGAAAGAGTGCTTCCTGATTTTACCCCTAAACCTCTTTGTCACTCTACCTCTCTTTCGTCCTTTAAGATGCTCCTTAAAACCTACCTCTTTCACCAAGGTTTTGTTCACCTGCCATAATTTCTTCTTATGTGACTCGGTGTCAAATTTATTTGTTTTGTCTTTGTCCTGTGAAGCGCCTTGGGATGTTTTACTATGTTAAAGGCGCTATATAAATACAAGTTGTTGTTGTTGCTGTTGTAAATAGCCTAGCTCTTGCATGACGATTATGCCCTCTTGTTCTGGGCAACCCAGGGAACCTTTTTTTTTTAAATACCCTAGGCAGCATGTTTAAAATAACTTTAGGAATCTGATTAAAATAACCCAGTAAAACCTGTTTGCATCAGTTCTGGGAACCTGTTCCAAATATCCCAGGGTTCTAGTTTAAAACAATACAGGGAATCTGTTTACGATACCCCAGGGAGCTGTCAACCATAATAGCCAGGTTAAAGCCTTTGATATAATAGCTGACAACTGAACTTCATTTTTAACCTGTTTGCGCATTCATAATTAATAAGGCATTGTGCAATTTCAATCTTCAGGGAATGGAAAATAATCTAGGCCTTCGCACAACTGAACTATTTTGATTTTGTTTTGTTCCGTGGAGATCCAGCTGGTAGTGAGGCCTACCTCAGCAGGCCCCTCATGCAGACTTGTTTCCATCGTTCTATTTCCTGACGTTCGCTGTTTTCTTCCACTTCAACAAATTTGCTCTTGGTAAAAAAATGTTTTAGCTTCCAATTGAAATAATTTCAGTTTCACGAGTTTGTCCTGGATCCCTCAGAACCAAATTATCTACACTCCCGCTTGTTGTCGCCCTTCCCAAATCTGGCCACATCTTTTGAGTAAAATCCTAAAATTCGCACACTACATTCCAAAAGTAGTCTTACGAGTGAGCTGCGCAGAACTATCTGTTCCAATTTGTAAAGCACTATTGTCCTTCATTTTTTTTTAAACCGGTCTCAAGTTAGTAACTTCCTTGTGCTGAACTCCCCCATTGATATTTGTAGCGAAGGCTGGGTTCCATGGTGAAATATAAGAAATTTGCAGGACCAGCTTGAAATGATAAGGGAGTAAAGGGTTATGGGGAGCGGGCAGGGAAGTGGAGCTGAGCCCAAGATCAGATCAGCCATGATCTTATTGAATGGCGGAGCAGGCTCGAGGGGCCAAATAGCCTACTCCTGCTCCTATTTCTTATATTCTTATGAAAGAAAGTACTTGCATTTATATAGCATCTTTCATGATGTTGCAAAGCACTTTAAAGTCAATGAAGTACTTTTTGAAGTCTAGTCATTGTTTTAAATGTACGCAACCTATTTAAATTGATAAGGGAAAAAATAGAATATGAGAGTAAACTAACAAGAAATATAAAAAGAGAGTAAGAGTTTCTACAAGTATGTAAAAAGGAAGAGAGTAGCAAAAGTAAACATTAGCCCCTTAGAGGCTGAGACAAAATAAATTATAATGGCAATAATAAAATGGCAGAGTCGTTAAACAAGTATTTTGTATCTGCCTTCGCAGTAGAAGATCAAAAAGCATACAATAAATAGTGTGGAACCAAGGGGATTATGAGAGTGAGGAACTTAAAGTAATTAAGATCAGTAGAGAAAAAGTACTAGTGAAACTAATGGGACTAAAAGTCGCCAAATCCCCTAGACCTGACGGCCTATATCCCAGGGTTCTAAAAGAAGTGGCTGCAGAGATAGTGGATGCATTGATTATCTTCCAAAATTCCCTAGATTCTAGAATGGTGGCAGCAGATTGGAAGGTAGCAAAGGTAACCCCGCTATTCAAGGAATGGGAAAGAGAGAAAACACGGAACCACAGGCCATTTAGCCTGACAACAGTCGTCAGGAAAATGCTGGAATCCACGATTAAGGAAGTGGCATCACATCACGTAGAAAATCATAACATGATTAGATAAGATTAGAACCTAGGTCATTGGGTGTTCACCGATTGTATTATTTGTTTTCCTGATAGCAATGTTACTGCAATTAAATATTGCGGCGGTTTGGCCAAATGGAGAAGGGCAAGAATCATAAACCGCCCAAAATATATTGAGTAGTATTAGTATTAGGCAGTCTCTCGTGTTGCGGATGACCTGCTTCCACACCAAAAAGGGATGAGTTCACAGGTGTTTCAATGAGTGACCTGATATTCCAGGTCCCGAACTACATCTTGAAGGGTGGAAGGTGCCTGTGCATGGATTTTTTTAACGTGGGGTGGCCGTTGCACACCAGCCACCACACGGGCGTGACAGAGCTAGGTCTTGTTCTAGTGGCAAGGGTTAACCAAGATTACTGGAGACCAAGCTCTGCTACACGGACCTAGTGCATGCACATATCGCAGTGTGGGCTGGCCCGTGCTGCCCCGGGCCCTCGCCTCTTCTGGGCCTTGAACTCTCGCCTCTCCTGGGCCCCGATCACGTTGCTCCTGGGCCCCGATCTCTCACTGCTCCTCCGCCCCGGCCTCGCCGGTCCTCTGCTGGCAGTGCGGCAGGACAGATACAGAGTAAAGCTCCTTGACACTGTCCCATCAAACAGTCCCAGGACAGGTACAGCATGGGTTAGATACAGAGTAAAGCTCCACCACACTGTCCCATCAAACACTCGCAGGGCAGGTACAGCACGGGTCAGACATAGAGTAGAAACATAGAAACAGAGAAAATAGGTGCAGGAGTAGGCTATTCGGCCCTTCATAAGAATTAGGAACATGAGTAATGTACAGCCATGAGCTCATTGAATGGCGGTGCAGGCAAGAAGGGCCGAGTGGCCTACTCCTGCATCTATTTTCTATGTTTCTATGTTTCTATCTAGTCCCTCGAGCCTGCTCCGCCACTCAACAAGATCATGGCTGATCTGGCTGTGGACTCAGCTCCACTTACCCGCCCGCTCCCCGTAACCCTTAATTCCCTTATTGGTTAAAAATCTATCTATCTGTGACTTGAATACATTCAATGAGCTAGCCTCAATTGCTTCCCTGGGCAGAGAATTCCACAGATTCACAACCCTCTGGGAGAAGAAATTCCTTCTCAACTCGGTTTTAAATTGGCTCCCCCGTATTTTGAGGCTGTGCCCCCTAGTTCTAGTCTCCCCGACCAGTGGAAACAACCTCTCTGCCTCTATCTTGTCTATCCCTTTCATTATTTTAAATGTTTCTATAAGATCACCCCTCATCCTTCTGAACTCCAACAAGTAAAGACCCAGTCTACTCAATCTATCATCATAAGGTAACCCCCTCATCTCCGGAATCAGCCTAGTGAATCGTCTCTGTACACACTCCAAAGCTAGTATATCCTTCCTTAAGTAAGGTGACCAAAACTGCACGCAGTACTCCAGGTGCGGCCTCACCAATACCCTGTACAGTTGCAGCAGGACCTCCCTGCTTTTGTATTCCATCCCTCTCGCAATGAAGGCCAACATTCCATTCGCCTTCCTGATTACCTGCTGCACCTGCAAACTAACTTTTTGGGATTCATTTACAGGGACCCCCATGTCCCTCTGCACTGCAGCATGTTGTAATTTCTCCCCATTCAAATAATATTCCCTTTTACTGTTTTTTTTTCCAAGGTGGATGACCTCACATTTTCCGACATTGTATTCCAACTGCCAAACCTTAGCCCATTCGCTTAATCTATCTAAGTTTCTTCCAGGTCATCTATGTATATTGTAAACAGTTGTGGTCCCAGCACCGATCCCTGTGGCACACCATTAACCACCGATTTCCAACCCGAAAAGGACCCATTTATCCCGACTCTGCTTTCTGTAAGCCAGCCAATTCTCTATCCATGCTAATACATTTCCTCTGACTCTGCATACCTTTATCTTCTGCAGTAACCTTTTGTGTGGCACCTTATCGAATGCCTTTTGGAAATCTAATTAAACCACATCCATCGGTACACCTCTATCCACCATGCTGGTTATATCCTCAAAGAATTCCAGTAAATTAGTTAAACATGATTTCCCCTTCATGAATTCATGTTGCATCTGCTTGATTGCACTATTCCTATCTAGATGTCCTGCTATTTCTTCCTTAATTATAGCTTCAAGCATTTTCCCCACTACAGATGTTAAACTAACCGGCCTATAGTTACCTGCCTTTTGTCTGCCCCCTTTTTTAAACAGAGGCATTACATTAACTGCTTTCCAATCCGATGGTACCTCCCCAGAGTCCAGAGAATTTTGGTAGATTATAACGAATGCATCTGCTATAACTTCCGCCATCTCTTTTAATACCTTGGGATGCATTTCATCAGGACCAGGGGTCTTGTCTACCTTGAGATCCATTAGCCTGTCCAGCACTACCCCCCTGGTGATAGTGATTGTCTCAAGTTCCTCCCTTCCCACATTCCCATGACCAGCAATTTTTAGCATGGTTTTTGTGTCTTCCACTGTGAAAACCGAAGCAAAATAATTGTTTAAGGTCTCAGCCATTTCCACATTTCCCATTATTAAATCCCCCTTCTCATCTTCTAAGGGACCAACATTTACTTTAGTCACTCTTTTCCGTTTTATATGTCGGTAAAAGCTTTTACTATCTGTTTTTATGTTTTGCGCAAGTTTACTTTCGTAATCTATCTTTCCTTTCTTTATTGCTTTCTTAGTCATTCTTTGCTGTCGTTTAAAATTTTCCCAATCTTCTAGTTTCCCACTAACCTTGGCCACCTTATACGCATTGGTTTTTAATTTGATACTCTCCTTTATTTCCTTGGTTATCCACGGCTGATTATCCCTTCTCTTACCACCCTTTTTTTTCACTGGAATATATTTTTGTTGAGCACTATGAAAGAGCTCCTTAAGAGTACTCCACTGTTCCTCAATTGTGCCACCGTTTAGTCTGTGTTCCCAGTCTACTTTAGCCAACTCTGCCCTCATTCCACTGTAGTCCCCTTCGAGCCTGCACCGCCATTCAATGACTTCATGGCTGAACATGCAACTTCAGTACCCCATTCCTGCTTTCTCGCCATATCCCTTGATCCCCCTAGTAGTAAGGACTACATCTAACTCCTTTTTGATTATATTTAGTGAATTGGCCTCAACAACTTTCTGTGGTAGAGAATTCCACAGGTTCACCACTCTCTGGGTGAAGAAGTTTCTCCTCATCTCGGTCCTAAATGGCTTACCCATTATCCTTAGACTGTGACCCCTGGTTCTGGACTTCCCCAACATTGGGAACATTTTTCCTGCATCTAACCTGTCTAAACCCGTCAGAATTTTAAACGTTTCTATGAGGTCCCCTCTCATTCTTCTGAACTCCAGTGAATACAAGCCCAGTTGATTCAGTCTTTCTTGATATGTCAGTCCCGTCATCCCGGGAATCAGTTTGGTGAACCTTCGCTGCACTCCCTCAATAGCAAGAATGTCCTTCCTCAAGTTAGGAGACCAAAACTGTACACAATACTCTAGGTGTGGCCTCACCAAGGCCCTGTACAACTGTAGTAACACCTCCCTGTCCCTGTACTCAAATCCCCTCGCTATGAAGGCCAACATGCCATTTGCTTTCTTGACCGCCTGCTGTACCTGCATGCCAACCTTCAATGACTGATGTACCATGACACCCAGGTCTCGTTGCACCTCCCCTTTTCCTAATCTGTCACCATTCAGATAATAGTCTGTCTCTCTGTTTTTACCACCAAAATGGATAACCTCACATTTATCCACATTATACTTCATCTGCCATGCATTTGCCCACTCACCTAACCTATCCAAGTCACTCTGCAGCCTCATAGCATCCTCCTCGCAGCTCACACTGCCACCCAACTTAGTGTCATCCGCAAATTTGGAGATACTACATTTAATCCCCTCGTCTAAATCATTAATGTACAATGTAAACAGCTGAGGCCCCAGCACAGAACCTTGTGGTACCCCCACTAGTCACTGCCTGCCATTCTGAAAAGTACCTATTTACTCCTACTCTTTGCTTCCTGTCTGCCAACCAGTTCTCAATCCACGTCAGCACACTACCCCCAATCCCATGTGCTTTAACTTTGCACATTAATCTCTTGTGTGGGACCTTGTCGAAAGCCTTCTGAAAGTCCAAATACACCACATCAACTGGTTCTCCCTTGTCCACTCTACTGGAAACATACTCAAAAAATTCCAGAAGATTTGTCAAGCATGATTTCCCTTTCACAAATCCATACTGACTTGGACCTATCATGTCACCTCTTTCCAAATGCGCTGCTATGACATCCTTAATAATTGATTCCATCATTTTACCCACTACCGATGTCAGGCTGACCGATCTATAATTCCCTGTTTTCTCTCTCCCTTCTTTTTTAAAAAGTGTAAAGCTCTCTCTACACTGTCCCATCACATACTCCCAGAGCAGGTACAGCACGGATTAGATGCAGAGTAAAGCTCTCTCTACGCTATCCCATCAAACACTCCCAGGGCAGGTACAGCACGGATTAGATGCAGAGTAAAGCTCTCTCTACGCTGTCCCATCAAACACTCCCAGGGCAGGTACAGCACAGGTTAGATACAGAGTAAAGCTCCCTCCATGCTATCCCATCACACACTTCCAGGGCAGGTACAGCACGGATTAGATACAGAGTAAAGCTCTCTCTACATTGTCCCATCAAACACTCCCAGGGCAGCTACAGCATGGGTTACATACAGAATAAAGCTCCCTATACACTGTCCCATCAAATACTCCAAAAGCAGGTACAGCATGGGGTTAGATACAGAGTACAGATCCCTCTATGCTATCCCATCATACACTCCCAGGGCAGGTGCAGCACGGATTAGATGCAGAGTAAAGCTCTCTCTACGCTGTCCCATCAAACACTCCCAGGGTAGGTACAGCACAGGTTAGATACAGAGTAAAGCTCCCTCTATGCTGTCCCATCACAAACTTCCAGGGCAGGTACAGCATGGATTAGATAGAGAGTAAAGCTCCATCTATGCTGTCCAATCACACACTTCCAGGGCAGGTACAGCACGGATTCGATACAGAGTAAAGCTCTCTCTACATTGTCTCATCAAACGCTCCCAGGGCAGTTACAGCATGGGTTACATACAGAGTAAAGCTCCCTCTACACTGTCCCATCAAACACTCCCAGGGCAGGTACAGCACGGATTAGATGCAGAGTAAAGCTCCCTCTACACTGTCTCATCAAACACTCCCAAAGCAGGTACAGCATGGGGTTAGATACAGAGTACAGCTCCCTCTATGCTGTCCCATCAAACACTCCCAGGGCAGGTACAGCACGGATTAGATGCAGAGTAAAGCTCCCTGTACACTGTCTCATCAAACACTCCCAGGGTAGTCCCTAACTCTGTATTGTTTGAGCTTACAAAACAGACTTTTAAAATTTGGTCCTGGGTAGTGGGCATCACAGGCAAACCCAGCATTGATTGCCCATCCCTAATTGCCCTTGAGAAGATGGTGATGAAACGCCTTCTTGAACTGCTGCAGTCCTTGTGGTGAAGGTATTCTTCTGGCAGAAAGAATAGAAAAGCAAATTATTTTATAAATGAAGAAAAATTGCAAAGTGCTGCAGTACAGAGAGACCTGGGGGTCCTTGTGCATGAAACACAAAAAGTGAGTATGCAGGTACAACAAGTAATCAGGAAGGCAAATGGAATGTTGGCCTTTATTGCAAGGGGGATAGAGTATAAAAGCAGGGAAGTCCTGCTCCAACTGTACAGAGTATTGGTGAGTACCTAGAGTGCTGCGTTCAGATTTTGGTCTCCGTACTTAAGAAAGGAGATACTTGCATTGGAGGCACTTCAGAAAAGGTTCACTAGGTTGATTCCGGAGATGAAGGGGTTGACTTATGAAGATAGGTTGATTAGGTTGGGCCTATACTCATTAGAATTCAGAAGAATCAGAGGTGATCTTATCAAAACATATAAGATAATGAGGGGGCTCGACAAGGTGGATGCAGTGAGGATATTTCCACTCATAGAGGAAACTAAAATAAGGGGGCATAGTCTCAGAATAAGGGGCTGCCCATTTAAAACTGAGTTGAGGAGGAATTTCTTCTCTCAGAGGGTTGTCAATCTGTGGAATTCTCTGCCCAGAGAGCTGTGGTGGCTGGGTTATTGAATATATTTAAGGCGGAGATAGACAGATTTTTAAGCGATAAGGCAATAAAGGGTTATGGGGAGCGGGCAGGGAAGTGGAGCTGAGTCCATGATCAGATCAGCCATGATCTTATTAAATGGTGGAACAGGCTCGAGGGGCCAAATGGCCTACTCCTGCTCCTATTTCTAATGTTCTAATGTACTCCTACAGTGTTGTTAGGGAAGGAGTTCCAGGGTTTTGACCCAGCAACGATGAAGGAATGGCAATATATTTCCAATTCTGGATGGTGTGTAACTTGGAGGGGAACTTGTAGGTGATGGTGCTCCCATTCGCCTGCTGCCCTTGTCCTTCTAGGCGGTAGAGGTCACATCTTTTGGAGGTGCTGCCAAAGAAGCCTTGGTGAGTTGCTGCACTGCATCTTGTAGATAGTGCATACCGCAGCCATGGTGCGCCGGTGGTGGAGGGATTGAATGTTTAAGGTGGTGGATGGGGTGCCAATCAAGCGGGTTGCTTTATCCTGGATGGTGTTGAGCTTCTTGAGTGTTGCTGGAGCTGTACTTATCCTGGTAAGTGGAGAGTATTCCACCAAATTCCTGACTTGTGCCTTGTAGATGGTGGAAAGGCTTTGGGGAGTCAGGAGGTGAGACACTCACCACAGCATACCCAGCCTCTGACCTGCTCTTGTAGCCATTGTATTTATGTGGCTGGTCCAGTTAAGTTTCTGGTCAATGGTGACCCTCAGGATGTTGATGGTGGGGGATTCGGTGATGGTAAAGCCATTGAACATCAAGCGGAGGTAGTTAGACTCTCTCTTGTTGGAGATGGTCATTGACTGGCACTTGTGTGGCGTGAATGTTACTTGCCACTTATCAGCCCAAGCCTGAATGTTGTCCAGGTCTTGCTGCATGCGGGCATAGACTGCTTTATTATCTGAGGAGTTGCGATGGAACTGAACACTGTGCAGTCATCAGCGAACATCGCCACTTCTGACCTTATGATGGAGGGAAGAACTGATGGAATTGGAAATATATGTGGTGATAGAAAGGCCCGGTGTAGGAGCAAAAGCGGAGAGCTGTGCAAACAGGGAGGTTGAGTTGGAGACTAAAGTATCTCAGTATAGAACCTACACATAGCACAGGATCGGAAAAATAGCCAAAAGTGTAAAAATATGGATAGGTTCCTTGATTGATGCATAGAGTTACATAGGAAAGACAACACGGAAACAGGAAGATCAGCCTAACCAGTCCGTGTTGATGTTTATCTTGCACAAGAGCAGGAATCTGAACCCCCTGTGACTGCCTTGTTCCCATATCACCTATTCACCTTTCACGCCATCATGCTCTCTCTCGTCTGAGTTCACTACCCTCCCATCCTCCCATAATCTCTCCCTCCATGTGAATTCCCCAACCCATATTCATGGACACCCCCTTGACCTTGCCATTTCTCGTGGCTTCGCTAATCTTCGGAGATTTCAACCTCCATCTCAATTCATCATGCTCTCTCTCCTCTGAGTTCACTACCCTCTTATCCTCCCTTAATCTCTCCCTCCATGTGAACTCCCCAATGCTAATTCACGGACACCCCTTTGACCTCGTGGCCTCGCTATTCCTACCATGTCAATTGCAGATAAGACCATCCCTGATCATTTCCTTGTATCGCTCTCCACCCACATCTCCCTTCGCCCACCCAACCTTACTTCCTTCTGCATCTGCCCCTGGAAAAAACTCTGTCTGTACCCTCTTCAATTCCTCTATATCCTTTCTATAATATAGAACCAGAACTGTATGCAATACTCCAAGTGTGGTCTAACCAAGGTTCGATACAAGTTTAGCATAACATCACTACTTTTCAATTCTATCCCGCTAGAAATAAACCCTAGTGCTAACAATTGTCATCATCATCATAGGCAATCCCTCGGAATCGAGGAAGACTTAGAACATAAGAATTAGGAACAGGAGTAGGCCATCTAGCCCCTCGAGCCTGCTCCCACTCTTGCTTCCACTCTTAACATGAGTTCTTTGGTGGCTGAACAGTCCAATACGAGAGCCACAGTCTCTGTCACAGGTGGGACATATGGTCGTTGAGGGAAGGGGTGGATGGGACTGGTTTGTCACACGCTCTTTCTGCTGCCTGCGCTTGTTTTCTGCATGCTCTCAGTGACAAGACTCGAGGAGCTCAGCACCCTCCCGGATGCACTTCCTCCACTTAGGGTGGTCTTTGGCCAGGGACTCCCAGGTGTCGGTGGGGATGTTGCACTTTATCAGGGAGGCTTTGAGGGTGTCCTTGTAACGTTTCCACTGCCCACTTTTGGCTCATTTACCGTGAAGGAGTTCCGAGTAGAGCGCTTGCTTTGGGAGTCTCGTATATGGCATGCGAACTATGTGGCCTGGCCAGCGGAGCTGATCGAGTGTTGCCAGTGCTTCAATGCTGGGGATGTTGGACTGGTTGAGGATACTAACTTTGGTGCGTCTATCCTCCCAGGGAATTTGCAGGATCTTGCGGAAGCATCGTTGGTGGTATTTCTCCAGTGACTTGAGGTGTCTACTGTACATGGTCCATGTCTCTGAGCCATACAAGAGGGCGGGTATTACTACAGCCCTGTAGACCATGAGCTTGGTGGCAGTTTTGAGGGCCTGGTCTTCAAACACTCTTTTCTTCAGGGGGCGGAAGGCTGCACTGGTGCACTGGAGGCGGTGTTGAAATCGTCATCAATGTCTGCTATTGTTGATAGGAGTCTCCCGAGATAAGGGAAGTGGTCCACGTTTTCCAGGGCAGTGCCATGGATCTTGATGACTGGGGGGCAGTGCTGTGCAGCGAGGACAGGCTTTGTCTCACTGATGTTTAGCGTAAGGCCCATGCTTTCGTACGCCTCAGTAAATACATCGACCAAGTCCTGGAGTTCAGCCTCTGTATGTGCGCAGACGCAGCCATCGTCCGCGTACTGTAGCTCGACGCTCCACGACGACATGCAGGCCATGATCCTTACCACCGGATCCATCACAGACCCAATCCACGTCTGGACCGTGGTCAAGCAGGGCTGCATCATCGCCCCAACCCTCTTCTCAATCTTTCTCGCTGCCATGCTCCACCTCACAAGCTTCCCGCTGGAGTGGAATTAAACTAGAGAACCAAACCTAACAATTGTAAGCAAGGCATGGCTAACAAACCAAGGGAATACACAATAAATTGTAGGAGATTGAGAAATGTAGAGGAATAGAGGGACCTGGGAGTGCATGTCCACGGATCCCCGAAGGTAGCAGCATAGATAGATAAGATGGTTACGAAGGCATACAGGATACTTTCCTTTATTAGCCGAGGCATAGAATATAAGAGCAGGGATAAAACACTAGTTAGGCCACAGCTAGAGTATTGTGTGTAGTTCTGGTCAGCACATTACAGGAAAGATATGATTGCAACTGAGAGGGTACAGAAAAAATGTACAAAGACGTTGCCAGGACTGGAGAATTTTAGCTATGAGGATAGATTGGATAGGCTTGGGTTGTTTTCTTTGGAACAGAGGAGGTTGAGGGGAGATTTAATTGAGGTGTGTAAAATTATGAGGGGCCTAGATAGAGTGGACAGAAAGAACCTATTTCCCCTAGCAGAGAGGTCAATAAACAGCTTTAAAGTCATTGGTCGAAGTTGAACATAAGAACATAAGAAATAGGAGCAGGAGTAGGCCATTTGGCCCCTCAAGCCTGCTCCACCATTTAATAAGATCATGGCTGATCTGATCATGGACTCAGCTCCACTTCCCTGCCCGCTCCCCAACACCCTTATCGCTCAAATATTCTCTGACCCAGCCTCTACAGCTCTCTGGGGCAGAGAATTCCATAGATTTACAACCCTCTGAGAGAAGAAATTCCTCCTCATCTCAGTTTTAAATGGGTGGCCCTTTATTCTGTGACTATGTCCCCTAGTTTTAGTTTCCCCTATGAGTGGAAATATCCTCTCTGCATCCACCTTGTCGAGCCCCCTCATGATCTTATATGTTCCGATAAGATCATCTCTCATTCTTCTGAACTCTAATGAGTATAGGTCCAACCTACTCAAACTAGCTTTATAAGTCAACCCCTCATCTCCGGAATCAACCTAGTGAACCTTCTTTGAACAGCCTCCAATGCAAGTATATCCTTCATTAAATATGGAGACCAAAACTGTACACAATACTCCAGGTGTGGCCTCGCCAATACCCTGTTCAGTTGTAGCAAGGCTTCTCTGCTTTTGTACTCTAACCCCCTTGCATTAGGGTCCAACATTCCATTTGCCTTCCTGGAGAACTTGGGGTCTGGAACTCACTGCCTGAAAGGCTGGCAGAGGCAGAAACCCTCTTGGCATTTAAAAAGTACTTGAACATGCACTTGAAGTGCCGTAACCTAGAGGGCTACGAACCAAGAGCTGGAAAGTGGGATTAGGCTGGATAGCTCTTTTGCGGTTGAAGTGGACACGGTGGGCCGAATGGCCTCTTTCCATGAATCTTTAATTCTATGTCCTTTTGATCTGAACCCCTCAATTACTAGAAACAGTCTGTTCCATCCCTTCAAAACTTTAAACTCCTCTATCAAATCACCCGGCAATCTCATGAAAACAGCTCCAATTTTTCAAGTCTTTTTCATATTTGTATTTCCTCATACCAGGCAGCATGCCAGTGAATCTGTGCTGTTCCCTCTTGATCTCCTCAACACCCTTCCTATCGCATGTAGCCCAAAACTGCACACAGTACTCCAACTGCGGTTTTCCAAAGGTTTATGTACCGTTGAATCTCACCTTTCTGTTCTATATTTCTTGCTTGTCAACTGTAGCTCAGTGGGTAGCACTCTCTCCTCTAAGTAGTGAAGGTTGTGGGTTCAAATCGCACTCCAGCAATTTGAGCACACAATCCAGGCTGACACTCCAGTGCAGTATTGAGGGAGTGTTGCATTGTCGGAGGTGCCATCTTTCGGATGAGACGTTAAACCGAGGCCCCGTCTGCTCTCTCAGGTGGACGTACAAGATCCCATGGCGCTATTTTGAAGAAGAGCAAGGGAATTATCCCCAGTGGCCTGGCCAATATTTATCCCTCAATCAACATAACAAAAAGCAGATTATCTGATCTTTATCACATTGCAGTTTGTGGGAGCTTGCTGTGCTGAAATTGGCTGCCGCGTTTCCCACATTACAACAGTGACTACACTTCAAAAGTACTTCATTGACTGTAAAGCACTATGGGACGTCTGGAGGTTATGAAAGGCGCTATATAAATGCAAGTCTTTCTTTCTTTCTTGTGCTCGAGTCTTGGCCCTGCAGCTCTTAAATAAATTCTTACATTGATGGAATAGCATTGCCAACGATCACGGAGCTGTCTGCAGTTCATACTATCTGACGCACTTGGCTCACAGCACAGGTGGTGGGTGGGAGCAGCAAGCGATTAAAAGAGCAGTGAATAATGTTCGTGAGTGACCTAGTTGATTTTGAAGCCAGGCCTTTTAAAGGTTAAAAAGGTAGAAATGGAGATGATAGTTCCCCCATTGTTTGTGAAATGGTCACAGTCTGAAACATGAAGAAAATGCAGCAACTGATCCTGCACAGAGACTGGCAACTTTCTATAAGGACATTGTACGCGCAGGCATATCAGCCGTGTCGATAACAAGGCTCGTTTTTCAGAGTGTGCAACCTGTGCTGTGCGGCCCCTCTACATATTGGGAAAGCAGACAAAAATCAAGGTAAAAGGTGGCATTGTCCTGTTGTGTAAGCACTGGCAGGCATATCAAAGATAAGGTACGTCCTAGCCCCAGTTTCGTATCTCACTGGAACATCCTAACAAAAATAAAAACCAGCAGTAATCAAGCTTCAGAACATTTGGATTTAGCACACACACACACCACACACACTCACACGCTCACACACACACACACACACACTACACACACACACAACACACACACACTCACACGCTCACACACACACTCACACACACACACACACACACTCACAAGCTCACACACACACACAAACACACACACACAACATACACACACACACAACACACAAACACACACATTCACGATCACCACTAATATTACACTAATGTACTTTCATTTGACTTTCTTAAAAGGAATTTTTCACTGAGTGCTATCCGTACCCAGCAGAACACAGACTTATGCATGTCTCATGTTAACTGAATTGAATTTGATGTGGTGTTGCTTATTGGGTCAAATTTCAAACAAGTTGACCTATAATGCAGGTGTGAATGTATTTGCACCAAGTAAGTTGTATTGATCCGCTGAAAGTTCCTTTATAATATAAAAAACCGCGGATACTGGAAATCTGAAATAAACACAGAAAATGCTGGAAATGCTCAGCGGGTCAGGCAGTATCTACGGAGAGAGAAACAGAGGCAGTCATCATAGACAGTCCCTCGAAGCGAGGATGACTTGCTTCCACTTCAAAAATGGATGGGTTCCCAGGTGTTTCAATGAAGGACCTAATATTCCAGATCCTGAACTACATGTTGAAGGGTGGAAGATGCCTGTGCTGGATTTAACGTGTGGTGACCGTTGCACACCAGCCACCACATGGGCTTGACAGAGCTAGGTCTTGGTCCAGTGGCAAGGATTAACCAAGATGACTGGAGATCAGCTCTGCTGCACAGACCTACCGCGCACACATATCGCAGTGTGGGAGCAACGAAGTGTAGTCACTGTTGTAACACACCACCTGCACTGTCATCCCTTTATAACCTTGGTTTATTTATTTAATTAATTGGAGTTTATGTATTTAATTAACTTAGCTTATAGTTTCGTTTTTTAACTAATTATTTGATCTAGTTGAAGTTATAGGTAGATTAAATGAAATATTTACCTGTAAGACAAAGAACCTCTCTCCCCTCTGCTCTGAATTTTCACTCTCTCCAAATTCCCAACTTTAACACTCTGTTTAGAAGCACTCAGTTTAAGATCACTTTGTGGGAGAGATTTCCATACTTCTACTAATGTTTGGGTGAAGAAGTGTTTCCTAACTTCTTTCCTGAATGGCCTGGCTCTGATTTTAAGGTTATATCCACTTGTCCTCCTCCCCCCCCCACCCACCAGCGAAGAGAGTTTGGGCTGGATTTACAGTCCTTTGCGCTCCGGGTTTCACCCCTGAGTGGCGTGAAAGGGCATTGTGGGCACATTTCCGGGCAGACTGATCGGGCAGAAGTCCAAAGTACTGCCGGTGTCGCAACAAGAGGCATTGCACACCCAGCACAGCTCAGCACTGCCGCAAAACGGGAGACCTAAACAGAGTTAACGTTTCACGTCGATGACCTCCCATCAGAAATGGTGTTGAATATTGTGCTCGAGAGTCCTGCGGGAAGGAATGATCACAGACCTGTGAAGAGCCAGTTTGGCTCAGTAGCGAAAACCCTCATGACTGAGCCAGCAAGAACTTGCATTTATATAGCACCGTTCATGTCCTCGGGATATCCCCAAGTGCATCACAGGCAGTGAGTTACTTCGGAGAAGAAGTCAGTGTTGTTTTGTAGGGAAACATTGCAGCTATAGCAAGGCGCAAACAGCAAGGAAATGAATGACCAGTTAATCCATTTTTTTGAGGAATAAATGTTGGGCAGGATAACCTCCCTGCTCTTCTTCAAATAATGCCACAGGATGCTCGATTCTCTACATTACAAGTGATGACACGCCCAAAAACACTTCATTGACTATGAAGAGCTTTGTGGCACCTTGAGCATGTGGAAACAAAGGCTAGAAAATAGACAACAAGGGGGTTTGACAATGCTAAATGGCATGTACTTTAATGCATGGGATCTAGGGAATAAGCAGATGAGCTCAGGGCACAAATAGACACATGGAATTATGATATTATAGCCATTACTGAGACATAGTTGAAAGAAGGGCAGAAATGGCAGCTCAACATTCCTGGTTACAGGGTTTTCAGGCAAGATAGAGAGGGAGTTTAAAAAGGAGGAGGGTTGCTGGTTGTCGTATTGATTAATGAAACAATTGTGAGGAGGGATGATATGTTAGAAGGATCATCAAATGAGGCCATATGAGTTGAACTAAAGAACAAAAAAGGGGTGATCACACTGCCAAACAGTCCGAGGGAGATAGAAGAGCAAATTTGTAGGCAAATTTCTGATGTGAAAAAACAATTGGGTAGTAATAGTGAGGGATTTCAATTACCCTAATATTAACTGGGATACTATGTGTAAAAGGTATAGAGAGTACAGAATTCCTAAATTGCATTCTGGAGAATTTTTTTTAGCCAATACATAGCAAGCCCAATAATAGGGGCGCAATTCTGGATTTTGTTTTAAGGAATGAAGCTGGGCAGGTGGAAGGAGTATCAGTGGGTTAGCATTTTTGTGGTAGTGATCATAATTCAGTTAGTTTTCGCATAATTATGGATAAGGACAAAGAGAAAACAGGAGTAAGGGTTCTAAATTGGGGGAAGGCTAATTTTACTAAGCTGAGAAGTGATTTAGCAAAAGTGGACTGGAAGTTTGGATCATTATACAGATCATGTAAATTAAGAGAGAGAGAGTTAATGAAGTTATAAAGCTTAATATTGCATTAGGAATCCTTCTGCAGTTTCAATATTACACTCAAATACCTGCAGTTAGCCCATTATCAGACTCAAATTGTAATATTAAACTCTAACAAGATTAGTATCTGATTGTCCAATCAGAGGTTGCCAAATTAGTAGTAATTGGTCTATCAATTAAGTATATTTTTTAATTATGTATAATACGGATTGTGAAACCTGAGCTAATGCATGACTATAGGTGGCACTTGTATTTAAAAATGTTAATTCCTTTTGATTTAAAAATGATAGAATACAGCAGAATAGTCAGTATTGACTGTTTCAAATGCCTAAAAATTGTGAATGCTAATGATTTTATGCAGCATTGCAGAACTAGCTCAACAGGAATGAAGCACAAGATTGTTAGCTCTCAAGATAAGCCCATTTCAAATCATATAAGCTACAACTAGGTATTTGAAACAAAGCATCTGAAGGTAAGTCAGTGCCAGAGCATTCAAGAGGGAGGTGCATGGAGTTCAGGGTAAACATGTTCCCACAAAGATAAAGGGTAGAACTGCCAAATTTAGAGCCCCCTGAATGATAAGGTGCATACAAGGCAAAATGAAGCAAAAAAGGGAAGCCTTTTCTGAGCCGTGAACTCAATACTGCAGAAAACCTAGAAGAGTATAGAAAGTGCAGAGGTTAAATTAAGAAGGAAATTAGGAAAGCAAAAAGAGGGCATGAAAAAATACTGGCAAGTAGAATCAAAGAAAACCCAAAGATGTTTTACAATAACATAAAGAGCAAGAGGATAACTAAGGAAAGAGTAGGGCACATAGGCAATCTATGTGTGGAGGCGGAAGATATGGGTAAGCTACTAAATGAATACTTTGTGGCTGTCTTCACAAAAGAGGAGGACAATGCCGTTGAAGTTCAGGAGGAAGATAGTGAAATATTGGACGGGATAAACATAGTAAGGGAGGAAGTATTAAGGGGTTTAGCATTCTTGAAAATAGATAAATTGCCAGGACCGGATGAAATATATCCGAGACTATTAAAAGAAGCAAGGAAGGAAATTGCGGAGGCTCTGACCATCATTTTTCAATCCTCCCTGGCCACAGGAGTTGTACCAGAGAATTAAAGAACTGCTAATATTGTACCATTTTCAAAGGGAGGAAAGGATAAACTGAGCAATTACTCAGTTTAACCTCAGTGGTGGGCAAATTACTGGAATCAATTCTGAGGGACAGTATAAACCTTCATTTAGAATGGCACAGATTAATCAAGGACAGTCAGCATGGATTTGTTAAGGGAAGGTCGTATCTAACTAACTTGATTGAGTTCTTTGAGGAGGTAACAAGGAGGGTCGATGAGGGCGATGCATTTGATGTAGTTTACATGGATTTTAACAAGGCTTTTGACAATATTCTATATGGTAGGCTGATCAAAAAAATAAAAGCCCATGGGATCCAAGGGAGATTGGCAAATTGGATCCAAAATTGGCTCAGTGGCAGGAAGCAAAGGGTAATGGTTGAGGGGTGTTTGTGTGACTGAAAGGCTGTCTCCAGTGAGGTTCCACAGGGCTCAGTACTTGGTCCCTTACTTTTTGTCGTATACATTAATGATTTAGACTTAAATATAGGGGGCATGATAAAGACATTTGAAGATGATACAAAAATTGTTCGTGTGGTTGACAGTGAGGAGGAAAGCTCTAGACTGCAGGAAGATATCGATGAACTGGTCAGTTGGGCAGAAAAGTGACAAATGGAATTCAATCCAGAAAAGTGTGAGGTAATGCATTTGGGGAGGGCAACAAGTCAAGGGAATGCACACTAAATGGGAGGATACTGAACGGTGTGGAGGAACAGAGGGACTTTCAAGTATATGTCCACAGATCCTTAAAGGTAGCAGGACAGGTTGAGAAGGTAGTTAAAAAGGCTTATGGAATGCTTTCCTTTATTAGCCAAGGCATAGAGTACAAGAGCAGGGAAGTTATGCCAGAACTGTATAAGGCACTAGTTAGGCCACAGCTAGAGTACTGCGTGCAGTTCTGGTCACCACATTATGGGAAGGATGTGATTGTATGAGAAAGAGTGCAGAGAAGATGTACGAGGATTTTGCCAGGACTGGAAAATTATAGCTATGGGGAAAGATTGGATAGGCTGGGTTTGTTTTCTTTGGAACAGAGGAGGCCGAGGGGAGATGAATTGAGGTGTATAAAATTATGAGGGGCCTAGATAGAGTGGATAGGAAGGACCTATTTTCCTTAGCAGAGGGGTCAATAACCAGGGGACATAGATTTAAAGTAGTTGATAGAAGGATTAGAGGGGTGATTTTGCAAGTTTATGAATGTCTTCTTGTAATTTGTTGCAGTCCTCCTCAGTATTAGCTATCCCTCCCCAATTTGGTGTCATCTGCAAATTTACAAATTGTATTTTTATTCCAAAGTCTAAATCGTTAATATAAATTGTGAACAACAGTGGTCCCAGCACTGATCCTTGTGGAACACCACTACCCACCTTCTGCCACTCTGAATAATTACCCTTTATCCCTCCTCTCTGCTTTCTGTCTTGAAGCCGGCGAGCTATCCATTCTGCCACTTATCCCCTGGCTCTGCATTATCCTTGTCTACTCTCTCTGTTACTTCTTCAAACACATTGAATTAGGTTGGTCAAGCAAGACTTTTCCTTTTGAAATCCATGCTATTTATTATTATATGTTTTGTTTCTTGATGTTCTTCTATTTTCTCCTTTATTAGGGATTCCATTATTTTTCCTACCACCAATGTTACGCTGACTGCTCGATAGTTCCCTGGGCGTGCTCTATCTCGCTTCTTAAATACAGACGTTATAAACATAGAAAATAGGTGCAGGAGTAGGCCATTCGGCCCTTCGAGCCTGCACCGCCATTCAATGAGTTTATGGAAGCTATCTGCCAGCCCTCTGGCACTGCACCTTTTCTAAAGAATTATTAAATATGTATAGTAAAGCAGTCTGCTATTTCTTAAATATGTATAGTAGATTCTTTCAAAATGCGAGGATGTAATCCATCCGGACCAGGGGTTGTATCCTCTTTATGAGTTACATTAGTTTATGTAGTATATCCCCTCATTTTATTTTAAATGCAGTTATCTCATTACTAATTTTGTCATCTGATCATTTGTTCTATCTCCCTGGTAAATACTGAAGCTAAGTAATTATTTAATATCTCTGCCATCTCTCTATTGCTGCCTGTGGTATTATCCTCTCCAATCCTTTTCCCATTCTGACCTTCCTTTTTTATTGATGTGCATGTAAAATATTTTACTATTTTGTTTTATGTTCCTTGATAATTTAAATTAATAGTTCCTCTTTGCCTTCCTAATTTTTTTTGACTTCTTTCCTAATCCCTTCATATTCTCCCTTATCATGTTCTCCCCTGCTGTCCATGTACTTAATGTATGCCTCTTTCCTTACTCTCAATTTTCCCATATGGCTTTACTCATCGGCGGTGTCTCATTAGTGTTTAAACAAGAATGAGCTTATTCTAGTTAATTAGCGGAATATATTTTTCCTGGACTCTGTTGAGCACCATTTTAAATGTTTCCCATTGCTGTTCTACATCATTGTTTGTCAATATTGACGTCCATTTTATTTTCCCAAGTGCTATTCTTGGCCCCTCAAAATCAGCTTTACTCCAATCTATTACCCTGGTCTTTGTCATACCTATGTCCTTGTCAATTATTATCTTAAAGCATATTATATTATGGGCACTATTGCCTAGGTGTTCCCCTACTTTTACTTCTCTTATCTGTTCTGGTTCATTCCCCATTACTAGATCCAATAACGAATCCTCCTTTGTTGGGCTTTTTATGTAGTGGGTTAGAAAGGAGTCCTGTATTTAAGGCAGCGTTACATTCAAGACTATATTTAGCAAAAGCAGAGCTGTGGGATTAGTTTAGGATTGCTGTAGCAAAGGGGCACAGAAAGAACGGGCCAAATGACCTCCTCCTGTGCTGTACATTTCTGTGGTTCAATCATACCAGAATAAACCCAGATGTAGTGTGCTGAAAGCTTTCGCTTATCAGGGGAGAAAATGAACAATGCGTGTAACAGCGAAGCAGGGCTCATTATGAGTATATTCTTGAGAAAAAACTTGCATTTATATGGTGCCTTTAATGTAGCAAAATGTCTCAGGGACAGCGCCACTATTACAGGGACACTGTCTTGTGATCCTCTCCTCTGTGATACTCTGCTTTGTACGTGGAGATTGGTGAATGAAAGAAAGTTATTGCAAACCAGTTAGTGTTTTGATGAAACTCACAGGGGTCGAAATCTGTTATCGCCGATCTTGAGGCGGTGACACCGGCTGAGGGCAGATTTGCCGCCTGGAACCACGAAATTCAGTTTTGTCATCCGAAAAGTGGATTGCAGCTTTAAATCCCGATTTTGCACGCTAATCTGGAGACCGTTAAGTGGGGCAGAAACAGCAGCATTTATACAAAATTGCCACGTTTTTCGATTAATGATTTACCACTTACAGCCAATGCATTAAGCAGCATTTGGAGCTGCGCCATCTGAATTCAATTGAGGTGGTGATTGGGCGCCTCACGGTTATATTCGCTTCCTACGTACTTAGCTCAGATGGTGAAGATGGCAGATGCAGCACGCCAGCTCACTCACCACTTCTCAGACGCCCCCATTGATGCACTCCTTCGTGCCCTGGAGAGGCATGAAGGAGAGACTACTGAGGGCAGAGGCTGGGACGAGGCCACAGATCATTCAGTGCCTATAGAGCGAAGTGGCTGAAAGAGTGTCAGCGAGTGACATGGTGCACAGGACAGCCACTCAATGCCGCAAGAAGTGGAATGACATGACGTGGCTGGTGAGGTATCTTTAACATTAACCTGACCATGCCATGCTGTCAGCTCAATGTGCAATCCGTCCTCAATGTGAATGTGTCCGGCCCCATGCTCGATATGGGTGAGGTGAGATGCAATGTTCGCATTTGTAGCCTCACCCACTCCAAGGTCCTGCAAGCGCTGGTAACCTTCCTCATCCGTTCTTCAAACCCACCCCTCATCTTGTTACCTCCTCAATCTTCATATGCGTGTGTAAGACTTAGGTCCTGGCTCCCTCATTCAAGCATTGGCAAACCAAGGGCAAGCAGCTAATCTTAGTTACCTCGACCTGTGAAGACTCTCATACAGTAACATGTACTCAACTATGTAATGCACTTGGGACAGACTGATAGAAGGACACTAACTCTGATATTCTCTTTAATCTTGCAGGCCAAGCTTGCCCACAATCGAAGGGAGCAGATGAGGACCTGAGGAGGGAACCCTGACCTCCAGCCCATTATTGCGTTTGAGGAACGCATCTCGGTCATGATGGGATCTCAAGTTGGTGCGATGGTGGTGGGTGAGGCCAAACCCCCTTCGGACAGTGACGGTATGTTGAGTTCCTTTACATAGAAACATAGAAACATAGAAAATAGGTGCAGGAGCAGGCCATTCAGCCCTTCTAGCCTGCACTGCCATTCAATGAGTTCATGGCTGAACATGAAACTTCAGTACCCCCTTCCTGCTTTCTCGCCATAACCCTTGATCCCCCGAGTAGTAAGGACTTCATCAAACTCCCTTTTGAATATATTTAGTGAATTGGCCTCAACTACTTTCTGTGGTAGAGAATTCCACAGGTTCACCACTCTCTGGGTGAAGAAGTTTCTCCTCATCTCGGTCCTAAATGGCTTACCCCTTATCCTCAGACTGTGACCCCTGGTTCTGGACTTCCCCAACATTGGGAACATTCTTTCTGCATCTAACCTGTCTAAACCCGTCAGAATTTTAAACGTTTCTATGAGGTCCCCTCTCATTCTTCTGAACTCCAGTGAATACAAGCCCAGTTGATCCAATCTTTCTTGATAGGTCAGTCCCGCCATCCCGGGAATCAGTCTGGTGAACCTTCGCTGCACTCCCTCAATAGCAAGAATGTCCTTCCTCAAGTTAGGAGACCAAAACTGTACACAATACTCCAGGTGTGGCCTCACCAAGGCCCTGTACAACTGTAGCAACACCTCCCTGCCCCTGTATTCAAATCCCCTCACTATGAAGGCCAACATGCCATTTGCTTTCTTAACCGCATGCTGTACCTGCATGCTAACCTTCAATGACTGATGTACCATGACACCCAGGTCTCGTTGCACCTTCCCTTTTCCTAATCTGTCACCATTCAGATAATAGTCTGTCTCTCTGTTTTTACCACCAAAGTGGATAACCTCACATTTATCCACATTATACTTCATCTGCCATGCATTTGCCCACTCACCTAACCTATCCAAGTCACTCTGCAGCCTAATAGCATCCTTCTCGCAGCTCACACTGCCACCCAACTTAGTATCATCCGCAAATTTGGAGATACTGCATTTAATCCCCTCGTCTAAATCATTAATGTACAATGTAAACAGCTGGGGCCCCAGCACAGAACCTTGCGGCACTCCACTAGTCACTGCCTGCCATTCTGAAAAGTACCCGTTTACTCCTACTCTTTGCTTCCTGTCTGACAACCAGTTCTCAATCCACGTCAGCACACTACCCCCAATCCCATGTGCTTTAACTTTGCACATTAATCTCTTGTGTGGGACCTTGTCGAAAGCCTTCTGAAAGTCCAAATATACCACATCAACTGGTTCTCCTTTGTCCACTTTACTGGAAACATCCTCAAAAAATTCCAGAAGATTTGTCAAGCATGATTTCCCTTTCACAAATCCATGCTGACTTGGACCTATCATGTCACCATTTTCCAGATGCACTGCTATGACATCCTTAATAATTGATTCCATCATTTTAACCACTACTGAGGTCAGGCTGACCGGTCTATAATTCCCTGTTTTCTCTCTCCCTCCTTTTTTAAAAAGTGGGGTTACATTGGCTACCCTCCACTCCATAGGAACTGATCCAGAGTCAATGGAATGTTGGAAAATGACTGTCAATGCATCCGCTATTTCCAAGGCCACCTCCTTAAGTAGCCATTTAGCCTTGACACCACAATCCTTCAGCTCTTTCCATGAGACTGACATTTCCAAATGCCTTTCCTGGTCCTGGCCCTCTCCTGCAGGTAACCACTCTTTTGGCTTTGTGCTTTCAACCAGATGGACTGGAGCCTGCACATCAGCCTTCGACTGCGGGAGATGTTGCACAGGAGGAGGAGGACACCTCTACGGACATCACACGGTGGGGCCAGCAGCTTTCAGGAGGAAGGCATGGTCGGGGAGGTGGCCTGCAGCAATGCCACGGGGGAGGGCAAGTCCGGGGGCCAGCTCCCCGGAGGGAGAGTGCCCACCCGAGTGATGCGGAGGGAGAGTGCCCACCCGAGTGATGCTCAGCAGTGAGTTGTCGGAAGGCAATCATTGCGGTTACATCACGATCTGCTGGATGCACTGGCAAGGGTGCTCGAGAGTCTCTGTGTACTAGCTGTGAGGATGGAGGAGTCCGCCTCAAGGTTTGCATCTGCCTCTCAGCAGCCCATCGAGCCCATCCTTGGTAGAGATGAACGGATGTCAGATGCAACAAGTGACCATGGAGTCTCAGACATGGTGGCACGAGCTATGGCTAATGTTGCAGTAGCCATTGAGCACCAGGCTGATGCTTTTGGAAGCCTGCATAACTTAATGTTGTCAGTGTGTGGTGTGTTGCAGTCGCAGTCTGTGTTAATGCAGAAGCAAATTGATGCCACGGACACAGTGACTGCTGCCATAGTGTCTGGGGCCCCATCAGTTGAATGGGGACCCAACGTTGCCGAAGCCAGATTGCTTCAAATGCTGAGGCTCTGCCCCGGGGGAGTAGCTGAGTGCCAGGCCTGTTGGAACCTGATGTCCACTCTCAGGACAACATAATTCAGTCTTTGCACCTGCCGCTCTCTGCAACCGATCCACACCAGAGTGCTGAGGTGATGCAGTCCGCAGCCAGGCCTTCCAGGGTATAAGCTGGTCAGAGACGTCCTGCAAGGCCATCATGTGTGTCAGCGGCTCAAAGTGAGCAACTGACTACCAACCTTGTTGCAGGCCTAGACCCCATTGAGGAGGAACAGTTGGCGTGGGAGGGGAGAAGGCAAGGAGTGGGAAAACACTCAGCAAAACCCATTAAACTGGGGAATGGTGGCCACAGATGCTGGCCTCGTTATACATTGTTTAAATCTGAACTCATGCAAATAGTTTCACTTGGATGAACCAGCAAACAACTGTTTGATAGTCACCAGAGATAGTTACCTTGTTGGAAAATGAACTCATGGAAATTGTTGCATTTGGATGTTGCTGGGAATGTTTGAAAAGATCTTGTGGGTTTCATTATTTGATGATGATTATGGCGTTATGTTCTGTTATTTTACAACACCCTATGGTTTTTCTGTTACATAAATGAATTCTTGATTTTTGAAGTCTTCGTTGCAGGACAAGGTGGTGTGCCATTTCTGCCCCCATTGAGTTGCAGAGGTAACAGTGAGATACAAATTGCCAATGTCAACGACCGGAAGCCCACCAATGTTTGGGAAATCCTAGTAGTCAAGCGTAGTCAGCAGACGCAGCACGCCAACACCTATGCACCGTGCAAGGACTAAACACTGCACTGACCGCTGTGCCCCGGTTGCATCTGTTTAAATGCCGCCCCAGAATCCTAACCCGCCTTGTGAACACCAACGTTTTGTGGCTTGTTGGCCGCCAACCAGTGAGGCAGCAAAAGTAAATTTTGCGAGACGTCATGATTTCCATGGCGGGGCAGCAATTCTTTATGTTCTTGAAAAACCAGAACTGAATTTCGCACCAGACGTTAACGCCTACCGCCGGCGTTAGCAACTGAATTTCAGCTCCGAGAGTGGCACCCATTGCTGGCAGTTGTGTTGAAACTAATATCGAAATGGAAACACCAACAGTATTAGTGGATGCATTGGTGATTTTTCAACTGTCTACCGACTGTGGATCGGTTCCTATGGACTGGAGGGTAGCTAATGTAACACCACTTTTTAGGAAAGGAGGGAGAGAGAAAACAGGTAATTATAGACCAGTCAGCCTGACATCGGTGGTGGGGAAGATGTTGGAATCAATTATTAAAGATGTAATAGCAGCACATTTGGAAAGCAGTGACAGGATCGGTCCAAGGCGGCATGGATTTATGAAAGGGAAATCACGCTTGACAAATCTTCTGGAATTTTTTGAGGATGTAACTGGTAGAGTGGACAAGGAAGAACCAGTGGATGTGGTGTATTTGGACTTTGAAAAGGCTTTTGCCAAGATCCCACACAAGAGATTGGTGTGCAAAATTAAAGCACATGGTATTGGGGGTAATGTATTGATGTGGATTGAGAACTGGTTGGCAGACAGGAAGCAGAGAGTTGGGATAAACGGGTCCTTTTCAGAATGGCAGGCAGTGACTAGTGGAGTGCCGCAGGGCTCAGTGCTGGGACCCCAGCTATTTACAATATACAGTAATGATTTAGATGAAGGAATTGAGTGTAATATCTCAAGTTAGCAAATGACACTAAACTGGGTGGCAGTGTCAGCTGTGAGGTGGACACTAAGAGGCTGCAGGGTGACTTGGACAGGTTAGGTGAGTGGGCAAATATATGGCAGATGCAGTATAATGTGAATAAATGTGAGGTTATCCACTTTGGGGGCAAAAACACGAAGGCAGAATATTATCTGAATGGCAGCAAATTAGGAAAAGGGGAGATGCAACGAGACCCGGGTGTCATGGTACATCAGTCATTGAAAGTTGGAATGCAGGTACAGCAGGCGGTGAAGAAGGCAAATGGTATGTTGGCCTTCATAGCTAGGGCATTTGAGTATAGGAGCAGGGAGGTCTTACTGCAGTTGTACAGGGCCTTGGTGAGAACTCACCTGGAATATTGTGTTCAGTTTTGGTCACCTAATCTGAGGAAGGACGTTCTTGCTATTGAGGGAGTGCAGCGAAGGTTCACCAGACTGATTCCCGGGATGGCTGGACTGACATATGAGGAGAGACTAGATCGACTGGGCCTGTATTCACTGGAGTTTAGAAGGATGAGAGGGGATCTCATAGAAACATATAAAATTCTGACGGGACTGGACAGGTTAGATGCAGAAAGAATGTTTCCAATGTTGGGGGAAGTCCAGAACCAGGGGACACGGTCTAAGGATCAGTGGTAAATCATTTAGGACTGAGATAAGGAGAAACTTCTTCACTCAGAGTTGTTAACCTGTGGAATTCCCTGCCACAGAGAGTTGTTGATGCCAGTTCATTGGATATATTCAAGAGGCAGTTAGATATGGCTCTTACAGCTAAAGGTATCAAGGGGTATGAGGAGAATGCAGGAAAGGGGTACTGAGGTGAAGGATCAACTATGATCTTATTGAATGGTGGTGCAGGCTCGAAGGGCCTACTCCTGCACCTGTTTTCTATGTTTCTATTATCGAACATTGTGTAACAGTGATTATCAGAGTCCATTGATATCACATAGGATGTGGAGAATGTTACTAACTTTTGGGGTGAGATGAGGGAGGAAATTACATAATCACAGAATGGTTACAGTGCAGGAGGCCATTTGACACTTCGGCCCTTCAAACCCGTGCCGGCTCTCTGCAAGAGCACTTCAGCTAGCCCCACTCCTTCAGCTTTTCCCCGTAGCCCAGCAAATTTTTTTCCTTCAGGTACTTAGCCAATTCCCTTCTGAAAACCATGCTTGAATCTGCTTCCACCACCCTTTCAGGCAGTGCATTCCAGATCGTAACCACTCGCTGCGTAAAAAGGTTTTTCCCTCATGTCGCCTTTGGTTTTTTTGCAAATCACCTTTAATCTGTGTCCTCTGGTTCTTGACCTTTCCGCCAATGGAAACAGTTTCTCTCTCTACTCTGTCTAGACCCCTCACAATTTTGAACACTTCTATCAAATCTCCTCTGCCCCAAGGAGAACCACCCCAGCTTCTCCATGTAACTGAAGTCCCTCATCCTTGGAACTATTCTAGCAAATCTTTTCTGCACCCTCTATAAGGTCTTCATATCCTTCCTAAAATGCGGCGCCCAGAATTGGACACAATACATCAGTTGATGTCGAACCAGTATTTTATAAAGGTTCATGATAACTTCCTTGCTTTTGTACCCTATATGGCTCCATTTACGAAGCCCAGGGTGCCGTATGCTTTTTTAAAACCACTTTCTCAACCTACCCTGCCCCCTTCAACAATTTGTGCACATATAGCCCCAGGTCTCTCTGATCATGCACCTTTAGAATTGCACCCTTTCGTTTACATTGCCTATTCTCAAACATTCCCTAATTCCACACACTTTTTTTCTGAAATAATTGCAAATTAATGCTCTTGGTTATAAATTAGAGGGCTCGAACAACATTCCCTCGAAGTTGCATATGTGCACAGCTGTGCAGTAATCTGCAAGGTTCTGCATTGGCCGCTCATAAGCTTTTACATTGGAAATACCGCACATCCGCAGAAATTTAAAGGGGGCGTGAATTTAAAGGTACAGGTTGCGCAGAATAAAGCGCAACTCACAGCTCTAACCTATTAAACAATTTTTTGAGAGATGGTGATAAGGTCATTGCTCTGTGCAGTTCAAAAATCAGAAATGCAAAATATGACTCTGTTGGATGGAGAAGAGGCTGGAAGTATAAATAAAAGGACTGCATTTATATAGCGCTTTTCATGCTCAGGACATCCTAAGGCGCTTTACAGCCAATGAAGTGCAGTCACTGTGGTAATGTAGGAAACGAGGCAGTCAATTGCATGCAGCCACTCCCACAAACAGTAATGTGATAAATGATCGTATGATCTGTTTTAGTGATGTTGGTTGATGGCTAAATATTGGCCAGGACACCAGGGAGAACGCCCCTGCTCTTACTTCAAATAGTGGCTAGAGAACATAAGAAATAATTTCCATCCACCTGGAATGTGGCCTCGGTTTAACCAGCTCATCCGAAAGTTAGCATCTCCGACTGTATCGAACTCCCTTAGTATTGCACTAGAGTGCAGATTTCCTTTGCTCAAGCTTCTGGAGTGCGAACTGAACCCCCAATCTTCTGACTGAGAGGCGTGAGTGCTACCCACTGAGCCATGGCTGACACCAAGGAAGAATTGGTCTCTTTGTGTCACTATCTCAAGACTCTACTTTATTCTCGAGACAGTGACGCAATCAGACGCCTCAGCTCTCATCTCTCGGGGGAGGTAGCGCATGTCGAGCAAACGTGAAGGGGGTGGACAATCAGGGGACAGGCAAGGTGAAATTCTCAATGTAACAGTCAGCACAGTACAATAAAATGACAAATCACACATACACGTTTTATTTCTGTTATAGTTTGATCAGTACAAGTAAAGGAAAGTGCCGTGTGGGAGTCCTTCATGTCAGTGGCAAATCAGGTCTACAGGATGTTGTTGTCCGAGGGAATGGATGCATTCACTGATGATGTTTTTCAATTCTCTCGACAGCTCGCCCCCAAAAAATGCAGTGATTCTTTACAGTACTGCTACGTTATTTTGTCAACACCAATTAAGTAATGTTAAACCTATTGCATCATTTGCTGATGCCACGTTTCAGTGGGGTTATTCGACTTTGCAAATAATTAATGAACAGTAATTTCCAGCTGCATGTTTCGGCTACACACACACACACAATATCTGATGCGATTTGTCTAGGCCTCAAATCCCAGAGGAAAAAAGAAACACTCTGATGCACAGTTATTTATTCCAAGACATAATGTTTAACGACACTCATCCATGCATGCTGAACATCTCTTCTGGCAACTGGTTATATTAGCTTCAAAGCTGCATTATTCCGCTGAATGGATATTTTGGATAGGACACTTAATTGTGTTTGGGGAGACAGTGGAAGGTTCTGCTTCGTGGCACCAGGTGGTTTGGCTACATGTGCACGTAATGTCTTGAGACACGCCTCTACAGCGACTGTGCACAAATCACGGCAGCTCACACACACGTGTTCCAAGGGAGGATGAGTTGGCGTTGGAAACTCAGCAATGCCCTCACTTTGCACCACTCACTGAGGTGGCTGGTATTTTGCACTTGCAAAGGAGGAAGACGAGACCGTCTGAAGCCTGAGAAACGTGCTGGACTCAATGGTCAAACAGAACTGCTTAATATATGGTCGTGGGACTGACCCAGCACATGTGTGATGGAATTTTTGAGCGGGGGGAGAAAGAGGGGCAATTTGTGTGCTACTGCTATACGATGATATGCAGGGCATTGCACACCTGACAGAAGCACCCCCACCCACCCCACACCCCACACCCCACACCAACCCGGGTGCCGTGAAATGGAATACCGTTGTTGCATTACAATTGTTGTAATATTCATTTACAGGACAGATACCTCACTGTAAAAGCAGCAAAATTGACAAACTCAATGCACGTTTCTTTAGTGTTGCCATTGCAAGTACCTTTCAACAACAAAAAAAATTCCTTAGCTATGAAAACCAAGCTCTTAATTTTCACACCTGACACCCAAAGCACGTTCTTTCCTTCAAGATAGAAAATGTAACCCGGTCTGCAGATCGAAGTGTGTGGGCTGCCGGTGAGGAAACAACAGGTCCTTCTTGTTATGCGAGAGCGGAGTGGAGCCGAGGACTGGTTAGTTCGTTTGGGCCAGTGGAGAGGACACAAGTTGTGTGTGGGCGCTGAAGACAAAGGGAGTCATTCTCTCCCAGTGGTGAGCAACTGGAGGGCCTTCTGGAGATTCTGCACGGCGGTGCCCACATCCTCATACTGCAGGGCACTGCCAGCGTATTTGCAGTATTTCTGAGCCCTGGCGTAGTCTTCCGGGGTCAGGCGGATCTCCCCTGTGGGGCAAACATGAAGTTCAATACATAAGTCAAGAGGAGATTTAATAGAGGTGCTCACAATTGTGAGGGGTTTTGACAGTGAGAAATGGTTTCATATTGGCAGCAAGGTGGGTAACCAGAGGACACAGATTTCAGATAATTGGCAAAAGAACCCGAGAGGACCAGAGCTCTCAAGAGTAATTAAAAAGAAAAAATTAAACACAATGGGCCAAATTGGCCTCCTTCTGCGCTGTACATTGTTGTGTTTCTACAGCGAGTTATGATGATCTGGAACGCACTGCCTGAATGGGTGACGGAAGCAGGTTCAATAGTAAATTTCAAAAGGGAATTAGATAAATACTTGAAAAGGAAAGTTTTGTCGGGCTCTGGAGAAGGAGTGAGCATAATTGGATAGCTCTTTCAGAGAGCTGGGAGAGGCACGATGGGCTGAATGGCCTCCTCCCATGCTGGAGCTCAGCAGAGCTAAAAAGGGGGCGGTTTCAATGACACGACTATCGTGTGCTCGGTGAAGTGGCCGTTTAGACGGAGATTTAAGAGTTCCATCTCAAGTTATTGCTCACTGTGCAGTTTTGTAAGGATGCTGAAAAAGCCGTTTATTCAGTTCCTCTCCAGCCCTGGGACTGGATCTAATGTTAGAAACAATGGGCCGAATAATTAAAATAAAACAAATACAGTAGGAGCCAATGTTTAGAACCACCTTAAAACAGACCCAACTCCTACACGAATCTACTTCAAAGGTGGCTTCAGACGAGCACTGAGTGGGTGGGAAGTAACCGCACCAATCTGGGGGCCGAACAAATCTGAATTCATAGCTACAGTACAAAAAGAAATACTTGCATTTGCAAAGTACCTGATTTTTATAAAGACGCTGTAAAGCGCTTCACCCGATCAGTTACTTTTTAAATGTGCGGCCCCTTGTTATATCGGCAAAGATAGCAGCTAGTCTGTAACAAGGGAGATCAATACCTAGACGCCATAGATTTCAAGTTATTGTTGGAAAGATTAGCAGAGAGTTGAGGAGAACCTTTTTTACAAAGTACTTGGATATGCATTTGAAGTGCCGTAACCTACAGGGCTACAGACCAGGAGCTGGATAGCTCTTTGCCGGCTGGCACAGACACGATGTGTCAAATGGCCTCTTTCTGTGCCGTAAACTTCCACAATTCTGTGAACAACATCCCACAAACAGCTACAAGAAAAATGGCGAGTTAATGTGGGGTGCTTTTGGTGGTAATGCTGGCCTCGGACAGGGAAAAGGGGCAGGTTTGCAGCCTGGCAACAGTGGGAGAGAAAAAAACATATCACAAAGACAAGTCTCTCCCCCCCCCCAGCACAAGGTCACAGTACAAAAATAAGCAGCAACGTCATAGAACACTCGAGCGAGCTAAATGCTTTCCTTATTCCATCAGAATCCCTCAAAGGAATTGCATGTTCATAACGCATTCCCACGTACTCCAGGTTTCATGCATAATTTATCAGCCTTTAATGAAGCAGCACCAAAGACACATTTAAGCAGAAAGGATGCCAGGAGCTATCATTACAAGCGATTTCATTTTAGAATAAAGGTTATCCTAGATTACTAAAGAAAGTATCTAGTGAACTTTACTGAAGTCAAAACACGCACTCAACTTCTCATTTATCACACAAACAAAAAGATCAATCTGAATACCTCGATTAGATGCCAGCCTGTAACTCACCCCCGGGTATCCATTATTCTATATATAAACCACCCGAACACCTCGATTAGATTCCAGCCTGTAACTCAACCCCGGGTATCCATTATTCTATATATAAACCACCCAAACCCCTCGATTAGATTCCAGGCTGTAACTCACCCCCGGGTATCCATTATTCTATATATAAACCACCCAAACCCCTCGATTAGATTCCAGCCTGTAAGTCACTCCCAGGTATCTATTATTCTATTTATAAACCACCCGAACCCCTCGATTAGATTCCAGGCTGTAACTCACCCCCAGGTATCCATTATTCTATATATAAACCACCCGAACCCCTCGATTAGATTCCAGCCTGTAAGTCACTCCCAGGTATCTATTATTCTATATATAAACCACCCAAACCCCTCGATTGGATGCCAGCCTGTACCTCACCCCCAGGTATCCATTATTCTATATATAAACAATTTGAACCTCTCCATTAGATTCCAGCCTAGAGATAACAAAGGTGTGGGGATGAGGGCTTCAGCAGCAGATGAGCTGAGGCAGGGGTGGTGACGGGCGATGTTACGGAGGTGGAAATTCAGTCTTAGTTATGCTGCGGATATGTAGCCGAAAGCTCATTTCAGGGTCAAATATGACACCAAGGTTGCAAACAGTCTGGTTCAGCCTCAGACAGAAGGTTGGAATCAGTGGCTAGGGAATAGAGTTTGTGACAGGGACTGAAAACAATTATTTCGGTCTTCCTGATATTCAACTGGAGAACATTTCTGCTCATCCAGAACTGGAAGTCGGACAAGCAGTGTAACAATTTAGAGACCAAGAAGGGGTCGAGAGAAGTGGTAGTGAGGTAGAGCTGGGTGTCATCAGCGTACGTGTGGAAACTGACACTCGGTTTTCGGATAATGTTATCAAGGGCCAACATGTAGATGAGAAATAGGGGAGATAGGAGAGGGCCAAGGATCCTTGGGGGGGGGGGGGGGGGGGGGGGTGACACCAGAGGTAACGATGCGGGGGTGGGAGGAGAAACCGTTGCAGGTGATTCTCTGGCTACGATTAGATAGATAAGATTGGAACCAGGCGAGTGCAGTCCCACCCAGCTGGATGACAGTGGAGAGGCGTTGGAGAAGGATAGAGTGGTCAACTGTGTCAAAGGCTGTAAGACAAGTCAAGAAGGACAAGGAGGGTTAGTGTAACTTTGTCACAGTCACAAAGGATGTCATTTGTGACGCTGAATGGCAGGGTGAACAATGTTTAAAAGATTGTGTTTCTTTGCACTATATCGGTTTGGTAAGTCCCAGCACGAAAGCCAGCGCAATGGCTCGGAGATGCTGGAGAATTGCCTGCTTGGCCAATGCCAGTAAGCAAGGAAATAGCCTCCTTGGACTGCGATGGAAAGACTGCCTAATGCCTTGATTCTCCTAATATTTCAATAAAATAAGCACTGGATTTTTTCCCCAGAATCCGAGAGAACTCAAAACCAAGAATTTTCAATGGGCACCCCTTTATTGAGTGAAACGCACCATGTTGGATCATCAAGGAGTTTGGCACAATGCAATGTGGACCTCCCTTCCTACCATACTAAAACTTCACCGGTGGAGCAGATCAGTGGAAGTGGAGATCCCAGAGGGCCGGTTGCTTTTCAGACCTCAGCGAGGGCTACGAGCCACATCTCCAGGAAACAAATAGCAGTTCAGTGTCGCTTTGATGCTGATCTTCATTTTTCCTTCCTGATCTCGATCCAACTTGTGACTTTGACCATTATGGCAGGCAAGGGTTGATTACAAGCAACACACCTGAGAATACCACAAGTATCTCCTTCCTCCTCTCCAAAGATCGTTCTACCTGTGCTTGGCAGCAATGATGAAAGTGAAGTGAATTCCAGACGCTTCCAGATTTGCTAGTTTGCAGTAAATGTGACCATGAAAAATTAATTTGCAGCTCCTCCACACTCACCCTACAGATTTTTTTCCCTTCCCTGTAGGAAATTCCAGCCAAACTCCTGATGCTCAGAGCAATAGGCAAGCATCTGGTCCCCAGGCCTCTACAATGCTAGATGGACAAATGGCTCTTCGTAGGCTGCTATTAAGCGTTGTGGTATAATTATGGAAGGTAACACAGTGAAAGAGCCTATAAGGAGCCATTCTTCCATTAACAATATGGAAGTTAACATGTTGCCAATTTGTATTGAGACCTGCTAACATACAGCACCTCATCACATCTCTCAAACTTCCCTTTACTTAGAAGTGACTTGTTATACATGTGAATGCGACAAGCATTTTGTGAAAACGAGTGAGTGAGTGAGTAGGTAGATAGGTGTTGGCTGATGGAGGAACAGAAACAGAAACATAGGTGCAGGAGTAGGCCATTCGGCCCTTCGAGCCTGCACCACCATTCAATAAGATCATGGCTGATCATTCACCTCAGTACCGCTTTCCTGCTTTCTCTCCATACCCCTTGATCCCTTTAGCCGTAAGGGCCATATCTAACTCCCTCTTGAATATATCCAATGAACTGACATCAACAACTCTCTGCGGTAGGGAATTCCACAGGTTAACAACTCTCAGTGAAGAAGTTTCTCCTCATCTCGGTCCTAAATGGCTTACCCCTTATCCTTAGACTGTGTCCCCTGGTTCTGGACTTCCCCAACATCGGAAACATTCTTCCTGCATCTACCCTGTCCAGTCCCGTCAGAATTTTATATGTTTCTATGAGATCCCCTCTCATCCTTCTAAACTCCAGTGAATACAGGTCCAGTCGATCCAGTCTCTCCTCATATGTCAGTTCTGTCATCCCAGGAATCAGTCTGGTGAACCTTCGCTGCACTCCCTCAATAGCAAGAACGTCCTTCCTCAGATTAGGAGACCAAAACTGAACACACTATTCCAGGTGAAGACTCACCAAGGCCCTGTACGACTGCAGTAAGATCTCCCTGCTCCTATACTCAAATGCCCTAGCTATGAAGGCCAACATACCATTTGCCTTCTTCACCGCCTGCTGTACCTGCATGCCAATTTCAATGACTGATGAACCATGACACTCTGGTCTCGTTGCACCTCCCCTTTTCCTAATCTGCCGCCATTCAGATAATCTGCCTTTGTATTTTTGCCCCCAAAGTGGATAACCTCACATTTATCCACATTATACTTCATCTGCCATGCATTTGCCCTCTCTCCTAACCTGTCCAAGTCAACCGGCAGCCTCTTAGCGTCCTCCTCTCAGCTCACACCGCCACCCAGTTTAGTGACAGCTGCAAACTTGGAGATATTACACTCAATTCCTTCAACTAAATCATTGATGTATATTGTAAATAGCTGGGGTCCCAGCACTGAGCCCTGCGGCACCCCACTAGTCACTACCTGCTATTCTGAAAAGGGCCCGTTTATCCCGACTCTCTGCTTCCTGTCTGTCAACCAGTTCTCTATCCACGTCAGTACATTACCCCCAATACCATGTGCTTTAATTTTGCACACCAATCTCTTGTGTGGGACCTTGTCAAAAGTCTTTTGAAAGTCCAAATACACCACATTCACTGGTTCTCCCTTGTCCACTCTACTAGTTACTTCCTCAAAAAAATTCCAGATGATTTGTCAAGCATGATTTCCCTTTCATAAATCCATGCTGACTTGGACCGATCCCTGTCCCTGCTTTCCAAATGCGCTGCTATTTCATCTTTAATAATTGATTCCAACATTTTCCCCACTACTGATGTCAGGCTAACCGGTCTATAATTACCCGTTTTCTCTCTCCCTCCTTTTTTAAACAGTCGTGTTACTTAGCTACCCTCCAGTCCATAGGAACTGATCCAGAGTCGATACTGTTGGAAAATAATCACCAATGCATCCACTATTTTTAGGGCCCCTTCCTTAAGTACTCTGGGATGCAGACTATCAGGCCCTGGGGATTTATCGGCCTTCAATCGCATCAATTTCCCGAACACAATTTCCCACCTAATAAAGGATTTCCTTCAGTTCCTCCTTCTCACTAGACCTTCGGTATTTCCGGAAGTTTATTTGTATCTTCCTTCGTGAAGACAGAACCAAAGTATTTGTTGTTCTTTGTTGTCCATTATAAATTCACCTGAATCTGACTGCAAGGGACCTACGTTTGTCTTCGCTAATCTTTTTCTCTTCACATATCTATAGAAGCTTTTGCAGTCAGTTTTTATGTTCCCAGCAAGCTTCCTCTCATACTCTTATTTTCCCCCATCGAATTAAACCCTTTGTCCTCCTCTGCTGAATTCTAAATTTCTCCCAGTCCTCAGGTTTGCTGCCTCTTCCTTGGATTTAACACGATCCTTAATTTCCCTCGTTAGCCACGGTTGAGCCACCTTTCCTGTTTTATTTTTACTCCAGACAGGGATGTACAATTGTTAAAGTTTATCCATGTGATCTTTAAATGTTTGCCATTGCCTATCCACCATCAACCCTTTAAGTATCATTCGCCAGTCTATTCTAGATGCAGGCCAGGACACTGGGAGAACTCCCAGCCCTGTATGAAACAGTGCCTTAGGAACCCCTGGACCGAGGATTTTAGGATTCTGCAATCGAAGCAAGAGGTTGAAAACCAGATTCCGGATGGGAGTGGGAAACAGCAGACAAGGGTTTAAAAAAGAAACAAAAACATGAATTTTTTTGCACAATAGTTTTTTGTTGTGCAGTGAACTTGTCATTTTTGTGAAGTACACATAACTGAATCCATTCTCTTAAATAAGTGAGATAAAGCTTTCAGATGATGACTCAAGCTTCTTATTCATTTCCCCTGTGATCCATAGAACAACAACAGCACACTCTCTGAACTGTGGAACTGCAGTATACAAAGAAATCCTGAAAGAAACGTTTACGAAAGAACCCCTGTGCTCACTGACCGACTATGGCTCAATTTTAAAATTCTCATGCTCAAATCCCTCCACGACCTCGCCCCTCACTGTCTCTAAACTCCTGCAGCCCAGAACCCACCGAGATATGCGTGTTGCTCCAATCTGGCCTTTTATGCATCCTCAACCTCCTTCGACCCCACCCTTGGCAACCGTGGCTATTTCCTCCCTAAACCTCCCTCCTCCTCAAAACCTAGCTCTTGGACCAAGCCTTTAGTCACCAGTTCCAATACAGGTGCAGCGTCCAGAATCCGGAACCCTCGGGACTGAGGCCATTCCGGATTCCGCGTTTTTCCGGACTTGAGCATCTTTGATGTCATGAATCCAGAAACACCCGAGCCCAAGTTCGGATAGTTCCGGATTTCAGAACGTTAGAAAGGGTGGGGGGGGGGCGCTCGCCGAGGAGCTGTTCGGGCCGCTGGCCCCCATCAATGAGGTCATCGGGTGGGACCCTGCCAAGTTGATGTTCGGGTGGGCCCCGCCGTGGTGGAGCTATTCAGGCAGGCCCCGTCGCGGAGGTGCGGTTCGAGTGGGCCGGCGAGGAGGCCCCGAGGTAAGGGCAGCAGCGGGACCTCGAGGTTGGCGGGTCCAAATTCCGGACGACCCTGCCACCATTCGGTCCGGAGTCCGGAACGTTCCAGAACTCCGGATTTTGGACGCTGCACCTGTATCTCTTCCTTGGGCTCTGTCAATTTTTATCCGGTAATACTCCTGTGAAGCGCCTTGGGACGTTTTATTATGTTAAAGGTGTTATATAAATAGAAGTTGTTGTTCTTGTTGTCATTGGCGCTGTATAAATACAAGTTGTTCTTGTTATAGGCGCTATATAAATGTAAGTTGCTGCTGTTGTTGAATATGCTACACCATCAGCAAGAGATTTGCACTTCAACACCATGCACCCATTGGTTACAGATGCTCACGGCCGATGGAGTGGTAAGGGGACATTAAGCTAAATAATTAGGTATGGTCAGCTCTCTGGTTTCATTCTTTAACAATTTTAAAATTCTCATCCTTGTTTTCAAATCCCTCCATGGCTTCACCTCTCCCCATCTCTGTAATCTGCTCCAGCCCCCCAACCCCATGAGATATCTGCGCTCCTCTAATTCTGGCCTTTTGAGCAGCCCCAATTTTAATGGCTCCAGCACTGGTGGCCATGCCTTCCGCTGTCAAGGCCCCAAGCTCTGGATTTCCCTCCCTAAACCTCGCCGCCTTTCGGGCCTCCTTTAAGACACTCCTTAAAACTTATCAAAACTGGTCATCTGCCCTAATATCCCATTCTGTGGCTCGGGGTCAAATTTTGTTTGAAAGCGCTCCTGCAAAGCGCCTTGCGATGTTTTACTAAGTTAAAGTTGCCATATAAATACAAGCTGCTGTTGTTACAGAACCCTTATCTGTTTGTTGTGGTCATAGCTGTGACTGTACAGATAACTACCACCTAAGGTCGAGCTTTCCAAACTGGCAGCCTGGGAGTCCTGCACTTACAGATTTCTGTATTTTTTTTTTGTTGACTCAGCAGTACAGATACTTGTTACTTCCAGTCGTGATAGCACTATTTTCTTTGGGTGGGTAATAGGAAATGCCACCCACCACCCCACTCCCAGGAAACTATATCTTTTTAAACCATCAGCAGAAAGTAAAAGAATGGAAAGCACAAGCTAGCAGATTCAATGAAACCTGAAAGATTGCTCCGACCATTGTGGATGAATGAGTGTGCCTCAACGGAGGAGTGGGGGATGAGAGCGAGAGAAAAAGAGAGAGAGAGAGAGAGAGAGAGAGAGAGAGAGAGAGAGAGAAAAGAGAGGGAACACGCTTTCTGTCAAATGACTTCTGCCAACATCATTTTTTGTGAACTTCTATTTCTGGATACCATGAAGCAGAATGAGAGGAATGTTGAGAACCACTGAATGTTGCTTTGTTCTGTGTAGAACGACTCTCCTTCACTGACTGGCCAGTGGGAGGAACAGCTGTGTTCCCAAGCTTGCAGCAAACATGTGTTATACGACTGTACGACGCAATGGTTTCTTCTGCTCAATCCTCTGGTGAATGAATGTCAAGAGACGAGCTTTGGCAATTTTTCAACCCTTCAAATTAGAACCCAAACCCTCCTGAATGGATCTGCTTTCTCTCGCCTCGTCGGCAAGGGTGCTGCAAGTGCTCTTCGCTCTTGTACAGATTAGAAGCAGAACGGCAGCTTTCCAAAGTCAAGCCTGTTTCAGATTATACCGCAGAATGTGAAAATCAGAGAAAGGGACTTCTGTTCTGTAATGGTGAAACCTTTCTAGTGAACGCCTGCTGTTATATTCCATGATACCAACAATTCCCATTCCCACAATCTTCTCTCCCTAGAGACTGTGACATGTTGTTTTATCGTTCCACAAGTGCCGGCAGCCTCCAGTGCGGAGGTACAGTTCCATCGGCACGGAGACTCCAGTGCGGAGGTACAGTTCCATCGGCACGGAGACTCCAGTGCGGAGGTACAGTTCCATAGGCACGGAGACTCCAGTGCGGAGGTACAGTTCCATAGGCACGGAGACTCCAGTGCGGAGGTACAGTTCCATAGGCACGGAGACTCCAGTGCGGAGGTACAGTTCCATAGGCACGGAGACTCCAGTGCGGAGGTACAGTTCCATAGGCACGGAGACTCCAGTGCGGAGGTACAGTTCCATAGGCACGGAGACTCCAGTGCGGAGGTACAGTTCCATAGGCACGGAGACTCCAGTGCGGAGGTACAGTTCCATCGGCACGGAGCCTCCAGTGCGGAGGTACAGTTCCATAGGCACGGAGACTCCAGTGCGGAGGTACAGTTCCATAGGCACGGAGACTCCAGTGCGGAGGTACAGTTCCATCGGCACGGAGCCTCCAGTGCGGAGGTACAGTTCCATAGGCACGGAGACTCCAGTGCGGAGGTACAGTTCCATAGGCACGGAGACTCCAGTGCGGAGGTACAGTTCCATAGGCACGGAGACTCCAGTGCGGAGGTACAGTTCCATAGGCACGGAGACTCCAGTGCGGAGGTACAGTTCCATAGGCACGGAGACTCCAGTGCGGAGGTACAGTTCCATAGGCATTGACAGATTCGTGTTGAGTTAGGCTCCCACAGGTACATACACCCTCCAGTGGTACAGTTTTTCAGGCACTGGCAGTCTCCAGTAGCTCATCACGTAGTTATTTCTGTTCCTTGTGTGAGTTTATACATTGAACGTTAACAGACTATTCAGCTGTGAAGATATAACACTCAGCGTTGCACTCCAAACACCGGAAAGAACTTCCTATTACATCAGTATGAAGCATTGCCATCAACACCAGCATAAACTTGGCTTGTATTCCCTTGAACACAGAAGATCGAGGGGTGATCTAACAGGTCTCTAAAATGATAAAAGGATTCAATATTGTAGATATAGAAACTATTTCCACTGGTGGGGTAATCCTGAACATGGAGGCATAATTTTAAGATTAAAGCCTTTGCCCACTTCAGAGTGTTGAATGTAGAAGGGGAAGGGCAATGTATAGTGGTCTCTCTCCTGAATTGTGAGTATATGTCACTCAATGACCATTTCTGCGGTAGGACAGTATGGATCAAAAACCCAATAAAGCACGCAAGATGACAATAGTTTCCTGACTTTCTATCGGCCATTATACTTGTGATGAACAGGTAAGAATCCAGCATACCACCAGGTCTGATAAAGAGTAGATTAGACAAAGATAAGTTGAGTTTAGGAAATGGGTCTTAAAATCCTGTGGATTGCAGGAGGATCGATAGACTGAGGAGGTAAGGAGTTCCATAGTTTTGAGGAGTTGGGGAAAAAAAATTAAGACAAGAGTGGAATATCTAGTGAATAGAAATAACTTGTTGAAATTTCCTGGCAAGCGAGGAGTCAATGAAATGACTCTCTGCTCGTAAGGCAATATAAATTAATTTTAATAATGCCTTTAATGAATAGAGCCAGGTGGGGCAATGGATCTGAACTCATTCTTTTCACCCCAGCTCAACTTAACTGGAAATCATCCACAAGGATGCAGATGAGAGTAGGAGCGATTTCTTTCAGAAAATTACATTTGGGGGACACAGTATGAGTAATCGGAGACATGAGGTGTGGTGAGTGGAGCGAGCTCGGGAGGAACAGGTGACTGTGGCTGTAGAAAGGAGAGGGGAGGGCTGGGTCTGGTACTAATGATGGGTTTAAGACATACTGGCACAATGCAGACAGAGCTTTACTCAGCAGTTAACCTGTACCAAGTTAATTGCAGGAATTTCTTGACGGCACTGTGTGCAAAGAGTGTAAAATGATCTTTTGTAGTATCAGCTGTGGCTCAGTGGATAGCACTCTCGCCTCCGAATCTGCAAGTTATGGGTTCAATTCCCACTCCAAGGACTTGAGCACAAAAAAAAAAATCTAGGTTGACTCTCCAGTGCATTAGTGAGGGGGAGCTGCATTGTCAGAGGTGCCATCTTTCGGATGGGACGTTAAACCGAGACTCGGTTCCCCCTGCTCTCAGGTGGACTTAAAAGATCCCATGGCATTAGTTCAAAGAAGAACAGGGGAGTTACCCCTGGTGTCCTGGCAAATATTTATCCCTCAATCAACATCACTTAAAAAAAAAGAGATTATCTGTTCATTATCACATTACTGCTTGTGGGAGCTTACTACTTGCATGTTGGCTGCCGCGTTTCTGACATTACAACAGCGAATGCACTTCAAAACATATTTCATTGGCTGCAAAGTGTTTTGGGATGTCCGGCGGTTGTGAAAAGCGAGATATAAATGCAAGTCTTTTTTTTCCCGCCAAGCATTGACATTTCCGGAAATTATCAAGCGCAATTAGTTTAGGAAAAAATGCTATTAAACATGAACACATTAAATTTACTGTGAAATTAAAGCTCACTGCGCAGAGTTGAAATCAATGCCTTTGCCTGGACTCTGGCTAGGTTTAGGCTTCCCCAAGAAATAACCTTTCCAGGGTTCGACTCTGCTCTTACATGCATCTGTTTTGTATTGGAGCAATTTTCAGTAAATGCAGCAGTCGGCCTGGTGTTCCTTTGAGGCGACGATATTTCCATCAATGTTAATGAGGTCCCTTGAGCATCAGTTGCCTGACTGATCTCCATCCAGATTAAAGTGACTCTGAAAAGGTCATGGTCTCTTAAGGGAATTGGGAAAGAAACAGTGTACTGAGTGGAGTTAATATATACACACATAAAAAGGAGTTGGCACGGAATCTGACACCACTGATCAAGAATTACATGGGCGGGTTTCTGCAAACCTAATAACAAATGGAACTACAGTGGCCCTCATCCTCAAGGGGAAAGTCAAACTTAAGTTAAGGAATCCTGCCTCAGGAACATAATATGATGGAGTGAAAGGAGGCGTACAAGGAAGAGAACAAAGGCTCAAGTAAACCACGTTTCATTTGTTGGAAGCCTACTGATGGCCAGCAATTGACAACCGATGGTGATTACACTCAAACCTGTGACCCGAGAAATTATCCTAGCTACAATCAATCTGTTGTACAACAGAAAAGCTCTTTCAGTAACATTTACCCCACACTCTCACCCCCCTCTACCCATGCCCCCCCAAAAAACGCCCAATTTTGGAACAAGAAATTTCTTTGAAGAACCAATCTCTCTTCGGCAAATCGGAACAGTTACAAAAAAATTGCAAGTCATTTTGACATAGTCTTTGTTCCATTCTGTTGACATTTGGCTCACTGTCTTGGTGAAGTTACTGAAGTGTGATTGTGTGTGGGAACTCATGGAACAGAACATAGTTGCAGCGATAAGGTTACTGAGGTACACTGGGCTCAGCGACAATGCCTGGTGCCATCAGATTCAGCTCCCTCAGACTCAAACCTCAGGCAATCCGGATTCCCCTTGAATGGATTGAAGAAAGCACATGGCAGGGGGAAGAGGGTGTGTGAGGAACTACATCAACTTTAGGCCCCATTTAAGAAAGGTGTGCCCAATATAACATGATTTCCTCACAAATAAAGTAATAATGGAACAAAGGGGTGTAACTCCGTTACTTTAGTGCACTGTGTTTGTATTAAATTGTGCTACTTTAATGCAGTAGCTAACCTGTTTAATAGCTAACATTTGCTTAATAGCCGTGTTAAAATAGCACAGACTGGAATTTGTGTGAATGCATTAAGCAGTGCACTAAAAACAGCAGAGAGGGAATTCAAACGCAATTTTATGTAAGAGATTCGCAGTAATTAAAAAAAAATCTCCAAAATAATGGAAATATCAGGTTCAAGTGTGAAGTGAAAGAAAAATTAAGAACCATTTACTCATTCCCTTTCCTAATAATTCAGTTGCTGTGACTTTACTCTTTGGAACTCTGTCCCTCTAAATTGCTGTCTTTATTTTTAAAACTCTCTCAGAACTCTTTCATTTGACCTCCTGCCATCTTCCGAACCTTCCGCACGTGGCTCGGTGCCCATTCCTCTTATTTCTCCATGAAGCCCGTCGTTAAAGGTGCCAGGTAAGTCATCTGGAGAAAGTCTACTTAAAACAGTTTTAGCTGGGGAATTCACGGAGGGAAACAGAGGTTACGGATGCTGGAACTCCAAGTTGTCAAAGCAGAGCTGTGCCTCATGTACAAAGAGGATGCGTCGCAATTGGGAGTGATACAAAAAAAAATCATCTCTTCAAGTGAGGTGCTTGGATAAAGAATGAAAAAGACTTGCATTTATTTCACAACCTCACGACGTCCCAAAGCACTTTTCGGACAATAAAGTACTTTTGAGAAGAAGTCACTGTTGCAATGCAGGAAATGCGGCAGCCAATTTGCACACAGCAAGGCCTTTCAAACAGAAATGCAATAATGACGATAATCATGCTTTCAGGTCTCGGTGAGGGTGAAATATTGGTCAAGGCACCGGGGAGAACTCCCCTGCTCTTCTTCGAACAGTGCCGTGGGATCTTTTACATCCACCTCAGGGGGCAGACGGGTCCTCGGTTTAACGTCGCACCTCCCTCAGTACTGCACTGCAGAGTCAATTTGAATACAGCAAGGTTTGACAAACAGCAATAATGACCAGATAATCAGAGAGATTTTGGTCGACGTACAATAGCAGATTACCTTAGACCAGCTAGGACTTTCTTTTTTTGTTGGAAAGGGTCTCACCTACTAACCCCAGTCTATCTAACTCCTGTAAATACATTGTTCCTACTGTAGCAGCAATTCTGGCAGTGATACCATGTTGCAAGTCATGGATGTTTAGAAGCAGTGTGACACTTCTTGCTGATAGTACTCCAAGGCAAACTGTCCTGGCCAATTTGCATATGCTATGGATTAGGATTAGTTTTGCAGCTGGGTCTCCCAGGACCTTGGCATCAGTAGAAAAGCACCTTTGAAAGCTGAGAAACAACTTCCATTCGGTTCAGATTCAAAAAACTGAAAAATAAAAAAAGGGGCAATCACACTACTGGGTGTGTATTATAGACCCCCAAACAGTGGGAGGGAGATAGAAGTGCTAATATGTAGGCAAATTTCTGTAAAATCCAAAAACCATTGGACAGTAATAGTAGGGGATTTCAACTATCCTAATATTGATTGGAACAAATATAGTGAGGGGTAGAGAGGGTGCGGAACACTTAAAATGCATTCAAGAGAACTTTTTTAGTCAGTATGTGACAAACACAGCACTGGATAGGGCGGTTCTGGATTTAGTTTTGGGGAATGAAGCTAGGCAGGTGGAAGGGGTATCCGTGGAAGAGCACTTGGGTGCTAGTGACCATAATTCAGTCAGATGCAAGGTATTTATGGACAAGGACAAGGATAGACCAGGAATAAGTGTCACAAATTGGGGAAAAGCTAACTTTGCTAAGTTGAGAATTGATTTGGCCAGTGGGCTGGAAATAGTTACTTGAAGGTAAATCAGTGTCGGAACAGTGGGAGGCATTCAAGGAGGAGATCCGGAGGGCTCAGGCCAAACATGTGTCCTTAAAGAAAAAGGGTGGGAATAACAATTCTAGTGCCCCGTGGATGTCTAGGGACTTGCAGGGAAGGGATAAAGAAAAATAGGGAAGCTTGTCATATACCGACAGCTAAATACTGTAGAATCTCTGGAGGAATATAGAAAGTTCAGAGGTAAAATTAAAAATGATATTAGGAATGCTAAGAGAGAGCATGAAAAATTCTTGGCAAGTAAAATCCAAAGATGTTCTATAAATATATTAAGAGCAAGAGGATAATTAAAGGGTAGGGTCTATTAGAGGCCATGAGAGTAATGTGTGCGTGGAGACTGAAGATGTTGGTATGGTTCTTAATTAATACATTGCATCTGTTTTCACAAAGGAAAGGGGTAATGCAGATACTGCTATCGAGGTGGTGTGTGAAATAAACAGAGAGAGAGGAGGTATTAAAGGATTTAGTGGCTTTGAAAGTGGCTAGGCTGTTATGCGAAGCAAAAGAGGAAATAGCAGAGGCCTTGACCATCATTTTCCAGTCCTCTTTGGATTTGGACATAGTGCCGGAGGATTGGAGGACTGCTAATGTGGTACCCTTAAGAAAGGAGAAAGGGTTAGGCTGAGTAATTACAGACCTGTCAGCCTAACCTCAGTGGGGGGAAAATTATTGGAAAAAAATCTTGAAGAACAGGATAAACCTACATTTAGAAAGGCAAGGATTAATCAGGGACAGTCAGCACCGATTTGCAAAGGGAAGATCGTGTTTGATTAACCTGATTACCTCCTCAAAAAATTCAACCAGAAGGGTTGATGAGGGCAATGCGTATGATGTAGCGGATATGGACTTTAGCGAAACTTTCGATAAGGTCCCACATGGCAGACTGAGCAAAGCGGCAAGTTGGATCCAAAACTGATTTAGAGGTAGGAAGCAAAGGGTGTTGGTTGATGGATGTTTTTGTGACTGGAAGGATGTTTCCAGTGGGGTTCCGCAGGGCTCAGTACTGGGTCCCTGGCTTTTTGTGGTATACATTAATGATCTAGATTTGAATATGGGAGTATGATTAAGAAGTTTGCAGATGACAATAAAATTGGCTGTGTGGTTGATAATGAAGAGGAAAGTCATGGACTGAAGGAGGATGTCAATCTATTGGTCGGGTGGGCAGAACAGTGGCAAATGGAATTTAATTCGGAGAAGTGAGAGGTTGGGGAGGGCTAAAAAGGAAAGGGTATACACATTAAACGGTAGGCCACTTAGAAGTGCAGATAAACAAAGGGACCTTGGAGTGCTTGTCCACATATCCCTGAAAGTAGCAGGCCAGGTGGATAAGGTGGTTAAGAAGTCATACGGAATGTTTGTCTTTATTGGCCGAGGCATAGAATACAAGACCAATGAGGTTATTCTTAAATTGTATAATACACCAGTTAGGTCGTATTATAGGAAGGACGCAATTGCACTGGAGAGGGTACAGAGGAGATTTATGAGGATGCTGCCTGGAATGGAGAATCTTAGCTCCGAGGACAGATTGGAATGGCTGGGTTCGTTGGAGCGGAGGAGGCTGAGAGGGGACCCCATTGAGGTGTACAAAATTTTGAGGGGCCTGGATATGTTGGATAGCAAGGGCCTATTTCCCTTGATGGAAGGGTCAATTACGAGGGGATATAGGTTTAAGGTGGTTGGTGGAAGGTTTAGGGGGCGATTTGAGGGGAAGCTTCTTCACGCAGAGGGTTGGTGTGGGTCTGGAACTCACTGCCTGGAAGTGTGGTAGAGGCAGAAATCCTCACATTTAAAAGATGCTTGGATGGGCACCTAGAGCTGGTAAGTGGGATTAGACTGGGTAACCTCTGTTTGCTGGCGCAGATACTTCAGATAATCGAATACGGCCAGAGTGATCTCCTGGGCTAGTTTTGATCGCCTGGATAGAAACACAGAAAATAGGTGCAGGAGTAGGCCATTCGGCCCTCGGAGCCTGCACCGTCATTCAACAAGATCATGGCTGATCACCCACCCCAGTACCCGACCCCCCGACCCCCACAGCCGCAAGGACCACATCCAACTCCCTCCCGAACACATCCAATGATAGGTCGGAGAGAAATTTTCCCAGATTTTTTTCCCCCAATTGGCCTGGGTTTTTAGATCTGGTTTCTTGCCTCTCCCAGGAGATCGCATGGCTCCGGGTGGGGTGGAGTGTAAAATGTCGCGGAAAAATGGAGCATTGCAGTTGTGTGGGGTGGACTGATTGGGCCGGATGCTCTTTCCACCATTGTTCATAGGTTTATATGTAACTTTCAGGGCTGCTGACCAAGGGCCGTGTGGCTCTTTGTCAGCCGGCGCGGACACGATGGGCTGAAATGGTCTCCTTCTGTGCTGTAAATTTCTATGTTTCTATAGTTTATAGACAAGAGAGGGAATTCTAAAGAAAAGGGTGTGAAAACACTAACATATTTTAACAACCTGTGACAATCAGTCAGATACACTTGTGAAAAATATTAGCAATGAATGCTCTTCCATACAAATCTCAAGCACATTTCATAGGATAACGAAGATTATTTGTAATACAATCACTTAGGCATATCCTTCTCATCAAATTCTAATTGGAGATGACTAATTATGAACTGCCAAAGGAGGATGTCAATGTAGCCCCATGTGCATCTTTCTTTAAGGGACACAAGTTCTTATTACAGATTAAACCTCTCTTATCCGGGACTCCCTTATCCGGCACCACCCTTCGTCCGGAACCATTCCCGGCCGCCGGGTTGCGCAGGCGCAGAATGTGAGAGTCAAAATCCTACTCACCAATATAATCTTTCTTCTCAATCAGCTGCCTCCTCCTCGTCACCCTGCTGGAACTCCTGCAGCCACAGTCTTCGGGTGGGCTGTTCCTCCCCACAGCGCTCCCTCCCAGGGGGTGGTGTCGTCCCGACTCTTCAGGGCCCCATGTACACTGATTGGCTGATGGACAGTCGGTCCAGCCAATCAGCGCACATATACACTTACCCCAGCAACAGCACATAAAGGCACAGTCCACCAAGACATGTGTCCTCCCCTCACCTGCCAAAATCCTTGTTCGGAAAAGGCCAGGTCTCGAGGATGCCGGATAAGGGAGGTTCAAACTGTATGCGCATTCAGCTGAGATATCCATTCCAGCGCTGAGTAGCAGGGTTTTTTTTTTTGCTGTGTTTATAAGATTGCTCAGGCAATTTGAAGCACTTAAGCACAGTAATATTTATCTTACATACGACATCTCAAGACATTTTGGATAGCCAAAGAACTGCCTTGCTCTGGAAACTGAAGAACCAAGTGGAGCTGGCAGCGTGATTACAACAATGTCCTAAAACAACGCTGTCGAGGAATATTTTCTTTCCTCACTAAATGCATATTAAATAATAACTCTGATCTGGAACCCCGTCGATTATTAAAGTCTCAACTGGCAATTGGTGAGCATGAATAACCATTTTTAAAACCTGCCGTATATTTGTACCAATTACCATAGCTCATGCACCTTGTGCAATCGTGCGTGAATCTCCACGGACCCAATTGGAAGAGAGATGTAAACTGGAAGCCTGATTGGAACTGCCGTTATGCGATACACATGTATCACAGTTTAACTCTCGGAAGAATTTTTTCAAAATAAACTTTGTGTGTTCCTCCCAGCCAAAAAGCTAAACCCAATTTAGGCCACATTGAAATAGGGTATCAAAAGCAATTGAAAAAAGAGAATAATATTTCTGCTATGTTACTCAGCCAACAGTTATGATTTTGTTCATTAGATATTCTGCTCAATTTTGAGAACACACAGAAAAAAAACCCCACGGAGGTCACATTCGAATCAAAGCCACACATTCATGATTTGGCTGTGTTCCCATCCCGAGGGTTAATGAGTCTGCGATGAAAGGGGCCAGAAGACTATCAAAGTGACCATGTAACACATTTGGTCTCACTTCAATAAATTCACCGAACTTCCAGTCTATAACTGCATTTGTGTTGTTGGATCTTTCGATTTGGATTCCAGGAATCCACTCCCAGTATTTATCCTATTATACCCATTTACTGTAACCCAGTGGTAGACTCTGAAATTAAGGTAACTGGGTCTGCTGCCAGGCTACGGAAAACTAATTTTAATGCCAGGAGCTGGCTCCCAGAACACGGGCTTAAGTCTAAATTAAAATCTAGAGCAACCGATGACAGTGATGACTGACTGATTACACTATGTGCTTCATAGATATGTAAACTTGGAAAATGACTTAGCCATGCCGATTAAGTGAATACTTTAAAAGAATAGTCAATGTGAAGCTTTATCGATAAACCCAATAGATCAATAGAGCACACCACAAGGGCGTTTGATTAGAAGCCTAACAAAAAACAGAGTCGGGAGAAATGGATCATTTTCCAGTTGGCAAACAGTGACTAGTGGGGTGCCGCAGGGATCGGTGCTGGGTCCTCAACTATTTACAATCTATATTAATGACTTGGATGAAGGGACCGAGTGTAACGTAGCCAATTTTGCTGATGAAACAAAGATGGGTGGGAAAGCAAATTGTGAGGATTATGAAAAGGGATTATAGACAAGCTAAGTGAGTGGGCAAAAATTTGGCAGATGGAGTATAATGTAGGAAAATGTGAGGTTATCCACTTTGGCAGAAAAAAAAAGAAAAGCAAATTATAATTTAATTGGCGAAAAGTTGCAAAGTGGTGCAATACAGAGGGACCTGGGGGTCCTTGTGCATGAAATACAAAAAGTTAGTAATGCAGGTACAGTAAGTAATCAGGAAAGCAAATGGAATGTTGGCCTTTACAGCAAGGAGGATAGAGTAGAAAAGCAGAGAAGTCCTGCTACAACTGTACAGGATATTGGTGAGGCCACACCTAGAGTACTGCATACAGTTTTGGTCTCCGTATTTAAGGAAGGATATACTTGCACTGGAGGCTGTGGTTCAGAGAAGGTTCACTAGGTTGATTCCGGAGATGAGGGGGTTGACTTATGAAGATATGTTAAGTAGGTTGGGCCTATACTCATTGAAGTTCAGAGAATAAAGGGTAATTTTATCGAAACAGATAAGATAATGAGGGGGCTCGACAAGGTGGATGCAGAGATGATAGTTCCACTCAGGGGAAACTAAAACTAGGGCACATCGACTCAGAATAAGGGGTCACCCATTTAAAAGTGAGATGAGGAGGAATCTCTTCTCTCAGAGGGATGAAAATCCGTGGAATTCTCTGCCCCAGAGAGCCAAGGAGGCTGGATCATTGAATATATTTAAGGTGGAGATAAGACAGAATTTTGATCGATAAGGGAGTAAAGGGTTATGGGGAGCGGGCAGGGAAGTGGAGCTGAGTCCATGATCGGATCAGCCATGATCTTATTAAATGGTGGAGCAGGCACCACAGGTTGGGGTTGAGTAATATTAATTTTATTAGGTTGATATTCTAGAGTCTTAAAAGGTTACATGGGGCGAGGAAGGAAAATGTTGTAAAGGAAATGCATGTGGTGTGCGAAATGAATAGCTTGGAGGACTGATTGGCCTTTCCCAGTTGCATATTTTCTTACATCTGGTAACACATTCCAGCCTATTCATTATCCGGGCTGTGTGCTATCCAGTATTGGCCATTGGTACTTTCACACCATACGAAAGCAAAATATTGCGGATGCTGGAATATAAAATGCTGAAAATCTCAGCAGGTCAGGCAGCATCTGTGGAGAGAAAAACACAGAATTAATGTTTCAGGTCAGTTCTGACGAAGGGTCATCGAACTGAAACGTTAATTCTTTTTTTCTCTCCACAGAGGCTGCCCGGTCTACTAAGATTTCCAGCATTTTCTGTTTTTACTGTCGCACCATGTTGCGAGATGTTCTCCAGGCTCTATCTGTCTAATCAGGTGGATGTTAAAAATTCGATGACATTACTCAAACCAACGCATTAAATTCTCCCCGTGACCTGGCCAATGTTCCTGCCCCAATCAATGGGGTAGAAATTCCGACGTCTTGGGCCCGTAAGATGTTTCTACGGACCCGGAAGGCATCAGAAAAGCTGGCTTTCTGCACGCAATGCGCATGCGCTGAAAACTGGCTTTTCTGATCTGTCAAGCAGGAGCTTTACCGATCCTCCGTATCTCGGGAGCGAGGACATTTCTTGGGCAAGATTGCAGGATTTACGCATATCTTGCCCAGCAAATGTCCTCAAAACTCTTGCGCCTGATAAAAGCAAGCGCATAGCCTACTGTTACAGGCGCAAGTCTTTTAAAACAAACAAAACACGATAAAATTAAATTATAAACACATTTTGTTAAAAACCCTCCCCACCATGGCAAGTTTATTTTTAAACATGATTTTAAAAACTTTAATTGGGAAAATATCTTATTTGTATAAGGCATAATAACTAATTTCAATTAATTTTAAATATGTGTGGTCTGTTTTTTTATTTTTTTAATTATTTTGTGTGTTTTGTTCCCATTAATAGCACTGAGAACTCGTAGATACGTGAGTCTCAGTGCTATTAATGGGAACCTGTGAAATACTTACCTGATTGGCTGAGCAGTCACATGTGACTGCATCTACTGCGTGGGAACCCGCTGAGCGGGAGCGCACTTCACAGCGCAGGAAGAGACGGCCTCCCCACCGGAATCCAGAACGCCTCCTAGATCACCAGTTAAAGGGGAGTGCACGCTGCCGACTGCATCGAGGAGATGGGGCCACCACTACACCACCAGGGGGGGGGGCGGGATGCCATGGCAGCAGCCTGGCACAAAAGCAGGTGGGCAAGGCCATTTTTCAAAATGTCGGTGCCACACTGCCCCTTTAATTCTTACATTACGAGCAGACTGAAGCCCGGTTGGCGATCCACGACGCTGGCGTGGATATCGCCCACGACAGCCACACGTGGTGCTACTGAATTTTCGCTCCGGGGCGCTACTGGTTAGCGCCTCCACTAACTCCCATGGAATTTCACGGGGGTCAGTAGTGGCCCCACGTGAGAAGTCCTTAGCGCCCATGGGAGGTGCAGACGACGCAAATCTCTCCCTTAAGGATTTATAAAGTTGACACAAATGTGGCAAAACAGGGCAATCAGGAAAGTTCTGCAGAAAGTGCGCACGGACAGGACAGCCGTCTGGGGCAAAGAATTCCAAAGATTCACAAGCCTGAGTGAAGACATTTCTCCTCATCTCAGTCCTAAATGGCCGAGCCCTTACCCAAACAGCCCCCTAGTTCTAGACTCTCCAGCCAGGAGAAACATCCTCCCAGCATCTACCCAATCAAGCTCCCTCAGAATCTTATCACCTCTCATTCTTCTAAACTCCAGAGCGTATATGCCCAATCTACTCAATCTCTCCTCATAGGACAACCCTCCCATCTCTGGAATCAATCTAGTGAACCTTCATTGCACCCCCTCCAAGGCATGTATGCCCTTCCTTCGGTATGGAGACCAAAACTGTACACAGTACTCCAGGTGTGATCTCATCAAAGCCCTGTATAAATGCAAGATTTCCTTAGTCTTGTACTCCAATCCCCTTGTAGTAACAGCCAACATACCATTTGCCTTCCTATTTGCTTGCTGTACCTGCATGTTAGCTTTCTGTGTTGCATGTACAGGACAACCAAATCTCTCTGAACACCAACATTTAATAGTTTCTCACCATTTAAAAATATATTGTTTTTCTATACTTCCTACCAAACACTTCCCCACATTATACTCCATCTGCCACCTTCTTTCCCACTCACTCATCCTGTCCATATCCCTTTGCAGGCTCTTTGTGTCTTCCTCACAACTTACTTTCCCACCTAGCTTTGTATCGTCAGCAAAAATGGATACACTCGGTCCCTTCACCCGAGTCATTAATATAGATTGTAAATAGCTGAGGCCCCAGCATTAATCCTTGCGGCACCCCATTAGTAATAGTCTGCCAACCTGAAAATGACCCGTTTATTCCGACTCTGTTTTCTGTCCGTTAACCAATCCTCTATCCATGCTAATATATTATCTGCAACCCCATGAACTCTTATCTTGTTCAACAATCTTTTGTGTGGCACCTTATCAAATGCCCTTTGAATATTCAAATATACTATATCCACTGGTTCCCCTTAATCTACCCTGCTCGTTACATCTTAGCAACACCGAATTGCAAATGTAGAGCGGGGAGAAGAGAAGAAATTTCCTCTTCTAATTTCTACTAAAATTCTAATAATGTATTTAACTCATATTTATAATTTTGCCACAAGAAAGAAAGACTTGCATTTATAAGAACATAAGAACATAAGAAATAGGAGCAGGAACAGGCCGTACGGCCCCTCGAGCCAGCTCCGTCATTTAATACGATCAAGGCTGATCCGATCATGGACTCCGGTCCACTTCCCTGCCCGTTCTCCATAACCCTTTATCATTTGAATAAATTTATAACAGAAATAGACAATTTCTTAATGTCCCAGCTTCCACAGCTCTCTGAGGCAGCAAATTCCACATATCCATAACCATCTTGAGAAGAAATCCACCTTGTCAAGCCCCCTCATAATCTTATACATTTCAATAAGATCGCCTATCATTCTTCTGAATTCCAATGAGTAGTGGCCCAACCTACTCAACCTTTCCTCATAAGTCAACCACCTCATCTCCAGAATCAACCTTGTGAGCCTTCTCTAAACTGCCTCCAAAGCAAGTATATCCTTTCGCAAATATGGAAATCAAATCTGCATGCAGTATTTAAGGTGTGGCATCACCAATAGCCTGTAAGCAGTATTCCAGGTGTGGTCTCACCAATACCCTGTATAACTGTAGCAAAACTTCCCTGCTTTTATACTCCATCCTCTTTGCAATAAAGACCAAGATTCCATTGGCCTTCCTGATCACTTGCTGTACCTGCATACTAACCGTTTGTGTTTCATGCACAAGTACCCCCAGGTCCCGCTGCGCTGCAGCACTTTGCAATCTTTCTCCACTTAAATAATAACTTGCTCTTTGTTTTTTTCTGCCAAAGTGCATGATCTCACACATTCCAACATTATACTCCATCTGCAAATTTTTGCCCACTTAGCCTTTCTATATCCTTTTGCAGATTGTGTGTGTCTTCCTCACACATTGCTTTTCAATATAGATTGTAAATAGTTAGGATCCCAGCACTGCTCCCTGCGGCACCCCACTGGTTACTGATTGCCAACTCGAGAATGAACCATTTATCCCGACTCTCTTGTTTTGTTAGTTAGACAATCCTCTATCCATGCTAATATATTACCCCCAACCCTGTGAACTTTTATCTTGTGCAGTAACCTTTTATGTGGCACCTTGTCACATGCCTTCTGGAAGTCCAAATACACCACATCCACTGGTTCCCCTTTATCTACCCTGTTCATTACATCCTTAAAAAATTCCAGCAAATTTGTCAATCATAACTTCCCCACTTCCCAATCTTCTGTCCTCCCACTAGTTTTGGCCACATTGGATGCCCTTGTTTTTGATTGGACACTGTCCTTTATTTCTTTAGTTAGCCACGGATGGCTATCTTTTCTCTTATACCCTTTCCTCCTCACTGGAGTATATTTTTCTTGAGAGTTGTGAAATATCTCCTTAAATAGAAATTCCAATATCCCAGATAATGGGGCCAGAGTTCCAAAGATTTCTGAAGGTCTCCACATCAAAGCAAAATCAAAAGATGATGTTCATGGGATTGAATCGGAAATTGAGACCAAACCTTTAAAAGATGAAGTAGAAAAACATGGGCATAATGAGAACGAAAACGTGAAAGTTGGAGATAGGGGTATATCAACCGTCCTACACTTTAATTTATTTTCCCCGTCCACTTTACCCAACTCTACCCTCATACTTTCATAGTCTCCTTTATTTGAGCTTAGTACGTTGGTTAGAGATCCAACTTTCTCACCCTCCATCTGAATTTGAAATTCAATCATGCTACGATCACTAAGAGATTGTTTATTAATCTTGTCTCATTACACAGGACCAGATCTAAGATAGCCTGCCCCCTGGTTGGTTCCGTTACATACTGTTCCAGGAACCCGTCCCTTATGCACTCTATGAACTCCTCCTCAAGGCTACTCTGACCATATTGATTGGACAAATCAAATTGGAGGTTAAAATCACCCATGATTATTGCTGTTCCCTTTTTACAAGCCCCCACTATTGCCTGGTTTATGCTCCGACCAACAGAGTTGCTACTGATAGGGGGCCTATAGAGTACGCCCACCAGTGACTTTTTCCCCTTATTATTCCTGATCTCCACCCCACTGTTTCAACATCCTGATCATTTGAGCCAATATCATTTCTCACTATTGCAGTGAGAATATAGCGCCTTGTATTGCACCTTTCACGACCACTGGACGTCCCAAAGTGCTTTGCAGCCAATGAAGTACTTTATGAAGTGTAGTCACTGTTGTAATGTAGGAAACGTGGCAGCCAATTTGCGCACAGCAAACTCCCACAATAGCAATGTGATAATGACCACATAATCTGTTTGTGACGTCGATTAAGGGATAGGTATTGGCCAGAACACTGGGGATAACGCCCCTGTTCTTCTTCAAAATGCGCCATGGAATCTTTTGCATGCAGTTTTGCTGACGATACAAAGCTAAGTGAAAAGTAAGTTGTGAGGAAGACACACAGAGCCTGCAACGGGATAGAAGACAGGTTAAGCGAGTGGGGAAGAAGGTGGCAGATGGAGTATAATATGGGGAAATGTGATGTTATCCACTTTGGTAGGAAGAATAGAAAAATAATACTTTTTTAAAAATAGTGAGATACTATTAAATGATAGAGTAGATGGGGCCTCGATTTAACTTCTCATTTGAAAGATGGCACCTCCGACAGTGCAGCACCCCCTCAGGACTGCACCGGAGAGTCAGACTTGTGCTCAAGTCTCTGGAGTGGGACTTGAACCCACAGCCTTCTGACAGAGGCGAGGTGTTACCCACTGTGCCACTGGCTGGCACAAGTAGGCAATAGAGTAAATACTCACCTACCACTACCAACTATTAAGCGTCTTTTACCTGCAGCAGTTTCCTACATTAATTTATACTTCCATTGAGAACCCAGTCTATGTTAACGGTGCCTACACTTACAGGCACAATGGAGCACACAAGCTAGTACATCTATTAAATGCTTGATAATACTACACATATCTGGACTATGAGTATGCCTTTAAACTAAGGTGCTGTCTGCCTGCTTCTGTGGCTCAGGCGCATGTTTAAAAATCCCACAGCAGCACTTGTAAAAGAAAAGAAGAGGAAGCACTCCTGTCGTGCAAGCCGACAGGCCTCTCTGAGCCGATACCACCAAACAAACGCAGCTCACTCAACTGGTCGCACGTTTGGCTGCTGGTCATGGGATCTTGCTATTCGGAAAATGGCTGCTACGTTTACACTGGAAAACTAACTTGTTGTGCGATATATGTGCAAGTCGTTCTCTCTCTGTTGATTGCCCTCCTCAAGTTTACATGGCTTTGGTACAGGATTGCATCCGTGATTGGCTGCACAGGAAATTAAGCTTGATGCTACTGTGAGCATATCAATTTTTCGCTGTCAGGTTGACGTCGACTCCCCATTAAATGTTCTGAATGAATGGTGTGTGCTATGATGTGCTCGTTGCCAGCAATCAGCAGGCATCATTCTAATCTGGCACGGCACCAGATCATTGTATCTTGTTGTGCACAGCATTATGTAAGTGCTGGAAAACTTGGAAGAGTTTGCAATCTTACCCTGAGGCTTTACGCTGTACAACGACGGGTCAATTATTGGTACGCTCTGCGGCACTGTCTGCATTATCGGAGTGTTGGGCAAGACTGCAAAAAGAGTAAAGGGAAAGTATTGGGGGGAAAAAAAAAAGAACACGTGAGATTCAAATGCTGCAATAACAGAAAGGTGGGGTTTCACTACCAGGAGAGGCCCAGCAGAAATTTCTGCCTGCTCTCACTAAAAAGTCACCGATTACTCAGCGGTGGCTCTTTAGTGATGTTTAAATGGGACTGGAGTTCACAATTTAATTAAATTACACCACCTGTGCAGTCTCCAAGTGGCAATTTGGCCAGCTCGTGTTACTAATGTCCCTGGAAGTCACTTTCATTTTTCAAATGTAATGTAACCCCCGTGAAAGCGTTTATCGATTACACAAAGACATGCTATTCAGTCTGACAAGATTTCCCAAAGATATTTAAAAAAACATACACACAAGATCACATACTCCCTTCAAAATCATTGTTTAGCATTTACAACATAACGTTCCTTACTGCAAGCATGGGGGGGGGCTTGTTAATATGTTGGTACCACTTATTAAAACTCAAAGGGAGACATAGCATGGAGCAATGCAGCAGGACGCACAACCTTTCTTCACAATCTTGCTAGAACTGACAGCAGTCAAGACAATATAAAGTCACTTACCACCCATCTGACCATGGCAAACAGTAACTAGTAGGGTGCCACAGGGATCAGTGCTGGGGCCCCAACTATTTACAATCTATATTAATGATTGGATGAAGGGATCAAGGGATCGAGTGTAATGTAGCCAAGTTTGCTGATGATACAAAGATGGGTGGGAAAGTAAGTTGTGAGAAGCATGAAAAAAATCTGCAAAGGGATATAGACAAGCTAAGTGAGTGGACAAACATTTGGCAGATGGAGTATAATGTGGGAAAATGTGAGGTTATCCACTTGGCAGGAAAAATAAAAAAAACGAATTATCTAAATGGAGATAACTTACAAAATGCTGCAGTACAGAGGGACCTGGGGGTCCTTGTACATGAAACACAAAATGTTAGTATGCAAATACAGCAAGTAATCAGGAAGGCAATGGAATGTTGGCCTTTATTGCAAGGGGGATGGAGTATAAAAGCAGAGAAGTCCTGCTACAACTGTACAGGGTATTGGTGAGACCACACCTAGAGTAGTGTGTGCAGTTTTGGTGTCCTTATTTAAGGAGGGATATACTTGCATTGGAGGCTGTTCAGAGAAGGTTCATGAGGTTGATTCCAGAGATGAAGGGGTTGACTTAGGAAGAAAGGCTGAGCAGGCTAGGCCTATACTCATTGGAGTTTAGAAGAATGAGAGGTGATCTTATTGAAACATACAAGATACTGAGGGGGCTCGACAAGGTAGACGCAGAGAGGATGTTTCCCCTCATGGGGGAATCTAGAACTAGGAGGCATAGTTTCAGAATAAGGGGTCGGCCATTTAGAACAGCGATGAGGAGGAATTTCTTCTCTCAGAGGGTTGTAAATCTATGGAATTCTCTGCCCCAGAGAGCTGTGGAGACTGGGTCACTGAATATAGTTAAGGTGGAGATAGACATATTTTTGAGCGATAAGGGAGTGGACAGGGATGCGGAGCTGAGTCCATGATCAGATCAGCCATGATCTTATTGAATGGCGGAGCAGGCTCGAGGGGCCAAATGGCCTACTCCTGCTCCTATTTCTTATGTTGTTATGTACATGGAGAACATATTGAAAGAATAAAGTCCAGGGCCTGAAACTTGTGTGCAATGCTGGGTCTCCCACTGTACTCTCTCTCCTCAGTATGAAGCTAGAACTGTGACAATGAAAATGATAATCCAATAGGAATTAAAAAATGTTTTTGTGATTCAAAGGTTAATTTGCTTAAACTTTATCTTTTTTCTCAATTGGGTCTCAATTTCCCATGCACAATTTGCAACTAATGGGGGATAACCTGGATCCAGTAATACGGCTAAAAAAATCCATCTGCCTGGCAGTGACTTACCAGTTGTGCTTCCTCCCTCGTGAGGAAATATTGTAGCCGAAACTGGTAACTGAGTGCATGAGGGGAACATGGCTTAAATACACACCTGACCACTCTGTGAAGTCAGGAAGTTGTGAAACCAAGGGCACAGCATGGATTACAGGAACTATTACACATTAGAAGTCGGTTGCTAAAGTTAGCATGCATTTCAGTCACGCACACCAGAAGACCAACGGTTCAGTTCAGTGCTGACTTCGCTGGGATGAGTATGAAGGTGCTACAACCACCCCAGGATGTGCAAGGGGACAATTGGCCAGTGGTCCCTCTCTTGATCACTACCCACCGGAAAGTGCGTGTGTGGGGGTGTTGGGTCAAGAAAAGATTGAGCTCAGTTTTGATGTACATGTGTTTCAATAGGTTACCAACACTCAATTGTCCAACAATGTACATTTATATAGTGCCTTTAATGTAGTAATACGTCCCCAAACACTTCACAGGAGCGTATTCAAAATGTTTTTGACACCGAGCCATGAGGAAATATCAGGACAGGTAGGTTTTAAGAACATAAGAAATAGGAGGAGTAGGTCCCTCGAGCCTGTTCCGCCATTCAATAAGATCATGGCTGATCTGATCATGGACTCAGCTCCACTTCCCTGCCTGCTGGCCATAACCCTTTATTCCCTTATCGCTCAAAAATCTGTCCATCTCCACCTTAAATATATTCAATGACCCAGCCTCCATGGCTCTCTGGGGCAGAGAATTCCGCAGATTTACAACCGAGAAGAAATTCCTCCTCATTTCAGTTTTAAATGGGCGGCCCCTTATTCTGAGACTATGTCCCCTAGTTTAGTTTCCCCTATGAGTGAAAATATCCTCTCTGCATCCATCTTGCCGAGCCCCCTCATTATCTTATACGTTTCAATAAGATCACCTCTCATTCTTCTGAACTCCAATGAGTATAGGCCCAACCTACCTTCATAAGTCAACCCTCTCATCTCCGGAATCAACCTAGTGAACCTTCTCTGAACAGCCTTCAATGCAAGTATATCCTTCCTTAAATATAGAGACCAAAACTGTATGCAGTACTCTAGGCGTGGCCTCACCAATACCCTGTACAGTTGTAGCAGGACTTCCCTACCTTTATACTCTATCCCCCTTACAATAAAGGCCAACATTCCATTTGCCTTCCTGATTAATTTGTGTTTCATGCACAAGGACCCCCAGGTCCCTTTGTACTGCAGCACTTTGCAATTTTATTCCATTTAAATTATAATTTGCTTTTCTATATTTCTGCCAAAGTGGATAACCTCACATTTTCCCAAATTATACTCCATCTGGCAAATTTTTGCCCACTCACTTAGCCTCTCTATATCCCTTTGCAGATTTCTTGTGTCCGCCTCACAATTTGGTTTCCCACCCATCTTTCTATCAGCAGCAAACTTGGCTACATTACACTCGGTCCCTTCATCCAAGTCATTAATATAGATTGTAAATAGTTGAGGCCCCAGCAACGATCCCTGCAGCACCCCACTCGTTACTGTTTGCCAACCGGAAAATGACCCATTTATCCCAATTCTGTTTTCTGTTAGTTAACCAATCCTCAATCCATGTTAATATATTACCCCAAACCCTGTGAACTTTTATCTTGTGCAGTAACCTTTTATGTGGCACCTTATCAAATGCCTTCTGGAAATATGCTTTGTCCAATCAATATTGAAGCTTCAAATCGCCCATGATTATTGCCGTTCCTTTATTACAAGTCTCCATTATTTCTTGATTTCTACTCCGTCCAACAGTGTAGCTGCTGTTAGGGGGCTTATAGACTATGCCCACCAGTGACTTTTTCCTCTTATTATTTCTTATCTCCACCCAAGTTGATTCAAGATCTTGATCTTCTGAGCCAATATAATTTCGCACTAACGCACTGATCTCATCCTTTATTAACAGAACTACCCCACTTCCTTTTCCTTTTCGTCTGTCCTTCCGAATTGTCAAATACCCTTGAATCTTTAAGTTCGCAGCCTTGGTCAGCTTGCAACCAAGTCTCTATAATGGCTATCATACCCATTTGTACCTTCAACTCCTCATCTTTGTTACGAATGTTGCGTGCATTCAGATAGAGCTTTTAAATTTGTTTTTTTAAAACTATTTTTTCCTGCTTTGATCCCACTTCTGATACACTTATGTTTATACATTCTGTCCCTTCCTGTCACACTGGTGCACTGCTCTATTGCCTTCTCCTTATTCTTTGACTTTTTAAATTTCCGCTCACCTGAATCCTCCCCCCCCACTAATTAGCTTATAGCCCTAATTAAAGCCCTAGTTTAAGGAGCATCTTAAAAGGAGGAGAGAGAGGGGTAGGGAGGCAAAATCGTTTAAGGAGGGAATTCCAGAGCCTGGGACCGAGGCAGCTGAAGGCACGGCCGCCAATGGCGGATCGAAGAAAATCGAAGTTGCACAAGAGTCCAGAATTGGAGGTGCGCAGGCATCTTGGAGGGTTGTAGGGCTGGAGGGGGTTACAGAGATAGGGAGGGGCGAAGCCATGGAGGAACTTGAATATATGAGGATGAGAATTTTTTTAATTGAGGCATTCGGGACCGGAACCAATGTGGATCAGCGAGCACAAGGGTGATGGATGAACGGGGCTTGGGGCGGGTTAGGATACGGACAGCAGAGTCTTGGACAAATTCACACATGAAGATGGTATTGGAGGGCAATCCATGTTTGCAGAACTGGACTCCAAGTTAAGAAAAATTAAAGTCCAGGATGCTGTTATTTTTACTCGTACATCTCTGGGTCGCAGTACATCGATGCTGTGCGAAGTCAAAGGATAAGACTTGAGTTATACTTGCAAGTTCTGCCTCCCTCTCTCCCCCAAATCTGACAAGCTCTTGTTCCAGAGTTGAGATTTTTAAAATAAATGGAGAATTGGTGGAACAGCAGGACTCGTGACTTTAACATGGTGGTTTCAGTTCCCTTTACTGGTTAATTTTCATTTTTTTGAATAGGTCAGTGAATCAACAGGTTATAACCACAAACAACTGCAGCAAGGAGGTCTTGCACTAAAATGAACTCCAAACGGGTGCTGGGAGCACAAACGTTTTGAGAACTCATACCGGGATGTGAAAGGGAAAGTCATATGCTTCCATAGCCAAAACAAGCTGGACTAACCCAGGTTCACCAAGCCATTAACTGCATTTCAACTTGTGCCTAAAGTTCAAACTAGTTCTGTTGTTCAGGGCTGAAGCAGTTTCATCTAACGAACTTGCAAATTCAGTTCAAAAATGTACCAGCTATGTCTTGAGAAGGTCAGCCTTTCAATGACACCAGGGTGCCGCATCCTATATAAACCCTATTAATGTCAAAGGCTCGTGTTGTACCTTCACGTTGGAGACTGATAGGATCATTAGCGATGTGAGACACTGCCAATTTCTAGCTGCTCTGCTGGGAGGTTCCGCATTGCGTAACGTGATCTGCAATGTTGGAACAAAATTTGTTTCAATCTTCCGACTAAAGGGGATGCCAGCTAAAACTTCCCTCCTGAAATTGTTCCAATCGGCTTCCAACATATGGCCAAACACTTGTGTTTGAGATTCCTTTCAAGATCTCAATGAAAAGCCAGAATAGGAGAGGCTCAAATTGTCCAAGTGATGGCTTGTTGGTTTTCTTTCGGATGATTGGGGGCTGGGGGTGGGGGGGGGGGGGGAAAATGAGCTAATGCTAGATCTCAGGAAGCATGCGTCCAATTGCAAATGGAGAATCCAGTATAGCCATGGCTGTCTGTCATATTCACTTATTAGCCAATGCTTATGGCGACAACGGAAGCCCCAAAGAGAAGAATGCTGCACCTGCGAAATACATGATGCAACTTCCTCCTTGCTTAAGAAGAAGTTGAAAACAGAATCAGTAGCAGACTCTTTTTAAAAAAAAAAAAGGTTTCGTCTCTTCTAAGAATATTTTTGTACGAAGGAGTTCCCAGCCCACGTTTTGAACATGGGGCAACTCCACCACCGACTCAGACCACTGGCAAGGACAAGCACGGTCACATCAACTATCACCTGTACTCAGAGGCCGGGTCCCACATTGGATAGGAGAGGCATTGAGGCACCACCTTTCAGTATTGTGCAATGTCTCGTGGCTAATTTGTTTCATTGTGCTCATGAAAATACAGTGCAATGAAACAAATTGGCCACAAGACATTACACAATACTGGCCATTTGCAAATATCACACAGACATAATTAAATAAGTAATACTGCTTAATTGGCAACCTGCCGAGAGAGTTCTGCCAATTCAGTTTTTTGCTGTTGTTTCATCTTGCAGCTAATTTGACAGAATTCAGCAGGGATGTTAATTTATTTTAATTATTTGGGGATAATTCCCCTATGTGTGTTTTTACAAAATTTTATTCTGACAAGAAAAATTAAAAAGTCTTGCACAAGAATAAAAGGCGCCTGGTGTTGGAGTAAACAGAGATTAAGGCAAAAGGCCAGTTCTATTAGCTTTAGATGACCTATTCATACAGTTCAGGTAGTGTGCCAGTCTTGGCACAGTTGGTAGCACTCTCACCTGAGTCAGAGTACAAGCCCTACTCCAGAGACTTGAGCACATAATCTAGCCTGCCTCCAGTGTAGCACCAGTGAGATATTAAAGCAAGACTCCGTGTCTGCCCTCACAGGTGGGCATAGCAGATTCCACAGCACTATTCAAAGAATAGCAGTGGAGTTCTCCCAGTGTCCTACCTAGCATTTATATCAAACCCACTAAAACAGATTATCTGGTCATTTATTTCATTGCTGCTAATGGGACCTTGCTGTGCACAAACTGGCTGGTGCTTACTAACGTTACAGAAAGTACTGAGTTAGCTGTGAATCACTTTGGAGAGGTCTAAAAGATGTGAAAGGTACGACATCAGTGAAAGTTCTTCTTTCATTATGGGCATCAGTAGAGAGCTGGATGAAATGCCCCTTTAAGAACTCTTGCTGCACCTCTTGATACAAATTTCTCAGAATATGAATATAACAAGGGCCTTGGTGCCCACTCAGCAGAAGAGTGCGTCATTTCAATATTCTATTACGGCCGAACACTACGGACTGCAAAGTGAAGTAAAGACACACGAGGCATTGTCTGTGTGAATGACCTAGTCTGAGAAATATGACTCTTTTGTGATAGCTTGCAATGCATTGTAGAAAGTCGACTGCTATCTTCATAGGGTTAACATGACTTCTAGTAGGATAGTGCTAGCTGTGGGAGTAGGGAGGAGGGAAGGAGAGGGAAAACTCAATACTGTCTGCTGCTCAATTCAAAGTCACACAAATTCAAATTCTCCGACAATTCACTTTAAAAAAAAAGTGTTGCATTCCCATTTTGCTGTTGTTTACTTCAAACTGACCAATTTCTTAGTGCAAAAAAACAAGTTTGAATCCTCAGAAGATTTGGTCAATCAGTTTACCCATTTAAACAAGGGCAGTGTAAAGTAAAAGCTGGAATGAATGTCCCAGTTCTGATAACATAACAGACTGCTGACAGATGGGGATGATTACTGCATAGATTTTCAAACATCAGATTTCCGAATTCTGCTGATTTACAAACCAGCAAAGTTGTCTGCACCCTCAGCATGTAGTGAAGGCTTCACTCACCTAAAGTTTCCCTTCAATAAGTATCCGTTATTGTTCAATTAGCCTTCTATTAGAAGGAATCTAGTTTTCATCTCATTATTTCTATTGCGGTACAATAATAACACATGTTGTCCGCTACTGTGGAAATTAGGATGGGGGGGGAATGGGGGGAGGTTCCCCAGGGGTGTGAGTGTTGATGGTGGTTCTGAGAGATTGCGTCAGTATTTCTGGGATGTCCCCTGGAGTGCATCAAGTTTTGCAGGAGGGTCCTTTATCATGCAGCAAAGTGCAGCAGAGCACATACATATGTGAAAAAAAAACAGTGGAAGGATCTGGTTATAAATGTGATAAACTTAAAGGGGCCAAGTTTCAGCCCGAGTTGCTCGTGTTTTTTCGAAGCAACTGGTTTAGAATGGAGTAATTAGAAATTGCAATTCTCGGCATTTAGTTTGCTCCAGTTCTAGTCAGTTAGAACAGTTTCAGTTTGGAACAGATGTTTTTTTTCCCACTTACGGCCATTTTGAAAGTTTAGGCAGTGAAAACATACTCCATTCTAAGTTAGTTTGGAGCAAGTGTAGATTTTTGTACGCTCAGAAAAACCTTGCCTACACTTAGAAAATCAGGCGTAGGTTACAAATCAGGCGTAGGGAATGGGGTGGGGGGGGCGGGGGGGGGAGGGCAGGGGTTTAAAGGGAAGTTTACAACATTAAACACTTCAATTTTACAAATAGAGCCATCATCAATTGTAAATGATAAATACATCAATAAATCAATCAAAAAAAATTAATTAAAAAATCAATAAATAACACATTTTCTACTTACCAACTGCAGCACCGGGAGCCCTGCAACAGCGTGCTGGGACGCCCCCCAGCCCCAGTGTGTCTCTGTCTGTGTTTCTGAGGGCGAAGGGGGAAGGGAGGGCGAAGGGGGAAGGGAGGGCGAAGGGGGAAGGGAGGGCGAAGGGGGAAGGGAGGGCGAAGGGGGAAGGGAGGGCGAAGGGGGAAGGGAGGGCGAAGGGGGAAGGGAGAAGGGAGGGCGAAGGGGGAAGGGAGAAGGGAGGGCGAAGGGGGAAGGGAGAAGGGAGGGCGAAGGGGGAAGGGAGAAGGGAGGGCGAAGGGGGAAGGGAGAAGGGAGGGCGAAGGGGGAAGGGAGAAGGGAGGGCGAAGGGGGAAGGGAGAAGGGAGGGCGAAGGGGGAAGGGAGAAGGGAGGGCGAAGGGGGAAGGGAGAAGGGAGGGCGAAGGGGGAAGGGAGAAGGGAGGGCGAAGGGGGAAGGGAGAAGGGAGGGCGAAGGGGGAAGGGAGGGCGAAGGGAGAAGGGAGGGCGAAGGGAGAAGGGAGGGCGAAGGGAGAAGGGAGGGCGAAGGGGGAAGGGAGGGCGAAGGGGGAAGGGAGGGCGAAGGGGGAAGGGAGGGCGAAGGGGGAAGGGAGGGCGAAGGGGGAAGGGAGGGCGAAGGGGGAAGGGAGGGCGAAGGGGGAAGGGAGGGCGAAGGGGGAAGGGAGGGCGAAGGGGGAAGGGAGGGCGAAGGGGGAAGGGAGGGCGAAGGGGGAAGGGAGGGCGAAGGGGGAAGGGAGGGCGAAGGGGGAAGGGAGGGCGAAGGGGGAAGGGAGGGCGAAGGGGGAAGGGAGGGCGAAGGGGGAAGGGAGGGCGAAGGGGGAAGGGAGGGCGAAGGGGGAAGGGAGGGCGAAGGGAGAAGGGAGGGCGAAGGGGGAAGGGAGGGCGAAGGGGGAAGGGAGGGCGAAGGGGGAAGGGAGGGCGAAGGGGGAAGGGAGGGCGAAGGGGGAAGGGAGGGCGAAGGGGGAAGGGAGGGCGAAGGGGGAAGGGAGGGCGAAGGGGGAAGGGAGGGCGAAGGGGGAAGGGAGGGCGAAGGGGAGAAGGGAGGGCGAAGGGGGAAGGGAGGGCGAAGGGGGAAGGGAGGGCGAAGGGGGAAGGGAGGGCGAAGGGGGAAGGGAGGGCGAAGGGGGAAGGGAGGGCGAAGGGGGAAGGGAGGGCGAAGGGGGAAGGGAGGGCGAAGGGGGAAGGGAGGGCGAAGGGGGAAGGGAGGGCGAAGGGGGAAGGGAGGGCGAAGGGGGAAGGGAGGGCGAAGGGGGAAGGGAGGGCGAAGGGGGAAGGGAGGGCGAAGGGGGAAGGGAGGGCGAAGGGGGAAGGGAGGGCGAAGGGGGAAGGGAGGGCGAAGGGGGAAGGGAGGGCGAAGGGGGAAGGGAGGGCGAAGGGGGAAGGGAGGGCGAAGGGGGAAGGGAGGGCGAAGGGAGAAGGGAGGGCGAAGGGAGAAGGGAGGGCGAAGGGAGAAGGGAGGGCGAAGGGAGAAGGGAGGGCGAAGGGAGAAGGGAGGGCGAAGGGAGGGCGAAGGGAGAAGGGAGGGCGAAGGGAGAAGGGAGGGAGAAGGGAGGGCGAAGGGAGAAGGGAGGGCGAAGGGAGAAGGGAGGGCGAAGGGAGAAGGGAGGGCGAAGGGGAGAAGGGAGGGCGAAGGGAGAAGGGAGGGCGAAGGGAGAAGGGAGGGCGAAGGGAGAAGGGAGGGCGAAGGGAGAAGGGAGGGCGAAGGGAGAAGGGAGGGCGAAGGGAGAAGGGAGGGCGAAGGGAGAAGGGAGGGCGAAGGGAGAAGGGAGGGCGAAGGGAGAAGGGAGGGCGAAGGGAGAAGGGAGGGCGAAGGGAGAAGGGAGGGCGAAGGGAGAAGGGAGGGCGAAGGGAGAAGGGAGGGCGAAGGGAGAAGGGAGGGCGAAGGGAGAAGGGAGGGCGAAGGGACAAGGGAGGGCGAAGGGAGAAGGGAGGGCGAAGGGAGAAGGGAGGGCGAAGGGAGAAGGTGGGGCGAAGGGAGAAGGGAGGGCGAAGGGAGAAGGGAGGGCGAAGGGAGAAGGGAGGGCGAAGGGAGAAGGGAGGGCGAAGGGAGAAGGGAGGGCGAAGGGAGAAGGGAGGGCGAAGGGAGAAGGGAGGGCGAAGGGAGAAGAGAGGGAGAAGGGAGGGCGAAGGGAGGGAGAAGGGAGAAGGGAGGGGGAAGGGAGAAGGGAGGGGGGGGAAGAAAGCAGGGGGGGGGAAGAAAGCAGGGGGGGGGAAGGGGGAAGAAAGCAGGGGGGGGGAAGAAGCAGGGGGGGGAAGAAAGCAGGGGGGGGGGGGAAGAAAGCAGGGGGGGGGAAGAAGAAAGCAGGGGGGGGGGTTTGCCGGACGAAAGCCGGGGGGGGGGGGACAGACCCGCGCAGGGGGGGGGGGGGGCGGGTGTTGGGGCAAAAGGGGGGGGGGGGGGGGGGAAGAAAGCAGGGGGGGGGGGGGAAGAAAGCAGGGGGGGGGAAGAAAGCAGGGGGGGGGGGAAGAAAGCAGGGGGGGGGAAGAAAGCAGGGGGGGGGAAGAAAGCAGGGGGGGGGAAGAAAGCAGGGGGGGGGAAGAAAGCAGGGGGGGGGAAGAAAGCAGGGGGGGGGAAGAAAGCAGGGGGGGGGAAGAAAGCAGGGGGGGGGAAGAAAGCAGGGGGGGGGAAGAAAGCGGGGGGGGAGGGGAAGAAAGCGGGGGGGGAGGGGAAGAAAGCGGGGGGGGGAGGGGAAGAAAGCGGGGGGGGAGGGGAAGAAAGCGGGGGGGGAGGGGAAGAAAGCGGGGGGGGAGGGGAAGAAAGCGGGGGGGGAGGGGAAGAAAGCGGGGGGGGAGGGGAAGAAAGCGGGGGGGGAAGGGGAAGAAAGCGGGGGGGGGGGAAGAAAGCGGGGGGGGAGGGGAAGAAAGCGGGGGGGGAGGGGAAGAAAGCGGGGGGGGAGGGGAAGAAAGCGGGGGGGAGGGGAAGAAAGCGGGGGGGGAAGGGGAAGAAAGCGGGGGGGGGGGAAGAAAGCGGGGGGGGGAGGGGAAGAAAGCGGGGGGGGAGGGGAAGAAAGCGGGGGGGGAGGGGAAGAAAGCGGGGGGGGAGGGGAAGAAAGCGGGGGGGGAGGGGAAGAAAGCGGGGGGGGAGGGGAAGAAAGCGGGGGGGGAGGGGAAGAAAGCGGGGGGGGAGGGGAAGAAAGCGGGGGGGGGAGGGGAAGAAAGCGGGGGGGGGAGGGGAAGAAAGCGGGGGGGGGAGGGGAAGAAAGCGGGGGGGGGGGAGGGGAAGAAAGCGGGGGGGGAGGGGAAGAAAGCGGGGGGGGGGAGGGGAAGAAAGCGGGGGGGGAGGGGAAGAAAGCGGGGGGGAGGGGAAGAAAGCGGGGGGGGAGGGGAAGAAAGCGGGGGGGGAGGGGAAGAAAGCGGGGGGGGAGGGGAAGAAAGCGGGGGGGGAGGGGAAGAAAGCGGGGGGGGGAGGGGAAGAAAGCGGGGGGGGAGGGGAAGAAAGCGGGGGGGGGAGGGGAAGAAAGCGGGGGGGGGGAGGGGAAGAAAGCGGGGGGGGGGGAGGGGAAGAAAGCGGGGGGGGGAGGGGAAGAAAGCGGGGGGGGGGAGGGGAAGAAAGCGGGGGGGGAGGGGAAGAAAGCGGGGGGGGGAGGGGAAGAAAGCGGGGGGGGGGAGGGGAAGAAAGCGGGGGGGGAGGGGAAGAAAGCGGGGGGGGGAGGGGAGGGGAAGAAAGCGGGGGGGGGAGGGGAGGGGAAGAAAGCGGGGGGGGGGGGAGGGGAAGAAAGCGGGGGGGGGAGGGGAAGAAAGCGGGGGGGAGGGGAAGAAAGCGGGGGGGGGGGGAGGGGAAGAAAGCGGGGGGGGGGGGAGGGGAAGAAAGCGGGGGGGGGGGGGAAGAAAGCGGGGGGGGAGGGGAAGAAAGCGGGGGGGAGGGGAAGAAAGCGGGGGGGAGGGGAAGAAAGCGGGGGGGGGAGGGGAAGAAAGCGGGGGGGGGGGAGGGGAAGAAAGCGGGGGGGGAGGGGAAGAAAGCGGGGGGGGGGGAGGGGAAGAAAGCGGGGGGGGAGGGGAAGAAAGCGGGGGGGGGAGGGGAAGAAAGCGGGGGGGGAGGGGAAGAAAGCGGGGGGGGAGGGGAAGAAAGCGGGGGGGAGGGGAAGAAAGCGGGGGGGGAGGGGAAGAAAGCGGGGGGGGAGGGGAAGAAAGCGGGGGGGGAGGGGAAGAAAGCGGGGGGGGAGGGGAAGAAAGCGGGGGGGGAGGGGAAGAAAGCGGGGGGGAGGGGAAGAAAGCGGGGGGGAGGGGAAGAAAGCGGGGGGGGAGGGGAAGAAAGCGGGGGGGGAGGGGAAGAAAGCGGGGGGGGAGGGGAAGAAAGCGGGGGGGGGAGGGGAAGAAAGCGGGGGGGGGGGGAGGGGAAGAAAGCCGGGGGGGGGGGGGAGGGGAAGAAAGCCGGGGGGGGGGGGGAGGGGAAGAAAGCCGGGGGGGGGGGGGGGGGGGGAGGGAAAGAAGGAGGGGAAGAAAGCGGGGGGGGAAGAAAGCGGGGGGGGGGGGGGGAAGAAAGCGGGGGGGGGAGAAGAAAGCAGGGGGGGGAGAAGAAAGCAGGGGGGGGAGAAGAAAGCAGGGGGGGGGGGAGGGGAAGAAAGCGGGGGGGGGGAGGGGAAGAAAGCGGGGGGGGAGGGGAAGAAAGCGGGGGGGGAAGAAAGCGGGGGGGGGGGGGAGAAAGCGGGGGGGGGGGAGAAAGCGGGGGGGGGGTGGGGAAGAAAGCAGGGGGGGGGGAAGGGGAGGGGGAGCGGGGGAGAAGGGAGGCTGAACGGGCCCGGTCCAGCCGGGCCTAAGACCTCGGGCGGGTCCCGCCCCCAGCACCGGAGTTAAAGGTCGGTGGCTGGGGGTCGGGTCAGGTCCTGGGGAGGGTGGGGAGCGGGAGTCGAGTCCAGGGCGGTTGGGGGTCTGTCGGGGAGCAGGGGTCGGGTCCGGGGTGAAGTCGAGTCGGGGGGGGGGGGGGGGGGGAAGAGAGGGAGAGTCGGGTCAGGGGGGCAGTCGGAACGGGAGCTGGGGGGGGGGGGGGTTTCAGAGAGCCAGCTGAAGGGAGGAAGCAGAAGCTGGGCGTGGGATGTGCAGCCTGATCCACGCCGCGCCAGTGAGCCCATTCGGCCAGGGCTCGGGGCTGCGTGCTTCGGGCTGCTCCCACACAGTTTTGGGCGCCTGGAGCTGCTGCACATGCGCGCCCACTGTAGCACGCCTCTGCAGAGGTCCCGGCACGGTTTTCAGCGCAGGGACCTGGCTCCGCCCCCCCACAGCTTGTGCTGAGCCGCGCCACGCCAAGCTCCAGAGGACCTGCAGGGAGCCGGAGAATCTGTAAGTATTTTTTAGGCGCACTATTGGCCGCGAAAAACAGGTGTCCAGGTCGGGGCTGCGCCAAAACCTGGACCCATTAATATTTTGAAAGACCTTTCTAGCTTTCAACCTGAATTTTTCCTTTTGATTCAAATACCTGTGGAAAAAACCTATCCCTTAAATCTCCAATGGCGATATAAAAGTGTTCCTTCATTTAAAGTATTACAGAAGGAATCTATTTGGCTAACTGTGCCTGCTCTCAAAGAGCTATTCACTTAGTCCCATTCATCTGCTCTCAGTCGTGGCTCAGTTGGTAGCATGCACATCTGTGCCTGACCACTTCCTCGTATCGCTCTCCATCCACATTCCCCTTTTACCGCAACCCCCAACCCTGCTTCTTTCTGTGTCCGCCCCTGGAAAAAAACTCTCTCCCAATTCTCTTACAACTGCACTTATGAAATACCAACTGTCCAGCTTTTGGCCCGCCATTCACCACAACATTTCAGCAGCAATCTGCTCAACCATATTCTCACCACCACCTTTGATGCCCTAGTCCCCATTAAAACAATTACTCTCTCACACCCTGGCCATTACCCATGGTAAAGCCCTCATCTCCGCTTCAACAACTCCAAGGGACGCAGACTTCAACGGATATGGTGGACAACTGATTTAGCCATCAGTGCCAGATCTGGCTGGATCACAAAGCATCATCGGGTTCTACTTGTCGGCCAAAATTGCTCACTACTCCAGAATCATTCTGGAATGCAAATATGACCCCGGCTACTATTCTCTACTGCCAACCGTTTTCTTAAACCCCTCTCCCCCGTCTCCTCCACACTCACCTGCAACAAATGCGAGGAGCTAATGGATTTCTTTGTCTCCAAGATTGAGACCATCCAATCAGCTGCCTCTGCCAGTTCCCTTCCTTCCTGCCCTAGCCCTGAACTTGCGTCTTTCTCCAGTTTCTCTCTGAGCTCCCTCTTGATCTCTCCATGCCCATCTTGTCCATGAGTCCCACTTCCTGTTCCCTCTACCCTATTCCCACTAAACCGCTGACCATACAACTTCCTTTTCTGACTCCCATGTTAGCCGACATTATTAAAGGTGCACTCTCTCTCCCCTCAGGTAGTGTCCCCCCTCTCCTTCAAATCTGCCGTCATCACCCCTCTCCTCAAAAAAACACTTCACTCTCTGTTCTTGACGACTGCCCCGTCTCCAACCTCCCTTTCCTCTCCAAAGTTTATGAATATGTCATCACCTCCCAAATCCGTGCCCATCTTTCCCGCAACCCCTCCAATCCAGTTGGAGTTGTTGAATCCCTCCAATCCATTTTCCGCCCCTGCCACAGTACCGAAACGGCTCGCATCAAAGTCCCAAATTACATCCTTTGTGACTGTGACAAAGGTAAACCATCCCTCCTCGTCCTCTCGACCCGTTTGCAGCCGTTGACACAGCTGACCACTCCATCCCCCTCCAAAGCCTCTCCACTATCGTCCAAGTTGGGTGGGACTGCACTCGCCTGGTTCTAGTCGTAGCCAGAGAATCACCTGCAATGGTTTCTCTTCCCACTCTCACATCGTTACCTCTGGTGTCCCCCAAGGATCTATCCTTGGCCCTCTCCTATTTCTCATCTATAGGCTGCCCCTTGGCAACATTATCGTCAGAAGCTCATTTCAGGATCAAATATTACACCAAGGTTGCGAACAGTGTGGTTCAGCTTCAGACAGATGGAGCGAGGGACAGATTGAGTGCTCTCGCCTCTGAGTCAGTAGTTTGTGGGTTCAAGTCCCACTCCAGGAACTTGAGCACATACATCTAGGCTGACACTCTAGTGCAGTGCTGAGGGAGTGCTGCACTGTCAGAGGTGCTGTCTTTCGAACGAAACATTAAACTGACGTCCCGTCTGCTCGCTCAGGTGGATGTAAAAGATCTCATGGCACTACTTTGAAGAGTAGGGAAGTTATCCTCCGTATTCTGGACAATATTATCCCTCAATCAACATAACAAAAACAGATGAACAGAAATGCTGTTTGTGGGAGTTTGCTGTGCGCAAATTGGCTGCCGCATTTCCCACAATACAACAGTGACTGCACTCCAGAAGTACTTCATTGGCTGAAAAGCGGTTTAAGACGTAAAAGGCACTACTTAAACGTAAGTCTCTCTCTTCTTTCAGGCTCGAGGGGCTGAATGGCCTCCTCCTGTTTCTACCTTCCTATGTTCCTGAACCTGAGGTGGTTGTGAAAGGCGCTATAGAAATCCAAGTCTGTCTTTCTTTTCCTTACTTTTCTATTCAATAAGCCTATTTATAAAGCATAGATACTGTGTGCTTTTAAAAAAAAAACAGCTTTACCTATTTGCCTTCCCACTTTAAAAGATTTATGAATCTGAACCCCTGGGTATCTCTGCTCCTCCACTGCTTTTACTATATTATCATTTAGTGTATATTTCTTCTCCTCATTCTTCCTCCCAAATGAATCAACTCACATTGCTCCACATTAAATTCTACCTTGCAACTATTTGTGCAGTCTATGAACCCGTTTCTGTCCAGCAATTTCATCTCTTATTTTTCCACCATCGGACAAGGGAGTTGAGAATTGATTTTACGTAGCAAGTTGTTATGATCTGGAATGCCCTACCTGAAAGGGCAGTGCAAGCTGATTCAATAGTAACTTTCAAAAGGGAATTGGATAAATACTTAAGAAAAGGAAAACATAGAAAAAAGGTGCAGGAGTAGGCCATTCGGCTCTTCGAGCCTGCACCACCATTTAATATGATCATGGCTGATCATGCAACTTCAGTACCCCATTTCTGCTTTCTCTCCATACCCCTTGATCCCTTTAGCCGCAAGGGCCACATCTAACTCCCTTTTGAATATACCCAACGAATTGGCCTCTACAACTTTCTGTGGTAGAGAATTCCACAGATTCACAATTCTCTGAGTGAAGAAGTTTCTCCTCATCTCGGTCCTAAATGGCTTACCCCTTATCCTTAGACTGTGACCCCTGGTTCTGGACTTCCCCAACATCGGGAACATCCTTCCTGCATCTAACCTGTCCAATCCCGTCAGAATTTTACATGAGAGCCCCTCTCATTCTTCTAAATTCCAGAAAACATCTGCAGGGGTTTGGGGAAAGGGCAGCGAGAGTGGGACTAATTATATCGCTCTTTCAAAGAGCCAGCACAGGCACGATGGACGGAATGGCCTCCTTCTGCACTGTATCATTCTATGATCCTGTATTGAGAAGAGCATTGGCTCAGCACTGAGCCCTGGAGGAGACCACTGCTTATATCGCTCCAGTCCAAAAGCTATCCGTAAAACCACTATTCTCAGTTTTCCATCCTTTGACAAATTTCCTATCTATGCTGCCATGTTCCCTTTGGGATGGGAATAAACACGATGTGTGAGCTTTGTGGTCCTCAGCATTTAAAAAAAACTGCAGTTTAATGGAATGAAAATTCCTGTCTGATTGCTGACGAGCTTGGGTCCCATTTTCCTTAACAGATTGCCTCCAGCCACCAATAGTCACTGGAAACAACTTTGTAAAGTGAGCAAAGTGACAGCAGTCCTTTGGAGGGTCTTCAACTTTCAGAGTGCCAGGAGCAGCGAAACAAAAACTGTGGCCGTCTGTTGGCACACGGGTTTACGCTAGTCATCTTTGGTGTGGCCATTAGTGGGTCTGTGCCAGGCTGGCAAAGCCATGCTCTAAGTATGCACGCAATTAGCCTTGTGTGGTCGAACCCACACGCAGCACAAACGAGGCAGGTTTGCCAGGAATGGAATGAGGTGCCATTGCAGAATCACTCAGAATATTTAAACAAAAATCTAGTTTCCTCTTTTTGACATGTCATCGCGGGTCAGGCACTGAGCAGGGAATTCCAATCGAGAGAGAGAGAGAGAGAGAGAGAGAGAGAGAGAGAGAGAGAGAGAGAGAGAGAGAGGGGGAGGGAAGGAGGGGCGGAGATGCACTCTGGCTGTATTGTAACAGCTGTTTTCAGAGAGGCACTGGTGGAGATCTAGGGGTCACTTGACTGCTCACCCTCTCAGCTGCAGATGGCACATAACCCAGGAAACCAAGAGAAACGGGCAGTCAGGACATATAATTAAACTTTGTTTTGAAAAGAAAAGCATCCAACCAGAGAGAAAATAACCAAACTCAACTTGAAATTTGTTTTCTGACCCTGGGGAACTTAAAGACAGGATTGAAAAGAATGAAAAACCTTCCCATCTCAGTGGTCCCCACCCGAAAGCTGGTTTTCAAATTGTTTTCTGGGAATTGAATGTTTTTCATATTACGCACGCCAGCATCAAGCACACCCAAGCTAAGTGAGGCTTGGTGCAGAATAAAGCTCTCCGTATACTGCCCCACCAATAAACACAATCTCAAAATAGCACACTTCCCGTGCGTCCAGTGACATTTCCATAGCCTACACCTGGAGTGCGGCTTCAGCCCACGAGCCTCTTGACTCAGAAGCGAGGGTGATGCCACGGAGCCAAGGTTGACACTTGAAACACCTAGTGCCAGGTCAGACAAAGCAGTTTCTACTTTGCCCCAAACTCACAACGGACTCTACTGCAGCCGTACAACAGTTCTTAGCATGACTGACCAAAGCCATTTCAAAATAGGGCTGTCGAGGGTTGGAGGAGACTTTCAACTCATCAGTCTGGGATTGACTCGAATCCAGGTCTCTCATGTGGAGGGACAGTGGGCTGACCCACTGCATCACCCATTCCTGCAGGGTTGGAGGGCAGATGTGCTCCTGACTGGAGAGGCTTCTGCATGGGAGTGCACATTCAGACAATCCGTCCTTAGACCTACGCTTCAGATCTTATTCTGCAACTTGCCATAGGACCCCCACTCTAAGATTACACCTTGCACTGGACTAGATTTAACCACGACAGTTATATTCGTACAGTTCCTAAATCTTTTGAGGTCGCATCAAGAAAAATTGGAGCAATGCCAATGACATTGCAGACATAAAGTTCCCAAGAGACCAACTTAGCTTCAAATCACGTGGTGCTAGTTCAACAGGAATACAAATAGGGAAATTGTGCTTTCCAAACCAAATTTGGGGTTACAATAGCTCTAATGTCCAAGCCATTCTAGTATTTCCAAATCTTTTCTTTTTGCATTCAACATGCTGGTTAAAATAGGTTAAAGCAATGGAGCTACTCATGTGGTCACCTTCGCAGAACAATCACTTCTTTATTCTGGTCACTTTTCGTAGTCTCAACTTACTTATAAGTTGAAAGCCAGGTAAATCTCCTCTGCCCCACAGTAAACCAGCCACCCACTGACTCCATATTTTGCCCACTTCAATGAGTTGCTTTGTGCTCCACAGTATTCAAACTTGATATTGCGGTCAAGCCTCAAAGAACGGATGTGAGCCCGAGTTGGAGCCCAGCTGAGCGCTGAAACGCCTGTCATCAGAAATTAAAACGCAATATATTTCAGACATAATGTTGAGCACACTAAATGGTTTTATAATGAAGGTGATGCTTCTTCTGCATTAGAACTGATAGGCCTTGTACACTACCATCATTATAGGCAGTCTCTCGAAATCGAGGAAGACTTGCTTCCACTCTAAAAGTGAGTTCTTGGGTGACTGAACAGTCCAATATGGGAATTACAGTCTCTGTCACAGGTGGGACAGACAGTGGTTGAAGGAAAGTGTGGGTGGGAAGTCTGGTTGTCTGGTTTGTCGCATACTCCTTCCGCTGCCTGCACTTGATTTCTGCACGCTCTCGGCGACGAGACTCTAGGTGCTCAGCGCCCTCCCAGATGCTCTTCCTGCACATTAGGCAGTCTTTGGCCAGGGACTCCCAGCTGCCGGTGGGGATGTTGCCCACTTGGGGCTCGTTTACCGTGTAGGATTTCTGAGTAGAGCGCTTGCTTTGTATATTACAACAAAGCTTTGGGGTTTGGGGGGGGTGGGGGAGGAGGCAGCAGAGCTGCTGAGCAGTAGTGCAACGTATTTAAATAAGCAAGCAATCCAAAGTCCATCAGTGGAGTGACCTGGATCACTTTTGCGGAAATTATGGACCCTCAGAGTCCACATGTAAAGCTTCAGTCAACTAATTTGCAAATACCTTAAATTGCTGAAACTAACAGGTGTTAATTTAGGAATAATCCATCAATGCCACAACAGTAGCTACAAACAGCCCTTCCCACACCTCCGGACCCAGAACATTCATACAGGACAAGTAAGAAATCTAGAACGGAGTTGCTGGATTTTGCAGGGTAGATTGTCAGGTCTCACAGGGAATATACATGTGTGTAGTTTAGCCAGTTCTGACTTGGGGGACTAAGGGAAGACTTTTTCTGAAGTTGGTTACCGATTTTTTTTTAAAACCGCCCGCTAGCTGTTAGCATTAACTAATGACAGGGTGAGGGTGGTTCATGAGGTTGAAGTATCCAACTGTGAGGGAGAGCAAAGATGTGAGCCCGTTGGCCTTTTTGTACACCTCCCACACCTGCGACCTCTACCACCTAGAAGGACAAGGGCAGCAGGCGCATGGGAACACCATCACCTCAAAGTTCCCCTCCAAGTCACACACCACCCTGACTTGGAAATATATCGGAAGTTCCTTCATCGTCGCTGGGTCAAAATCCTGGAACTCGCTCCCTAACAGCACTGTGGGGAGTACCTTCACCACACGGACTGCAGCAGTTCAAGATGGCTCACCACCACCTTCTCAAGGAATGGGCAATAAATGCTGGCCTTGCCAGTGACGCCCACATCCCAGGAACTAATAAAAAGTACATTATTTTAATTTCCTCTAATGCTCTCGACTCCTGCAGCCGTTGAGTACTCCAAAGTTCAAGGACGATGCTTGCCCGCAGACATTTATCTGAAGCTTGTACACTTTTTTAATACAATTTTCAGAATTTCTACATGGTATTTGCAGGAGGGGAATTGTAAGTGAAAGTATCCCTTGTACTCTTGTGAACATAACTAATGAACTGCCCCATACAAAAGCAGCCACTGTAATATTTGAAAAAGCAAATCTATGAGGATACCCACTGTACTCTCGCTCATGCCAGATAGCTCCTGGGCTGGGAAGGTAGGATACTCCATGTGAACACTTGATAGCATCAAGTATAACTGTGTACAGTCTATAGTCACCTTACCCAAGGAAGGATATACTTGCCTTCGAGGGAGTGCAATGAAGGTTCACCAGAATGATTTATTGTGATGAGGGGTTTGCCCAATGAGGAGAGATTGAGGAGACTAGGCCTATATGCCCTAGAATTTAGAAGAATGAGAGGTGATCGCATTGAAACATAAAATTATTACGGGGCTTGACAGGGTAGATGCAGGGAGGATGTTTCCTCTGGCTGGGGAGTCTAGAAACAGGGGTCATGGTCTCAGAATAAGTGGTCGGCCATTAGGACTGAGGTGAGGAGAAATTTCTTCACTCAGAGGGTGGTGAATCTTTGGAATTCTCTCCCCCAAAAAACTGTGGATGCTGAGTCATTGAATATATTCAATACAGAGAGCCATAGATTTTTTTGATATTAAGGGAATCAAGGGATATGGGGATAGTCTGGAAGATGGAGTTGAGGTCGAAGATCAGCCATGATCTTATTGAATGGTGCAGCAGGCTCGAAGGGCTGTATGGCCTACTCCTGCTCCTAATTCTTATGGCATCAGGTTTCACTGTCTGCCACTGGGTAAGCTTTCTGATTGCATTACTGTGCTGCTGCAGCCCACCATTTCCCATCCAGGAAAATCAGAGGCTATGTGCATGTGATTGCCCAAAGCCCATGCGAGGGCGAGACCCTATGCTGAGAGTGAACAAACAGGAAATGTAGCCTCGTGCCTGCCCCAGGATGTTACCTGCCCTTTTAACCCGCTCTCTGCTTCTTCCACAATGCTGCAGTGCACAGTACGTACCTGAGCTACTGGGCACTTCTGCTGGAGTATTGGCTGGAGCGTGCGCGCCGGGAGGGATGTGAATGGTTGAGAAATTTGATGGCGGGTGAGCTCCGGGAGCGATCTGTATGTTGGAGAGGTCCGTAGTTGGCATGGAGTCAGCGGGGTTAGCGGAGATGGAGGGCTGTGGGAGGGAGCCGTCATCTTCATTCTCTTTATCTGCAAACAGATATTGCATTTGGTTACTCAATATTTCAAGAGTGCTTGTAAATCATTAACAATACAATCAGACAGCGGTTCTACAAAAGCAAAATACTGCGGATGCTGGACTCAAAGAGAAAATGCTGGCAATACTCAGCAGGTCAGGTAGCATCTGTGGAGAGCGAAACAAGAGTTAACGTTTCAGGTCAGTGACCCTTTGTCAGAACTCCTAACTAAGTTCTGATGAAGGGTCACAGATCTGAAACGTTAACTCTCATTTCACTCCACAGATGCTGCCTGACCTGCTGTGATTTGCAACATTTTCTGTCTTTATTATAGCGGTTCAACCATTCATATCCCTCACAGTTGGTCTGAGATCTCTGGATTGGAGAGGACAAATCAGCCATTTCCCCCATTCAGACATAGGAACAGCCCCTCGAGCCTGTTAAGCCATTCAATTATATCGTGGCTGACCTGTATCGCAACTCCATTTACCTACCTTTGCTTCATATCCCTTGATAAACGCAGCCAACAAAAATCGATCAATCTCAGTTTTTAAAATGTCCAGTTGACCCCCAACTACAACCGCCTATTGGGGTACGAGAGTTCCAGATTTCGACAACCCTTTGAGAGAAAAAGTACTTCCCGTAATCACCCTGAACTGCCTAGGTTGGATTTTAAGTTTATGCCGTGTGGTTCCACCAAAGGATATACATCTCTGCTAGAACGTGCGTGTGTCTGGATCTCGGGAACAAACCTGACTTAAATTCGCCATAGATGAATAGCACAAAAATCTAGGTGGACATTCCCAGTGCAGTGCTGAGGGAGTGCTGCACTGCTGGAGGTGCCGTCTTTCAGATGAGGCTTTAAACCGAGGCCCTGACTCGTGGACATAAAAGATCCTACGGCACTATTTCAAAGAGCAGGGGAGTTATCCCCGGTGTACTGGCCAATATTTATCCCTCAACCAACAGAGCAAAAACAGTTTATCTGGTCATTATCACATTGCTGTTTGTGGGAGCTTGCTGTGCACAAGTTGGTTGCTGCATTTCCCACATTACAACAGTGACTACACTTCGTAAAGTACTTCATTGCCTATAGAGTGCTTTGGGACCGTCCAGTGGCTGTGAAAGGTGATATGTAAATGCAAGTGTTTAATAGGTTTCAGCAACAGTTGCTCAAAAGGTTCACCCAGAAAAAGTCACCAACAAAAGCACTCAATATATGCTAATGAGTGAGGTTATACAGCAGCACTTATACTCTGCTTCAATGCAGACTTTTCTCCCATTCCATTCTACTTACTCATTAGTTTCCTCCACTTGCTAATGGAAAATGAGACGAGACTTGCAGGCTATGCCTTCAAACAATGGGGTTCTTGTAATGGCCATGAAAGTCAAAGAGAATTAGAAAGTCTCTCTCAAATATCTTATGAAGCAGGCTTATTTGCATCTGATATTTGGCTTTGCGCTGCACAAAATGTTGCAGCTAACAATTTTTTTTAAGCTGACACAATTTAAACAATATGTTGAGGTCAATAACTCATTACGTGACAGTGTCAGAGAAGGCTAAGAACATCTTAATCTGCTCTATTGGACATCACTAAATACTAGCCAAAGCAGTTTGGTACCTGCCCGTCACCTATTACTGCCTTACTACAATCAACAATGCTGAGAAATGAAAGTCATTCCAATATTAATTGTGAAGGAAGAAAGATAGATTTGCATTTATGTAGTGCCTTTCACAAACTCACGATGTTGCAAAGTGCTTTACAGCCAATTAAGTACTTTTGAAATACAGTCACCTTTATAATGTAGGAAATGTGGCAGCCAATTTGTGCACAAGCAAGGTTCCACAAACAGCAATGTGACAAAGACCAAATGATCTGTTACAGTGATGTTGGTTGAGGGATAAATGTTGGCCAAGACACCGGGGAGAACTCCCCTGTTCTTCTTCGATAGATTGCCATGGGGTCTTTTACATTCACTGCTCACCTGAAAGACAGCACCTCCGACAGTGCAGCACTCCCTCGGCAGTGCACTGGAATGTCAGCCTTGAATATTTTTTGCTCAAGTCTCTGGAGTGGGACTGAACTCTCAACTTTCTGACTCAGAGGCGAGGGTGCTGCCCACTGAGCCATGGGCTGACACTTGGTGATTTCCCTGCCTTCTCCAAAGATGGTAAATTTGTGCTTAAAATCAAGCATGTCAGTCATGGGGAATGGAAGACTTGTCCACTTCGGGCACCTTGTTGCAGTGTTAGGTACTCGGTCAGTTGTAGCAAAGGCCAGATGCCAAGCAAGGCTCCCTTGACATTGCTGCAACAATGCACCTTAACCCCATCAGAAATGCACCCAGCCCTCAACATGACATTTCCCATAGCCATACCTTTGCGGCTTCTTTGCGTTCGATTGCCAAATTCAGTGCCAACTATTGATGAATTACATGTAGTTCCGTGCTGCGAAACATCCCCAACAGGAACTATTTTCATCGCGGGCCCTTGCAGGAGTGGCTGGAAAGAGATCAAGCTGAAATGAACTGTATTTAGTCCCAGGTCCCAGAGGTTAAAGGACGTTAGTGTGCTAACCCACTGTGCTGTGGTCCATAAAAATCGAGACTTAAAGCGATGATCTGTTTAAAAATGGGATTACTCGAAGATTTATGTAGTGTAAGTCATTTTAAAGTTGAAAGCATTTGAGTAAAAACATTTGAAAAAATGTGCAAGATCTTGCATACTGGGAACAATGTGTAGCCATGGGTAGCACTGTCGCCTCAGACAGTGGGTTCAAATCTCACTGAAGACTTGAGCCCATAATCCAGACTGCCATATTGAGGGAGCATTGCACTGTCGGAGGTGCCGTTTTTCAGATGAGACGTAAAATGGTGGACGTAAAATATCCCACAGCACTATTTCCGAGGGGGGGGGCAGGGAAGTTCTCCCCGGTGTCCTGGCCGATATTTATCCCTCAACGAACAGGTTATCTGGTCATTATCACATTTCTGCTTGTGGGAGCATGCTGTGTGCAAATTGGCATCCGCTTTTCCAGTGATGACACTGCAGAAGTACTTCGCTGGCTGTAAAGCACTTTGGGATGTCCTGAGGTCGTGAAATGTGCTGTATGCATGCAATCTCTTTCTTTATTTCAATGTGGTAAGTTACTTGGCACTGATGCACAATTTAGTAAAGCTTGTCTTGCTGGGGATTATGTTCAAAGGGTTTCCAAATGCAGCTCAACGAAGGGATCATTTTATTTATTGAGGTGTTCCAATAATATTTTCACATGTTTAAGTATATTTGAGTTTCAGCACAAGATTGATTACAGTTCACCTTTCCAACCATTCCGAGCCCAAGAGTTGAAGCTTTCCCCCCCCCCACCCTAGAAGCTGGTAGTATACTGGGTGTGTCCCATATTTATTTTTTTTACGGATGTGCAGGACAGCAATTAAGCACCATTACGAGAAGAATAAGCTCTGAAGAAACTTAACTACAGACATCAAAACAAAAGCAAAATACTGCGGCTACTGAAATCTTAAACAGAAAACAGAAAATGCTGGAAAACACTCAGGTCAGGCAGCATGTGTGTGTGTGTTTCAGGTCGATCGTCAGTTCTGATGAAAGGTCATCGAGCGGAAGCATTAACTCTGTTTCTCTCTCCACAGATGCTGCCTGACCTGCTGAATGTTTTCCTGTATTTTCTTTTTAATTTTTTAACTAGTCAGCGCTGACTTGCAATCTCACAACTGTGCATCAATTCTGAAAATGGAGACCGCAATTTTATTTTCTCCAGAAATAAAGCGGTTTTTTTTTTAAAAACTGAGGAAAGTCAACATCACAGTAACCCACAAATCACTCAACTACATGGCCACAATGAGCTGTGAAAAATGTTCAAGAGAATTCTTGAATTTCTTGGTAACACTCCCTGCCTAATTGAGCTATTTCCTCTATCTTATGATCTCTGGAGTGCAATGCATGATTTCGTAAGCAGGAAGCCACACAGAGAATGTGCCTTGCTACGACGTACAGGAGGCCTGAGAGTAAGCCTGCGAGTTTCGATCTCTTGCTGCAGGGCAATACGATTGTCCCTATTCAACGTCTTCCCCAGGAAGCGGCACCAGATCCCCCCCCAACCACTTTGAGATGTCTTGAGGTCGTGATAGGCGCTATATAATGCAAGTCTTTCTTTCATTCTTTGCCCTCATTTGTACCAAAAGCTGATTTTTACCTAATAAATCTTCTTCCATCCCCATCGGTCCAGACTTCGGAGTTTCACCATTTTTCAAGCAGTTGTGGATATAGGCTGCCTTCCACTTTGCATATTTCCTGTGTTGGATGTTCTAGCATAGAAGAAAAAATAATAACTTTACAACGTGGATGATTTTAAGGAAAAATGTAATAGGCTGCATTAAAATCATAGTCAGCCACTGAAGGAATACATTGGTAGCAACAGCTGCCTCCTAAAGGTGCACAGTTGTCTTGCTCCCACAACTGTGAAAGTGATGATCACCATTTCTTTTTGCAAAGTTTTTATGCTGAATATGTGCAAGTGCCAGAAACATATACTGCGACATAATTTTACTCATGCATTAAGAAACCAAGATTAACTCTGTGGTAGGCAATTACGTAATGGGTTAGTCACTACGACCTACTCGCTAGTCCAGCAGACCCAAAATAAACAAGTAGAGGCATTATAACAAGGATTATACTCACAATAGAGCTACTTGCAACAGTTTATTTTAAATGCTGGTGCTGGGCAATAAGATTCACATGCACGGCCCGAGAAACTTAACGTTGGATTGAGGCAGGCAAGAGAAACTGAGAATCTAATTACCCTAGAGACAAAATCATGTTAACACCAGAACAAGATTAAAATCATTTAATAATGTTAGTTTATTGTAATGTATTTGCTTCATGGGTTCTTGGCTTAAGAAGTTATGGCAACATATTGCAATTAAGAACTAGTTGGTTTATTAACAAAGATTTAACTATCACACTACACATTATCCTTACCAACGGGTCCATTACAGATCCAATCCCGTCCGGACCGGTGTCAAACAGGACTGCGTCATCGCCCCAACCCTCTTCTCAATCTTTCTTGCTGCCATGCTCCACCTCACAGTCAACAAGCTCCCCGCTGGAGTGGAACTAAACTACAGAACCAGTGGGAACCTGTTCAACCTTCACCATCTCCAGGCCAGGTCCAAGACCACCCCAACCTCTGTCGTCGAGCTACAGTACGCGGATGATGCCCGAGTCTGCACACATACAGAGGCTGAACTCCAGGACATAGTCAACTTATTTACTGAGGCATACGAAAGCATGGGCCTTATGCTAAACATCCGTAAGACAAAAGATCTTCCACCAGCCTGTCCTCGCCGCACAGCACTGTCCCCCAGTCATCAAGATCCACGGCGCGGCCCTGGACACCGTGCACCACTTCCCATACCTCGGGAGTCTCTGATCAACAAGAGCAGGCATTGACGACGAGATTCAACACCGCCTCCAGTGCGCCAGTCTTTGGCTGCCTGAGAAAAGAGTGTTTGAAGACCAGACCTTCAAAACTGCCACCAAGCTCATAGACTACAGGGCTGTAGTAATACCTGCTCTCCTGTAGGCTCAGAGACATGGACCATGTACAGCAGACACCTCAAGTCGCTGGAGAGATGATACCAACGATACCTCCGCAAGATCCTACAAATTCCCTGGGAGGATACACACCAACATCAGCGTCCTCGGACAAGCCAACACCCCCAGCATTGAAGGACTGACCACACTTGATCAGCCCCGCTGGGCAGGTCACATTGTCCGCATGTCTGACACAGACTCCTAAAAGCAAGCGATCTACTCTGAACTCCTTCACGGCAAACGAGACAAAGGTCAGCAGAGGGAACGTTACAAGGACACCCTCAAAGCCTCCCTGATAAAGTGCAACATCCCCACTGACACCTGGGAGTCCCTGGCCAGAGACCGCCCTAAGTGGAGGAAATGCATCCAGGAGGGCGCTGAGCACCTCGAGTCTCATCGCCGAGAGCATGCAGAAATCAAGCGCAGGCAACAGAAAGAGCGTGCGGCAAACCAGTCCCACCCAGCCCTTCCCTCAACGACTATCTGCCCCACCTGTGACAGAGTCTGTGGCTCTCGTATTGGACTGTTCAGCCACCTAAGAACTCATATTAAGAGTGGAAGCAAGTCTTTCTTGATTCCGAGGGACTGCCTACGACGATGACACATTACCAGTTCATCCACCAGGCTCACAACCACCTGCTTCATCGTGGATCCCCTGGACCTAAAACTGGGGTTTTATGGAGTCTTCTGAACATCATGTGACTGCCAAAACCACTCAATTCAACAGTTCCACAACTCTTTTAGAGTAAACAAAATAAACATTAGATCAAGTGCCCCCTGATCTGGGTGACACTCCAGACACTTTTAACTGCCCTCTTAAAATTTTTTGGGGGGTTTTTTGTGTTTTTTTTGAGAGATTTTTTGGGCATTAAAATGATATATTTTACAAGTGCCCCCTATAAAAGGGGAGGGGGACACTAAAACCGGCAATTAAAACAAATTAAACTTTAAAACATATAAAATCAAATTAAAATTTAGTTGCCGGGGGTAACGATGCACTCCAGTCCTTCAACAGTTCCACAAACCTGAGAGCATACTCAAAGGTGCATACATTACATTTGGTAACATCAATAGCCTGATGGTCATTTTGACCACCTCCTCCAGCAATCCCTCAATCTTGGTATCAGCTGAGTCGAAGAACATAACATAATAAGCAGGAGTAGGCCATTTGGCCCCTCGAGCCTGCTCTGCCATTTAATATCATGGCTGATCTGATCATGGACTCAGCTCCACTTCCCTGCCCGCTCCCCTTTATTCCCTTACCCTTAAAAATATGTCTATCTCCGCCTTAAATATATTCAATGACCCAGCCTGCACAGCTCTCTGGGGCAGAGAATTCCACAGATTTAAAACCCTCCTCAAATTCCTCCTCATCTCAGTTTTAAATGGGTGGCCCCTTATTCTGAGACTATGTCCGCTAGTTTCAGTACTCCAGGTGTGGCCTCACCAATACCCTGTATAGTTATAGCAGGACTTCTCTGCTTTTATACTCTATCCCCCTTGCAATAAAGGACAACATTCCATTTGCCTTCCTGATCACTTGCTGTACCTGCATACTAACTTTTCATGCATAAGGACCCCAAGGTCTCTCTGTACTGTAGCACTTTTTCTCCATTTAAATAATAATTTGCTTTTCTATCTTTTCTGCCAAAGTGGATAACCTCACATTTTCCCACGTTATACGCCATCTGCCAAATTTTTGCTCACTCACTTAGCCTGGCTATATCCCTTCGCAGATTTTTTGTGTTCTCACAATTTGCTTTCCCACCCATCTTTGTATCGTCAGCACTCGGTCCCTTCATCCAAGTCATCAATATAAATGGTAAGTAGTTGAGGCTTCTGCTGTGCCTCATGCTGCACTGCCTCAGCTCAAGGTGAAACCAAAGCTCTTTTTCTTAAACATAAAGCATGGCTGGCTGCTTGGTCACTGCCAATTTTTCTCTGAATAGTTTAGTCATACGCCATTACAAGTGCAGGCAGTAAAACCTTCGGATGTTGCGGTTGCCTGTATGGAGGCATAGCATTGGGGCGCCCAGCTAGTATAATGTTGTTGGCCGAACTTGCATTTCTTGATATTTCATTCATTCACAGGATGTTTCTCTCGTAATACTCCTGTGAAGCGCATTGGAACGTTTCACTACGTTAAAGGGTCTATATAAATATAAGCTGGTGTTGTTGCTGGCAAGACTAGCATTTATTGCCCAGCCCTAACTGCCCTTTGATACAACAGAGGACAGTTAAGAGTCAACCCCATTGCTGTGTTAAGAGTCAACCTTCAGGGAAGCTGACCGAGGGCCGTGCGGCTAATTGTCGGCCGGCACGGACACGATGGGCCAAAATGGCCTCCTTCTGCGCTATGGGTCGGGAGTCACAGATTGGCCAGACTGGGTAAGGACGACAGATTTCCTTCCCCAAAGAATATTAGTGAATCAGTTGGGTTTTTACGACAATCCGGTTGTTTCATGGTCACCATTACTGACACTAGCTTTTTATTCCAGATTTATTTCATTAACTGAATTTAAATTCCCCAGCTGCCGTGGTGGGACTTGAACTCACGTCTCCGGATCATGGCCTCTGGATTACTAGTCCAGTAACATAACCATTATGCTACTGTACCCGTATAGAAAACTTCCAAGGCGTGTCACAGGTGTGCAATCAGACAAAACTGGATGACGAGCCAAAGGACGAGATATTGGAGGAGTGACTAAAAACTTGGGCAAAGAGGTGAGTCTTAAAAGAGAGCGAGTGAGAAGTAGCCCTGTAGATTTTGGCACTTCAAGTGCATATCCAAGTACTTTTTAAATGTGATGAGGGTTTCTGCCTCTACCACCCTTTCAGGAATTAGTTCCCTATCCCCACCACCCTCAGTGAAAAAAGTTCTCCTCAACTCCCCTCTAATCCTTCTACCAATTACTTTAAATCTATGCCCCCTGGTTATTGACCTCTCTGTTGAGGGAAATAGGTCCTTCCTATCACTCTATCTAGACCCCTCAATTGTATACACCTCAATTAAGTCATTCAACCTCCTCTGTTCCGAAGAAAACAATCCCAGCCTATCCAACTTTTCCTCACTGCTAAAATATTGACAGGTTTGCTGAGTTGAACACATTGCAAGGAAAACCAGAAGAACTAACAAATATCTGCTTTCACCCTTGGGAAGCGACACAAGGCTAGGCCCCAAGCCTAGCCCCTTCCAATTGAGAATTACAGAAATATCAATGCCTTGTAATTTTTTGCAGAGGGAGAATTCATTTTGACCTCATTAACATAAGAACATAAGAATTAGGAACAGGAGTAGGCCATCTAGCCCCTCGAGCCTGCTCCGCCATTCAACAAGATCATGGCTGATCTGGCCGTGGACTCAGCTCCACTTACCCGCCCGCTCCCCGTAACCCTTAATTCCCTGATTGGTTAAAAATCTATCTATCTGTGACTTGAATACATTCAATGAGCTAGCCTCAACTGCTTCCTTGGGCAGAGAATTCCACAGATTCACAATCTTCTGGGAGAAGAAATTCCTTCTCAACTCAGTTTTAAATTGGCTCCCCCGTATTTTGAGGCTGTGCCCCCTAGTTCTAGTCTCCTCGACCAGTAGAAACAACCTCTCTGCCTCTATCCTGTCTATCCCTTTCATTATTTTAAATGTTTCTATAAGATCATCCCTCATCCTCCTGAACGCCAACGAGTAAAGACCCAGTCTACTCAATCTATCATCATCAGGTAACCCCCTCATCTCTGGAATCAGCCTAGTGAATCGTCTCTGTACCCCCTCCAAAGCCAGTATATCCTTCCTTAAGTAAGGTGACCAAAACTGCACGCAGTACTCCAAGTGCGGCCTTACCAATACCCTATACAGTTGCAGCAGGACCTCCCTGCTTTTGTACTCCATCCCTCTCGCAATGAAGGCCAACATTCCATTCGCCTTCCTGATTACCTGCTGCACCTGCAAACTAACTTTTTGGGATTTCATGCACAAGGACCCCCAGGTCCTCTGCACCTCAGTATGTTGTAATTTCTCCCCATTCAAATAATATTCCCTTTTACTGTTTTTTTTCCCCCCAAGGTGGATGACCTCACACTTTCTGACATTGTATTCCATCTGCCAAACCTTAGCCCATTCGCTTAACCGATCCAAATCTCTTTGCAGCCTCTCTGTGTCCTCTACACAATCCGCTTTCCCACGAATCTTTGTCTCATCTGCAAATTTTGTTACACTACACTCTGTCCCCTCTTCCAGGTCATCTATGTATATTGTAAACAGTTGTGGTCTCAGCACCGATCCCTGTTGTACACAACTAACCACCGATTTCCAACTCGAAAAGGACCCATTTATCCCGACTCTCTGCTTTCTGTTCGCCAGCCAATTCTCTATCCATGCTAATACATTTCCTCTGACTCCACGTACCTCTATCTTCTGCAGTAACCTTTTGTGTGGCACCTTATCGAATGCCTTTTGGAAATCTAAATACACCACATCCATCGGTACACCTCTATCCACCATGCTCATTATATCCTCAAAGAATTCCAGTAAATTAGTTAAACATGATTTCCCCTTCACGAATCCATGCTGCGTCTGCTTGATTGCACCATTCCTATCTAGATGTCCCGCTATTTCTTCCTTAATGATAGTTTCAAGCATTTTCCCCACTACAGATGTTAAACTAACCGGCCTACAGTAATCTGCCTTTTGTCTGCCCCCTTTTTTAAACAGAGGCGTTACATTAGCTGCTTTCCAATCCGCTGTTACCTCCCCAGAGTCCAGAGAATTTTGATAGATTATAACGAATGCATCTGCTATAACTTCCACCATCTCTTTTAATACCCTGGGATGCATTTCATCAGGACCAGGGGACTTGTCTACCTTGAGTCCCAATAGCCTGTCCAGCACTACCCCACTAGCGATAGTGATTGTCTCAAGGTCCTCCCTTCCCACATTCACGTGACCAGCAATTTTTTGTGTGGTTTTTGTGTCTTCCACTGTGAAGACCGAAGCAAAATAATTGTTTAAAGTCTCAGCCATTTCCACATTTCCCATTATTAAATCCCCCTTCTCATCTTCTAAGGGACCAACATTTACTTTAGTCACTCTTTTCCGTTTTATATATCTGTAAAAGCTTTTACTATCCGTTTCTATGTTTTGCGCAAGTTTACCTTCGTAATCTATCTTTCCTTTCTTTATTGCTTTTTTAGTCATTCTTTGCTGTTGTTTAAAATTTTCCCAATCTTCTAGTTTCCCACTAACCTTGGCCACCTTATACGCATTGGTCTTTGATTTGATACTCTCCTTTATTTCCTTGGTTATCCACGGCTGGTTATCCCTTCTCTTACCACCCTTCTTTTTCACTGGAATATATTTTGGTTGCGCACTATGAAAGAGCTCCTTAAAAGTCCTCCACTGTTCCTCAATTGTGCCACCGTTTAGTCTGTATTTCCAGTCTACTTTAGCCAACTCTGCCCTCATCCCACTGTAGTCCCCTTTGTTTAAGCATGGTACGCTCGTTTCTGACACAACTTCCTCACCCTCAATCTGTATTACAAATTCAACCATACTGTGATCACTCATTCCGAGAGGATCTTTACTAGGAGATCGTTTATTATTCCTGTCTCATTACACAGGACCAGATCTAAGATAACTTGCTCCCTTGTAGGTTCTGTAACATACTGTTCTAAGAAACAATCCCGTATGCATTCTATGAATTCCTCCTCCAGGCTACCCAGTGCGATTTGAGTTGACCAATCGATATGTCGGTTAAAATCCCCCATGACTACTGCCGTTCCTTTTTCACATGCCTCCATTATTCCCTTGATTATTGCCCGCCCCACTGAGAAGTTATTATTTGGGGGCCTATAAACTACACCCACCAGTGACTTTTTCCCCTTACTATCTCTAATCTCCACCCACAATGATTCAACATTTTGTTCATTAGAGCCAATATCGTCTCTCACAATTGCCCTGATATCATCCTTTATTAACAGAGCTACTCCACCTCCTTTCCCTTCTTGTCTATCTTTCCGAATCGTCAGATACCCCTGTATGTTTAATTCCCAGTCTTGGCCACCCTGCAACCATGTTTCTGTAATGGCCACCAAATCATACCCATTTGTAATGATTTGTGCCGTCAACTCATTTACTTTATTTCGAATGCTGCGTGCATTTAGGTAGAGTGTTTTAATCCTAGTTTTTAAACCATGATTTTTAGTTTTGACCCCTCCTGCAGCCCCTTTATATTCAGTGGCCCTTTTTGTTTTTTGCCTTGGGTTTCTCGGCCCTCCACTTTTACTCATCTCCTTTCTGTCTTTTGCTTTTGTCTCCTTTTTGTTTCCCTCTGTCTCCCTGCATTGGTTCCCATTCCCGCCATATTAGTTTAACTCCTCCCCAACAGCACTAGCAAACACTCCTCCTACGACATTGGTTCCGGTCCTGCCCAGGTGCAGACCGTCCGGTTTGTACTGGTCCCACCTCCCCCAGAACCTGTTCCAATGCCCCAGGAATTTGAATCCCTCCCTGCTGCACCACTGCTCAAGCCACGTATTCATCTGCGCTATCCTGCGATTCCTACTCTGACTAGCACGTGGCACTGGTAGCAATCCCGAGATTACTACTTTTGAGGTCCTACTTTTTAATTTAGCTCCTAGCTCCTTAAATTCATCTCGTAGGACCTCATCCTTTTTTTTTTAAACCTAGGTCGTTGGTAACAATGTGCACCACGACAACTGGCTGTTCTCTCTCCCTTTTTAGAATGTCCTGCACCCGCTCCGAGACATCCTTGACCCTTGCACCAGGGAGGCAACATACCATCCTGAAGTCTCGGTTGCGGCCGCAGAAACGCCTATCTATTCCCCTTACAATCGAATCCCCTATCACAATCGCTCTCCCACTCTTTTTCCTGCCCTCCTGTGCAGCAGAGCCAGCCACGGTGCCATGAACTTGGCTGCTGCTGCCCTCCCCTGATGAGTCATCCCCCTCAACAGTACTCAAAACGGTGTATCTGTTTTACAGGGGGATGACCGCAGGGGATCCTGCACTATTCTTCCTGCTGGTCTTCCATTCCCTAGCTGGCTGTGGACCCTTCACCTGTGGTAAGACCAGCTCGCTACACGTGCTACTCATGTCATTCTCAGCAACGTGGATGCTCCTGAGTGAATCCACCCTCAGCTCCAATTCTGCAACGCGGACCGTCAGGAGCTGGAGGTGGACACACTTCCCGCACACCTAATCATCAGGGATACCGGAAGTGTTCCCGAGTTCCCACATGGTACAGGAAGAGCACATCACGTGACCGAGCTCTCCTGCCATGACTTAACCCTTAGATACACTTAAATTGGCAACAACAATGTTAACAGGTTACTGTTATAGGAGAGAAGAAAAAAAAACTACTCACCAATCCAGCCAATCACTTACCCCCTTGGCTGTAATGTCACCTTTGTTTCTTTTTACTTCTTTTTTGCCTTCTCCCTGTAGCTGCACAAGTCACACCTCTCCACGCACCTCCTCGATGCTGCTCCCGACTGCCGCCGACGCTGGGCCCCGGACTCCCTGCTGTGCCTTTTATAGGCCTCACCAACGGACCTCCTCGACGCTGCTCCCGACTGCCGCCGACGCTGGGCTCCGGACTCCCTGCTGTGCCTTTTATAGGCCTCACCAACGGACCTCCTCGACGCTGCTCCCGACTGCCGCCGACGCTGGGCCCCGGACTCCCTGCTGTGCCTTTTATAGGCCTCACCAACGGACCTCCTCGACGCTGCTCCTGACTGCCGCCGACGCTGGGCCCCGGACTCCCTGCTGTACCTTTTATAGGCCTCACCAACGAACTCCCGACTGCCGCCGATTAAAGTAGGTGATTAATAGATGACGGTGAGTGGGAATCCATAGTAGAATAATGGTGCATGGATCCCTGCATTTATGCATAAATGCATTGATGGCAGAATGGCAACTTCTTGCTCTGACCCTTATGTTCTGATATAAGCAAATCTCCGGCCTAACTTGCAATAACAACACTGATTTCAACATCCGAGATGTGACCCAAGGGGACTAAATTGTTTCACTGTAAACAGTTCAAGTACTTCAAACAACAGCTTGGAACGTTCCAAAGAAATGAATGGTCTTTTCTATTCGGTTACATGCACAGTGCCTTTTCACACTTCCATCTAATTGCATACGAATTTTGCAAATCCTTTAAATTGACAAAAATTGAAGGAAAAATAGCTTGAATAATGCTGCCCTTGCTAATGTGTTTATGCATATTTTCTCACATGAGCTTGTACTATGTCAGTCACATCACTGACACACACTGGTACCATCCAATATGGCTGCTGAGGTATCAGAACTGTGCCGTCCCAATGAGCAGGTTGAATGCGTGCTCTAGTAACAGCTCCAAGTCCCAACAAGTGGTCGTACTAGCAGTTCTCTAAATCCAAACTGCTTGCTATCTGCATACAATAATTGCTGTCTTGAAAGCCAAACGAACTAATCGTTCTTTAGTGTTCTCGTTGTAAATTACCTGACATGTTACTTTCAAGTATAATCCTACAGTCTCAGCTGTCGTTAATGCTAAATAAGCAACAGGCTCCACAAAAGATTATTTGTGTTGGGAGAGAAGGGCAAGAACAGGTATGGCACATGCACAATGGGCTGAACGGCCTCCTTCTTTGCACATCATTCTAGGCATCGTTCTATAATTCTAACAGTCATCAGCAAAGGCTTCTTCGACAGCACCTCTCAAACCCATAAATACCACCATTTGGAAGGACAAGAACAGCAGGTGCATAGTACCACCATTACCTCCAAGTTCCCTTCCAAGTCTCACACCGTCCTGACTTGGGCCTGTATTATGGTTCCTTCATCGTCATTAGGTCAAAATCCTGGAACTCACTCCCTAACAGCACTATGGGAGTACATTCACCACACGGTCTGCAGCGGTTCAAGGCAGCAGCTCATCACCACCTCCTCAAGGCCAATTAGGAGTGGGTAATAAATGCTGGCCTTGCCAGTGATGCCCACACACAAAGGGCTCGAGTTGCTCCCATTTGTTTTGGAGCAACTAGTTTAGAATGGAGTATCTTAGAAATTGCAATTCTCGGCATTTAGTTTGCTCCAATTCTAGTGAGTTAGAATAGTTTTGTTTTAGAACAGTTTTTTTTCCCCAAAACAGGGCGTTACCAGCCACTTATGCCTGATTTGCAAGTTTAGGCAGCGAAAACTTACTCCAAACTAACTTAGAATGGAGTAAGTGTAGATTTTTGTACGCTCAGAAAAACCTTGCCTACACTTTATAAATTAGGCGTAGGGAACGAGAGATGGGGGGGGGGGGTGGTTTTACAAGCATTAAACACTTCACTTTTACAAATAAAGAGCCATCAATAATAAATGATAAATAAATCAACCAATAAATCAAACAAAAAAAATAAATAATAAAAAAAAATTAAAAAATTATGTTTCTACTCACCTACTGCAGCACCAGGAGCCCTCCAACTGAGTGCTGGAACACCCCCTCCCCCCAGGAGATGCCGGTCGGGCGGGCCCCGCCGGCGACCAGGACTTCGGGCGGGCCCCGCCGAGAGCGAGATGCCGGGCGGGCAGGCCCTGCCGCCGACAAGGACTTCGGGCGCGGCCTGCCCTCAGGAGATGCCTGGCGGGCCGCCGCGGAAGAGGCAAGTACTGTCAAGCCACTCAGCCCGGGATAGGGGCGACGTCCCTTCGGCCAGGGATAGGGTCTTCGCCCGGAGACAGGACGTGCTGGGAGGGCCAGGAGCTACTGTGCGCGCGCGGCTGCCAGCACTGTTTTTGGCGCAGGGCTGCAGCTCCGCCCCCAGCAGCTCCTGCTGCATCGCGCCGAGCTGGAAACAGGCCTTATAGATATCGGAGAATCGCGAGGTTAGTATTTGGCGCTTTTTCAGTTTTACAAATTAGGCGGGCCTCTCCGATGTGCGCCGTTCCAGCGGGGGTCCGAAACTTGCGCCCAAAAAAAAAGAGAGCAAATTTCGTCAGTGGGGTCAAAAATAACAACACAATGTTGCAATGATTATTGGCACTGGACCAAATGATAATCAGATTGCTCAAAGCATTCTCATGAGTATAGTTAAATTAAAACTCAAATACTGGCAAAAATGCAATGATAGATCCTCTCCAAAAATACCAAACTCATTCTAATTCTATCATATTCTTCCATTCATCTTCCGTGGTGGAGGCAGAAAGACTATTTAGGTATTTGCAGGATGAGTATAAAAAGTGCAGAGGTATAAGGACTGTGAGTTAGTACCCCTTTTCCCCTCTGACTTGGGGGGGGGGGGGGGGAAGAGGCGGAGTTTTTAATTCTCTCTAACAATTATTTAGAAGAGGAGAGTTTTTCCCATGTCTTCGCCAAAATGAATCCCTCAACCATCATCATAAAAACGTATTATCTGGTCATTATCACATTGCTGTTCGTGGGACCTTGCACGTTTCCTACATCACAACAGTGACTATACTTCAAAAAAATATTTAATTGCCTGTAAAGTGCTTTGGGATATAAATGCAAGTCTTTTTTTTTTCTTTCATTGCAGTGTCAGCTAATTATTTTATTAAATGGAGAAAAATTGCAAAGTGCTGCAGTACAGAGGGACCTGGGGGTCCTTATGCATGAAACACAAAAAGTTAGTATGCAGGTACAACAAGTAATCAGGAAGGCAAATGGAATGTTGGCCTTTATTGCAAGGGGGAAGAGAGTATAAAAGCAGAGAAGTCCTGCTACAACTGTACAGGGTATTGGTGAGGCCACACCTGGAGTACTGTGTACCGTTTTGGTCTCCGTACTTAAGAAAGGATCTACTTGCATTGGAGGCTGTTCAGAGAAGGTTCACTAGCTTGATTCCGGAGATGAGAGGGTTGATTTATGAAGATAGGTTGAGCAGGTTGTGCCTATACTCATTGAGTTAAGAATGAGAGGTGATCTTATTGAAACACAAGATAATGAGGGGGCTCCACAAGGTGGATGCAGAGGATATTTCCACTCATAGGGGAAACTAAAACTAGGGGACATAGTCTTAGAGTAAGGGGCCGCCCATTTAACACAGATGAAGGAATTGAGTGTAATATCTCCAAGTTTGCAGATGACACTAAACTGGGTGGCAGTGTGGGGGATGCTAAGAGGCTGCAGGGTGACTTGGACAGGTTAGGTGAGTGGGCAAATGCATGGCAGATGCAGTAGAATGTGGATAAATGTGAGGTTATCCACTTTGGGGGCAAAAACACGAAGATAGATTATCTGAATGGCAGCAGATTAGGAAAAGGGGAGGTGCAACGAGACCTGGATGTCATGGTTCATCAGTCATTGAAAGTTGGCATACAGGTACAGCAGGCAGTGAAGAAGGCAAATGGTAGGTTGGCCTTCATAGCTAGGGGATTTGAGTATAGGGGCAGGGAGGTCTTACTGCAGTTGTACAGGGCCTTGGTGAGGCCTCACCTGGAATAGTGTGTCCAGTTTTGGTCTCCTAATCTGAGGAAGGACGTTCTTGCTATTGAGAGTGCAGCGAAGATTCACCAGACTGATTCCCGGGATGGTTGGACTGACATACGAGGAGAGACTGGATCAACTGGGCCTTTATAAATTGGAGTTTAGAGGGATGAGAGGGGATCTCATAGAAACATAAGATTCTGACAGGATGGGACAGGTTAGATGCGGGTAGAATGTTCCCGATGTTGGGGGAAGTCCAGAAGCAGGGACACAGTCTTAGGATAAGGGGTAGGCCACTCAGAGTTGCTAACCTGTGGAATTCCCTGCTGCAGAGAGTTGTTGATGCCAGTTCATTGGGTATATTCATGAGGGAGTTAGATATGGCCCTTACGGCTAAGGGGATTGAGGGGTATGGAGAGAAAGCAGGAAAGAGGTACTGAGGGAATGATCAGCCATGATCTTATTGAATGGCAGTGCAGGCTCAAAGGGCCGAATGGCCTACTCCTGCATCTATTTTATGTTTCTTTGTTTATATGAGGAGAAATGTCTTCTGAGGGTTATAAATCTGTGGAATTCTCTCCCCCCGGAGCTGTGGAGGCTGCGTCATTGAATATATTTAAGGCGAAGATAGACGGATTTTTAAACGGGAAGGGAATAAAGGGTTATGGGGAGTGGGCAGGGAAGTGGAGCTGAGTCCATGATCAGATCAGCCATGATATTAAATTGCGGAGCAGGCTTGAGGAACCAAATGGCCTACTCCTGCTCCTATTTCTTATGTTCTTATGTTCGAGTCCTGGAGTGGAGCTTGAACAGACAGCCTTCTGCCTTAGTGGTGATAATACTCATAAATGAGCCAAGCTGATACCATAAAGGAGATTTATTCTATTCTAATCTAAATTAAGAACATGAGAAATAGAAGCTGGAGTAGGCCATTTGGCCCTTCGAGCCTGATCTGCCATTCAACAAAATCATGGCTGATCATCTTCAAATTAGACCCATCTTGGATCCACCTGGTGCTGACATTGGATGCCAAAGAACAATAGTCTTCCCTTTCCAAACATCAAAAACCCTTCACTTTAAGTACTAAAAGGGACATGTTATTGTACATGGGCTTTAATAGGATAAACCAAAATCTCTGCCTAAATGCAGGAAATATCTACTGTTCCCTTTCTGTCTTTCCTCCCACCCAAGGAGATGACAGACATCAGTCATTCATCCACACCTGTCAATGGTTTCACTTGTTTCTTTTCACACCTCCCCCAGTGGTGAAAATCCCAAATGGTCTGAATAGGCCTAGCTTTTTGAGCCATACAACTGGAAAATGTTACGATGAAAGGGTTTGATTCTGAGATAAAGTACAATGTGGTTCTTTTGTATTTATTTAACACAAAGCGGTCCTTTGTTGCTCATGTTTCCACCACTCATGCTGCTGGAGGCTTTAGTGCAAAGGGACATTTACTTGGAAATAACCCAGAAAACAATAAGCTGCATCCAGACTATGTGCCAACTCTGGCTTTGTAAAAAGCCTAAATATGATTACTTGAAGTAGCAACACCTATCTATATATTCTGAATTAAGATTTACTATATACAAATTAAATGCTGCTGGAATGAAAGATGATTCGTCTGAAAAAGATGGACTGTTCGAACTCACAAAACCTGCAAGTATCATGATTTACTGGTTTTGCAAGATTTGCATCAGTTAAGTAGGTGTATGTTTTACTCAGTGGGTATGTGCAAAAATATACATTAACACATTCAAGCTTGTTGGCCTTGTATGCTTGAATAACACGTTTGCTGGCGGCTGTCTCATGGCTGGTTAAGCAGTCTCAGAGGTAGCCCGGTGTGGAGGAGGGTTTCTGAAAACCTTCCACATTTAATTAGTATAGCACAGGGTCAGCTTGTCTCAGTCCCCGGCACTCTTGTCTTGGAGTAGGAAGGTTATGAGTTGAAGCCCCAGTCCAGAGACTTGGGCACATAATTTGAGCTGACACTCCAGTGCAGTACAGAGCGAGTGCTGCACTGTTCAGATGAGATGCCTATTCATCCGGAAATTAAAGATCCCATGGCAGTAGACGAAGAAGAGCAGGAAAGTTCTCAATGTCCTGGGCCAACATTTATCCCTCAACCAACATCATTAAAACAGACTAACTGTACATATATAAAATTACTTCCCGATTTCACTCTTGAATTGCCAAGCTCCAATTTTAAGATTATTCCCTCTTGTTCAAGATTCCCACACTAGACAAAATAGTTTCACTGCATCTATCCTATCGAATCCTTTAATCATTTTAAATACCTCAATTTGATCACCCCTCAACTTTCAAAATTCAAGGGAATACGAGCCAGATTTATGCAATCAGTCCATTTTACCCTTTAAGCCCTGGCATTATTCTAGTGAATCTGCACTGCACAGCTCCCAAGGCCAAGATATATTTCCTGAGGTTAGGCGCCCAAAACTGAATGCAGTACCACAGACAGAGTCTAGCCAAGGATCTGTACAACTGAAGCATCACTTCCTCACTTTTGAATTCTAATCCCCTTGAGATAAAGGCCTAAATTCCATTCGTCTTTCTGATTACTTTTTGTACTTGTATGCTAGCTTTGTGATTTGTGCACATGATCACCAAAATCCCTGTGCTCCTCCACAGCTCCTAGTCTGAGAAAATATTCTAATTTGACATTCTCAGATTCAAAATGGATTACTTCACACTTGTCCATATTGAAATTCAATTTTCCATAGTTTTGCCCACTCAGTCTGACTATATCCCTTTGTAACTTCCTCCTTCCATTCACACAACTTACTGAGCCTGTGTCATTTGCAAACTTGGATATACGACTCTCTAACCTTCATTCAAGTCAGTAATATATATCCTACTTCCCAACAATTACCAATCAATACCACAAGGTTACCTCCAATTCCACGTGTTCTCATTTTTGCAAATTAACTCTTGAGCGGAAACTTATCAAATACCTTCTGGAAGTCCAGAAAGACAATATCCATAAATACTCCCCTATGTACCATGTCAGTGATCTCAAAATATTCAACCAGATTAGTCAGACATGGCTTCCCAAATTCATGCTGACTTGCTTTGATCAACTGATATTGCTCAGTCATACGGTCTCAGATGGTAGTTCCCAGTAACTTTACCACAACTGATGTTAAACTGCCAGAGCAGGTTTGTGCTGTAGGTATGTGGCCATTCGAAACTGATCGAGACTGCCCAAACTCAGTGCACTGGGCCCCTACAGCCAGAAGACAGAGGAGGGTTTCATCCAATCAGTCCAGGCTTTGTTCGAACCAAGGGATAAACACAGTGAATGAAGTGTTATATATTCAGTGTTAAGAATCAACAGTAGCAAGTGCAGAAGTGAGTAAGTGAGAGAGTGTTTGCATCTGAGCCCCAGGACATCGCTGCAGGAGTTCCTCAGGGCAGTGTCCTAGGCCCAACCATCTTCAGCTGCTTCATCAATGACCTTCCCTCCATCATAAGGTCAGAAGTGGGGATGTTCACTGATGATTGCACAGTGTTCAGTTCCATTCGCAACACCACAGATAATGAAGCAGTCCATGCCCGCATGCATCAAGACCTGGATGACACTCAGGCTTGCTAAGTGGCAAGTAACATTCGCGCTACACAAGCTTCAGGCAATGACCATCTCCAGCCAGCGAGAGGATAAACACCTCCCCGTTATATTTCAACTGCATTACCATCGTCGAATCCCCCATCAACATCCATTGACCAGAAGCTTGACTGGACTAGCCACATAAATACTGTGGCTACAAGAGCAGGTTAGAGGCTGGGTATTCTGCAGTGAATGTCTTACCTCCCAAAGCCTTTCCACCAACTCCAAGGTACAAGTCAGGAGTGTGGTGGAATACGTTCTCTGGACCCCGAACTCACGCTTCTCCTGGGCCCCGATCATGTCGCTCTACGATCACTCTCCGCTCCTGTGCCCCAACCTAGCTGCTCCTGCTGTACCTGCCCATGTTCCAATCAGGGACCTGGAGCCTGGTGACGTCCAATCCAGTCGCCCCCTTCATAGCCGTCGCTCTCCAGCTCATGCTGTACCTTGAAGTAGCATGCTCCCATCCAGGACAAAGCAAGAGCCGGGCCCAGGGGCAGCACGGGCCAGCCCACACTGCAATATGTGTGGGCACTAGGTCAGTGCAGCAGAGCTGGTCTCCGGTCATCTTGGTTAATCCTTGCCACTGGACCAAGACCGAGCTCTGTCGGTGGCTGGTGTGCAACGTTCACCACATGTTTAAAAAAAAAATCCACCACAGGCATCTTCCATCCTTCAACATGTAATTCGGGACCTGGAATATTAGGTTCTTCATTGAAACACCTGGGAACTCATCCTCGATACGAGGGACTGCCTATGATGATGATGCTGATGGATGGAATACTCTCCACTTGCCTGGAGTGCAGCTGCAACATCACTCAAGAAGCTCGACACCATCCAAGTCAAAGCAGCCCGCTTGATTGGTACCCCATCGATCACCTTCAACATTTACTCCCTCCACCACTGGCGCACCGTGGCTGCAGTGTGTACCATCTACAACTTGCCAAGGCTTCTGCGACAGCACCTGCCAAACCTGCGACATCTACCACGTGGAAGGACATGCGACTACCATCACCTCCAAGCTACACACCTTACTGACTTGGAAATACATCACCGTTCATTCACCGTCACTGGGTCAAAACCATGGAACTTCCACCCACCCCAACAGCATTATGGGAGCACATTCACCCCACGGATTGCAGTGGTTCAAGGCAGTGGCTCACCACCATCTGCTCGAGGGCAATAAGTGCTGGCCTTGCCAGCGACACCCACACCCCAGGAACAAATTTTTTTTTTTAAAAAGGCTGCAACGATCCACATTGGAAAATCTTCCATCTCGAGCAAAACAAAGTACGTGGTTGTGCGACAGTTTTGCAAGACATGCTTTGGCTAATAATTAGCCAAATTAGGTAGTGATTTAGTTAAGTTAATTACCCATTTATTATTTTTTTTTAGGGACATGTGGATTAAATAAATGAGGCCCATGCTTAGCTCAAGAAGTGCTCCTTAGCTCTAGGCAGCCAGTTTCAGCAAAACAAATTGGTGTGTTCTAAAATTGTAACGCAATTCATTGGTGGTAAACAACTCAATCAAAAAATCCTCTATAGGGCTACTAATGCAGAACAGATTGCTCACTGAAGAACTCCAAGAACCATCATGAATCAAAGAGCCTGGATTGCCTCAAGCCTGAATGTTGGTAAATTTGTAATACAAGGTTCCAACAACAGCCTCATACCTCCAGTAAATTTATATAAAGGCTCTTAAATATCAATCTGATTTGGTAAAAAGGCGATTCTGCGCAACACCTTGCAAAGGATTAAAGGAGAATGAACTTATATACATATATATATATATATATATCTATATATAATATCTCATTAAGTCCCCAGGACATTGTGTTTTCTAGCTAATGGATTATTTTTAAAGTGTGCTCACCGTTTCGTAGGCAAACACAGCAGTTAATGCGCACCTGGGAAGGCCCCACCAACATCATAAGCAGTCCCTCGAATCGAGGATGACTTGCTTCCACGTCGAAAAGTTCACAGGTGTTTCAATGATGGAGCTAAAATTCCAGGTCCGAACTAAATCTTGAAGGGTGGAAGATGCCTGTGCTTGGATTTTTTTAACGTGTGGTGGCCGTTGCACACCAGCCACCACACGGGCTTGACAGAGCTAGGTCTTGGTCCAGTAACAAGGCTTAACCAAGATGATTGGAGACCAGCTCTGCTGCACAGACCTAGTGCACACACACCTATCACACTGTGGGCTGGCCTGTGCTGCCTCTGGGTCCTCGCCTCTTCTGGGCCCCAAACTCGTGCCTCTCCTGGGCCCCGATCATGTCCCTCTACAACCTCTCGCCGCTCCTTCACCCCGACCTCGCCGCTCCTGCAGTACCTGCCCACGCTCCAATCAGCGACCTAGGCCTTGGTGACATCGCTTTACACTGCCGTTGCTCTCCTGCTCCAGCATGTGCTGCTTCCTGGAGTGGTATGCCGCCACACTGCTCCTTCCGCTCCCCGGCCTGTTCCGATGGTGCTCGCAGGCCGGGGGCCACACAGTCTGCTGGGCTAGGCAGCCACACTGCTCCTTCCGCTCCCCGGCCTGCTCCGATGGTGCTCGCAGGCCGGGGGCCACACAGTCTGCTGGGCTAGGCAGCCACACTGCTCCTTCCACTCCCTGGCCTGCTCCAATGGTGCTCGCAGGCCGGGGGCCATGCAGACAGCAAATGAGATGAATGACCAGGTATTGTGTTTCTGATGGTGTTGGTTAAGGGAGGAATGTTGGCGAGGACAACAGGAGAACTTTTAATTATTCTTCATCATGGGATTCACCTGAGCAAATAAGAGTTTGACAGCTCATCCAAAAGACACCTCCAATAATGCAGCTCTCCCTCAATACTCCACTGAAGCTCCAGCTGAGATTATGGACTCAAGTTGCTAGTGAGGCTTGAATCCTTATATGAACATAAGAATTAGGAGCAGCAGTTGGCCATATGGCCCCTCGAACCTTCTCTACTATCATGGCTGATCTTCTGACCTCAACTCCACTTTTCCGCCCGATCTCCATATCCCTTCATTCCCCTAGAGTCCAAAAATCCATCTATCTGAGAATTCTAAAGATTCACAACCCTCAGTGAAGAAATTCCTCCTCATCTCAGTCTTAAATTGTCGACCCCTTATCCTCAGATTATGCTCCTTAATTCTAGACTCTCCAGCCAGGGGGAACAACTTCTCAGCATCTACCCTGTCAATCCCCCTCAGAATCTTATATATTTCAATGAGATCACCTCTCATTCTTCTGAACTCGAGAGTATAGGCCCATTCTACTCAATTTCTTCTCTAGATTGATCCTCTCATCCCAGAAATCAATCGAGTAAACCCTCGCTGCACCACCTCTAAGGCAAGTATGCTTCTGGCTCAGAAGCAAGAGTGCTACCACCTGTGCAACCCAACATGTGCATCAATAATAATTTTGTGAATACTCATCCTAAACCTCATATAGACCATCTTACATACTTTTCCTTTACCCTGCATTTAAATCAAGATGCATTGCAACAGGTCCTACTGTACCCCAATCTTTTCCAAGAACTCAAGAGGGAGTTAGATATGGCCCTTACGGCTAAAGGGATCAAGGGGTATGGAGAGAAAGCAGGAAAAGGGTACTGAGGTGAATGATCAGCCATGATCTTATTGAATGGCGGTGCAGGCTCGAAGGGCCGAATGGCCTACTCCTGCACCTATTTTTTATGCTTCTATGTTTCTTAAACTCTTCAACCTTTCAGTCTTCTCTTCCTGCCACACTGGAAGGTTTTTAAAACACGAACTCATCATCTAACTCTCTAGTTACCCATTTGTCTCCTCTTCTGTGTTATCCTCAGCCTTGCTGTCAACACAATCATCATTGATAAAGAAAAGGTCTTGCAGCCCTCTCTGCCGTGAGTCAATTCTAATTTTTACTCCTATTATGTTAGTTCCAGCAAGCTGTCCCGGTTCCTTTCCGCAAAGGGTTTTAAAAAGGTGTAAAAAGAGCTGTCAGACTAAATGGATGTGGAAACATGTTCTCAGTACAGATCCAAGCAAACCTTGGCTTAAAATGACAGACACTCTGAAAGCTTAATTGTCCTTTGGCGAACTTCAAGAAATTCCAAAGAAGAATGACTAAAGCCTTTTCTCTAAAATCAGGATGAATTGTCTCTTTGCCACCTTCCTCCACACACCAATCTTTCGAAGTATTTGCTCTTGCAGATCAAAGATTACATAACATTCGGCCAAGTTCGCAACTGAGGTGGTAAAGGGCAGAAACAGAATCTTTACGAAACTTATGACAGGCCTCAAGAATTTGAATCCACCATAGAAACCATTGATGGAATAAGTGAAAAAGCCTGGAAAGCAAGATGATAACATTTGGTTGACAGAAGCCAAGTCTTGAACGCAGCAATTTAAGATTTTGCATATCATTTCTGATTTCCTTCCCTTTAACGGTGGGAAAATTACAGTGAATGGATTTATGTTCTCTTGGATATAGGGGAAGAATTGTTAAAAGTTGTCTTCATAATCTCAGTTTTGGCTTGTAGATGAGACAGAAACAAGCTCAGCCTAACTACAGTGTGAGCTCCTTTCTCAATCAGGGCAACAACTAAAATAATCCAACCAAGCAACTGGCACGTGAAGGGGATCTGAATCCATTCGGCCCAATTGGTGTGTGTCGGGGTTTAGACTCCACACGAGCCCCCTCTAATTACCTCTGGCTCCATAATCCCTCTATTACGTTCACCCTCATTTATACATTAAGCCTCTCCTTAAATCTGTCAATGCTTTCTGCTTCAACCACTCTATGGCAGAGAGCTCCACATTTTCACCATGCTGCATGCAAAGATGTTCCCCCAAATTTTTGCTTGGATTGGTCAGTGGCGATCTTATAAGCCCTTGTTCTGGACTGAAGTGGCAACAGTTTCTCCACATCCACTCCATCAAAACCGCTCATAATTTTAAAGGCCTCCATCAAGTCTTCTCAATCCCAGGGAAGAGAGTGCCATCCTGCTCAATCTTTCCAGAGATGCTTAATCCTACCCCAAGTACAAATATAAAGTAAGCCACTTTTAAAGGCTGGCTTCTCACTGCCCGAGTCACTGTTTCCAAAAGGAGGAGTTCCTTGCTCCCATACTAAGCGGTCCCTATTTTCCCCAGGTTTGGGCGCTGAATTTGTGGCGCCCAGCGATTTTTCTGATGTGGAAGGACTTTTTAAAGTTTACCCAATGTTTGGGCGCCTGTGCCCACTAACAGCGACAGAATTTATGGCGCCATAAATTCTGGCGCTGGTGTACTGTAAAAAGCTGTATATGTGCCGTTTCTGGCCATTAAGGCCACATTCCCCAACAACGGTTTTTTAAAAACCGTGCAGAGACACATTGAATATAGTTTTAAAAAACCATACCTACACTTAAAAGCAATTGGCGCTGGCCCGCACCCGATCCCTGGTCGAAGGGCCACCATGCCATTTTCAATCAAATAACTGCAGTTTAAAATTAATATAACTGAAATGAAACTTACTTTTAAGGTTCCTCATTGGTCTAGAAAACTGCAAGCAAAATAAAGACACACACAAATCTTCCCCACCCGCCTTTTCCATGGAAGCTCCAGTCCACTCCCCTTTTCCACGGAAGCTCCAACTGGATAATAATTGCAAAATAAACTCCAAGGAATGAAGAGCAGCCTTCTTCTAAAAAAAAAAAAACCACAGGCAAATTAACTACAGCAAGACGAGGCATCCTTAGAAAACATAGAAACATAGAAAATAGGTGCAGGAGTAGGCCATTCGGCCCTTCGAGCCTGCACCGCCATTCAATGAGTTCATGGCTGAACATGCAACTTCAGTACCCCATTCCTGCTTTCTTACCATACCCCTTGATCCCCTTAGTAGTAAGGACTACATCTAACTCTTTTGAATATATTTAGTGAATTGGCCTCAACAACTTTCTGTGGTAGAGAATTCCACAGGTTCACCACTCTCTGGGTGAAGAAGTTTCTCCTCATCTCGGTCCTAAATGGCTTACCCCTTATCCTTAGACTGTGACCCCTGGTTCTGGACTTCCCCAACATTGGAAACATTCTTCCTGCATCTAACCTGTCTAAACCCATCAGAATTTTAAACGTTTCTATAAGGTCCCCTCTCATTCTTCTGAACTCGTGAATACAAGCCCAGTTGATCCAGTCTTTCTTGATAGGTCAGTCCCGCCATCCCGGGAATCAGTCTGGTGAACCTTCGCTGCACTCCCTCAATAGCAAGAATGTCCTTCCTCAGGTTAGGAGACCAAAACTGTACACAATACTCCAGGTGTGGCCTCACCAAGGCCCTGTACAAATGTAGCAACACCTCCCTGCCCCTGTACTCAAATCCCCTCGCTATGAAGGCCAACATGCCATTTGCTTTCTTAACCGCCTGCTGTACTTGCATGCCAACCTTCAATGACTGATGATCCATGACACCCAGGTCTCGTTGCACCTCCCCTTTTCCTAATCTGTCACCATTCAGATAATAGTCTGTCTCTCTGTTTTTACCACCAAAGTGGATAACCTCACATTTATCCACATTATACTTCATCTGCCATGCATTTGCCCACTCACCTAACCTATCCAAGTCGCTCTGCAGCCTCATAGCATCCTCCTCGCAGCTCACACTGCCACCTAACTTAGTGTCATCCGCAAATTTGGAGATACTACATTTAATCCCCTCGTCTAAGTCATTAATATACAGTGTAAACAGCTGGGGCCCCAGCACAGAACCTTGCGGTACCCCACTAGTCACTGCCTGCCATTCTGAAAAGTACCCATTTACTCCTACTCTTTGCTTCCTGTCTGACAACCAGTTCTCAATCCATGTCAGCACACTACCCCCAATCCCATGTGCTTTAACTTTACACATTAATCTCTTGTGTGGGACCTTGTCGAAAGCCTTCTGAAAATCCAAATATACCACATCAACTGGTTCTCCCTTGTCAACTCTACTGGAAACATCCTCAAAAAAATTCGAGAAGATTTGTCAAGCATGATTTCCCTTTCACAAATCCATGCTGACTTGGACCTATCATGTCACCTCTTTCCAAATGCGCTGCTATGACATCCTTAATAATTGATTCCATCATCTTACCCACTACCGATGTCAGGCTGACTGGTCTATAATTCCCTGTTTTCTCTCCCTCCTTTTTTAAAAAGTGGGGTTACATTGGCTACCCTCCACTCGATAGGAACTGATCCAGAGTCAATGGAATGTTGGAAAATGACTGTCAATGCATCCTCTATTTCCAAGACCTGCTCCTTAAGTACTCTGGGATGTAGTCCATCAGGCCCTGGGGATTTATCGGCCTTCAATCCCATTAATTTCCCCAACACAATTTCCCGACTAATAAGGATTTCCCTCAGTTCCTGCTTCTTACTTGACCCTCTTATATCCGGAAGGTTATTAGTGTCCTCCTTAGTGAACACCGAACCAAAGTACTTGTTCAATTGGTCCGCCATTTCTTTGTTCCCCGTTATCACTTCCCCTGATTCTGACTGCAGGGGACCTACGTTTGTCTTTACTAACCTTTTTCTCTTTACATATCTATAGAAACTTTTGCAATCCGTCTTAATGTTCCCTGCAAGCTTCTTCTCGTACTCCATTTTCCCTGCCCTAATCAAACCCTTTGTCCTCCTCTGCTGAGTTCTAAATTTCTCCCAGTCTCCGGGTTCACTGCTATTTCTGGCCAATTTGTATGCCACTTCCTTGGCTTTAATACTGTCCCTGATTTCCCTCGATAGCCACGGTTGAGCCACCTTCCCTTTTTTATTTTTACGACAGACAGGAATGTACAATTGTTGTACATCATCCATGCGGTCTCTAAATGTCTGCCATTGCCCATCCACAGTCAACCCTTTAAGTATCATTCGCCAATCAATCCTAGCCAATTCACGCCTCATACCTTCAAAGTTAGCCTTCTTTAAGTTCTGGACCATGGTCTCTGAATTAACTGTTTCATTCTCCATCCTAATGCAGAATTCCACCATATTATGGTCATTCTTCCCCAAGGGGCCTCGCACAACGGGATTGCTAATTAATCCTCTCTCATTACACAACACCCAGTCTAAGATGGCCTCCACCCTGGTTGGTTCCTCGACATATTGGTCTAGAAAACCATCCCTTATGCACTCCAGGAAATCCTCCTCCACCGTATTGCTTCCAGTTTGGTTAGCCCAATCTATGTGCATATTAAAGTCACCCATTATAACTGCTGCACCCTTATTGCATGCACCCCTAATTTCCTGTTTGGTGCCCTCCCCAACATCACTACTACTATTTGGAGGTCTGTACACAACTCCCACTAACGTTTTTTGCCCTTTTGTGTTCTGCAGCTCTACCCATATAGATTCCACATCATCCAAGCTAATGTCCATTCTAACTATTGCATTAATCTCCTCTTTAACCCACCTCCTTTTCCTTTTATTCTATCCTTCCTGAATGTTGAATACCCCTGGATGTTGAGTTCCCCCCCTTGATTATCCTGGAGCCGCGTCTCCATAATCCCAATCACAGCATATTTGTTAACATCTATTTGCACAGTTAATTCATCCAGCTTATTACGGATACTCCTTGCATTAAGACACAAAGCCTTCAGACTTGTTTTTTTTAGCACCCTTTGTCCTTTTAGAATTTTGCTGTACAGTGGCCCTTTTTGTTTTTTGTCTTGAGTTTCTCTGCCCTCCACTTTTCCTAATCTCCTTTCTGTCTTTTGCTTTTGTCTCCTTTTTGTTTCCCTCTGTCTCCCTGCATTGGTTCCCATCCCCCTGCCATAATAGTTTAACTCCTCCCCAACAGCACTAGCAAACACTCCCCTTGGACATTGGTTCCGGTCCTGCCCAGGTGCAGACCGTCCGCTTTGTACTGGTCCCACCTCCCCCAGAACCGGTTCCAATGCCCCAGGAATTTGAATCCCTCCCTGCTGCACCGCTGCTCAAGCCACGTATTCATCTGCGCTATCCTGCGATTTCTACTCTGACTAGCACGTGGCACTGGTAGCAATCCTGAGATTACTACTTTTGAGGTCCTACTTTTTAATTTCGCTCCTAGCTCCTTAAATTTGTTTCGTAGGACCTCATCCCTTTTTTTTTTTTAAAACCTATGTCGTTGGTACCAATGTGCACCACGACAACTGGCTGTTCTCCCTCCCTTTTTAGAATGTCCTGCACCCGCTCAGAGACATCCTTGACCCTTGCACCAGGGAGGCAACATACCATCCTGGAGTCTCGGTTGCGGCCGCAGAAACGCCAATCTATTCCCCTTACAATTGAATCCCCTATCACTATCCTCCAGCGCAACCTTTTCCAAATCTTCTATGCAACGACTAGACCCGCTGCTATCCCAGGCCTAATGACCGCAGAGCTTTTTTTTCTGTTGCGCATGCGCAGAGTGGTTCCTTTTTTTTTTAAAAAGCGCATGCGCAGTACATTTTAGGCGCACACTGTTAGCTCTGACCCCCCCCCCACCCCAGCTGGACTCTGGTAGCGCCGGCGCTCCATTCAGGTTTTGTTTACCGGAAACTAGCGTTTTTCTTCCCCGGCGCTGATGCGTTGAAAGAAACGCGTGTACAGGTAAAGTGGACGCCATCATTTTTGATTGGGGAAAATTGGGGCCTATTTACTGGACATCCGGCTACGTTAAGACTACATTTCCACATTATGACCCAAGTTTCCAAAACATCAACATCCTTTTCCAATCGGGTTACACTGTTGCGTCATTATTTGCTTGGTCTCCAATCTCATCACGTGCATACTTGAAGATCTTGTTTTTGGTGCCTTCATCAATTATTTAAAAAGAACTGACTTTTGCACTGCAAAGAGCTGCTTTTGTCGCAAAAAAAAACTGAAGCACGAACTGAAATTATTGATCTATTTAAAGAAAATTTTGAACAAAGGCTTCCATTGAGCCTCAGTCCAGGAACGGAGCAGGGAATCCAAGTCTATACTCTGGTGCGGCACTGAGCAATGTTCCCGCTAAAATCTTTGGGTGTACATGGCTCCTCTAAAGGGCAGTGCGACCTATTCAAATTTCCTTGCATTCGCGGGTTTTCTATTTAAAAGCTACTGAGCGGTAGCTCCAGATTGCTGAGTGGCATGGCTTAACGGGAGCATTGGTACTGAGGGAAGCATGGTGCTGTCGAAAGTGCTGTTGTTTGGGTGATACAATAAATTGAAAAGTCTCTGCTTCAACCACTCAGTGTGACAGATGACCGTAGGTAGGCGTTAAAGATCCCAGCACCACCAAAACAGATTAGCTGCCCCTTAACTCATTGCTGATTGTTGGATCTTACTGTGTGCAAAATGGCTACTGTGTTGTGCCGAACCAGTGTCAGTCTTGGTTTAATGGGAGCACACTCGCCTCCGAGTCGGGAGGTGGGCACTCCAGTGCAGTAAAGGGAACTTATTCCAAGCAAAGGGCTTTGAGATGCCTCCGAGACATGGCAAGGCACTTCTATCTCTCCAGATTTTGTTCTAAAACTGTAAAGAAACCTATGGAGAAACAGCACGAACATCTATTTGCCCAACGGGCTGGAATTTAGTGAGCATTTCCGCTGGGCTTTTTTTGGCGGTATTCTTTGTTTTCGGCAGAAAACCACCCGCTGCTAGTTTGGCCAAAGTGTTCTGCCGGCCGTTTCGAAATACCGCTGGGGAGCGGACCGCAGGCGTGCACTGCCGAAAAAAAACACTACCGCCAAACTTTGGTTACGGCGGTGACTCGTAAGTGAGGAGAAAAAAAAACGTCCACCAGAAACTAGCCGGAGCTGGGTGGTAGGTATGAAACCCTTCATAAAAAAGGTAAGTTAATGTTTTTAAAAATTCTTTTCGTGATTCAGTGGAAAAGGGTCCCGAGAATGGTTTCTGATTTTTTTATTTTATTGAAAAATGTGTTTTGTCCCCCTCCCTAGCAGCCTCGGTCTAAATTTGACGAGACTCTGGTTTTCTGCCGAGAATCGACGTACAACGCCAATTTTTGCCGCTGGGCGGATTTTATTCCATTTTGATTAATTTTCCGCCTCCCTTAATTTAATAATCTCAGCGGTTTTTTTGCGCGGTATACCAGCGGTGGCAATTTTATCAAATTCCAGCCCAATGTCTTTGATAAGCCCACGGTTCCATGAGACTAAAGATGCTGTTGGCATCTTGTGGGCAGCTGTTACTTCAGTTCCCATATTCTTTTTGATACACACATGCAGTTACAGAAATATACTGATACAGGAATTTGGGTTCCTATATCATATGCTCAAGTCTGTTCCATTAAACAGTAACCTATGCATCTGGCTCAGTTTTTTCTCCTGTCAGCAAATAATAATTAATGTTTCTTCAAAAAAGCAATTATATAACCGGCAACAAAGAAGCATAGTCATGCTGTGAAATGTGTTGAAAGACACTGAACTGGGTTTTCAATAAAGTGGTGTGTAATGATACAATTGCATTGACAGAGTGTGGACCTACAATCGGAATAAAAACTGTTATTAAATAAAATAAACAAATGTTCACGGCCTAGTATAAATTTTACCCAGTGAGTAATGTTACATTTCCGGCTCATTTTCCCCCAGTGAGCGATTTGATAGACTGTGCCTGTTCGAACCATTCCAATATGGCAATAATGCCTCTTTTGAAATTGAAGTGCCTCAGCTGGACATCTGAATTGAGTGAGTGTTCACGGGTGAACGGTGGGGCATTTTCGAAGCCTCGCTACGAAGTGCTCCATCAGTCATCCCATGGGCACGTTATTAGCACGCGAACAACCTGAGCCACTGAGCTAATCAATTCAACCACACGATTTACTTTAAATTAACTCCTTACAACACTAAACACCCGACGTGCCGCTCATTTGCCTCATTTCTCCCTTGCCACCTGCCCTCGCGTTCATGAGGACATGTAATGCGACAGCTGCTCAAAGGCAGCAGGCAATGCGAGTCGATTCTGGTTGCATCAGGGGCCCCAGTGCTACGTGGGCACAGCTGACAAGAGCGCTCTCTGCCCAAATACTTTCGCAAAGGTTCCTTTAAAAACTTCTTTCGATTTCGACCTTTACATAGAAACATAGAAAATAGGTGCAGGAGCAGGCCATTCGGCCCTTCGAGCCTGCACCGCCATTCAATGAGTTCATGGCTGGACATGCACTTCAGTACCCCATTCCTGCTTTCTCGCCATACCCCTTGATCCCCTAGTAGTAAGGACTACATCTAACTCCCTTTTGAATATAGTTAGTGAATTGGCCTCAACAACTTCCTGTGGTAGAGAATTCCACAGGTTCACCACTCTCTGGGTGAAGAAGTTTCTCCTCATCTCGGTCCTAAATGGCTTACCCCTTATCCTTAGACTGTGACCCCTGGTTCTGGACTTCCCCAACATTGGGAACATTCTTCCTGCATCCAACCTGTCTAAACCCATCAGAATTTTAAACGTTTCTATGAGGTCCCCTCATTCTTCTGAACTCCAGTGAATACAAGCCCAGTTGATCCAGTCTTTCTTGATAGGTCAGTCCCACCATCCCGGGAATCAGTCTGGTGAATCTTCGCTGCACTCCCTCAATAGCAAGAATGTCCTTCCTCAAGTTAGGAGACCAAAACTGTACACAATACTCCAGGTGTGGCCTCACCAAGGCCCTGTACAACCGTAGCAACACCTCCCTGCCCCTGTACTCAAATCATCTCGCTATGAAGGCCAACATGCCATTTGCTTTCTTAACCGCCTGCTGTACCTGCATGCCAACCTTCAATGACTGATGTACCATGACACCCAGGTCTCGTTGCACCTCCCCTTTTCCTAATCTGTCACCATTCAGATAATAGTCTGTCTCTCTGTTTTTACCACCAAAGTGGATAACCTCACATTTATCCACATTATACTTCATCTGCCATTCATTTGCCCACTCACCTAACCTATCCAAGTCACTCTGCAGCCTCATAGCATCCTCCTCGCAGCTCACACTGCCACCCAACTTAGTGTCATCCGCAAATTTGGAGATACTACATTTAATCCCCTCGTCGAAATCATTAATGTACAATGTAAACAGCTGGGGCCCCAGCACAGAACCTTGCGGAACCCCACTAGTCACTGCCTGCCATTCTGAAAAGTACCCATTTACTCCTACTCTTTGCTTCCTGTCTGACAACCAGTTCTCAATCCACGTCAGCACACTAGCCCCAATCCCATGTGCTTTAATTTTGCACATTAATCTCTTTGCACATTAATCCACTTAGTTTTAAATGTTATTGTCAGCAGTTACATAGAGAATGCTTTGTTTCTGACAATTTAAAAAAAAATTAGCCCTTTATTTTGATTGTAAGCAGTTTTGTTTTTCAACCTCCCCTCGACTCAAGTCTCCAAACCGTGCCCCTCAGTCTAAAATTGTAAAAGGTTTGGATAGGTTGGACAGAGAAATGACTATTTACTTGGATTGGGCAGTCAGTAACTAGGGCTTATCAATTTAAACTTGTGAAACTGTTTTGGCAGAGTGACTGAGGATACTGTTCAGAGACACGATCCCAGGCCGCTAGCAATGCTGCTGACCTGTTGCTTGCAGCTACAGATTCCCCCAGCGCTACTCGCCCGCGCTTCTGTCGGGAGCCACAATGTAACCAAAACTATATCATCTGGGGAATTTTAGGCATGAACTAATACTCTGGCACTCTATGGTGCAAGAGGGGTCAACATGGTTCCGTTGGTAGCATATCTCACGCGAGTCAAAAGGTTCACATCCCACTCCAGAGACTTGAATACAAAATCTAGGCTGACACTCCAGTGAGTACTGAGGTAGTACTGCACTGTCGGAGGTGCCATCTTTCAGATGAGATGTTAAACTGAGGCCCCGTCCACGCGCTCAGGTGAATGTAAAAGATCCCATGGCACTATGTCAAAGAAGAGCAGGGGTTCTCCCCTATCTCCTGGCTAATATTTACCCCTTAACCAACATCACTTTAAAAAAGGTTAGCAAGGTTATCACATTGCTGTTTGTGGGAGCTTGCTGTGCGCTAATTGGCTGCTGCATTTCCTACATTACAACAGTGATTTCACTTCAAAAAGTATTTCATTGGCTGTGAAATGGTTTTGAACAGCCCGAGTCACGAAAGATGCTAAAAAATGGAAGTCTTACCTACTTTATAGAATCATAGAAACTTACGGCATAGAAGGAGGCCATTCGGCCTATTGTGTCTGTGCCAGACGACAAAGAGCTATCCAGCCTAATCCTACTTTCCAGCTCTTGGTCCATAGCCCTGTAGGTTACGGTATTTCAAGAGCATATCCAAGTAATGTACCCCATTTCAGGCAGCAAGTTCCAGATCCCCACCACCCTCTGGGTGAAAAAAGCTCTCCTTAACTCCCCTCTAATCCTTCTATCAATTACTTTAAATCTATGCCCCCTGGTTATTGACCTCTCCAAGGGCCTTCCTTTCCACTCTATCTAGGCCCCTCATAATTTTATACATTTCAATTAAGTCGCCCCTCAGCATCCTTTATTACATAGCTAAAATTCTCCAATCCGATCAACATCCTCGTAAATCTCCTCTGTATCCTCTTGAGTGCAATCACATCTTTCCTGTAATGTGGTGACCGGAACTGTATGCAGTACTCCAGCTGTGGCCAAACTAATGTTTTATACAGTTCAAGCATCACCTCCCTGCTCTTATATTCTATGTTTCAAGACATAGAAGCTCCAAGGTTAGTGGGAAAATAGAAGATTGGGAAAATTTTAAACAACAGCAAAGAATGACTAAGAAAGCAATAAAGAAAGAAAAGATAGATTACGAAGGTAAACTTGCGCAAAACATAAAAATGGATAGTAAAAGCTTTTACAGATATATAAAACGGAAAAGAGTGACTAAAGTAAATGTTGGTCCCTTAGAAGATGAGAAGGGGGATTTAATAATGGAAAATGTGGAAATGGCTGAGACCTTAAACAATTATTTTGCTTCGGTCTTGTGGAAGACACAAAAACCATGCCAAAAATTGCTGGTCACAGGAATGTGGGAAGGGAGGACCTTGAGTCAATCACCATCACTAGGGGGGGTAGTGCTGGATAGGCTAATGGGACTCAAGGTAGACAAGTCCCCTAGTCCTGATGAAATGCATCCCAGGGTATTAAAAGAGATGGTGGAAGTTATAGAGGATGCATTCGTTATAATCTACCAAAATTCTCTGGACTCTGGGGAGGTACCAGCGGATTGGAAAGCAGCTAATGTAACGCCTCTGTTTAAAAAAGGGGGCAAACAAAAGGCAGGTAACTATAGGCCGGTTAGTTTAACATCTGTAGTGGGGAAAATGCTTGAAACTATTAAGGAAGAAATAGCGGGACATCTAGATAGGATTAGTGCAATCAAGCAGATGCAGCATGGATTCATGAAGGGGAAATCATGTTTAACTAATTTACTGGAATTCTTTGAGGATATAACGAGCATGGTGGATAGAGGTGTACCGATGGATGTGGTGTATTTAGATTTTCAAAAGGCATTCGATAAGGTGCCACACAAAAGGTCACTGCAAAAGATAAAGGTACGCGGAGTCAGAGGAAATGTATTAGCATGGATAGAGAATTAGCTGGCTAACAGAAAGCAGAGAGTCGGGATAAATGGGTCCTTTTCGGGTTGGAAATCGGTGGTTAGTAGTGTGCCACAAGGATCAGTGCTGGGACCACAACTGTTTACAATATACATAGATGACCTGGAAGAGGGAACAGAGTGTTGTGTAACAAAATTTGCAGATGACACAAAGATTAGTGGGAAAGCAGGTTGTGTAGAGGACACAGAAAGGCTGCAAAGAGATTTAGATAGGTTAAGCGAATGGGCTAAGGTTTGGCAGATGGAATACAATGTCAGAAAGTGTGAGGTCATCCACCTTGGGAAAAAAAAAACAGTAAAAAGGAATATTATTTGAATGGGGAGAAATTACAACATGCTGCGGTGCAGAGGGACCTGGGGGTCCTTGTGCATGAAACTCAAAGTTCGTTTGCAGGTGCAGCAGGTAATCAGGAAGGCGAATGGAATGTTGGCCTTCATTGCGAGCGGGATGGAGTACAAAAGCAGGGAGGCCCTTCTGCAACTGTATAGGGTATTGGTGAGGCCGCACCTGGAGTACTGCGTGCAGTTTTGGTCACCTTACTTAAGGAAGGATATACTAGCTTTGGAGGGGGTACAGAGACGATTCACTAGGCTGATTCCGGAGATGAGGGGGTTACCTTATGATAGATTGAGTAGACGGGGTCTTTACTCGTTGGAGTTCAAAAGGATGAGGGGTGATCTTATAGAAACATTTAAAATAATGAAAGGGATAGACAAGATAGAGGCAGAGAGGTTGTTTCCACTGGTCGGGGAGACTAGAACTAGGGGGCACAGCCTCAAAATATGGGGGAGGCAATTTAAAACAGAGTCGAGAAGGAATTTCTTCTCCCAGAGGGTTGTGAATCTGTGGAATTCTCTGCCCAAGGAAGCAGTTGAGGCTAGCTCATTGAATGTATTCAAATCACAGATAGATAGATTTTTAACCAATAAGGGAATTAAGGGTTACGGGGAGCAGGCGGGTAAGTGGAGCTGAGTCCACGGCCAGATCAGCCATGATCTTGTTGAATGGCGGAGCAGGCTCGAGGGGCTAGATGGCCTACTCCTGATCCTAATTCTTAAATTCTTAACTTAAGTTCAATGCTCCAACCTCTCCCACAGCAAGTACAAAGATGCCACAAATCTGTTTCTAACAATTATCCATTTAAAAAAAAAATCAGGATCGCAATATTAAACAATTCAATTTACAAAGCGTTGAATGTTTCTGTCAGTTAAAATAGATTTGTGTGGTGTATGTCTCAGAATATGAATAATGCCAACTGACTGGCTGAACAACCTTGTGTTAAAAGTCTTACTTATTTGGTTAATCTAATTTCCAAATGTCAATCACAAACGTATTTGTAAAGGGCAGAGTAGTGGCACAATAATCTGAAGGCCCATTGTCACGGGCTAATGTTGCCGTGAGCCTAGTTAATAGACCTTGCCTCAGATACTTTCCCAACAGAACTAAAAGATCACTGCTACAGAAAAACACAAAACATTTCTCCAACAGCACAAAACAGGCTGTAGTGTGGTGTGTGCAGACATGGATCTCTACAAAACAAAAATGTGCATTTAGTGCTTTTACTGTCATGAAACATCTCAAATCTCCTTGGATGATTAAATATAGGAACGGGAGTAGGTCATCCAGCTCCTCGAGCCGGTCTCCACATTCAATTAAAAAAAAAAAAACTTGCATTTATATAAACGCCTTTCACAAGCTCAGGATGTTCCAAAGCGCTTCACAGACAATGAAGTACACTTTTTGAAGTGTCGTCACTTGTTGTAATGTAGAAAACGCACACAGCAAGATCCCTCAAATCATCAGAGGCAGTCCCTCGAAATTGACGACGGCTTGCTTCCACTCCAAAAGTGAGTTCTCAGGTGACTGAGCAATCCGGGAATTACAATCTCTCTCACAGGTGGGGCAGACAGTTGTTGAAGGAAAGGGTGGGTGGGACTGGTTTGCCGCACGCTCCTTCCGTTGCCTGCGCTTACTTTCTGCGTGCTCGCGGCAACGAGACTCGAGGTGCTCAGCGCCCTCCCGGATGCTCTTCCTCCACTTTGGGTGGTCTTTGTCCAGGGATTCCCAGGTGTCGGCGGGAATGTTGCATTTTATCAAGGAGGCTTGGAGGGTGTCCTTGAAACGTTTCCTCTGTCCACCTGGGGCTCGCTTGCCATGTAGGAGTTCCGACTAGAGCACGAGCTTTGCGAGTCTTGTGTCAGGCATGCGAACAATGTGGCCCGCCCAATGGAGCTGGTTGAGTGTGGTCAGTGCTTCTATGCTGGCCTGAGCGAGAACACTGACGTTGGTGCGTCTGTCCTCCGAGGGGATTTTTGCAGGATCTTGCGGAGACATCGCTGGTGGTACTTCTCCAGCGATTTGAGGTGTCTACTGTACATGGTCCATGTCTCTGAGCCATACAGGAGGGCAGGTAACACTACAGCCCTGTAGACCATAAGCTTGGTGCCAGATTTGAGGGCCTGATCTTCAATAGCAATGTGATAATGACCAGACAATCTGTCTTTTTAATTGATAAATATTGGCCAGGACACTCATCTCATCTGAAAAATGGCACCTCAGACAGTGCATCGCTCCCTCAGTGCTGCATAGAAGTGTTATATCATGATGGGGGAGTGAGGGAGGGAAGAGTGAACGGAATTGTGCATCAGAGAGCCATGGAGGTTTACAGCAAAGAAAGGGAGGCCATTCCCTAACGGCTCTTTGCCAGAGCAACGCAAAATTAATATCTCTGCTTCATTCTTTCCCCCTTTTCCTGTATGTTTCTTGTTTTCAACCAGTTATCCACTTTTCCCTTAAAAGATGCATGACCTCTGCCTCAACCACTCCCCGTGGCAAAGCTTTGTATACTCAAATAGCTCGGCTGAAGAGTTTCTTCCAACTTCTTTCCCCAATCTTACTGCCAATTTTAAATTGATGATCCCTCGTTACTGGCTACAAGTAGGGGAAATCAACTTTCTCTACTTACCGCAGCAAACATCAACATTTTTAAAACCTGTATTAAATTTCCTTTTTTGTTCCTTATTCGTTCCTGAGATGTAGGCATCACTGGCAAGGCAGCATTTATTGCCCATCCATAATGGCCCTTTTCTTGTGTAAATAATAGTATAGGAACATAGAAACAGGGTAAGCCACTCAGTCCCTCGAGCCTGTTCCACCACCCAGTGTCAACTTGTGGCTCAGTGGGTGGCACACTCGCCTCAGTCGGAAGATTGTGGGTTCAAGTCCCACTCCAGGGACTTGAGCACATAAATCCAGGCTGACACGTGCAGTGCAGTGCTGAGGGAGTGCTGCACTGTCGGAGGTGTTGTCTTTCAGATGAGACGTTAAACCGAGGCCCCGTCTGCTCACCCAGGTCGACGTACAAGATCCTGTGCCACTATTTTGAAGAAGAGCAGGGGAGTTATCCCCAAGGTCCTGGCCAATATTTATCCCTCAATCAACATCACTAAACTAGATTATCTGGTCATTATCACCTTGCTCTTTGTGGGAGCTTGCTGTGCACAAATTGGCTGCCACGTTTCCTACATTACAACAGTTCAAAAGTACTTCATTGGTGGTAAAGCACTTGGATGTCCGCTGGTCGTCAAAGGCACTATGTAAATGCAAGTCTTTCCTTTTTCCAATTAGATCATGGCCACTCTGTATCTTAACTCCATCTACCCACCTTGACCCTGAATACCCTTGCCTGACAAGTATCTCACATTTCTCCTCAGAACTATAATTCTAATCCCTGGTATGCCAGTGGAACTATTCGGTCCCTTCTCTATATGGCTTGAATGCCTGAGCAGGAGTTGGGAGGTTTCAGGGGAAATGGCCAAAGGCATCGTTTTGTGGTGTCCGACGAAGGTGGTGGAGTATGTAGCAAAGTAGAGGGGTGTGACATGGAAATTGTAACACAAACAGGCCATTTGGCTCTGTATTGGTGTACATCTTCCATGAGTAATAGTCCTAATCCCATTCACCCACCATGTCCCCAAATCCCTTTGTCCCCTTTCTTTCAATTACCGAGTAATCTGTTCCCAAATGTTGTCATGATCTCTGTTTCAATCACTAACTCTGGTAGTGCAATTTACAGCCTCACAATCCTAGGTTTCTTCTCTCTTTCCTAAATCTTGTACATTTAATCATGTATCTCTGTTCTTGTTGTAGATCCCTCAACTACTGGAAATAGACTGCTTCTTTCTACACTGTCCCATCCTTCATTTTTATACGCGTCAATTAAATCACTTATGATTGTGAAAATCTAAAAGTTACCAAGGTGCAGTTTGTCCTACAAATTTGTAGGGCAAAAATCAATTCTTTCTATTCCATTAGAGTGACTAAAAGATATGATCGACGATTGCCAAGTCCCAGCAGGACGAAGACAAAATCAGCCAGAGTTTCAACCCCAATCGTTAACCAGTGATACCCACTGCTGGTGCCTGGGTGTGGCCACTGGGCGAAGGCAGGAATGGGCTCCATTATGATGGTCCCACTGCTGCCAACTTTTACCATCTGGGCTTACACATCAAGAATGGCAATCTGAGGGTCAAGCTCCCACACGATGTGCAACTGTAGCTTGAATTCCTTCTCCCAGATGGAGGAAATTACTGGACAGAAAAGAAAAAGTCCAGATTTAAAATAAACATCTGTTGACAACATGGTCTAAATTAGGGACCATGGCCAGCTTCCACAATCCCTTCATGACGATTATTTGGATGGAATTCTTTTCAGATATTTCACAGCTCAGTTCCTTTTCGACACTCTCCCATACATCTGTGGAGAATAGAAGACTTAAAAAAAAAAACCCACACATTTAATTTGAAAATCTCAGCGGGTCAGGCAGCATCTGTAGAGAGAAACAGAGAAACTCTATAAGCCCACTGACTCCCACAGCTACCTGGACTACACTTCCTCCCACCCCACATCCTGTAAGGACTCCATTCCATTCTCCCAGTTTCTCCGTCTCCGTCACATCTGCTCTGATGACACCACCTTCCACTCTAGTGCCTCCGACATGACTTCCTTTGTTCTCAACCGAGGATTCCCCTCCGCCGTGGTAAACATGGCCCTCGACCGTGTCCGTTATATTTCCCGCACCTCTGCTCTCACCCCGTCCCCTCCCTTTCAGAACTACAACAGGGTTCCCCTTGTCCTCACCTTTCACCCAACCAGCCTCCACATTCAATGCATCATCCGCCACCATTTCCACCACCTCCAGCATGAGCCCACCACCAATCACATCTTCACCTCCCATTCCTTCAACATTTCGAAGGGACCGCTCCCTCTGTGACACCCTGGTCCATTCCCACAGCACCTTCCCGTACAAGTGCGGGAGATGTAACACCTGCCCTTTTTCCTCCTCCCTTCCCACTGTCCAGGTCCCCAAATACTCTTTCCAGGTGAAACAGCGATTTAATTGTACTTCTTTCAATTTAGTATACTGTACTCACTGCTCTCGATGCGGTCTCCTCTATAGTGGGGAGACCAAACGCAGATCGGGTAACCGCCTTGCGGAACACCTCCGTTCAGTCCGTAAGAGTGACCCCGAGCTTCCGGTCGCCTGTCACTAATTCCTCGCTCTACTCCCACTCTGATCTCTCTGTCCTCGGCCTCCTACACTGTTCCAATGAAGCTCAACACAAGCTCGAGAAACAGCGCCTCATCTTTCGTTTAGGCACTTTACAGTCTTCTGGACTCAACATCGAGTTCAACAATTTGAGAGCGTAACCTCTGCCCAATTTTGCTCTCATTCCTCCTTTGTTTAACCCCTTACCCCCTGATCTAATGCATTTTTTTCTCATCACACCCTATCTAGACTAATCTCTTTCTAACTTCTACTATTACCTTCTCAAGTCGGACCATCATCCCTTTTGTCTCTCTAATCTCCCCTGTCTTCCACCCTATCACAGACCTTCCCTTTTGTCCTTTTCTCCCCTCCCCCTTTCAGTGCTCAAGAATCTATTCATTTCGAACACTCGCCAGTTCTGACGAAGGGTCATCGACCTGAAACGGTAACTCTGTTATTCTCTCCACAGATGCTGCCTGACCCGCTGAGATTTCTGACATTTCCTGCTTTTATTTCAGATTCCAGTATCAGCAGTATTTTGCTTTTGTACATTTAATATTTATTTGGTTTGCCATAACAATTTTTTACTGAGAAGTGAGATGTGCCTCTTGCAATTTTCAATGGCAGAGAAAGAATGAGAACAAAAATGAACCTCAATAATTATATCTGTGGATATGGCATTACAATAAGAGCTAGCATCAGAACTTTCTATGTCTGCACCTGCTGTAAACATTAGGGAATTAGGACTGGTCAAGTGGATGGTGCAGCCATTAAAGGCATGTTTCGACAACAACTTTAGCATTGCTGAAAAGTGGTTTCCACTTCATGGTGCTGAAGTTGTCGTATAAATCAAGAACTGGGGCCCAATCTGACTCGAGAGAGAGAGAGAGAGAGAGAGAGAGAGAGAGAGAGAGAGAGAGAGAGAGAGAGAGAGAGAGAGAGAGAGAGAGAGAGAGAGAAGTGGTGTGGGATCCCCTAAAGGACTGAATGGAGTGTGACTCTGGTGTCAAACTGGGTTTGAAAAGTGCTCGGGGGATCCTCTGCACCTCCTGGAAAGTTTTTGCCGACTGAATCGAAATATTTAAAGTTTAACTGAAGGAGGTCGTCAATGGAAGAGAGAGAGTTGGTCCTATGAGGAGAGATCGAGTACATTGGGCCTATACTCTCTGGAGTTTAGAAGAATAAGAGGTGATCTCATTGAAACATATAATGAGGGGGATTGACAAGGCAGATGCCGAGAGATTGTTTTCCCTGGCTGGAGAGCCTAGAACTGGGGGGCAGAGCTTCAGGAAAAGAAGTCGGGCCAGTTAAGACGGAGATGAGGAGCAATTTCCTCATTCAGTGGGTTGTGAATCTTTGGAATTCTCTGCCCCAAAGGGCTATGGATGCTGAATCGTTGAGTATATTCAAGGCGGAGATGGATAGATTTTTGGACCCTAGGAGAGTCAAGGTCTATGGGGATCATGTGGGAAAGTGGAGTTCAGGTTGAAGATCAGCCATGATCTTATTGAATGGTGGAGCAAGATCGAGGGGCTATATGGCCGACTCCTGCTCGCTCTTCTCATGTTCTAATTCGAGAGTCAATGGAAGATGTGCAGAATTTTGCTCTGGTCAGGAGAACTCCAATTCCAGCCAGTGTAAACAGAGTACACCACCAAGCAAGGTCAGTAGCCGCTATACCAAAGCAGCATAAGACTCACCATTTATTGGACCATTTGCTTGGCAACTTGCTTTTATTTAACTAGTAGCTTTATATTTTAGTTTAAAGATTCCCTTGTTTTCTTTGACCTTAATGTTTTTCTATTTCAGTGTCAGTTTCACACGTTCTGCTATTTACTCCAAGGTTTTCTCTGCCACTTCACATTCTTTAAGGGGTGCACTTAAAGAAAACTTGCATTAATATAGTGCCTTTCATGTCCTCAAGATGTCCCAAGGCCAATGAAGTACTTTTGAAGTGTATACCGTTATAATTAAGGTATATAAGATGGTAAATGACAATAGAGAGTGTATATTATGAATGCTACTTTAAACTAGACCATGACATTAGGTCAAGGGGACATAGATTTGTTTTTCACCAGTTTGAGCCTATCAACAAGTTTCTCATTAAACAGAAAATATTGTTTGTGCTATCTATCCCTCTTTTTCTTTTTTTAAGGTTATGCCTGCCTTGGCCCAGTGGGTAGCACTCTCATCTTCTAAATCAATGGATCATGGGTTCAAGTCCCACTCCAAAGACTTTAGCACAAAATCTAGGCTGACACTCCAGTGCAGTACTGAGGGAGTGCTGTACTGGCAGAGGTGCCGTCTTTCAGATAAAACATTCAACTGAGGCCCTGTCTGCTCTCAGGTGGACGCAAAAGATCCCGTAGCACTCCACTGAAGAACAGCTGGGGAGTTTGCCCCGGTGTCCTGGCCAATATTTATTTCTCAACCATCACTAAAAAAAAAACAGATTATCTGATTATTTACCTCATTACTGTTTGTGGGAGCTTGCTGTGCGCAAATCCGCTGCTGCCTTTCCTACATTACAACAGTGATTACACTTCAAAAGTACTTAATTGGCCGTAAAGCGCTTGGCGACGTCCTGAGGTTAGAAAATAACGCTGTGTAAATGTAAGTCTTCCTTTTTATTTTCTGTTTTGTAAATGAAATGCAAAAAAGGGAATTAAAACATTTGCAATAACCCAAAGCAACCTATTGTGCTGATGACATCTGTATGAAAGTCCTGCGGTTGCTTGTCGCAGTATTAGGGAAGGAAATAGCCGTGAAAGGGAATATGTCACCAGTCTATTCCTATAACAAATTGCCAATCGCTGTTTTGGCATTATTAAACCCATGCAGAAATGCTAGAGTGATGAAACAAATCCTTTTCTTCAGTCTCTCTCGCTCCCAACGCCACACATTCCATCATGTCCAAGATGCAAACATATTCCCTTGCCCAAGCAGCAAGATGATCCCTCATCTAGGTTCAAAGACCGAGACGGATAGCATTCTCCCTGACGGTTTGTTTCCTCTGTCTCAAAAAGCATGCAACTTGTATTTGCATTGTGCTTACAACATAGTAAAACATCCCAAGGTGCTTCACAGGGAAAGTTAATGAAGAAACCGAGAACGTTAATGAAGTTAAATCGACACCGAGGCACATAACGAGAAATTAGTGCAGATGAGCATAAACTTGGTCAAAGAGTTAGGTTTTGAGGAGCATCTTAAAGGAGGAAAGAGATAGAGAGGTGGAGAGGTTTAGGGAGGAAACTCCAGAGATTAGGGCCTTGACAATTGAAGGTATGGCCACCAATGGTGGAATGATTAAAATGCTCAAGAGGCCAGAATGGGAGGAGCATAGATATCACAGAGGGTTGTGGGGCTGGAGGAGATTACAGAAATAAGGCCATGAAGGGGTTTGAAAACAAGGATAAAAATTTGTAAATCGAGGCGTTGCTTAACTGGAAGCCAATGCAGGTCAACGAGCACAGGGGTGGTGTGGAAATGGGACTTGGTGCGAGTTTGGATATGGGCAGCAGAGTTTTGGATGACCTCAAGTTTACATTGTGCAGAATGCGGAAGGCCAGCCAGGAGTGTGTTGGAGTAGTTAAGTTCTAGTGGTAACAAATGCACAGATAAGGGTTTAGCAGCAGGCAAGCTGAGGCAGGGGAGGAGTCGGGCAATGTTAGAGGTGGAAATAGACAACCTCCACTCTGACTATCTGAAGGCACATTGCAAGTCCACAATATGCTGTGCACGCGCGCTTCATGAATGCAGTAGGTTGACACACCAATGCAACCCTGCTCATATAGCAGGTCTGCATGTTCATTTCTTCACCTCTTTAAAGTCTATTTGATTGGGCTGCCTTCACTTTGTTTTGGGCCATGTTACATCACATTAAGAAAGCTCACAGCGACGAGATGAAAGGCATGAAAACACGTCAATCTGGCAAGTCACCAGTCTTGGCTGAATTAGGTGTTTCTTTAAAAATTCTTGACAGTGTTCTTTTTCTCAGTCTACTATGGCAGTGTTTCAAAGCAATATTTTTTTTAATCCATTAACCTAGAATATAACTTCTAAAAATCACCCAGCTTCACAAAACGCTCCACATCAACTTCCAAAATTCATTTAAAATTAATATGTGCATACATATTGTGTAAATATCAGTTTTGATTTTCTTTACAATTGCTAATAGTGACATACTTTCCAGTTCTATGACTGAGCCGGTGATGGGCAATTAGTGAGCACTCCCTAAGCCTTGATTCTATTTAATGGCTCGAAATTTTCAGTTGGAGGCGTACCTCTGGAGTACACCTCCGAGCCACTAAAAATATACAAACTTACCTTCAGGCTCCCTGGCTGCGGAGACAGTGGGTCCTGGGCCTGCAGGCAAATGCCTGCGCAAAGGCCCACGGGATCCCAGGGATGCAGGCGGTTCGGGATCATGTGGGCCAGGTCATCCAGAAAGGAGGATTACAATGGTGTCATTTCCGAAGGGAATCCCCTAATGACAAGCAATGGAATCCCCAAATAATTGAAGAATTTACACAATTCTAAAGAATTATGCCCTCATTTTCAAATGTAATTAAAAGTCACTTCAATACATCAAATACAGTAAAAATTTAATATTTCAAAAAATAATTTTAAAGATTTTAATCCGGTCAAAATTAACAAACTAATTTAAAATGTATGTGTATGATTTGTTCTAATATTTTTAATTTAACATTTATATTCGCCCGTACTCTGGTGAAAGCAGGCCCTATGTCTAGGTGAACCTTGACAGATCGCAAGTTCTGAGTTTTTGCGCATGCGGAAGCCCGAAACTTGTGGGGCCTTTTACAAGGCTTACGCTGGCGCCATGGGGAATGGAAAATCCGGGCCATTGTAATTTTTAGTGGATAAGCAAGTTCACAATAAAATCTGCATGTGTTTGGAATTGCATCAGTTAATCAAGAATAGCCAGTACTGATTTGTTGAAGGAATGTGGCACTTGATAAATTTAATGGTCTTTTGAGGAAGTGACCAATTAGATAGGACATGCTGTAGATGTGGCGTATGTGAGTTTTCAGAAGGCGTCTTACAAGAGTCTTGTCAATAAAAATCAGGTACACAGCACAACGGAAAATACAGCAGCACGGACAGAAAGTTGGTTGACCAATGGTTAGGATTAATGGGTGCAGCTGAGACGGGAGATGGGTTGGAAGTAGTGTACACCAATGGCCAGTGCTAGGTACACCATTGTTCTCACTATATATAGATTTGGACTTGTATATGGGGAACACAATCTCGAAATCTGTTAATGACAGAAAAGTTTGGCAAAATGTGAGAAATTACTTAAAGACAAGAGGATACAGGCAGGTTAGCAGAATAGGCAGAAAGGTGGAAGGTGCAAGGTAACAATGAGAAGTGTGGGGTAATAGCTTTTTGGAGGATAAACAAGACATGGGTGTAAAACACTTAATGTACTGTAACTGTCGGAAGTGTGGAGATAAACAGAAACCAAAGGGCTCAAACACCCAATTCCCTGAAAATTTGAGAGCAGGTAGAGGGAGTGCAATGAAGGTTCACTAGACAGATTCCTGGGATGGTCCTATGAGGAGAGATTGAGGATACGAGGCCTATATTCCCGAGAGTTTAGATGAATGAGAGGTGATCTCATTGAAACCTATAAAATTCTTAAAGGGCTTGATGGGGTGGGATGGCTGTGGAGTCTAGAACTTGGGGATCACAGTCTCAGAATAAGGGGTCGGCCATTTAGGACTGAGATGAGGAGAAATTTCTTCACTCAGAGGGTTGTGAAACTTTGGAATTCTCTGCCCAAACTGTTGTGGTTACTGAGTCGTTGAATGTATTCAAGGCAGTGGTCGATACATTTTGGGATATGGGGATTGTGCGAGAAAGGTGAGTTGAGCTAAAAGATCACGCACAACTTTATTAAATGGTGGATCAGGCTCAAAGGGCTAAATGGCCTCCTCCAGCTACTATTTCCTTTGCTCTAAGACAGATGAAACCAGAAAAAAGAATTATGAAAAAGGGCATAAACACCATAGGGGATGTACAGATGGATCCACCACAAGGGATAGCATGAGACCCCCGCCCCCCTTCGCCAAATACTGGGACCATTTTGATTGGAGCATGGCAATAAGGAGGAGATTCAATAGAGGTTTTTTTTTAAATGGTGAAATGTTTTGATCAGGTGAATAGGGAAAGACTATTTCCTCTTATCAGGGAGTCAGTCACAAAGGGTCAATAAGCAAGTGAGGTCCAAAAGAAATGTCTTTATGTAGAGGGTTACTACACCATGAAATGCTTTGCCACAGGTAGTGATTCAGGCAGAGATCACTGCAGCTTTTAAGAAAAACAAAGGAAGATGCACGAACAAGGCAATGGGATTGTTTTGGATTGCTCCATCAAAAAGCTAGACTTAAAAAAAAGTGTCCTCGGATATGGGGGACATTGATAAGGCCGTATTTATCGTCAATCCCTAGTTGCCGTTTAGAAGGTGGTGATGTAACTCTTGAACCGCTGCAACCTTTGTGATGATGGTGCCCCCACAACGTTGGGTACGGATTTGCAGGATATTGAATAGCGATAACGAAGGAATGGCCATTCATGCCCAAGTCAGAATGGTGTGCGACATGGAAGAGAATTTAAGAGGTGATGGTGTTCCCACAATATTCTCTCTCACCCGTCTCAGTACTGGAGGTTACAGGCAATGGATGTACTGTCAAAGTGCATCCTGCCAATCATATACACCGCAGCCACAATGCAACAATGATGGAGGGGTTTGATATCAACTCTGGAGACAGAGACACCCATCAAGTAAATTGCACTAAATAGCTTGAAGAAATCAAAATATGGACATGCTATCGTGGAAGGAGTGCGTTTGAAGGGATTTAGTCTTCGTGTGTGAATCGTTGTATCTCACCATCCCTTTTTTCCTTCTCTCCCTGCGTAGGATGCCTATTTGCACAATGCACACACAACAGCAAGTGGAAATATAATCTTGCACCAGTTGCTAGCATGAGTGCGAATGGCGAGAGAGAGAGAGAGAAAGAGAGAGAAAGAGAGAGAGAGAGAGAGAGAGAGAGAGAGAGAGCGCGAGAAAGGTAGGCTCACCCTCCAAAGCTTTCTTTCTAAAATGAACAGACTGGATTTTCACTATCAGAATTTCAGGTCGAGTGTCCATTCAGTTTTGCAACGCCCCATTATTGAATAGTTCTCCAATGAGTGAAGAGATCTTTAAAAATGACAACGGCAATGGTGTTTTTTCTTTTCCACCATCAACTAAAAGTCCCTCTTTGCTTAGGACAGTCCTCAGGGAAACGTTTGCCAATTTGTTGATTCGGCAGGATGCACACTTGCCTTAATTTAGGTTGGCAATTCTACTTTGTACTCCTCTCCTCAAATTTCCAAGAACAGTCTCTGCCCCCAAAAGGGAAATGTTAAGATCAATGAACAGATTAATCAGTCATTCACTTCATAACTGTTTCTGGGTCCTTGTGGTGTGAAAATTGGTTGCCGCAGTTGGCTAGATAACAGCAGCGACTGCAGTTTAAAAGTAACTCATTGCTGTGAAGCACTCTGGGATGTGCCATGATGCAAGATTTAACCTTAAATCACAGCACGCAATGCATTTCTGGATGAAGTATCTGCACACTATACTTGCCTCTTCAGTGAGCTCCCCAAACACGGTAAGGACATCGTACAACAGGCTGGCAGTGTAGAACGATTTGATCATGTTTCTGTGGAGAAGAAAACATTATTTCAAAAGTGACATAAGAACATAAGAAATAGGAGGAGTAGGTCATTTGGCCCCTCGAGCCTGCTCCACCATTCAATAAGATCATGGCTGATCTGATCATGGACTCAGCTCCACTTCCCTCCCCATCGCCGAGAGCATGAAGAAATCAAGCACAGGCAGCCAAAAGACCGCGCGGCAAACCTGTCCCAGCCACCCTTTCCCTGAACAACCATCTGTCCCACCTGTGCGAGAGGGACTGCGGTTCTCGTATTGGACTGTTCAGCCACCTGAGGACTCATTTTAAGAGTGGAAGCAAGTCTTCCTCGATTCCGAGGGACTGCCTATGATGATGACTCCTTATCCCTCAAAAATCTGTATCTCTACCTTAAATATATTTAATGAACCAGCCTCCACAGCTCTCTGGGGCAGAGAATTCCATAGATTTACAACCCTCTGAAGAAATTTCTCCTCATCTCAGTTTTAAATGGGCGGTCTCTTACTCCAAGACTATGCCCACTAGTTTTAATTTCCCCTATGAGTGCAAATATCCTCTCTGCATCCATCTTGTCGAGCCCACTCATTATCTTATAAGTTTCAATAAGATCACACCTCATTCTTCTGAACTCCAATGTGTAGAGGCCCAACCTACTCAACTTATCCCACAAAGTCAACCCCCTCATCTCCGGAATCAACCTAGTGAACCTTCTCTGAACTGCCTCCAATGCAAGTATATCCTTCCTTAAATACGGAAACCAAAACTGTACGCAGTACTCCAGATGTGGCCTCACCAATACCCTGTACAGTTGTAGCAGGCATGACTTCTCTGCTTTTATACTCTATCCCCCTTTCCATAAAGGCCAACATTCCATTTGCCTTCCTGATTACTTGCTGTACCTGCATACAAACTTTGTATTTCATGCACAAAGACCCCCAGGTCTGTCTGTGCTGCAGCACTTTGCAATTTTTCTCCATTTAAATTATAATTTGCTTTTTTATTATTTTTGCCAAAGTGGATAACCTCACATTTTCTCACATTATACTCCATCTATAGCCTGTCTATATCCCTTTGCAGATTTTTTTGTATCCTCCTCACAATTTGCTTTCCCACCCATCTTTGTATCATCAGCAAACTTGGCTACATTACACTCGGTCCCTTCATCCAAGTCATTAATATAGATTGTAAATAGTTGAGGACCCAGCACCGATCCCTGCAGCATCCCACTAGTCACTGTTTGCCAACCGGAAAATAACCCATTTATCCCGACTCTGTTTGTTAGCCAATCCTCTAGTCATACTAATATATTGCCCCCAACCCAGTGAGCTTTTAACTTGTGCAGTAACCTCTTATATGACAGAAGAGGCTTTTGACTGATGTTAGAACAATTACGTTGATGGCTTTTTAAAATTGCTCTTCAACACAATACTGCTGACAGTCTCAAAAACAGATCAATTTCTTACAGTTAAGATTTTACCTGCAAGTAATACTTGAAAAATAAATGATGAATGATGCAAGTCTTTCTTTTATCAAAAACACTTGTGTAATTAGCATAAATCACCTGTGTACAAGCTCTCATTGTTACATTACAGGTTACGTAGGCATGCACACATTTGATATAGAAACCTGAACACTAAGGTTTCTTCTATTTGTTCAGTGAGCGACACTGGTAAGGCAATATCACACTACCCTGAGGGCACCGAGAGTCAACCACATAGGTTGGGAATGGAGTCACACGTAGGCCAAACCAAGGAGGGTTGACATGTTATTCTCCTTGATGAACATTAGTAAATCAGTAGGTTAAACACAACAGGGATTGATTTCAAGGCACAAATATTACCTCAAGGACCAGATCATGCTCCACGCGTGGCTTGTCAACTGACAAACCGCTCAATTAGCTGACTCTTGTAGTCATTCCTAGGTCTCCTTCACTCTATACAAACGCTCTAGGATTGGTAAAGTCCTATATTCGGAACACTTAAGCAGTGTCAGAAGTGGGGCCATGCATATGACTACAAACACATTACCAACGACTACAGTATATCAACAGGAGTTTTAGGGACCACATACTTAGCAATTCATTTATTTTGGTAGGTTACCATACAACATATTTTACTTTTTAAAAAAAAAAAAAGAAATTAGTGCAAGAGTGGTTTTTCCAGAATAGATTTTCCTAATTATTACTGGATGAGGTTTGGGGCACGAAACCAAGAGATATTCTTGTTGATCTGTTTGACCCACTACTGTAAAATAGAGTCTGTTGCCTTGTTTACACTATAGTTCTCCTTACTTTCTGTTTACAGCAGCATAATGGAGTTAAATCAGTGTGACAGTTGTGAGTTCCCTGCCCAGTTGGCTCACGTTTGCTGCCAAAAGCCTTAGAAGATTTGTCAGATCAGAAACAAACACCACATTACTACATTCAGAGCCCCTGCCACTATAAACACTTGCTGGCTCCAATTGTCAAATTTACAGTGGCACCAAAACATGACAGGCCCCAGTCTGCTGCACTGACATTCTCTTTGGTGCCAGCTTAGCTCAGTTGGTACTCTAACCTCTCGCTGCGTCAGAACAATGTAGCTTCAAACCCCAATGTGGGTTTGAGCCCATAATCGAGGCAGGCACTTCAGTGCAGTGCTGAGGGAGTGCTGCATTGTCGGAGGTGCCGTCCAGCAGCCTGAGACCCTGGAAAATGTTTAAGAAATTCCAGGGCACAATTTAAGGAAGGGAGGGGATTTCTCCTGAGGTTCTGGCCAACATTCCTCTGTCCACCAATAGCACCATCAGTTGGTCATTCTGCACATTGTGGGATCCTGCTCTGTGCAAAATGGCTTGATGCGTGCTTTAAAAAAGTTAATTTGATGCGAAAACACTCTGGGTCCTCCTGAGGGACACGATAAAGTACTACATAAATAAAGGTTAGTTCTTTCTTTCTGCAGCAGTGATATAATTGTACTTAATTTAGCTGTTGAACAACTTCTCACTTTTTAAAATCAGCTTACAGTAAAAAGCAAGATTTATTTTTTATCTGTGCAAGTGCACCCAATTTGGGTTATGAATCGATTATAATACTTGAAAAGGAAATATTTGCAGGGAAATGGGGAAAGAGCAGGGGAAGTGAGACTAACTGGATAGCTCGTTCAAAGAGCCAGCACAGGCACGATGGGCCGAATTTCCCCCTTCTGTGCTGTAACATTCTATTGTCTGTATGTTGATCAAAAAAGGCATCATCCAGGAGCTCAGGTAGCTATCAAAGAAGTGATGTCCTTTGTGCAATTTGCAGGGAAGACATTACATTTGGTATAGCCGGCAGAAAGTTTAACTCTGCTTATGGTGTTTTCACCGGGTCCAATTTTTCAGCTCGGAATATTTCCGTCTCTCGCTGCCTCCTCCCACAGCCAGGCGCTCATTTTTGAGCAGAGAGGAAGGCAGTCAATCCAGCCTCAGTCTATGCTACAGGGGCCACATAGAAAGTTTCTTTGGATGCATCATGCTTGGTGGAGAGCGGGTTCTGTGCCTTGCTGCCACTTACCACTTAAGACTGCAAACTTACTGCATGAAGTACATTCAGAGCATCTCCCTGTATGGCATTGTGATATAACATCCCAACTAACACTGCATTGAAGTTGAGGAGGTGGCCCTGCAGTTTTGATTCTCTGCACTGACCAATGTGCAGAAGAATGGGGAGTGGAGGATGGTGGGGTGGGTGGGTGTTGCATTTAACTTGTATTCTGCAGCCAGATGACAGCAGGTTGCAGTTTCAGAGCTAGATCTGAGGAGGTCGCAGTGCCACCTTGTTGACCTTACACCCCATTGCCCTACTGCAATAAGAGGCTGCGTTCATCGAATCTTACTGCACTGAAGGAAGGCATTCGGCCCATCGTGCCAATGCCGGCTCTTTGAAAGAGCTCTCCAGTTAGTCCCAATGCCCCTGCTCTTTCCCCGAAGCCTTGCAAATGTTTCCTTTTCAAGTGTATATCCAATTCCCTTTTGAAAGTTATTGTTTCAGTCAGTGCATCCCCGATTATAACTCGCTGCGTGAAATAAAATCATAGGCCCCTTTTCTTTTGCCAATTATTTTAAATCTGTGCCCTCGTTACTGATCCTTCTGCCAGTGGAAACAGTTTCTCCGTTTATCAAAGCACTTAATAATTTTGAACACCTCTATTAAATCTCCTCTTAACCTTCTCTGCTCTTATGGCAGCATTCTGACATGAATGCAGTGTTCAAGAGCATGAACTGTGATCCACTGTTCTCCGAGATGAAAGGGAGCATATGCATGCTCATTTATTGTGACTCCCTTAGACAGGTTAATTGGGGACCTTAAGGTTATTAGAAACCCCAGAACTGAAAGGATTTCAAATGCCAAGTCTTAGAACTTCAAAAAAAAACTGCAGGGAATCCGCCCCTCATTAATTTATTGCATTCTATAATCAATGCCCCCCCCTCCCCCCAAGTAACAAACATTTTCCACCCCCTTAAATTACACAGGAATGAGTAAATTACAGTGCAGCCTGGTTATAGTTAGAGCAGGCTGCAGGAGCCAAGGAACACATCGTGCGAATAAAAATATGCACTGTGCTTATTAACTGGGATACCCAGCTGGAAATAAATTGTTCCATCAAAGCATCCCACCCCCATTAATAAGCAAAATCTCACTGTCAGTTTAGATGGGCTGGGGAAGCACCTGCACCCTGAGAAAATACCTCCTTTTGAAAGCAAACACCCCACGAACCACATCCTGCATCACTGGTATTGGCCAGGCTGGACTCCACTCTATAATATAACCATATGAGGTGCCTGGGCATCCCCAACAGGTCTGTGGCTGCCCCACTGATCTGCTGTGAGTACAAAGCGCACCATTTTGTTCGCAGCTGCCGCTCCGTGAGCCAAGTTATGGAATTCCGGCACCACTTCTATCAATCAGCACTTGGTTGCATGTGTGGAACCCTGCACAAGCACAGCTACTGCTCTCCCTGCTTCTGCGTTCCAGAGTAGCGCTGGCCGCCTGGTGGGTAAGCTTCATAAACATTGATGCCACGGCCAAGCACAGGATAAACCAGGCCCTGTTCGCTGAGCTTCAGTTTTCCTATTCAGGTAACGCTTGGAAGAATCAGGAAAAAGCAATGTAGGGGAATGGGGAAAGAAAATGCTGGAAACACTCAGCAGGTCAGGCAGCATCTGTGCAGAGAGAGAGAGAGAGAGAGAGAGAGAGAGAGAGAGAGAGAGAGAAAAAGAGAGTTAACGTTTCAGGTCGATGATCCTTCGTCAGAACTTAGGGCCCAAGTTTCGACCTCAGTTGCTCCTGATTTTTTGGAGCAACTGGTGTAGAACGGAGTATCTTAGAAATTCAAATTCTCGGCATTTAGTTTGCTCCAGTTCTAGTCAGTTAGAACAGTTTCACTTTGGAACAGAATTTTTTTTTCCAAAAGGGGTTGTGTCCGGCCACTTCAGCCTGTTTTCAAAGTTTCGGCAGTGAAAACTTACTCCAAACTAACTTAGAATGGAGTAAGTGAAGATTTTTGTACGCTCGAAAAAACCTTGTCTACACTTTAGAAAATCAGGCGTAGGTTACAAATCAGGCGTAGGGAATGGGGGGGGGGGGGGTTTAAAAGGGAAGTTTACAAACATTAAACACTTCAGTTTTACAAATAAAGAGCCATCAATAACAAATGATAAAAACATCAATAAATCAATCAAAAAAAATTAAGAAATAATTTTTTTTTAAATCAATAAATAAAACATTTTCTACATACTGACTGCAGCACCGGGAGCCCTCCAACAGTGTGCTGGGATGCCCCCCCCCAGTGTGTCTATCTCTGTCTGTGTGTGTCTCTCACACTCTGTCACTGTCAGAAAGACAGACACTGAGGGGAGGGGGAGGAGGGGGTAGAGGGAGGGAAACGGGAGAGGAGAAGGAGAAGGGGAAGGGGGAGAGGAGAAGGAAAGGGGAAGGGGAAGAGGAAAAGGAGAAGGGGAAGGGGTAGAGGAAAGGAGAAGGGGAAAGGAGGAGAGGAAAGGAGAAGGGGAAGGGGGAGAGGAAAGGAAAAGGGGAAGGGGGAGAGGAAAGGAGAAGGGGAAGGGGGAGAGGAAAGGAGAAGGGGAAAGGAGAAGGGGAAAGGAGAAGGGGAAAGGAGAAGGGGAAAGGAGAAGGGGAAAGGAGAAGGGGAAAGGAGAAGGGGAAAGGAGAAGGGGAAAGGAGAAGGGGAAAGGAGAAGGGGAAAGGAGAAGGGGAAAGGAGAAGGGGAAAGGAGAAGGGGAAAGGAGAAGGGGAAAGGAGAAGGGGAAAGGAGAAGGGGAAAGGAGAAGGGGAAAGGAGAAGGGGAAGGGGGAGAGGAAAGGAGAAGGGGAAGGGGGAGAGGAAAGGAGAAGGGGAAGGGGGAGAGGAAAGGAGAAGGGGAAGGGGGAGAGGAAAGGAGAAGGGGAAGGGGGAGAGGAAAGGAGAAGGGGGAGAGGAAAGGAGAAGGGGAAGGGGGAGAGGAAAGGAGAAGGGGAAGGGGGAGAGGAAAGGAGAAGGGGGAGAGGAAAGGAGAAGGGGAAGGGGGAGAGGAAAGGAGAAGGGGCGTGGGAGGAAAGGAAAAGGCGGGGGAGGAAAGGAAATGGGGGGGGGGGAGGAAAGGAAAAGGGGGGGGGAGGAAAGGAAAAGGGGGGGGGGGGAGGAAAGGAAAAGGGGGGGGGAGGAAAGGAAAAGGGGGGGGGAGGAAAGGAGAAGGGGGGGGGGGGAGGAAAGGAGAAGGGGGAGGGAGGCTGAACGGGCCCGGCCCAGCCCAAGACTTCGGGCAAGGCCCGCCCCCAGCACCAGATTTACAGGTAGGTGGCGTTGGGTCGGGAGCGCTGGTCGGGTCGGGGGGAGCGCGCGTCAGGTCGGGGGAGCAGAGGGAGGTCGGGTACGGTCCGGGGGGGGGGGGGGGGCGGTCGGGAGCACGGGTCGGGTCAGATCGGTTCGTGTCGGGGGAAGGGAGATCAGGTTGGGTCGGGTCCGGGTGGGGGTGGGGGGGGGGGGCTTGGGAGGTGGTGGGATGGAGGTCGGTCGGTTCGGGTCGCGGGGGGAGGGAGGGGGAGGTCAGGTCGGATGGGGGGGTCGAGTCCGGTCCGGGGGCGGGGAAGCAAGAGTCGGGTCGGGTCGGGAGGAAGCAGGAGCTGGGCGTGGGAGGAGCCTCATACACGCAGCCCCAGTGAGGCCATTGGGCCAGGGCTAGGGGCTGCGTGCTTCGGGCCCCTCCCACACGATTTTGGGCGCCCGGAGCTACTGCACATGCGCGCCCTCTGTAGCACGCATGTGCAGAGGTCCCGGCACTGTTTTCAGCGCAGGGACCTAGCTCCGCCCCCCCCACAGCTCGTGCTGCGCCGCGCCGAGGGCCAGAGGACCAGCTGGGAGCCGGAGAATCTGGAAGTTTTTTTTAGGCGCACTTTGTGGCACGAACAACGGGCGTCCAGGTCGGGGCTGCGCCGTTCTAGGCGCGGCCTGAAACTTGGGCCCTTAATGATGAAAGGTCATTGACCTGAAACTTAAACTCGGTTTCTCTGACTTGCTGAGTATTTCCACCATTTTCTGTTTTTATATTGGGTATACATTCAAGATCACCATTGAAAAATGAAGCGAGAGGCTAGGATTTGATTTTCTTTTTTTATACAGACGGTTGTTAGGATCCAGAAGATCTTAACAGTGTGGGAAGCAGAACCTGTCATGTATGTATGCTTGGGGTTACTAGCCACTGTCGGAGGTCATTAGGCTGTATGCATGTGTGCGGGCCAGGTATATAAAGCAAGCCACCATGTAATGTGGGCACTTTGGGCCCAAAGTTAGTTGAGCCAGGTTTGTACCCGAGTGAGTTTCCAGTATTCAGTGTATCGAGCTATTATACACAACATTTGGTGATGAGGTAACTCAAGAACCTTTGCATGCAAAATGAGCACCATTAGAATTCTGGAGAGATTCCTGGAGGGAGAGGACTGGTCGGATTTTATCTTTCGCCTGGACCAGTACTTCGTGGCCAACAAAATAGTGGAAACTACTGACGCAGTTAGGTGAAGGGCGGATTTCCTCACTGTTGGCGGTCCGAAAATCTATAACCTCAAAGAATCTCCTCTCGCCTGCACGTCCAACGGAAAAGGACTATGAGGAATTGTGCGCTCTGGCACGTGACCATCTCAAACCAAAAGGCGGCATCATCTTACACTATCGATTCTACACGCATGTTCATTCTGAGGGCCAGGATGTGTCGGAATTGGTCGCCGACCTAAGACGTCTTGCTGGGCCATGTAAGTTCGGAGATGCATTGGGAGACATGCTGCGAGATTTCTTTGAAATAGGAATCAACCACGAGGTGATCCTCCGGAAGTTATTGGCTGTGGAAACGCTGAACTTGAGCAAGGTCATCGCGATTGCCCAGGCATGCATGACGACAGATGATAATTTAAGGCAGATATCATCGATGAGTTGGTGCTCAACGGCAAGTACTGTAAACAAGATTGTGTCGTCGCATGGCAGAGCTGCTTATGGCAGGGCCTAATCGATTGCGTATGTGAAACCTGTAGCTGCTCAAAGTCCGCCAACGGGTACGAATCCGATTTCACCCTGTTGGAGTTGTAGGGGCAATCATCGGCATCATCAGTGTCGTTTTAAACAGTACATCTGTAAAGGCCTTTCGAAAGTGGGGCATCTTCAGCGAATGTGTCCACAACTGAGCAAACGTGCTGCGACTCACCATGTGGATGACGACGACCAGTCCAGCACGCACCTGGATATGCAATCTGAGGAGGAAGTTTATGGACTGTATTCGTTCCTGACAGAGCCAACTAGTAATGGTTAATGTGAAACTAAATGCCGTGCCGGCATCGGTGGAATTGGACACTGGTGCGAGTCAGTCGATAATGAGCCAAAGGACATTCGACAAGCTGTGGGACACTAAGGCTGTGAAGCCTAAGCTGAGTCCAGTCAATGCCAAGTTGCGTACTTACACCAAAGAACTCATACCGGTGATTGGCAGTGCAGTAGTCAAGGTGTCGTATGACGGTGTGGTTCATGATCTACCGTTATGGATCGTTCCAGGAAATGGTCCAACACTGTTCGGCAGGAATTGGCTTGAAAAAAATCAAATGGAATTGGAACGATATCAAAGCATTGCCATCGGTGGATGACGCTGCGTGTGCTCAAGTGCTGAGCAAGTTTCCCTCGCTGTTTGAGTCGGGCATCGGCAATTTCACAGGAGCCAAGGTGCAAATTCACCTGGACTCGGGTGCAAGACCCGTCCACCCAGGCCTCAGAATGTGACGGAGCTGCATTCGTTCCTTGGTCTACTCAAGCACTTCGGTAATTACTTACCTAGCTTGAGCACTTTATTGGGCTGTTCCATACATGATGAGGGGGGTGGTCAAAATTGAGCTGGACAGACTCCAATGTGAAGGGGTCATATCACCGGTCGAATTTAACGAATGGGCCAGTCCCATTGTTTCTGTGTTGGAGTGATGGCACGTCAGGATTTGTGGAGACTATAAGGTTACTATCAACCGATTTTCGAAGCAGGACCAGTACCAGTTACTGAAGGCTGATGACCTGTTTGCAACGCTAGCCGGCGGGAAGTCGTTCACTAAACTGGGTCTGACGTCGGCCTATATGACAGGAGTTCGTTGACACGTCGAAGAAACTTACGTGCATCAACACTCAAAGGACTATTTATCTACAACAGGTGTCCTTTTGGAATTTGCTCGGCTGCAGTCATATTTCAGAGGAGCATGGAGAGTCTATTGAAGTCCGTCCCTAGAACCGGTGTGTTTCAAGATGACATTCTGGTCACAGGTCATGACACTGCTGAACACCTGAGCAACCTTGAAGAGGTTCTACAGCGCCTGGACAAAGTGGGACTCAGACTGAAACATTCGAAATGAGTCTTCATGGCACCGGAAGTTGAATTTATGGGGAGGAAGATTGCTGCTGATGGCATCAGGCCTATGGACTCGAAAACCAAGGCCATCAAAAATGCACCCAGGCCTCAGAATGTGACAGATCTGCATTCGTTCCTTGGTCTACTCAACTACTTCGGCAATTTCTTACCTAGCTTGAGCACTTCATTAGAGCCACTGCACATGCTGCTCAGAAAAGGCGACAACTGGGTTTGGGGTGTCTCTCAAGATAGCGCTTTTAAGAAAGCTACAAATCTACTTTGCTCTAACAAGTTGCTGGTACATTATGATCCATGTAAGCGTCTAGTATTGGCCTGTGATGCTTCATCATATGGGGTTGGCTGCGTGCTCCAACAAGCTAATGATTCGGGTAAACTACATATGCTTCGAAAAATTTGTCAAAGGCGGAAAGAGCCTACAGCACGGTAGAAAAAGCAGCTTTGGCCTGCATGTATGGGGTTAAAAAGATGCATCAGTACCTGTTTGGTCTTAGTTTTGAACTCGAAACGGATCACAAGCCACTCATTTCATTGTTTTCGGAAAACAAAGGCATCAATACCAATGCATCGACCCGAATCCAGAGGTGGGCGGTGACATTATCTGCCTATGATTATGTCACTCGCCATAGACCTGGCACCGAGAATTGTGCCGATGCACTGAGCCGTCTGCCTTTGCCCACACCGGAGGTGGAGACGCCACAACCTGCAGACCTACTGTTAGTTATGGATGCTTTTGAGAGTGAAGGAACCCGTCACTGCTCAACAAGTTAGGACCTGGACCAGACAGGACCCGATTTTAATCGGTTGTAAAATGTTGTATCCTTAGTGGTGAGTGGTCTGCTATACCTATGGAAATGTGTTATGAGACCAAACCTTACAACCATCACAAAGACAAACTATCCATTCAGTCAGATGGTTTACTGTGGGTTTATTGTGTTGTTATGCCTAAGAAAGACAGAGAGAAGTTTGTACATGATCTACACAGCACTCATTCCGGTATTGTCATGATGAAAGCCATCGGCAGGTCTCACGTATGGTGGCCTGGAATTGACTCTGATCTGGAATCATGTGTGCATCAGTGCAACACTTGCATATAGCCAAGTAAAGTACCAGCGGAATCGCCGCTGAGTCTGTGGTCGTGGCCGTCCAAACCATGGTCGAGGATCCACATCGACTTTGCGGGTCCTTTCCTGGGTAAGATGTTTTTTTGTTGTGGCAGATGCGAGAGCCTTTGTGTCATGTTTGCTACTCATGGTCTGCCTGGCATTGTTGTGAGCGACAACGGATCTTGCTTCACAAGTCTGGAGTTTCAAGAGTTCATGAAACTCAATGGTATTAAACATGAGATCAGCACCATTCAAACCACCTTCTAATGGTCAAGCAGAGCGTGCTGTCCAAACAATCAAGCAGAGCATGAAATGTGTAACTCAGGGTTCACTGCAGACTCGCTTGTCATGCATATTGATTAGTTACAGGACAAGACTCCACACGCTTACCAGGATCTCGCCTGCTGAACTATTGATGGAGGGGTCGCAAGACCAAGCTCTCTCTCGTCCATCCTGACTTGAACGATCGTGTTGAAAACAGACGTCAAAATCAGCAGTGGTATCATGATCGTGCTGCTGTGTCACGCGACATCTCTTAACGATCCCGTGTATGTGTTAAATTATGGTCAAGGTCCCAAGTGGGTTGCCGGTACTGTTACGGCCAAGGAGGGTAATAGAGTGTTTATTGTCATGCTCAAGAATGGGCAAACATGCAGGAAACATGTTGATCAGATAAAGCTGCGGCACACGGATGAGCTAGAACAAGTTGAGGAAGGTACGATCAGTGACCAACCAACCTATATTCATTCATCAGAGGGCTCCGCTGTCATCAATGAATCTGGACTTTCAATCTCTGACATGGTCATTGCCACTTCCATCAGATCGGGTACCCAGCCTCCAGTAATAACTGACTCAGAACGCTCGCCCAGAACTGGAGTTGAACTGAGACGATCAATTAGTGAGCGGAAAGCTCCGGACCATCTTAATTTGTAAAAGACTAATACTAAGATCGTGAAGGGGAATGTTGTCATGAATGTATACTTGGGGTTACTAGCCACCAGGGGGCGACACTATCGGAGGTCATTGGGCTGTACGTACATGCGCGCAGGCCAGGTATATAAAAGCAAGCCACCGTGTAATGTGGGCACTTTGGGCCCAAATAAAGTTGAGCCAGGTTTGCACGTGAGTGAGTGTACAGTATTCAGTCTATCAAGCTATTACATACATAACAGAGCCCATAACAGCTTTTAAAGCAAAGTGGATAAAATAAGAAATTAAAAGGATATGGGCAGAGAAAAGGAAGACAGACTTGCATTTATGCAGCACCTTTCATGACCTCAGGATGTCCCAAAGCGCTTTACAGCCAGTGAAGTACTTTTGGAGTGTAGTCACTGTTGTAATGTGGGAAACGCAGCAGCCAATTTACCCTCAGCAAGCTTCCACAAACAGCAATATGATGATGACCAGATAATCGGCTTTTTTGTGACGTTGATAGGATAAATATAGGACAAGACACCGGGCATAACTCCCCTGCTCTTGTTCAAATCAGCGCCATGGAATATTTTATGCCCACCTGAGAATAGACAGGGCCTCCGTTTGACAGCAGCTGACAGTGCAGCACTCTCCTCAGTTAAAGTTTCGGCAATGACCCCATTCGGGGAGTGGGATTCATGCCTGGGAGACCAGTAGAAATCAGGGACTCGGAACCTTGCTCAGTTGAAGGAACATTCTTACAATGAAAAAGCTTAATCTCGAGTATTTATGAATCCCGTTATATGACAGCCGTGGTGGTGGAGGGTGGGGGGGAGGGGGAAAGAGAGGGAGGGAGCAGGTTGGATTTCGGGTTGACAACCGTCCAGGATTGGCCTGGTGTCTTCAGAAAGTCAAGATTAATCTCCAGGACACTGCTGTGAGCAACCCACCAGAAAAATCATTGGGAGATTATAAAACAAATTGTATATTTTGTTAATTTTATTTCAATACCTTCATTTATTAGTTATAAGAATATTGGAATGGGACGTTTCACTACATTAAATACACTATATAAGTACATGTTGTTGTTGTAGTAATGGGGGAAGGCAGTTTGACTGGATGGGTGTTCAAGGTCAATCCCCCAATCCACATGTGAATGAAACTCTAGGAATGTATCCAGCTAGATTCAATAATCCAAGGCAGAGAGCCTCCCCCATTCTGCCTAATATTTGAGGTTTAATTGTACAGGTGCAGTGTCGAGAATCCAGTGTTCCGGAATCTGAGACGATCGGTGGCAGGGTCGTCTGGAATCCGTAAAATGTTCCGGAATCCGGACCCGATGATCCTCCTGACCTCGGTGCCCCACCTCGGGTCTCACCCACCGACGTTGCCCTTACCTCGGGGCCTCCTCGCTGACCCGCCCGACATCCTCAGAAGGGCTCCACCCGACAGGAATCCCTCCCACCTCCCCCCCCCCCCAACCCCAACCGAATCCCTCCCACCTCCCCCCCCACAGGAATCCCTCCCACCTCCCCCCCCTCCACACCTTTGATGTTCCAAAATCCGGAAATACCCGAACCTGGGTATCAGCTTAAAATCCCTATCCTCATCCATGCCTTTGTTACCTCTCGACTTGACTATTCCATCGCACTTGAAACTGGAGCACAAAAATCTAAGCCGTTTTCTGAGTTGCTGTCTTTCGGAGGAGATGGTAAACTGAAGCTTTGTCTGCTCTCAGGTGGAGGTAAAAGATCCTATGGCACTATCAAGAGCAGCAGGGGGAGTTATCCTCAAATGTTCTGACCAATATTTAACCCTCAATCAACATCACTAAAACAGATCGTCTGTTCAATATCACATTGCTGTTTATGGGAGCATGCTGTGCGCAAATTGGCTGCTGCATTTCCAACATCTGCTTCAAAAGTACTTCATTGGCAGTAAAGTACTTTGGGACATTGAGATTGTAAAAGGTGCTATATATAATGCAAATCTGTCTTTAATTTATTCACCCCTTCCCTATAAAGCACATTTGGATGTTTTCTATATTCAAAATTTTACATAAATACAAGTTGTCATTTTCATTTTATTGGTCAGAGGCCAGTATCAGAAGTCAAGAAGCGTCAGCTCAACTCAGTAGACTAGCATTCATTCAATGGCACGGGCTGGCCAAAATTGGGCCCAGGGTCACCATTACTGATACTAGCTTTTGAATTCCAGATTTAAAAAAAATTAACTCAATTTAAATTCCCCAGCTGCCGTATTGGAATTTGAACTGACATCTCCGGATTATTACTCAAGGCCTACGGATTAACTAGTCCAGTAACAATACCACTATGTTATCGTACCCGACAGAGAAAGAGAGGACTGAAAGTATGCCATTAACAGCACTCACCTGAGCGAAGAATACCAGATGATTATTAACAGATTATGATGTTTTTTTTTTAAAAAAAAGGAATTCTGACGACCATTTTCCCACTCAGCTACACTCAAACTTTAAGCCTGTCATTCCTCATAGCATCAGTGGAAACTTAAAATACCTAAGAGCAGTGATGTTACCAGCTTTGGAAGAGATACCTCAACTGGCTACTGCAACCCATTGGCACGTGCTACATCACAATCTTAAATCAGAATTTCACCTTTTTGGAAAAAAAAACATATTGGTGGACTCACTTGTGAAATCTTTCTGCGCGATCTTCAGTATCTGCATAAAGGAACATCTTGTAGGCATAGTTCTCAACATGGGCATTCCCCACTACATCTTGAGTAATTGATTCGTTGTCACCCAACTGTTTCTTCATCTGAAAGGGAGACCAAAAAAATAGCAGAATTTAATGCCAATGGTACCATAACATATTTTGGGTAGCAGGTTATGATGCAATAATATCTTCTTGGGAGTGGGGGGGGGAGGGGGGGGGGGGAGGTGGGGGGGGAAGACAGAGACTTTTGGCACCATCAAATGTTCCCGAGGGGAACGCTTCCAGTCAGCATGTGGAGGAAGCGTCAGCCGCTTGGTGTCACCTCAGCACCGCTTCCTGATTTATCGTCTTCTCTCCCAGTCTCGTTAAATGTGGTAGTGTCTGCACTCTTGGCCTTGGCCTTTCACCCTCAATATAAAAAGAATCACTGGATTTGAACTTGAAATGTTAATATTCTAAAAAGGAGGAAAAATAATCCATCCACTATAGATGGCAGACACGGTTATAAAATGCTTTGAGGGGTCATGGAGTCATAATGGCACAGGAGGCCGCCATTCGGCCCATCGAGTCCATGCCGGTAGAACTAGAAATTCCTCATTGACCATGGAACCTGAGGAAGCAAGGTAAGACTCAACTTGTAGACCGATATTGACCCAAAAAAAAAATCAAAAAGCAGGCCAACGAACACGGTTAGTCTTGCCCTTGCCCGTTTAGTGTCGACGATATTCTCCCCTGCAAGCTGGAGATCGCGTGACACCCTCTACAGGGCACCTGGGGTCTGAGTGAACAAATCAAGTAACGGTGCATCTCCACAACCACGGATTGAAGGATTGTGAAATAATCAACGCAAGGTCTGAACAAAGAAGTATAAGTTAGAATGCTGAATTTAGTCAAATCAGGTAAAAAGAGAAAGAGAAATAAAAGAGGGAAAGAAAGAATGGATTGATTGAGAGGAGAGACAGACAAAGAAAAAGTAAAAAAAAATATTTAAAATTCAAAAGAAAATCCCCAATTCAAACCTGAAGGAATGAGACTCCACACTTGTAACAGTTCATTTTCAATACCAGTGAGGTTGGCGGTCAGTAATTAACTCTCACCATTAAAAGGGTTTGAAATGTACAGGCCCTAGCTTTCCGTGGTGAGTTCAGTTCGCATCTACCATGCAAATACGGGAACTTCACACTGCTCAATGCATGTGAATGGACAGCAAAATTCCATCTTCGCAAAGCCAAGGGCAGCTCGGCATCTCTCAGACAGCAACTTTTGCATCTGCCCTCGCCTGAAGTTACTGAGGTTTTTGCATATAAATAACGGCGTGGGTCATTACCCTCGCTGTCATTTTGACAGCAATTTTGGGCCTTAGGATCGTTCAAAAAAAGACACACAAATTGACTAAATCTCTTTCAAGTCCACCTTCTTATCACATCCCAAGTACTCCTTCACTTTCCAGAAATATCTTCTTGGCTAAAATCCGTTTGTACGGTATTGGATTCACTAAGTTCTGGGTTTTTAATGGCCCCGTGGTTTTTAATCCTTGCTCAGTGTGAATAGCACAAGGGCGGCTCATTTCTCAAGAGGAGTCAGTCACTCAACAAGGATCTACCAGCATTCAAATATGAGGCCGTTTAGATATTAACGGATGTAGAATTACTATCAGATCCAAACACGCCATTTGCCTCATTATTTTTGAGCTGCTAGAAATCTGACTGCAGGAATAATAAAAGAATTGCAAGCTCCAGAGGGAACTCTTAAAATTCTGGCAATGTTTTTCAGCACATATTCCAATTAAGTAGGCTGGGGAGCACCAGTGGTCATAAATTTAAGTTGTCCAAATCTAGGTTAGATGTCAGGAGGTGGTTCTTTTCCCAGAGAACAGGCTGCCGTCTCGTGCGATGAATGCTCATTCGCTGAATTCCTTTAAGCAAGAGCTGGACCCGTTTCTGGCTGCGGCGGCGATCACCTCTTGCAGAAGGTAGGCACTGCAGGGAAATTCAGGGCCAGAGCGATCTCCTAGACTAATTTCAATCGCCTCGATGGGTCGCAGAAGAATTTCCTGTTTCCCCTCCCCCCCCCCCACCGGCCCAGGGTTTTTTCACCTCTCCAAGGAGATCACATGGTTTTGAGGGGGTGGAAAGTGTGATGCATAAGGTATCACAAAATGTGTGGAACAGGCTCGATGGACAAGAGGGTCTTTAACTGCACGTCATTGTTCTTATGTTTGAATATAAAAATAGCTCTTCTGTGACTCAATGATTCCAGTCTGGGATGAGTGGTTAATCATGTTTCAGAACTCCGTTTTGGAAATGGCACTCTCAGGTGGGAGGAGAGAGACTCGCACCCGTGTCCAATTCCAAGAATACTGGAACCCCATTTAATTTAACTTCCAGCATTATCGGAGGACTTTTGGTCAAAGAATGTACCCCAGACACCACTTCGTCCTGCACCTCAGGTTGAGTTGTCTGTGCCGCTTGATCAACGCTGGATCGATTATCCTCAGCCACGTGGTGTGTCGCAGCACGCTTGCGGACACATTTGCTGAAGGTGCCCCATTGTTGCACAGCCTTTACACGTATTACTTGAATTGGATTGATGGGCCCAATGATAGCCCCCACAACGCCAATAAGACGAGATTTGATCCACCCCCGATGGCGGACTTTGAGCAGTTACAGATCGTATGAACGCAGACAAGTAGGCCCCTGCCATGTGCAATTATGCCTGCCTACGATATTTTATGCACAGTACATGCCGGTGAGTTTCGATGCTGGGAAGATATGAGTTGCGAGTTTTCGTCCGTGGACATGCATGCCTGAGCGATCGCGATGGCCCTATTCAGGTCGAGAGATTCAGCAGCCAGCAGCTTTCGAAGGGTGACCTCTTGGCCAATGCCAAGCACGAAAAAGTCCCGCAGCATTTCCTCCAACACAGCTCCGAAGTTGCACGGCCCAGCGAGACGCCTCAGGTCGGTGACAAATTCCGTCACGTCCTGGCCCTCGGAGCGATTGTGCGTATAGAAACGATACCTCGCCATGATGATGCTTTCCTTCGGTTTAAAGTGGTTCCGAACCAGCGTACACAATTCATTGTCTTATTCGTTGGTTGAGTCGGTGAGAGTAATTATTGATAAGGCCATAAATGTTTGACCCACAAACGGTGAGGAGAACCGCCCTGCGCTTAATTGCGTTATTGGTTCTTTCCAATCCGTTGGCTACAAAGTACTGGTCAAGGCGATCAGTGAAATCCTCCCAGTCTTCTCCTTCCACGAATCTCTCCAAAATTCCAACAGACATGGTTGTGAGAAAGTTCGTATTTTTAACTCGTCACCTGTTGTTAGGTATCGAATAACTCCGAGGCTAAGTACGGTGAGCTAGTTCAGGCACGATCTTACTCCAGTTTATTTAGTCTCAAAGTGAAGATTCAACATGGCTGCCAACATTATATACACGGCTTGCACGTGTCTGCCAGTGACCATTAGGACTCAGACAGTCGCTCCCTCCGGTGGTAGGTAAAACCCAGTTAACATACGTAACACATTATCCCCAACCCCACGAGCCTTTATCATGTGCAACACCCTTTCGTGTGGTACCTTATCGAAAGCCTTTTGAAAATCCAAATATACTACATAAGGTTGTTAGGTGATGAGAGGTAGGGCATGAAGGTTGGGAGAGGGGGGAAAAGCAATATCAGCCAGTATTCACACTCCGAATAACTATTTAGTCACTCTTGTTGGAAAGGGAATGCATGTGAATGTCAGGTGAGGACAGGTTCGTGCTTGATTACAAATTCACAAATAACGAGCTGACACTCGTTATCTGCTGCTGGAGATTCAATCGGGCTTTTCTTTAAATCATGTCTCACGACATACTCCAGAGACTTAAACCGAGGCCCTGTCCGGTGGATGTAAAAGATCCCTCATCACTATTTCGAAGAGCAGCAGGGGAGCTCTCCCTGGTGTCCTGGCCAATATTTATCCCTCACTCAACATCACTTTAAAAAAAAGATTATCTGGCCATTATCACATTGCTGTTTGTGGGAGCTTGCTGTGCACAAAATGGCTGCCAAGTTGCCTACATCACAACAGTGACTACACTTCAAAAGTACTTAATTGGTTGTAAAACGCTTTGGGACATCCTGAGGCCGTGAGGGACGCTATATGAATGCAAGTCTTTTTCATGACTGGGTGAATAGAGGAAACGACTATTTCTTCTGCTCGGGGAGTCACTGACGAGAGGTCATCAATTTAAAATGGTCACTAATAGACTTAAACGAGAGGTGTTCACTGTGACAGCTATCAATAAAAACAGCATTCTCTACACTAACTACGACCTGCCACCCCTCTTTGTTCAGTGAGACGGCACTGTTGACAAGCAGGGAAAGCGTGCGAAGTGAAGCAAAGATTCTGCGGAGAGGGTATGCTGCTGTATGCGGGGTCTTATCGATAGGCGAGAACAGCAGTGAATTAACCGGGCCAGGGCAGCATAGACCCCAGGGGCTTTATTCTTCAGCGTGAAGCAAAAACAATCAATAGCCAGACTTCTTGGCCTGTGCAATTAAAATATATTTTTAAAAAATCACCTTTTTTGGGCAGGTTACCAACCTTAACCACCAGGAATTCAGGAAAACTATCCACTGAGGATTGATATTTGAATCTTGGAATTAATAGAAATTGGCACAGGCTCAACAAGTTTTTCATCACCATTATATCATCCGTCAGTTCAGAAACGTGTTGAAACATCAGGTCAAAATAGGCAATGAAATACAGCAGAAAGTTGGATCTGACTTCTCAAAACGTACCTCAAAGAGGGTGCCTTGCCATCAGTGCCCCCTTGAAATATAATTAAAATTCCAACGGAAAAGCACTGTGATCTATGTTAACTGTTTTTTCCCCTTATAAGCTGCTTCATCAATGCAAGTCTTTAAGTCTCTCAGCAAGCAATTCTCAGTCACAATGAAATGAAGCGTTGTGTCCTGCAGATGACCGGGAAGACTACCTTACAGATCTGAGACCAACAATGCACTGTTTAAAATAAACATAAGCCCCGGAGTCAGAAGGCTGTGGGTACAAGACCCACTCCAGAGACTAGAGCACATAAATCCCAGGCCGACACTCCAGTGCAGTGCTGAGGGAGTGCTGCACTGTCAGAGGTGCCGTCTTTCAGATGAGACATGAAACCGAGGCCCCGTCTGCCCTCTCCGGTGGACGTAAAAGATCCCATGGCACTATTTCGAAGAACAGGGGAGTTATCCCCGGTGTCCTGGCCAATGAGTGTGTGTGTGCGCGCGCGCGCGTGTGTGTGTGAGAGTGTGTGTGAGAGTGTGAGAGTGTGTGTGTGTGTGAGAGAGTGTGTGTGAGAGAGAGAGTGTGTGTGTGTGAGTGTGTGTGTGAGCGAGTGTGCGCGTGCGCGAGTGTGCGAGTGTGCGAGAGATCGAGAGCCAGCGGCAGTTGGTGAGAGGGGAGCGACCTATAAAAGGCCCAGCGGGAGATCGAGAGCCAGCAGCAGTTGGAGAGACGCGGGAGCAGCCTATCAAAGGCCCAGCGGGAGATCGAGAGCCAGCGGCAGTTGGTGAGACGCGGGAGCAGCCTATAAAAGGCCCAGCGGGAGATCGAGAGCCAGCAGCAGTTGGTGAGACGCGGGAGCAGCCTATAAAAGGCCCAGCGGGAGATCGAGAGCCAGCGGCAGTTGGTGAGAGGGGAGCGACCTATAAAAGGCCCAGTGGGAGATCGAGAGCCAGCGGCAGTTGGTGAGACGCGGGAGCAGCCTATAAAAGGCCCAGCGGGAGATCGAGAGCCAGCAGCAGTTGGTGAGACGCGGGAGCAGCCTATCAAAAGGCAGCTACAGCGGGAGAGAAAGCAAAATAGAAGTAGAAAGTAATCAAAAAGTGACGTCACAGCCAATGGGGTAAGTGATTGGCTGGTGATTGGTGAGTAGCTTTTCTTTTCTTTTTTATATCAGTAAGTGAACTGTAACATTGTTATTACCAATTTAAGTGTATCTAAGGTTAAGGCATGGCAGGAGAGCTCGGCCATGTGATATGCTCCTCCTGTACCATGTGGGAACTCGGGGACACTTCCGGTGTCCCTGGGCGCTACGTGTGTGGGAAGTGTATCCGCCTCGAGCTCTTGACGGTCCGCGTTGCGGAATTGGAGCTGAGGGTGGATTCACTCTGGAGCATCCACGATGCTGAGAATGACGTGAGTATCACGTGCAGTGAGTTGGTCTTACCGCAGGAGAAGGGTCCACAGCCAGATAGGGAATGGAAGACCAGCAGGAAGAGCAGTGCAAGAAAGATAGTGCAGGGGTCCCCTGTGGTCATCCCCCTGCAAAACAGATACACTGCTTTGAGTACTGTTGGGGAGGATGACTCATCAGGGGAGGGCAGCAGCAGCCAAGTTCATGGCACCGTGGCTGGCTCTGCTGCAAAGGAGGGCAGGAAAAAGAGTGGGAGCGCGATAGTGATAGGGGATTCGATGGTGAGGGGAATAGATAGGCGTTTCTGCGGACACAACAGAGACTCCAGGATGGTATGTTGCCTCCCTGGTGCAAGGGTCAAGGATGTCTCGGAGCGGGTGCAGGACATTCTGAAATGGGAGGGAGAACAGCCAGTTGTCGTGGTGCACATTGGTACCAACGACATAGGTAAAAAAAGGGATGAGGTCCTACGAAAAGAATTTAAGGAGCTAGGAGCTAAATTAAAAAGTAGGACCTCAAAAGTAGTAATCTCGGGATTGCTACCAGTGCCACGTGCTAGTCAGAGTAGGAATCGCAGGATAGCGCAGATGAATACATGGCTTGAGCAGTAGTGCAGCAGGGAGGGATTCAAATTCTTGGGGCATTGGAACCGGTTCTGGGGGAGGTGGGACCAGTACAAACCGGACGGTCTGCACCTGGGCAGGACCGGAGCCAATGTCCTAGGGGGAGTGTTTGCTAGTGCTGTTGGGGAGGAGTTAAACTAATATTGCAGGGGGATGGGAACCTATGCAGGGAGACAGAGGGAGACAAAAATGAGTCAAAAGCAAAAGACAGAAAGGAGATGAGGAAAAGTGGAGGGCAGAGAAACCCAAGGCAAAGAACAAAAAGGGCCACTGTACAGCAAAATTCTAGAAGGACAAAGGGTGTTAAAAAAGCAAGCCTGAAGGTTTTGTGTCTTAATGCAAGGAGTATCCGCAATAAGGTGGATGAATTAACTGTGCAAATAGATGTTAACAAATATGATGTGATTGGGATTACAGAGACGTGGCTCCAGGATGATCAGGGCTGGGAACTCAACATCCAGGGGTATTCAACATTCAGGAAGGATAGAATAAAAGGAAAAGGAGGTGGGGTAGCATTGCTGGTTAAAGAGGAGATTAATGCAATAGTTAGGAAAGACATTAGCTTGGATGATGTGGAATATATATGGGTAGAGCTGCAGAACACTAAAGGGCAAAAATCGTTAGTGGGAGTTGTGTACAGACCTCCAAACAGTAGTAGTGATGTTGGGGAGGGCATCAAACAGGAAATTAGGAGTGCATGCAATAAAGGTGCAGCAGTTATAATGGGTGACTTTAATATGCACATAGATTGGGCTAGCCAAACTGGAAGCAATACGGTGGAGGAGGATGTCCTAGAGTGCATAAGGGATGGTTTTCTAGACCAATATGTCGAGGAACCAACTAGGGGGGAGGCCATCTTAGACTGGGTGTTGTGTAATGAGAGAGGATTAATTAGCAATCTCATTGTGCGAGGCCCCTTGGGAAAGAGTGACCATAATATGGTGGAATTCTGCATTAGGATGGAGAATGAAACAGTTAATTCAGAGACCATGGTCCAGAACTTAAAGAAGGCTAACTTTGAAGGTATGAGGCATGAATTGGCTAAGATAGATTGGCTAATGATACTTAAGGGGTTGACTGTGGATGGGCAATGGCAGACATTTAGAGACCGCATGGATGAATTACAACAATTGTACATTCCTGTCTGGCGTAAAAATAAAAAAGGGAAGGTGGCTCAACCGTGGCTATCTAGGAAAATCAGGGATAGTACTAAAGCCAAGGAAATGGCATACACATTGGCCAGAAATAGCAGCGAACCTGGGGACTGGGAGAAATTTAGAACTCAGCAGAGAAGGACAAAGGGTTTGATTAGGGCAGGGAAAATGGAGTACGAGAAGAAGCTTGCAGTGAACATTAAGGAGGATTGTAAAAGTTTCTATAGGTATGTAAAGAGAAAAAGGTTAGTAAAGACAAACGTAGGTCCCCTGCAGTCAGAATCAGGGGAAGTCATAACGGGGAACAAAGAAATGGCAGACCAATTGAACAAGTACTTTGGTTCAGTATTCACTAAGGAGGACACAAACAACCTTTCGGATATAAAAGTGGTCAGAGGGTCTAGTAAGGAGGAGGAACTGAGGGAAATCTTTATTAGTCGGGAAATTGTGTTGGGGAAATTGATGGGATTGAAGGCCGATAAATCCCCAGGGCCTGATGGACTGCATCCCAGAGTACTTAAGGAGGTGGCCTTGGAAATAGCGGATGCATTGACAGTCATTTTCCAACATTCCATTGACTCTGGATCAGTTCCTATTGAGTGGAGGGTAGCCAATGTAACCCCACTTTTTAAAAAAGGAGGGAGAGAGAAAGCAGGGAATTATAGACCGGTCAGCCTGACCTCAGTAGTGGGTAAAATGATGGAATCAATTATTAAGGATGTCATAGCAGCGCATTTGGAAAATGGTGACATGATAGGTCCAAGTCAGCATGGATTTGTGAAAGGGAGATCATGCTTGACAAATCTTCTGGAATTTTTTGAGGATGTTTCCAATAAAGTGGGCAAAGGAGTACCAGTTGATGTGGTATATTTGGACTTTCAGAAAGCTTTCGACAAGGTCCCACACAGGAGATTAATGTGCAAAGTTAAAGCACATGGGATTGGGGGTAGTGTGCTGACGTGGATTGAGAACTGGTTGTCAGACAGGAAGCAAAGAGTAGGAGTAAATGGGTACTTTTCGGAATGGCAGGCAGTGACTAGTGGGGTACCGCAGGGTTCTGTGCTGGGGCCCCAGCTGTTTACATTGTACATTAATGATTTAGACGAGGGGATTAAATGTAGTATCTCCAAATTTGCGAATGACACTAAGTTGGGTGGCAGTGTGAGCTGCGAGGAGGATGCTATGAGGCTACAGAGTGACTTGGATAGGTTAGGTGAGTGGGCAAATGCGTGGCAGATGAAGTATAATGTGGATAAATGTGAGGTTATCCACTTTGGTGGTAAAAACAGAGAGACAGACTATTATCTGAATGGTGACAGATTAGGAAAAGGGAAGGTGCAACGAGACCTGGGTGTCATGGTACATCAGTCATTGAAGGTTGGCATGCAGGTACAGCAGGCGGTTAAGAAAGCAAATGGCATGTTGGCCTTCATAGCGAGGGGATTGGAGTACAGGGGCAGGGAGGTGTTGCTACAGTTGTACAGGGCCTTGGTGAGGCCACACCTGGAGTATTGTGTACAGTTTTGGTCTCCTAACTTGAGGAAGGACATTCTTGCTATTGAGGGAGTGCAGCGAAGATTCACCAGACTGATTCCCGGGATGGTGGGACTGACCTATCAAGAAAGACTGGATCAACTGGGCTTGTATTCACTGGAGTTCAGAAGAGTGAGAGGGGACCTCATAGAAACATTTAAAATTCTGATGGGTTTGGACAGGTTGGATGCAGGAAGAATGTTCCCAATGTTGGGGAAGTCCAGAACCAGGGGTCACAGTCTAAGGATAAGGGGTAAGCCATTTAGGACCGAGATAAGGAGAAACTTCTTCACCCAGAGAGTGGTGAACCTGTGGAATTCTCTACCACAGGAAGTAGTTGAGGCCAATTTACTAAATATATTCAAAAGGGAGTTAGATGACGTCCTTACTACTAAGGGGATCAAGGGGTATGGCGTGAAAGCAGGAAGGGGGTACTGAAGTTTCATGTTCAGCCATGAACTCATTGAATGGCGGTGCAGGCTAGAAGGGCTGAATGGCCTGCTCCTGCACCTATTTTCTATGTTTCTATGTTTATCCCTCAATCAACACAAAAATAGATTATCTGGTCATCACATTGCTGCTCGCGGGAGCTTGCTGTGCGCAAGCTGGCTGCGCGTTTCCCACATTACAACACTCCAAAAGTACTTCACTGGCTGTAAACTGCTTGGAGATGTCCGGTGGTCATGAAAGGCGCTATATAATTGCAAGTCTTTCTTTCTTTTATTCCTGAACTGATGACTTGAGTGTGGCCCACAAGACAGTAGCTTCACAAATGCAGCACTCCCTCAGTGGCGCGCTGGACTGAGAGTAACCAAGAATTGAATAATAATCGCCAGGACACTGTTGAGCAACACCCAGGAGAACAATTATAGCTTCAATAAAAAAAAATGCATTTTTCCTTATTTTCTTCAAACATTTCTGTATTAGTTATAAAAAATATTTGGAGATGGGGGGGGGGGGGCGCAGGGGGAGGCTGTTTGACAATTAAGAATCATCCAATGAGTCTGTTTGCTTTCCAACTGGCGTGGAAAGTCTGTGCAGTGAGAGGATGGGTGTGTTGGATGACCAATGGCGGGAGTGTGGGGGCGGGGCAATTGGAGACCGGGATCATGTGATGAAACCTCCAAGGAATATGTCCAATCAGAGTTGGTGCCTAGCTGAGGGGTCACCTGGATTACAGGTTAAAGTGGTGGATTGAGGCTCAAAGTCACAAGCTTCCACCTCAGAGGAGTAAATGCCACCAACGGAGCTAAACAAACACTGCAGTACTGACAACACCCTTAACGAATGAGGTATGCTCTAGAGTCGGAAGAACATAACATAAGAACTAGGAACAGGAGTAGGCCATCTAGCCGTTCGAGCCTGCTCTGCCATTCAACAAGATCATGGCTGATCTGGCCGTGGACTCAGCTCCATTTACCGGCCCGCTCCCCGTAACCCTTTATTCCCTTATTGGTTAAAATCTATCTATCTGTGACTTGAATACATTCAATGAGCTAGCCTCAACTGCTTCCTTGGGCAGAGAATTCCACAGATTCACAACCCTCGGAGAAGAAATTCCTTCTCAACTCGGTTTTAAATTGGCTCCCCCGTATTTTGAGGCTGTGCCCCTTAGTTCTAGTCTCCCCGACCAGTGGAAACAACCTCTCCGCCTCTATCTTGTCTATCCCTTTCATTATTTTAAATGTTTCGATAAGATCACCCCTCATCCTTCTGAACTCCAACGAGATCGAAATGTAGGTTAAAATCCCCCATGACTACTGCCGTTCCTTTTTCACATGCCTCCATTATTCCCTTGATTATTGCCCGCCCCACTGTGAAGTTATTATTTGGGGGCCTATAAACTATGCCCACCAGTGACTTTTTCCCCTTACTATCTCTAATCTCCACCCACAATGATTTAACATTTTGTTCATTAGAGCCAATATCGTCTCTCACAACTGCCCTGATATCATCCTTTATTAACAGAGCTACCCCACCTCCTTTCCTTCTTGTCTATCTTTCCGAATCGTCAGATACCCCTGTGTGTTTAATTCCCAGTCTTGGCCACCCTGCAACCATGTTTCTGTAATGGCCACCAAATCATACCCATTTGTAATGATTTGTGCCGTCAACTCATTTACTTTATTTCGAATGCTGCGTGCGTTTAGGTACAGCGTTTTAATACTAGTTTTTAAACCATGATTTTTAGTTTTGACCCCTCCTGCAGCCCCTTTATATTCAGCGGCCCTTTTTGTTTTTTGCCTTGGGTTTCTCGGCCCTCCACTTTTACTCATCTCCTTTCTGTCTTTTGCTTTTGTCTCCTTTTTGTTTCCCTCTGTCTCCCTGCATTGGTTCCCATCCCCCTGCCATATTAGTTTAACTCCTCCCCAACAGTACTAGCAAACACTCCCCCTACGACATTGGTTCCGGTCCTGCCCAGGTGCAGACCGTCCGCTTTGTACTGGTCCCACCTCCCCCAGAACCGGTTCCAATGCCCCAGGAATTTGAATCCCTCCCTGCTGCACCACTGCTCAAGCCACGTATTCATCTGTGCTATCCTGCGATTCCTACTCTGACTAGCACGTGGCACTGGTAGCAATCTCGAGATTACTACTTTTGAGGTCCTACTTTTTAAATTTAGCTCCTAGCTCCTTAAATTCGTCTCGTAGGACCTCATCCCTTTTTTTACCTACGTCGTTGGTACAAATGTGCACCACAACAACTGGCTGTTCTCCCTCCCTTTTTAGAATGTCCTGCACCAGCTCGGAAACATCCTTGACACTTGCACCAGGGAGGCAACATACCATCCTGGAGTCTCGGTTGCGGCCGCAGAAACGCCTATCTATTCCCCTTACAATCGAATCCCCTATCACTATCGCTCTCCCACTCTTTTTCCTGCCCACCTGTGCAGCAGAGCCAGCCACGATGCCATGAACTTGGCTGCTGCTGCCCTCCCCTGATGAGTCATCCCCCTCAACAGTACTCAAAACGGTGTATCTGTTTTGCAGGGGGATGACCGCAGGGGACCCCTGCACTACCTTCCTTGCACTGGTTTTCCATTCCCTAGCTGGCTGTGGACCCTTCAGCTGTGGTAAGACCAGCTCGCTACACGTGCTACTCACGTCATTCTCAGCATCGTGGATGCTCCAGAGTGAATCCACCCTCAGCTCCAATTCCGCAACGCAGACCGTCAGGAGCTGGAGGCGGATACACTTCCCGCACATGTAGTCGTCAGGGACACCGGAAGTGTCAGAGTTCCCACATGGTACAGGAGGAGCATATCACGTGACCGAGCTCTCCTGCTATGACTTAACCCTTAGATACGCTTAATTTGGCAACAACAATGTTAACAAGTTACTTACTGATATAGGAGAGAAAAAAGAAAAAATTACTCACCAATCAGCAGCCAATCACTTACCCCCTTGGCTGTGACGCCACCTTTCTGTTTCTTTCTACTTCTTTTTTGCCTTCTCCCTGTAGCTGCACCGGCTCGCTTCTCCACGCACCTCCTCGACGCTGCTCCCGACTGCCGCCGATGCTGGACGCTGGAAATTTCCTTGGAGCTCTGCCACTGCAACTTTGGAGATGTGGCTGGAACCCCCAATCACGCGCGCAAACGGCAGCGGAGCGGGAGCAGCTCCAAGGGAATTCCCGGACTAGGCGTTACACATGAACCTGATTCACTCCCTTCGGTCTTGCTCTGGCCTCTAGGAAGCAGAGGAAACTTGCCACCCTGCTGGATTACAAAGTGTCCTACACTGTTCAAGGTTGAGATAGATTTTTGGACTCCAGAGGAATTAAGAGATATGGAGGATAGGGCCGAAAAGTGGAGTTGAAGTTCAAGTTCAGCCATGATCTTATTGAATGGCGGAGCAGGCTCGAGGGAGCCTATGGCCTATACTTGCTCTTGTTGGGTCACTGGACTCAGCTACAGGGACTGGTTACAAGTTGGGCATCAAGGCTGAAGGAGGAAAAAGGACAAACAAATTGAGAAACTATGGTGGCTCATGACCTCTTCTCAATGAGCCCCAATTGATATTCAAGTATCTTCTGTGATTGAACAGCTCTCACTTCAAACACTAAGTGAAGACCTCACTTGTCAGACAGGTTTCCATCTCCTGTTTAGGGGGTGGGGGGGGGGGGGGGTAAATAAAAAAGGTGGAACAAAGCAAGTTCTACTCTGCAGAGGTCCTTATTTGGACTAGCTGCACTGAGCTAGCATGATAGCAGGAGGCAGCCCTTAGAGGAACTGAATAGTATAACTTACATTTCCTCAGCACTCAAATACATAGATGTCCCATAAGGCAGTCGACAAACGGAGACGGAGCAGAAGGGAGAAAGGTGGCAGAGAGAAAAAAAAGAGAGCCCTGCAAGCAAGAACCAGGCGTTGGAGCAGAAGAGGAGGACATCAGTGCTTGAGTGGAAGGAGAGGGGAATGAAAAACAGGTCAGCGTATCGGGAAAAATACGCAAACAATTGAAAAAATGTGTTGATGAGAGTATAGTCTGGGGGAACTTTTTGTTACGTACTCCCATATTTTATATTGGAATAATATGAAGCAAAAGACTGATTTAAAAAATATAGATGCACAAAACTAACCTTGACGGCTTTCCTGGGATCGAGAGGCTCCACATCACCTCCCAGGCCTGTCCTTAGTCACAACTGCGACTACATTTTGTGAAGCCTCTCTAGGAAAGCTTCAAGGATACCCAACATGAACAGGTCTCCATTTGGGTGAGAAATTTGACATTCCCAAAAAATATTCTTGAATCTCCTTCCTCCAAATACAAGGGGGGGGGGGGGGGGGGGGGGGAATCATGTTGAGCAGAAACACTCCTGCTATGCTGTCCTTGTCCTGTTGGGAAGATATTTCCCCTAGCTGGGCAGCCTAGAACTATGGGTCACAGCTGCAGAATAAGCTCAGCCATTTAGGACTGAGGAGGAGGAGAAATGCCTTCACTCAAAGGGTTGTGAATCTTTGGAATTCTCTACCCCAGAGAGCTGTGGATGCTGTCATCAAGGCAGAGATCAAGAGATTTTTGGATATTAAGGAAATCAAGGAAAATGGGGATAGTGCAGGAAGGTAGAGTGGAGTAGAAGTCCAATCGTAGAAACATAGAAAATAGATGCAGGAGCAGGCCATTCGATCCTGCACCGCCATTCAATATGATCATGGCTGATCATTCAACCTCAGTACCCTAACCCCAGCCTTCTCTCCATACCCTGATCCCTTTAGCCGTCAGGGCCACATCTAACTCCCTTTTGAATATATCCAATGAACAACTTTGTGGCAGAGAATTCCACAGGTTCACAACTCTGGGTGAAAAAGTTTCTCCTCATCTCAGTCCTATATGGCTTACCCCTTATCCTTAGACTGTGTCCCCTGGTTCTGGACTTCCTCAACACCGGAAACATTCTTCCTGCATCTAACCTGTCCAATCCCATCAGAATTTTATATGTTTCTATGAGATCCCCTCTCATTCTTCTAAATTCCAGTGAGTATAAGCCTAGCCGTTCCAGTCTTTTCTCATATTTCAGTCCTGCCATCCCGGGAATCAGTCTGGTGAACCTTCGCTGCACTCCCTCAATAGCAAGGCGGAGCAAGCTCAAAGGGCCAAATGGCTTACTCCTGCTCCTATTTCTTCTGTTCTTATGTTTTGTTGGCATTTCAAGCCCAGTGTCTGGATCCAGTCTAATAATACCAGCATATTTGGACAGGTAACGGTGGAGGAGGAAGATTTAACTTCTCTCAATGCAGGTATTGTTTTTTGTTGCTCTGCTCAAATGTCAAGATTATTCTAACCATGACATCAATGCTTTGGATTTCTGAAGTACTAAAACCTCCAAGAATGTGTACCACCAGCTTAGAAAAGATCTCCAATTTATTATACCCACTGACAGCTCGAACCAGATAACCATTATTTGAATTTTCAGCAGCCTGATAATTCGCAAGTACAGAATTTCAATCACAGGTGCACTACCTCCTTCCTTTTCAGATACAGTCGATAAAAGGTCACTCAAATCATCGACAAGAGCGGCTACACTTATTAAACGCACCACCTGGTGTGATACGGAGCCATGCAGATTAGGGCGACTCCTAGTTTAAGCTCAGCTCTGTGCCGAGCTTGCTGTTCTTAGCCAGGAAGGTGGTAGGAGGATTACGTAGGATATACAGCACAACCAGTCCATGCTGGTGTTTATGCTCCACTCGAGCCTCCTCCCATCTTTCCTCATCTAACCCCATCAGCAGAACCCTCTATTCTTAGCATTGCTGGCCTGGAGAGGTGCATTTGGAGGGGAGGGGAGGGGATGTACGAATCCACAAAGGTTTTCGCTCCAAACTATTACCCACAACCCCCTTGCTGGAAAGCCTGTGTGCGAATGTCAAGTAATGGGCAGTTTTTGCGTTTGGCTGTGATGAATGAAAAGAAAAACTTGCATTTATATATCATCATCATAGGCAGTCTCTCGAATCAAGGGTGACTTGCTTCCAAGTCAAAAAGTTCACAGATCTTTCAATGATGGAGCTAAAATTCCAGGTCAAGAACTAAATCTTGAAGGGTGGAAGATGCCTGGGCGTGGATTGTTTTTAACATGTGGTGGCCATTGCACACCAGCCACCACACGGGCTTGACAGAGCTAGGTCTTGGTCCAGTAGCAAGGATTAACCAAGACGACGGGAGACCAGCTCTGCTGCACGGACCTAGTGCGCACACTTATCACAGTGTGGGCTGGCCCGTGCTGCCCCTAGGCCCTCGCCTCTTCTGGGCCGCGAACTCACGCCCCGCCTGGGCCCCGATCGCGTCTCTACAATCTCTCGCCCCTCCTTTGCCCCGACCTTGCCGCTCCTGCTGTATCTGCGCACGCTCCAATCACCGACCTGGACCTTGGTGACGTCACTTTTCACTGCCGTCGCTCTCCTGCTCCAGCACGTGCTGCTCCCTGGAGTGGTATACTGCCACGCTGCTCCTTCCACTCCCCGGCCTGCTCCAATGGTGCTCGCAGGCTGGGGGCCACTCAGCCTTTCACGACTACCCGACGCCCCAAAGCGCTTCACAGACCACGAAGTACCTTTTGAAGTGTAGTCACTGTTATAATGCAAGAAACATGGCAGCGAGTTTGCACACAGCAAGCTCCCACAATCATGTGATAATGATCAGATAATGTTTTAGTGATGTTGATTGAGGGATAAATATTGACATCAGGCATAACTCCCCTGATCTTCAAAATAGTGCTGCAGGATCTTTTACGTCCACCTGAGAGCAGACGGGGCCTCGGTTTAACATCTCATCCGAAAGACGCCAACTCCGACTAGCAGCGCTCCCTCAGCACTGCACTGAAGTGTTAGCCTAGATTTTTGTGCTCATGTCTCTGGAGTGGGGACTTGAACCCACAACCTTCTGACTCAGAGGCACGGCTGATAATTAATGACAATCACCATCGAGGGTAGGGTCTCATGAAGTGGGCAATGCAGCAGTGTTCTTCAGTTTGCTTCATTTCACCCATTGGTAGACTGATTCAGTTGCACTTTGTCCCAGTGGCTATCGAGCATGGACAGCGAAGATCAGTAGATGGATCAAGCATGGAGGACATCGCAACAGGGTCTGGTCCAGTCCTCACAGGCGACAGTGTAGAGAGATCTGAAACAGCAACCCCAGCTATTTTATTGTCCCTCCTCAGCCGCAGGATCAGCGTGCCCAAGCGTTGTGTTGTAGGACCTTGTGTGTTACTCTTCATCAAAAAAAATAACCCCACATTGAGATTAGCTAACTCAGCATAGATTGGGCATCAAGTTTAGAACCCTCTGGTCTCTGTGACTTAGTATGTCACGCACGTTGCAAATTTCCTCAGTGTGACACAAAACGTTGAGACACACACTGCTTGTGACAAACTAATGAAGTACAAGGTACTAGTTCTTAAATTATAAATTAGACAGAACAGCTCCCGCTCTCAATGGTTTCAGCGCACTGGAACAAAGGAAAATCATCTTCTCCCAGCTAGTTGATTATGATTGTCCGTTAAAATGGCACAACACCAAAAAAAGACAGAACCAACCTATTTAAAATTAAAGTTGGAGTGAATTTACTATCTAGTGAAGATAAAAATATACTGCCAGGGAGATGATACATACAGATTCAAAGATTAAATCAGAAGAGGGATGAGGAGGGAAATTGCAACAAGAGATATTCTCCATGAATCCCCACTGAAAATAATTCCAAAATAAAAGAGATAAGACGACAGACAGACTTGCATTTATATAGCGCTGTTTTCAACCTCAGGATATCCCAAAGCATGTTAGAGGCAGTAAAAAGCTTTTGAATTGTAGTCACTGTTGTATTGTAGAAAACGCAGCAGCCAATTTGCACACATCAAGCTCTCATATACAGCAATGTAATAAATGTCCAGATAATCTGTTTTAGGTGCTGGTTTGGTTCGGGATAAATATTGGCCACGACATCAGGGAGAACTCCCCTGCTCTTCTTCGAAATAGTGCCATGGGATCTTATGTCCGCCTGAGCCAGCCGACGGGGCCTCAGTTTAACGTCTCATCCGAAAGACGGCACCTCCGACAGTGCAGCATTGCAGTGCCAGTCTAGAATGTGCGTTCAAGCTGTGAATGGAAAGTAGCCTATAATAAACAACTAAACCACTTAACAGGAATCTTCAAATAAGTAATCCCCACAACACATTGCAAATTTAATGAAAACAAATAAGCCAGAGATCACTTAAATACAGGATGGAGCCATTTCTAGACACCAACTAAAACCTTCCGCTCAGAACCAGCCAGGCTGTGCAACAACAAACATTTCCCTTAAAAATACTTGCGCATCTCATAACAACTGAAAGCAGTCTGAGGGGCTGCAATTTGCTGAATGCATGGATTATAGGAGCCAAACTGTGCCTAACATGCCACAAATGTGGACTCAGGATACTAGTGTTGAAAATGGAATCGATAGCACCAAGCCATCTGAGAGCAAGGTTAAGGCGTGTTGCTGGGATCAGATTTAGCCTGCATGCAAAAACTCCCCTGTGCTTGCACACTTGCTGTGGCAGTGGCTATTAACGAGTGAGAAACTCAAAAGTGTTCCATTCCTGCATACTCTTAATTCACTCTGCTCCCCACAAAAATATCACGAGATAAAAGTGTTACTGTCTCTCAGGGGAATGTAAAAGATCCTATAGCATTTTGTCGAAGAGGAGCAGCGGAGTTGTCCCCAGGGCTCAGCCCCCAATATTTATCTCTCAACCAATGTCACTAAAAAAGATTACCTGGTCACTATCACATTGCTGTTTGTGGGAGCTTGCTGTGCGCAAATTGGCTGTTAGGTTTCCTACATTACAACAGGATTACACTTCAAGAAAGAACTTCATTGGCTGTAAAGATTGTGAAAGGCGCTATATAAATGCAAGTCATTTTTCTTCTGTTCCTGAAGATCAGTAGTGGGCAGATAATGGACTGTAAATGGTTATATTTTAACTTTTATGCAGGGCAGGGAAGGGAGGGAAGAACAAAAGGGAAGGTCTGTGATAAGGTGGAAGGCAGGAGAGATTAAATAACTAAAAGGATGATGGTGCAAAGCAAAAGGAGATGGTAATGGGTATTTCATTCATTCCTCCCCACCCCTTTCCCTGCCTCTGCACTTGCTTAAATCCTGTTACATCTCTAACCTTTTCCATTTCTGACAAAAGGTCATCGATCTGAAACGTTAACGCTGTTTCTCTCTCCACAGATGTTGGCTGACCTGCTGAGTGTTTGCAGCATTTTCCATTTCAGATTTCCAGAATCTGCAGTATTTTGCTCTTCCATTATTGTGCAGCTCATCAGTAGCCATGTTTAACTACTATTAATTAATGCAGCATAAAATTAGAATATGATGAATAATTCAGATAACTTACCAATCCAAGAAGGGGTATTTCTAAAACTATTTAGAAAAACAGCATCCCACTGTTTCGTCAAACCACTGCCAAGGTTCTTTTGAAGCATTCTGACTATTTTAGGAGTGTTTGCGAAATGCAAAATCCTTCTTCGATGATCTCAGTTTTTGTTTATGTTGAACTGCCTGAACTACTAAATGGGCTGTGGTACAAAGGTTTGATAATTGCCCCTTTCATCTGCAGTTTATAGACATCCTGATCCACGTACCACACTTCCAGGCAGACTAATTTGGAGTTTCTGTATGTTCCAATTGAAGAACCGTCAGATTAGGTCTGGAGTAAGAAAGAGATTTCCCCGCACGGCAGAAATACAAAGCTCAGACTAAACTCTAATTTCACGCCCGGAAATTCTCAGTTTGTAGTTCAGATGCCATCTAAAAAAAAAACTACCATGGAAAAGCGCAAAATGGGTTCAATCCGATGGGACCATGAATTGCAATCTCAATCGGCATGAGCAAGTGTCACTTTTCCACATGCAGGGGATTAAAACTGAAGGGCCAGCCATGCCATACACATCACAGCAGGCATGGACATGGTTGTAGCTCTTTCTTGGCCAGAGCAAATGCATGACAACAGGGAGATGCTAGTATGGGAGATAGATTAAAACAATAACAAAAAAATTGTGTTTCATTCCACCTTCCCCTGCATTCCTTTTCAATGGGATAACTACAACTGAAATACTTAGCTGGATGCAGATTGCCACCAAACTCAAGACATCTGGTACCATTTAAGAAACAACAACCTGTATTTATATAGCGCCTTTAATAGTGAAACGTCGCAAGGCGCTCCCCACAGGAGTGTTATGCAATAAAAATTTGACGCCGAGCTGCATTAGTAGAAATTAGCGCAGGTGACCAAAAGCTTGATCACAGGTATATTTTAAGGAGTGTCTTGAAGGAGGATGGAGAGCTAGAGAGGCGGAGAGGTTTAGGCAGGGAGTCCCAGAGCTTGGAGCCTCAGCAACAGAAGGCATGGCCACCAACAGTTGAGCGATTATAATCAGGGATGCTTGGGAGGGCAGAATTAGAGGACCGCAGACATCGAGGGGATTGTGGGGCTGGAGGAAATTGCAGAGGGATTTGCAAATAAGGATGAGAATTTTGAAATCGAGGCATTGCTTAACTGGAAGTCAATGTAGGTCACGAGCTCAAGGGCGATGGGTGAGCGGGACTTGGTGCGAGGTAAGACATGGGCGGCTGAGTTCTGGACCACCTCTAGTTCACTTGATTGATGCCCTGGGCTCAATATCCCCAGAGCACTGTGGTGGCAGTATGTACAATCTACAGGATGCACTGCAGACACTCACCAAGTTTAATCAGACAGCACTTCCTTTGACTGTAACTTCAAACGCCGAGAAGATCACGTGCAGCAATGTCATGGGTGAACCATCACCTCCAAGTCGCACTAGCAGGATTTGGACAGGCACCACTGGCTGCGTCATCACCGGCGGGGTGGAGTCTCCGAATTCCCTACCTAAGCTCAATGTGGGAGCACCAGCACAACACGGACTGCAACAGTTCAAGGAGAAGGCCCACTGCCATCTTCTCGGGGCAATTAGAGTTGGGCAATAACTGCGGCATTGCCCACATCAAGAACAAATTAAAGAGGAATGTTTCATAAGGGAAAAGCCCTTCATTCTCTGCAATAGAAGAATGGAGACTAATTAAATGATTACTTTTTGTGGCAGTGCGGTTGCGCAGTATGTTAAAGTACTCAAATCCACCATGGAATGGGGTTCCGAGGGGGACACACATTTAATCCCAAAGCTATAATCTTGTCCTGCAGCGTGGAGCTGACTGGAGTACCAGACAATTCCTAAAACTGAATCTTCCCTAGGCTGCTCTGGCATGTAACTCCAGCTGCAGCACAGAGTTTGAAGCACATGTTCGGGGAGGCACTTGGAGAGAGACAAAACTGGGAAGAGAAGAGAAGAATTTTTAGGAACAGGCTAATGAGCCCAACAAGCCAATCTCTTCAGTTCAATTCAAGCTCGCCTATCTACCTTTTCTCTCGCAGCAGAAACTGCCCCTTGTGCCCACTTTTATTATTCCACTTCAGTGGTCTCACTGGCAAATTATGCTTACCTTCTGCATAAAAAGGTTTTGCCTTACCTCCCCCTCAGGACCCTTTATCAAAATAAGACTCAATATAAATGGGTTTTGCAGCCAACATCACCATTCAGCAAAGGTACAGAATTCTCTTTGTTTTTCTTTCTATGGCCGAGTTCCTTTTTTGGAGTGATGGAGACTAGGAATTAAAAAAAAACAACTCTACCTTTCTTGAGAATGCTGAATGGTCCCTTTCACTGGTTGCTGCTGCTGTTTTAATCTACCTGGAAAGTGAAGGCTTGCACCTAAACGCCATCATTTATCGGAACAGTGAGCTACACACGTGCATCAAGCTGCGAAGGTGGAAAAAATGTTAACCACATTTGATAAATTTCCTTGCTGATTTTTCACCACAAAGCTGGGAATTCCTGGCCGCAGCTTAATTTGCAGAAAAATAACAGTGAGTTACAGAGAGGGAAGATAAACAGGGACTTTAGTAATGCAAACTAGGATAAAACAGAGAAGCAAACAGCTTCGGTTCTGCACGTATACTTCTTTGGGGAATGGAGACAATTAAATGATTTGTTCGTGTTTCAGCCCGTTATGCTGCCACTGAAACATAGAAGATGCTGAGGGCGATTGGCAAGATAGATGCTGAGAGGTTGTTTCCCCTGGCTGAAGAGTCTAGAACTAGGGGGCATAGTCTTAAGATAAAAGGCCGGCCATTTAGGGCGGAGATGAGGAGGAATTTCTTCACTCGGAGGGTTGTGAATCTTTGGAATTCTCTGCCCCAGAGGGCTGTGGATGCTCAGTCATCGAGTATATTCAAGGTTGAGATCGACAGATTTTTGGTAATTAAGGGATATGGAGATCAGGTGGGAAAGTGGAGTTGAGGTCAAAGATCAACCATGATTTTATTGATTGGCGGAGCAGGCTCGATGGGCCATATGGCCTACTCCGGCTTCTAATTCTTATGCTTACTGCATGTGTTAAAACTAGTAAAGTTTATAAGGTCCTCACTTGAATACCAAGCTGATAGACTGACTGGCTTTGCATTAGTCCGTGTGAAAACATCCTAAGTGGTCATTCCGAATTGTTATTTCAAAAGTTGTAAGGGCCCTTTAAACTGAGCAGGAACACTAAACTAGAGATAGAGGATAAGAAATGCTTAGAAATAAACTATAGGATAACAGAGACTTGGGAATGAATTGCATATATAGTATGGGATACCAAGAAGTGAACTACAGGCAGAATGTATACCTGGCAGTGAACGACAGGGTCATAATCCAACACCTTATTTTCATATTTATTCACAGGAAGTGGACAGTAGTAGTAAAGCCAAATCTGTTGCCCATCTCTCGTTGCCCCGAGAAGGTGCTGGTGGGCCTTCTCCTTGATGTGAGTGCATGAGTTGCCGGCTTGGCCACTTCAGAGGGCATTACAAGTCAACCACGTAATGTGGACTAGGGTAAGCGAGGCCGATACCCTTCCCTGCATGACATTAGTGAACCAGTTGGGTCTTTGTAAAAGGCGCTTTATAAATGCAAGTTCGTTCTTTTTTCTTTATGACAATCTAGCACCTCTTAATACAATCTAGCACCATGATCACTTTCTTATGCTGGCACCAATGACCATATTTATCAAGTTCAATTTACAATGTGCTAAGGTGGGCTTAACCTCTCAATCTCTGGGTTGAAAATCTAGTGTTGTTCTCCTTGGAGCAGAGAAGGCCAAGAGGAGATGTGATAGAGGTGTTTAAAATCATGAAGGATTTGCAGAGTGTAAAAAAAGAGACACTGTTTCCAATAGCTGAAGGGTCGATAACCAGATTCAAGGTTATTGGCCAAAAAAAACAGAAGTGACAGGAGGAAAAACTTTTTTACACAACGAGTGTTTAGGATTTGGACTCCACTGCCTGATAAGTTGGTGGATACAGATTCAATAGTAGTTTTCAAAAGGAAATGGGATCAGTACCTGAAGGAGAAAGAATTGAAGGAATATGGGAAAGAGCAGGGGAGTGGAAATAACTGGATGGCTCTTGAAAAGAGCAGACACAGACTCGATGGGACGAATGGCTTCCTTCTGTGCAGTACTATTCTATGATTCAGTGCCAAAGGCACTACATCATTGTAGAAATAGTTTATAGCTTCAATGTTTATTATTCAGCCCTAGACTCATCTCTTTGCACTTGACAGACTTGAACTTCTTCTGCCTTTTCTCAGCCTGGATGAATTGTCTTTAGAAAATGCCATACGATGTAGGGCTTAAAGGCACAATAGACTGGTGATGCATATTAAAAAAACAGAAAAATTCAAAATATTACATGTTGATTTGTCATGTATTTTCTGCTGTAGCACAGTTGTAAGTGTGACGTTGGCATTTGTCATGCTTACCAGCTGATTGCCAGAAAATAATACTGTCTGAATGACTCCTGTCCATTTTCAGATCAAACCAAATAACTTTGGTTGAAAGTTATAACCATTTTTACATTACCACCTACCTCACAATGCAAACGGTTACAAATGAAACTTTCCTTTCACAAAAGATTAAATGTGCAGATTGCTACTCCGGCGATGGTCAATCCCAACAGATCGCAACTCAAGATTATTTATAGTCCTCGTTATTACGTTACAGTATAACCATGAGTTAGTCATTTGTAGCCCTTACACTTTATACAAGCCCAATTGTGGTAACACCCAGTGCGATAGTCCTCTATACAGCTCGACGAAAAAAAAATCTACCTCCTGCGCAGCAAGCTCAAGAAGTAAATTGTGCAGCACAACAGGAACAAATGCTCAGTAGGAGGCTTAAATTAATCAACAAACTGGCCAAAACCATCTATTTATAGACTAGAAACAAACCGAACACTGCATTTCAATACTGTGGAGTGGCACATCATACTGAAGACACCTTGCATTGGTGCCAGGCACCAGAAGCTGGTGCTCAGAAGCAGACATGGCAACCTCCGATGACCAGTTTTGTTTTACTAATGAGCCATTAGTCTCTGTTTGGGCCTACTGGAGGGACAGGGGGAAACATTCATGCATTCACCATGGTTGTGAGGTTATTGAGCTACGAGAAAAGAAAAAGAGTGCCATTAGAAATGGGAAGATCAGATCCTTTATGTCGTGTAATGGTGGCAGCAACAGGAGTGTGTCAGCCAGTGGCTCAGCTGGGATCACTCACGCCTTTGAGTCAGAAAGTTGTGGTTTCAAGTCCCACTCCAGAGACTCGAGCACAAAAATCTAGGCTGATACTCCAGTGCAGTCCTGAAGGAGCACTGCATGGTCAGAGCTGCTGTCTTTCAGATGAGATGTTAAACCGAGGCCCCTTTGGCTCTCTCACGTGGATGCAAAAGATCCCGTGGCACTAATTCGAAGAAGAGCAGGGGAGTTCTCCCCGGTGACCTGGCCAATCTTTATCCCTTAACCAACATAACAAAAACAGATTATCTGGGCATTATCACATTGCCGTTTGTGGAACCTTGCTTTGCATAATTGGCTGCTGCGTTTCCTACATTACAACAGTGACTGCACTTCAAAAAGTGGTCGATTGGCTTAAAGCGCTTTGGAACGTCCGCTGCTATATAAATGCAAGTCTTCTGTTTTTCTTTTACTGTGCCCCTACTCTGCCAATGTCATTATTTATATAAAAATGGCGTAACATGCTTTCTCCACCGAATGGCCTGTTTCTGTGCTGTATATCCTATGTAATCCTAGATTGTGCCAGGAGACGAACAGATGGGGGCTGTGATGGAGGTGATTACAGGGTCATCCTGAGCGCATGGCCTTCCTCATCTGTTATCCAATTATGGACGGAGAGACAGGAACGGGTAGAAGCAGCGTCAAACCAATCTATGGCTCAAAAGATTCAAAGAGGGAAAAAACAGGCCAGCAAGAGCAGTCACAGAGGAAATGGCAGTTCATTTACTGTACATATCCCTTTAATTAAGCACTTTCCAAGACTGGTTGAAGATGAATGTAAATTAAATAGGACAATAAAGTGGCACTCTCATTATGCAACGCACTGTGCCACAGATTGGTTTGACGCTGCTTCTACCCGCTCCGGTCTCTCCGTCCATAACTGGATAACGGATGAGGCTGGCCATGCGCTCAGGAAGACCCTGTAATCACCTCCATCACAGCTCCCATCTGTCAGCCTCCTGGCACAATCTAGGATTACATCGGATATACGGCACAGAAACGGGCCATTCGGCCCGAGTCCATGCCGGCGTTTATGTGCCACTCGAGCCTCCTCCCGTCTTTCCTCATCTAACCCCATCAGTATAACCCTCGATTCCCTTCTCCCTCGTATTCTTGTCTAGCCTCCCCATAAATGCATCTATACTATTCCCTGTGGTAGCGAGTTCCACATTCTCACCACCCTCTGGATAAAGAAGTTTCTTCTGAATTCCCTATTTCTTGGTGACTATCTTATATTAATGGCCTCTAGTTATGCTCTTCCCCCAATTTGGTGTCATCCGCAAATTTAGAAATTGCGCTTTTATTCCAAAGTCTAAATTGCTAATATAAATTGTGAACAACAGTGGTCCAGTATTGATCCTTGTGGAGCACCACTACCCGACCACCTGCCACTGTGAATGGCACCTTATACCTCTACTCTCTGCTTTCTGTCTTGAAGCTAGCCAGCTATCCATTTTGCTACTTGTAACCCAACTCCGCATTCTCTGACCACCTTCATCCAGCTATTATGGGGTACCTTATCGAAGGTCTTTTGAAAATCTAGATAAATTACATCAACTGCATTACCAGCGTCTACTCTCTCTGTTACCTCTTAAAAAAATTGAGAGGTAGGTCAAGCCAGACATTCTCCCTTTTGAAATCCATGCTGACTATTCATTATTATATTTTTGTTTTCTAGATGTCCTTTTATTTTCTCTTTTAGTAGGGATTCCATTATTTTTCCTACCACCGATGTTAAGCTGACTGGTCTAAAATTCCCTGGTCAAGTTCTATCCGCCTTCATAAATAGAGTTATTGCGTTAGCTATCCACCAGTCCCCTGGCACTACATCCAATGTCATGTTCACCTGTTCTATCTCCCTGGTAAATACGAAAGCAAAATAATTATTTAATATTTCTGCCATCTTTCTATCGTTACCTGTGGTATTATCCTATCTATTCCTTAATGGCCCTATTCCCATCCCAACTTTTTTTTTTTTTTAAATTGATGTGCATGTAAAATATTTTACTGTTTTGTTTTATGTTTCTTGATAATTGAATAGTTCCCCTTTGCCTTCCTAATTGTTTTCTTGACTTCTCTCCTAATCTCTTCGTATGCTCCCTTATCATGCACTCCTCTACTGTCTATGTACTTAATGCCTCTTTCCTTACAGCTTGAGTTTGTTCTTCACTTTTCGTGGAATATATTTTTCTTGCACTCTGTTGAACACCATTTTAAATGTTTCCCATTGCTGTTCTCCAATATTGTTGTCCATTTTATTTTCCCCAAGTTCTATTCTCAGCTCCTCAAAATCAACTATTCTCCAATCTATTACACTGGTTTTCATCATACTTATGTCCTTCTCAATTATCATCTTACTATTGGGGAAGGTGCCACTTGAAGCTGAAGCATTTCAGGTCTTTATTGCTCTCACGGCCACACTGTGGTGTGAAGTGGTGGATTTAGACTTTAAAATGGGAACTTTTAACATTTAACATTTGTACAATCTGATCTAAATAACCCTGTCTTCTGACACAAATTGAACTAGAGACTACATCTTGACTTGCCGTGTGTAACTCTGCAGGAGACTGACTCGTCAAAGAATAAGGTTTTAAATTGACACTTACAATTTCGAGCTGGTCCATTAGTTTCACCAAGAACTTGCGGCATTCCGGCGTTTTACTATCAATTTTCATTCCAGTCTGCATAGCATACAGGCGACCTGCACAAATAGGAAAAAGTTCTGCTTAAAGGGAAATGCGGAGAAAGGGACAGCAAATCCTGATAAAATGCGATATGCACAGAACGCTGCCATAAAGGCGTCCCAAAACAGCCTTTTCGCGATCACAAAGAACAAATGCACAGCAGTGAATGTAAACATGGTGCAAACCATCAGTTACCATCAACATAACTTTCCCTCCCACTTCCCCATCACCTTGGGCTAAGGAATCAAATTACCATACGGTAGCAATGTAAAACAGGAGTGGTTTCAGGACTGTACATTAATCTCAGGGTTCAGTTGTATGACATTCTTGGAAAAACTATACAATAATGCCCACAACATTCCAAAAGTAGTTGACTGAAGCACTTGGGATTTTGCGGCGAAATGAAAAGACCCTATCCTGAGTAAATATTTCTCCTCCGGGAAAGGCGTTTATTTTTTCAACGGGATAGGGTCTTTTCATTTTGGCTCCAAGTACTTCAGTGAACTACTTTTGGAATGCTGTGGACATTATATAGGCATAAAGAGCAGCCATTCTGCAAACAAACTCTGCTTTTTGTGCGGTTGAGGGCAAAGTGTTGGCCAGAACACCTGAAGATCTCCCTGTGCATCAAACTCTGCCATGGGACATTTAATGACAGACGGACACATAGGGCCTTCTCATCTGAAGAATGACAGCTCCAACAATCTAGCACCCGGTCAGTGCTGCATTGTACTGTGGGACTCAAACCCCCCAGCTTATGACCCAGAGAAAAGTGGGCTACCGACTGAACCAAGTTGATCCCAGCATTACTCTCATGTTGAGGGATCATTGCTGTTGTCTCCCTCTTCTCTCTGCCCCGTGAAATCCCTCCCTCTCAGTGATTCAAATTAGATTGGTAATTTTAACCACCATCCCTAGAGGTTCATTGTTTACTTTACAATATATTCTAAAAATTGAATTTGTGGTAAAAAACAGACGCAAATTGATTTTGCGCACCCCCATTGGCGGCCGTTCCTTCAGCTGCCCTAAACTCTGGAATTCCCTCCCTAAACCTCTCCACCTATCTCTCCTGCCTCTTTCACCAAGCTTCTGGTCACCTGTCCCAATATCTCCTTAGGTGGCTCAATGTCAAATTTTGTTTGGTATCGCTCCTGTGAAGCGCCTTGGGATGTTTTACCACATTAAAGGCGCTGTGGAAATGCAAGTTGTTGTTAACCATCAGTGCTCATGCGCGAACATCACCGAGCATCAGGGCACAACGGCACTAAAGCCATCATCAGCTGGAGCGTGTGTATTTACACCGTCACCTCTAACTGACTGGAGAGGCATTGTTGGAGTTACGGCCCTCATCTTGAGCAGAAAAATTCACCACAAAATGGCTTTACTGTTTCACGGTATTTACTGGACAGAAACTTCTTGCAAGTTATTATTCGAAACAACTGTGAAAGAAGGACTTGCATTTCTATTGCGCCTTTCACAACCTGAGGACGTCCCAAAGCGTTTCACAGCCAATGAAGTATTGTACTTTCCAAAATGTAGTCACTGTTGTAATGTAGGAAACACAGCAGCAAGCTTCCACAAACAGCAAGGTGATATGGGCCAGATAATCTATTTTTGATGTTAATTGAGGGATAAATATTGGCCAGAGATTAATGTCATAGGCAGTCCCTCAAAATTGAGGAAGACTTGCTTCCACTCAAAAAGTGAGTTCTGAGGTGACTGTACAGTACAATACGGGAATTACAGTCTCTGTCATAGGTGGGACAGACAGTGGTTGAAGAAAAGGATGGGTGGGGAGCCTGGTTTGCCGCATGCTCCTTCCGCTTGTTTTCTGCATGCTCTCGGCGATGAGACTCAAGGTGCTCAACGCCCTCCAGGATGCTCTTCCTCCACTTTGGGTGGTCTTTGGCTAGGGATTCCCAGGTGCCGGTGGGGATGTTGCACTTCATCAAGGAGGCTTTGAGGGTGTCCTTGTAACATTTCCTCTGCCCACCTGGGGCTCACTTGCCGTGTCGGGAGTTCCGAGTAGAGCGCTTGCTTTGGGAGACTCGTGTCAGGTACGTGGACGACGTACTACGGAGCTGGTCGAGTGTGGTCAGTACTTTGTTCTCGCTCAGGCCAGCATCACAGACGTTGGTGCGTCTGTCCTCCCAGGGGATTTACAGGATCTTGCAGAGGCAGTGCAGGTTGCACTTCTCCACCGCTGAGATGTCTGCTGTATATAGTCCACGTCTCTGAGCCACATAGGAGGGAGAACACTGGGAATAACTCCCATGCTGCTCTTCGAAATAGTACCGTAGAATTTTTTACATTCACCTAAGAGGGCAGACAGGGCCTCAGTTTTAACATCTCATCCGAAAGACGGCACCTCCGACAGTGCGGCACTCCCTCAGCAGTGCACTGGAGTGTTAGCCTAGATTTTTGTGTGCTCAACTCTCGGGAGCGGGACTTGAACCCACAACCTTCTGACTCAGAGGCGAGGGTGCTACCCAGTGAGCCGCGGCTGACACAAGTTAATTAATCAGCATAAGTGCCACCATGCATCAACGATGAGAACAATAGCAACCACTGTCAATACTGAGGGATGAATGAGGTGCTCCCAAAAACTAAATTGTATTTATCTAAATAAAGCTTGTTGTGTCTGCAGTATCATGTGCAGGGCTCCTGACTGGTTCATTGTAGGCTCGTGTTCCTCTGGACAATTGGGGGGAAAAAAAAAAATCAGGTCATTTTGAGCTACTGTTACAATTTCCTACTTATAACATCTACAGCCAGCTCAGGAAACACAGAAAAAAAACCAAGCTGATCATTCATCTGCCGATCGCTCCCAGGGATCCTGCTCAGACAGGTTTCAGCCCTAGCTGGCAGCTCGTGTGCTGTCCCACCTCAAAGCTGCCCTTTTACTTGCTACCTTGGCCAATGAGCAACGCTGCAAGTGATGCATTAACATTAGCAAATAGTTACGTCTGTACTTCTTCGGCGGTCCCTCGTATCGAGGATGACTTGCTTCCACGCCACAAAGGAACGAGTTCACAGGTATTTCAACGAAGGACCTGACATTCCAGGTCCTGAACTACATGTTGAAGGGCGGAAGATGCCCGTGAGTGGATTTTTTAAAAAAAAACATGGGGTGGCCGTTACACACCAGCCACCACACGGGCTGGACAGAGCTCGGTCTTGTTCCAGTGGCAAGGTTTAACCAAGACATCTGGAGACCAGCTCTGCTACACGGACCTAGTGCGCACACATATCGCAGTGTGGGCTGGTCTGTGCTGCCCCTGGGCCCTCGACTCTTCTGGGCCCCGAACTCACGCCTTTCCTGGGCCCCGATCATGTCGCTCTACAATCTCTCGCAGCTCCTTCGCCGCTCCTGCCCACGCTCCAGTCAACGACCTGGATTTTGGTGACATCCAATCCAGTCGCGCTTCTCCAAGTCGTCGCCCTCCTGCACCAGCTCGCGCTGCTCCCGGGCCACCGCCATCCGCTCCTTTTATGGCCCCGACCTGCGGCTGGTGGTTTCTCCCAGGTCGGGGCCTCCACAGCCGTACAATGGGCAAGTAGCCCCACACCTGGATCACTACCTGGAGGTGTCTGAGCTACGAGAAGCAGTTGAAGCGTCTGGGATTGTTTGAGAAAGCTCAGGGGATAAATTGTACATCAGCCGTGGCTCAGTGGGTAGCACTCTCCCCGGAGTTGGAACTTTGTGGGTTCAAGTCCCGCTTCACTACAAAATCTAGGCCTGCACTCCAGCCAAATACTGAGGGAGTGCAGAGGTGCCATGCTTGGATTGAGATATTAAACCAAGGCTCTGTCTGCTCGCTCAGCTGGATGTAAAAGATCCCCGGCACGATTTTGAAAAAGTGCAGGGGTATTCTCCCTGATCTCTTGGCCGATATTAATCCCTCAACCAACATCACTACAACAAATTATCGGGTCATTATCTCATTGCTGTCTGTGGGACCTTGGCTGCCGTTACAACAGTGACTAGACTACAAAAGTATTTAATTGGCTGCAAAGCACTTTGGAACGTTGGAGGCGCTACATCAATGAAAAACTCTTTATCAAAATTTTAAACTGATTTGATAATCGGAACCCCAATAATTCATTCAAGATTGCTGCAACCTCTGAAACCAGGGGACATGGGTTCAAACTTGAAAGAGGCAAGATACTTGGGCAGCTGAGATTTAACTACTTCACACAGAAGATGCTGCATAATGTGCAATGATCTGCCCAGAGAGGCAGTGTAAGTCGATAATGTGGAAATATGAAAGGGAGAATTGGAAAAGTATTTAAGGGGGTGACAGAGGTATTTGAGTTTGGGATGTCGAGATGGACAGCAGTTTTCTCCTGCCTTGGACTTCCCAATGTTCCTACACTTTATCAGCACAAGTAGATGATCATAGAAATTTACGGCACAGAAGGAGGCCATTCAACCCATCGTGTCTGTGTTGGCCGAGAAAGAGATCAACAATCGCACAAGTGTTCAAAGCCTCAAACTCCTGCAAATCCCCTGGGAGGGCAGATGCACCAACGTCAATGTTCTCGATCAGGCCAACATCGAAGCACTGACCACACTCGATCAGCTCCGTTGGGTGGGTCACATTGTTCACATGCCTGACGCAAGATTCCCAAAGCAAGCGCTCTACTCTGAACTCCTACACGGCAAGCGAGCCCCAGGTGGGCAGAGGAAACGTTTCAAGGACACCCTGAAAGCCTCCTTGATGAAATGCAAATCCCCACCGACACCTGGGAGTCCCTGGCCAAAGACCACCCCAAGTGGAGGAAGAGCATCCGGGAGGGTGCTGAGCACCTCGAGTCTCGTCGCTGAGAGCATGCAGAAAACAAGTGCGGGCAGCAAATCAGACTCCCCACCCACCCTTCCCTCTAACGACTGTCTGTCCCACCCGTGACAGAGACTAATTCCCGTATTGGACTGTTCAGTCACCTGAGAACTCACTTTTAGAGTGGAAGCAAGTATTCCTCGATTTCGAGGGACTGCCTATGATGATAGCTCGACATCGCAATCAATTTGCTACAAGGTGAAGGGATGAATGGTGTTGTAATTTTAAATAAACGATACGTGTCACTTCCAACAGGGTGCAACAGAATTTGCAGCACAAATCTGCTTAGAGACTCGCTCGAGGGTTATTACAAGAGCTCATTCGACCTCCACCGGGAGCCTGCCCTTTCAAAATCACTTACGTGCCCATCTGTACTGCTTGCACATTCCTTCCAATCTTGGAGCGAATGGACAATATAAACCTTCTGCATTTCTCATTAGTGCTCCTGAAATTTTGCAGATACTGAAATTCACATGACCTCAACAACCCTGCACTTTGTCAAACCTCTCAGTCCCTTCACTGCCGAGGTTCATGGAAAGGAGTAATCCCTTCACTGTCTCAAGTAGATCCTCCTAAATGAGCATTACACCTTGCATGAAAGAAATCAATGTTGCAAGATTTTGAAAGCACGGAGGAGGGGGGAGGGGGGGGATTTACGTTTTAACTTCCGTCTGCTGGTATGTTTCACCTAATGGCCCTGCCTGCTGAACCACATACTATAAAGTCAGAATAGTATTGCTAGAACACATAAAAAGCAAAACTACTGGTTAACGTTTTCATGGAAAACTGCATAGAATCGATTCCCCCCTTCTTCCTTAAGAGATTAAAATTCCAGAATACCATTGAATAATTGCTGGATTTGATTTCTTAAGGCATCATAAACCGATGGCTCCAATGATCACTCATTATCTACTGCAATTCTGCTCAACACATTATTTATTCCACCTCACTGTGTTGAAATCAAGAGTCATCACACCATGACCTACTTCAACTCGCGCTTTTCGAAGACCTCAAAAACTGCAATTCCTGGTCAGCTTCACTCAACAACTTGGAGTTATATAGTGCCTTTAACGTAGTAAAGCACTTTGCTGTGTCAGCCAGTGGCTCAGTGGGTAGGACCTTTGCCTCTGATACAGAAGGTTGTGGGTTCAAGTTCCACTCCAGAGAATTGGAACACATAAATCAATGCTGACACTCCAGAGCTGCACTGTCGGAGGTGCCTTCTTTCGAATGAGACATTAAACCGAGGACCCAGTCTGCCCACTCAGGTGGATGTAAAAGATGCCATGGCACTATTTCGAAGAGGAGCAGGGGAGTTATCTCCGGTGTCCTGGCCAATATTTGTCCCTCAATCAACATCACCAACAGATTATCTGGTCATTATCACATTGCTGTTTGTGGGAGCTTGATGTGCGCAAATTGGCTGCTGCGTTTCCTACACTACAACAGTGACTGCACTTCAAAAAAAAAAAGTACTTCATTGACTGTTTAGCACTTTGGGATGTCCGGTGGTCGTGAAAGGCGCTATATGAATGCAAGTCTTTCTTTCTCCTACAGGCTTTTGAAACCCAAACTTTACGTCAACCAGTTTGAACTTTTGAATAACCTGGTCTTCTCTCGGACTGTTTAACTGCAGTGCTGTCCTGCTCTGTGGGGGCCTTGGCCCTCCACCTGGTTTCGCAGTAACAAAACACAATGCTTTTGTGTAAAAGCATCTTATTATTGGTTTTGAAAACTGTCAAGTTGACATTACCAGATTATAGCTATGTTTAGGCAGCAGTGTCTCCTCGGAAGGGACACCAGTGATAAAAGTTGCAAAAACTTTGTCCAATGTATGGGATATACCTACATTTATATAGCGCCTTTCATGACCTCAGTAAGTCTCATGCTGCTGTACAGCCAATGAAATACAATTTTTTTTTTAAGTGCAGTCACTGTTGCAATATAGGAATAAGGCACACATTTTCTATTTTGTTTTTCAAATCCCTCCATGGCTTCGCCCCTCCCTATTTCTAATCTCCTCCAGCCTCAACCCTCAAGAGATATCTGTGCTCCTCTAATTCTGACCTCGAATATCCCCAATTTTAAATGCACCACTATTGGCAGTCGGGCCTTCAGTTGCCTAGACCCCAAGCTCTGGAATTCCCTCGCTAAACCTCTCCGCTTCTCTTTCCTCCTTTAAGACGCTCCTTCAAACATACCTTTGACCAAGCTTTTGGGTCCTCTGCCCCAATATCTCATGTGGCTCGGTGTCAAATTGCGTTTGATAACATTCCTGAGAAGCACCTTCGGACATTTTGCTACATTAAAGGCACCAAATAAATAGAAGTTGCTCTTTTTAAAATGAGTACAATACAATAAATGGAGAGAGAATTACGATACAATGTTGCGCTATTTAAAAAAAAAATTCTATAAAACATGAACATTTATTTACATTCTAATTCTCTATCCATTTCACCCATTTTAATGCATCGTTTTCAGCAAAATATTTAGATAGCTGAAAGCATCGACAGTAAATGTACACAGGTGGAACTGAACAACAATATGGGCAATTCCCATAATTAATGACAGTTTTCAGAGTCGGCATTCCAGCCTATGCTACGAAGCACTATGGTGGTTCAAGATGAAACGAATTAAATAAGTTTCATAGAAACATAGGCCCCAAGTTTCCACACGCGGCGAAAAAGGCGCCCCTCAGAGCTGGGCGCCTGTTTTTCGCGCCGAAAACGGCACCTGAAAATAAAACGCGGTATTCTCGAGCTCCTTGCAGCTCGATGTCTGCTCGGTGCGGCGCACAGGGGGCGGAGCCTACCACTCGCGCCGATTTTGTAAGTAGGAGGGGGCGGGTACAATTTAAATGAGTTTTTTTGGTGCCGGCAACCCTGCGTGTGCGCGTTGGAGCGTTTGCGCACGCGCAGTCTGAAGTAAACATTGGCACTCGGCCATTTTTAAAAGTGCTGCAGAAAAAGTGAAAATTTGTTTATTGAACCCTTGCAAAGGCTTGCGTTTTAATTTTCTTGATATTTCTGTGCGTCAGTCCCCCTCACAGCTCGAAGGCTGCTGCTACTCCCGACCAGCCACTGACGCCGCTGCAATCCCATGGCCGAATGGCCTCAAGTCCATCCGGGTGCTGCATCTTCGCGGGGAATGAAGGCCCGCCTCAAGCACCAAGGCTGCTTGCTGCCTGACCCCGAGACCGACGCCACACCGCTGCCTGAAACACTTTCACACAGGTAGGAACATGGTTTATTTAATCTTTTCTTTGCTTATAAACTTTTATTCAGGTTGGATTTATTTGTATAATATTTGTATAAGTATAACTAAGGATTGATTGTAGAATTTAATGACTTCCCTTCCCCCCCCCCGCCCACCACCTCGTTCCCGACGCCTAATTTGTAACCTGCGCCTGATTTTTTAAAGTGTAGACAAGGTTTTTTTCCAAGCATACAAAAATCTTCACTTGGAGATTGGGGGGGGGGGGGGGGGGGGGGGAGGGGGGGAGGGGAGAAAGAAAGGAGATTGGGGGGGAAGGAGAAGGGGGAGGGAGGCTGAACGGGCCAGGCCCGAAACTTTGGGCAGGGCCCGTCCTCAGCACCAGATTTACAGGTAGGTGGCGTTGGGTCGGGTCAGGGGGCGGTGGTGGGAGGGAGGGAGGGAGGTTCGGGTTGGGGGGAGGGAGGGAGGGAGGGAGGGGAGAGGGAGGTCAGGTCGGATCCAGTCTGGGGGCTGGGGAAGAGCGGGTGTCGGGTCCGGTCCAGAGGCGGGAAGCGGGAGTCGAGTCGGGTCGGGAGGAGCCTTATTCACGCAGCCCCAGTGAGGCCATTGGGCCAGGACTAGGGGCTGCGTGCTTCAGCCCCTCCCACACAGTTTCGGGCGCCTGGAGCTACTGAATATGCGCGCCCACTGTAGTGTGCATGTGCAGAGGTCCCGGCACTGTTTTCGGCGATAAATATTGGCTAGGACACCAGAGAACTCCCCTGCTCTTCTTTGAAGTAGTGCCATGGGATCTTTTACGTCCACTTGAGAGCAGACGGGAACTCGGTTTAACGTCTCATCCGAAAGACGGCACCTCCGACAGTTCAGCGTTCCCTTAGCACTGCACTGGAGTATCTGCCTAGATTTTTGTGCTCAAGTCTCTGGAGTGGGACTTGAACCCACGACCTTCTGACTCAGAGGCGAGTGTGCTACCCACTGAGCCACAAGCTGACCAGAACACAGCAGCAGTGCGATGCACAAGGGTCACACTGGAGTTGCTCTCCTATCAGATCTCCTTGTACCTGTAATTCTCAACCTCAGCCATCGGGAAGCAGCACATAGAAAGAAGACTTATGCTTCCCCGTGGAGAGGGAGGGGAGAAATCACCACCTTCTCAGCAACACTGCACAATACAAGGAGACCAAGGATCATTTTTTGAGAAACAACTCAAACATTTTATGCCTAATAGGAGAGGGCAACTCATTTGAAGAAAACTAGTTTGAGGTGAACCACAAAAGTATCCTGTGCTGTTGATTAGTTCCTGAACTACTTCCTGTCACGACCAGAGCCAAGCTGTAAATGGAACACTGAAAGTGCGGCTGGTATCTTATTTTGAGTATGTGACCCTTGAGCATGTGAACATATTTTCTGTGCATAAACTCTTTTTTTTCCCCCCACTGGTTCAAATTAATGAGCAGAAAGCCGGCAGCACAAGGTGGAGGATCAGATTCAAGCCCCAAACAAGCAGGCACAATGCAAGCAATGTTGTTCCAAAACAGAACAAAACCAGGGAAAAGCACTCGAAAGAACTTGTTCAAAGTTACGGTCAGACAAAGGTTGAAATGCAAACAGCAAGGCCAAATGTAACCTCCGGAAAGAAAAAAAAGTTAACAGACGGCTTCAATCTAGTCTCAGACTTTTCCATTTGGACTGTTTACAATCGCAATGGGAAAATAATGATCATCGGATTTCCCGGAATCAGAAATTTCTGTACAGACAGCCCAACGTGCCAGCGGTGCAATCAACTCCAATACCACTGCCCTGCCCTTTCACCAAACCCCTTTAATACTTTAAATTCAACACGGCAAACACAGACTAACTGGCCATTTATCCCATTGCGGTTAGTGAGATGCTGCTGTGCCTAAAAGAGTTACCACATTTTGCCCACATAAAAAACGTCAGCTAAACGTCAAATAATGATCGTACAGCACAGAAGGCGGCCATTTGGCCCACTGTGCCGGCTCTCTGAAAGAGCTACCAATTAGACCTCACTACCCTGCTCTTGCTCTATAAGCATTGCAAAAGTTTCCTCCAAATATATATCCAGTTCCCTTTCGGAAGATATTATTGAATCTGCATCCACTACCCTTTCAGGCAGTGCATAACGATTCGCTGAGTAATTCCCATTCCCTCCACCCCGCTCTCGACCCAAACCCTGGCTTTATTGCCAATTATTTTAAATTTGTGTCCTGAAGTTACTGAGCCTCTGCCAGTGGAAACAGTTTCTTCCCATCTATTCTATCAAAACCCCTCAATCATGAACACCTCTATTAAATTTGCCCTGAACCTTCTCTGCTCGAGGGAGAACCACCCCAGCCAGCAGCTCTTGTCTTTCCACATAACGGAATTAAGGTAGTCATGTAAAAAGCAACTCCTTTTTTGGTCAAATGTTGATTAGGATTTAGGGTAGTTAGCTAAACACGGCAAAAAAACAAAATCAACGTCGATGGCAAACGAGATGGATGCACTTCTGAAAACGAACTATTTTCGATTGCAAATTACACTAGTGGAGTAGACACGCAAGCAACACTCTCGGCCGGGACCGTAGGGACTGCAGAAATCCAAGTTAAAAACTGCTTTCCAACTTTTTAATTTGTTTTTCATGGTTCATTGGCCAGTGGATGGGCAGCGCAAGAGTCTTCAAAAATCCAAGAGAGAGTGTTGGGCTTTATATTGGAACGAGAAACAGACCCTCGTTCAAAAGCAGCAGGTCTCGGGAGGGCTCAACTTGAAGGGAACGCAGACACAGCCGGCTTAATAATCTCAATGATTCCCGTCATGAACGCAATTTACAGCCTGTGCAAATTTAAATGTGAAGGCAGGGAGTGGTTTATTTGTTTCTCAAATTCTGGGGAAACTTCTTTACCCAGAATGGTGAGAATGTGGAAGTCCCTACGACAAGGAGCAATTAGATGCAATTAAGGGGAAGTTCGATAAACGCATGAGGGAGAAAGGAATAGAAGGCCAAGTTGAAGAAGGGATGTGAGAAGGCATAAACACCACGATGGACCTGTTGGACCGACTGGCTAGTTTCTGTGCTGTAAATTGTATGTAATACATAAATATTTGTGGAGCAAACTGACATTGTTTTGGGTGCATGTTCTTCGTCGGAATTGGAACACAAGAGTTTGACTGCTTTATTAATACGGTCAGTAAAAAGGGAGATGGAATACACATTTTATTTTTTTTTTAAATCAGGCAAACTCTACAAGGGATGAGTGGAATGATATAGCTCATCATCTGAGTCAAGTAATGTTAAAGAAACAAAGGGCCTAGCACATCATCTCATTAATGTCTTATGTTTCTCTCCGTTATCTGATTGAGGATTTCCCCCCCACCCCCCCACCCTCCTAAAGGCACGTACTCTTGCTGTCGTTCAACCTCACAGGGATTTTCAATACTGCTCAGTTTAAATATATTGCTTTTGGTTTAAAAAAAAAGTGTTTTCTTTTTTGGAAGTGCTCATGATCCTTGGGGTCTCCACTATTGTAAAAAGATAAATAGCAGCATCGATGGTGCACACTCCAACTCTGCTTCAAACATTTGGTAATGTTCTTTGCCCCAAACTCCGCAACTCTGGAGCAGCCATTCGTTATTTTTTGTCCCTGCATCGAGCTCAGAGGAGATTTGATACAGGCATTTAAAATCATGAATGATTCAGACAAAGTAAATAAAGAGAAACAGTTTCCAGTAGCTGAAGGGTCGATAACTAGAGGGCACAGATTTAAGGTGACTGGCGCAAGAACCAGAGACGATGAGGGAAAACTTTTTTTTTTTTTTTAAACACAAGTGGTTAGGATTTGGAATGCACTGCCTGTTAGGGTGGTGGATCCAGATAAATAGTAGCCTTCAAAGGGGAATGGGATCAATATTTGAAGGAAAATAATTGCAGGGATATGGGAAAAGAACAGGGAGAGCTCTTCGAAAGAGCTGGTGCAGACTTGATGGGTTAAATGGCCTCCTTTTGTGCTCTATTATTCTACCATTTTATGATTCTATGAGCCCTTGGGTTCCCGAGATGTTCAGAGGTGTCAGCTGTGGCTCAGTTGGTAGCACTCATCTCAGTCAGAAAGTTCCACTCCAGACACTTGAACACAAAAAAAAATCTAGGTTGACACTTCAGTGCTGTACTGAGGGACTGCTGCACTGTCAGAGGTGTCCTCTGTCCGGTGAGATGACTGTGCCCTGTGAGCTGGAAGTAAAAGATCCCACAGCATTATTTGATGAGTAGGAGTTCTCCCCGGCGTCCTGACCAATATTTATCCCGCAATCAGTAAAACTGATTACCTGGTCATTATCACATTGCTGTTCGTGGGGCCTTGGTTTATGCAAATTGGCTGCCCCGTATCCTATATTACAACAAGTGACCACGGTTTAAAAGTTCTTCATTGGCTGCAAAGCGCTTTGGAACATCCCGAGGTCAGAAAAGGCGCAAGTCTTTCTTTTTAAAAAAAAAGGGGCAAAGATAAATAGCTCTAAAAACTTGACATCAAAATTTAATTTATCGCCCAGTGCTATGCACCTTTCTGGAATTTAATTTATTGCCCAGCTTGAATATAGTGATGCTGCCTGCTTGGCGTTACCTTAAATTAATACATGAATAATGGCATCCCAACCTGATGTTTACGCAAAATAAAATGAAACTGACATTTTATCTCCTCCAAAGCAACGCATCGATTCGTTACTCACTGTTCCACCCCCCAAACACTGAGCACAGATCCATTCTACATCTCCCTGCACAGGGTCGTTCATCCTGCGGCCAGCTCACATCCCCATCCTGACGAGCGCAGTGGGCCGCAGTTTTCCTTCCAGTCAAGTTCCTCACATTGCCACAGTGGCCGGAAAATTCCTCCCATCTGCTTCCGCTTCGCCAGCATTTACATGATGCAAACTGGGGTCTCCGCCACACTGCCAGCGAATTAACCCCAGCAAAACAGGAGCAGATCCGAGGAATTTTCCTGCCAGTGAGCTCTTACGATTGGATTTACACAAGAAATAGGAGCAGGAGTAGGCCATTTGGCCCCTCAAGCCTGGTCCGTCATTCAATAAGATCATGGCCTCAACTCTACTTCCCCACCCACTCCCCATAATCCTCGTCTCCCTTATCATTCAAAACTCTGAATATATTTAAGGTGGAGATAGACAATGACCCAGCCTCCACAGTTCTCTGGGGTAGAGAATTCCAAAGATTCACACCCGTCAGAAGAAATTCCTCCTCACTTTCATTTTAAATGGGCGACCCCTTATTCTGAATCTATGCTCCTCAGTTCTAGATTCCCCCATGAGGGGAACATCCTCTCAGCACTTACCCTGTCAAGCCCCCTCAGAATCTTATACGTTTCAATAAGATCACCCCTCATTCTTCTAACCTCCAATGAATATAGGCCCTATCTGCTCAACCTTTCTTCATAAGATAACCCCTTCATCCCAGGAATCAACCTCGTAAACCTTCTCTGAACTGCCTCCAATGCAATTATATCCTTCCTTAAATAAAGGAGACCAAAACTGTACACAGTACTCCAGGTGTGGTCTCACCAATACCCTGTACAGTTGTAGCAGGACTTCTCTGCTTTTATACTCTATCCCCCTTGCAATAAAGGCCAACATTCCATTTGCCTTCCTGATTACTTGCTGTACTTCATACTAACTTTTTGCATTTCATGTACAAGGACCCTCAGGTCTCTCTGTACCTCAGCAGTTTGAAATCTCTCCCCATTTAAATAATAATTTTTTTAAATTTTTCCTACCAGTGGATAACCTTACATTTTCCCACTCCATCTGCCAAATTTTTGACAACTCACTTAGCCTATTCTCTACCCCTTTGCAGTTTTGTTGCGTCCTCCTCACAACTTGCTTTCGCACCTATCTTTGTATCATCAGTAAATTTGGCTACATTACACTCGGTCCCTTCATCCAAGTCATTAATATAGATTGTAAACAGTTGAGGCCCCAGCACTGATCCCTGTGACACCCCACTAGTTACAGTTTGCCAATCAGAAAATGACCCATTTATCCAGACTCTCTGTTTTCTGTTAGTTAGCCAATCCTCTATCCATGCTAATAAATTAACCCCAACCTCGTGAACTTTTATCTTGTGCAGCAACCTTTTATGTGGCACCTTAGCGAATGCCTTCTGAAAATCCAAATACACCACATCCACTGGTTCCCCTTTATCCACCCTGCTCATTACATCCTCAAAGAAATCCAGAAAATTTGTCAAACATGACTTCCCTTTCATAAAAGCATGCGGACTCTGCTTGACTTTATGATGATTCTCTAAATGTCCTGCTACTATTTCCTTAATAATGGACTTCAGCATTTTCCCAATGACAGATGTTAGGTTAACTGGTCTATCGTTTCCTGCTTTCTGTATCCTTCCTTTCTTAATTAGAGGCGTTACATTTCACATTGGCCTGTAATTTGCGGTCAGCGGCGAAGCAAAGGAGCTCATCGCTGGCCCCGATGAAAGCTGCCCAGTGAGGTTTGCCTTTTTCGACGTTCAATTGATTGCAGCACTGTGAATAGGGGATTCGTATGACAATGCTGCAGTGACGGCAACTGAAGAATTCTCAGACAGGAAACAAGGAATTGAGAAGCTGCTCTTATTCGGACGACTTAAAAATGTTAGAGAGCAAAATAAAGATTGGGACTTACCACACAGGGATAAGGTCTATGCTAAAGTTTTCTAAATTATAATTTCCATTACCAAGAAATATGATGCTTCACAATTTTATAAATTAGATTTTCACGGCAAGAACGTGTCTTTACCAGTCAATACCTATTCCAACAAGCCATTTATGAGATATTTTAACAGCGATCTTACTGCGGAAATGCCCAAGTTTGTCAGATTCACTGATTGACGGCTATTTGGACAGGGGTGGGTGGGGGGTGGTGAATAGTGAATGACTGACCGCAACTCCAGGATTTCCATGTTTAGATGCGCATGCACTAAATCCTGAAGTTGGGATCAGTTTCAGAGGGGCAATAGCAACGAATGCAAACAGTTCGCCATCATTATCCACCACAAAATCCGGGCCATTAAAACTTCAATGTCGAAGGGAGCAGAAGTGAAACAGCTAATGTGACAAAACTGTGTAAATATTCCAGGTTACCAGTTAGATCCACACGGACATTAATTTTGCAAAAATATAGTTTCTTAGAAAGAGGAGTGTGGGACATAAATCTCCGAAGGGGTGGGAGTGGAGGCAGGGGGAAGTTTGGTAACGTATGAACTAGGCAGTCAGTTGGTTATTTCTGGGCTCAGACACAGCATGTATAATAACATCGGTTTTGATTTTGCTTCATAGGAGTCGAGGCTTGATTTTAACATCAGGCAGGCAGTGGGTGGAATGCTGGTCCCTTCCTGCTGGCAGGGGGCCCCAAGCCATAAAGAGAGATTCTTAATTGCATAACTAATTTATATTAGTCATTGTAACCATAAACTGAGATGCATGGCAGCGTGGTGATAACTGGTAGGATTTTTAAAAGTTTTTTTGTAAAGCATTTTCAGATGCAATAATATCGTTTGTAAAGAGCTGTGACGAATATTCCTGCTAAGGAGTGCAGCCACGCAGTAATCTCAAAAGATCCCCACAGGCCGCTCACTGGTTTTTACATAGTCAATGCCGCGCATGCATACAAATTTAAAGGGACCACGCATTAAAAGAAACAGGCTCACAGGGAACATGGTGATTAAATAAAGCCACCAATGTGGTTTATAAACAAAATGTCAATCTATATTATAGTTTATGTTTGAAAAAAGTAGCAATTCATGATTTCTTTCCAAATCTCATGATTTTAAAGAGTTTGCCTCATGATTTGAGACAATGGGGTTGGCATTACTGAGTTTAACATAGGCTAATTAAGTGCTCAGCAATTTTGTTGCACTCCTCTCCAGCCCCAGTACCTCACATTAATTGAACAAATTTCTCTGCAAAGATTAGATAAAACAAAGCAAAAATGGGTGTTAATCGTAACGATTTGATTTTTTAATAAAAAGAGTCTGGGCGGTGAGATTTGCTCTTTTAGTAACGGGACCGGAGTTCTATAAATACCCACTGTTTCAAAGTTGCACTGAACAGATTTCAAAGCTTTATGCCAGTGAAAATATCACTGTGGATTTCAGACATGACGTTCACACTCACAGTATTCTGGGCAGTGTTTGTATTGCAAGGCACAATTACTATCTGCAAAGAAAGACTTGCATCTCTGACCACCAGACGTCCCAAAGCCCTTTACAGCCAATGGAGTATTTATTTTGGAAGTGTAGTCACTGTTGTAATATAGGAAACGCGGCAGCCAGTTTGCACACAGCAAGTTCCCACAAACAACGTGATAATGACCAGATAATCTGTTTTCGTGATGTTGATTGAGGGGCAAATATTGGCCAGGACACCGGAGGGAAACTCCTCTGCTCTTCCTCGGAATAGCGCCATAGGATATTTTATGTCCACCTGAGAGAGCAGATGGGGCCTCGGTTTAATGTCTCATCTAAAAGACGGCACCTCTGACAGTGCAGCACTCCGTCAGTCAACCTGGATTTTTGTGCTCAAGTTCCTGGAGTGGGACTTGAATCCACAACCTTCTGACTTAGAGGAGAGAATGCTGTCCACTGAACCACGGCCGACATATCTGAAGCAGACCAGTATCCTTTTTTTTGGTAACTAGTGTTGTAGAGTCACATCTAAACTGAAGTCTGACAACGGACAACTTAAATGCCCCAAACTATACGGGCTACTTTTAATTAGATACAGCCAAGGGGTAGGGCGTTGTGCCAGCGCCAATTCAGATGCAAGTTGGTCTAAATTACACATAATTCTCATCTGCCTAACCCTCATTACTTGGCTTGCAACATCCCCACACTGGCCTCAAACTGCGTGTCTCTCTTCCATAAACCAATTCACTCGGTCAAAAACAGATTACGTATGGGGGGGCGGGGGGGGGGGAAGTTCTGCTCCTTAAGAGTTGACCTGCGAATAATCAGCTCCATACCATCTGTCCATGTGGAGCTACACACTAAACCCACATTACGAGCTGCGGGGAGAGGGAAGGGGTTCCAACATGGTCGATACTCGTTTCTTTAGGAGCGCGCAAAACCTACAGGGCAAGTCAACTCGGGTGCTGTACCGAACCATAGATTAGTTTTTTTTAATTTATTAAACATTTGGCTGCTCATTAGGAGGGTGGGTTGGCCTGTTCTCTTAAGAATATTGAATCAATTTGAATTATTCAATTTATCCTTTTAATCCTCTTGCTTACTTCATAAAGTAGGAAGGAAAAGATTATTCGAGAGAAACCTTGCCAGTATTTTGCGGCTGCGGCTCACTTGCCAAATGAAGGCATTCCAAAGACCACATATTTTCTGAGATACATTACCCATAATAGTGTTATATGTCAAATCATCTGGCTGAAACAATCCTGCTCATTTCCCTGAAGTATTTTGACACTAAACAGTCGAATTGCCCACTGCAGAATCCAGTGTGGTAGCGCCAGCTGAAATCATTATTTAAGTCCTACTCAATGAAGAGGAAAAAAAACAACCTGATTTTGATTAAAGCGAGACCTCTTCAAATCACTGGAAAATATTTCCTGATGTTTCTCAGCCAATTTCTTGCACATGATTCCAACGAGACTAACACAGTGGACAAAAAAAAGATAAAGACATTTAAGATAGAAAGGGATAACGGACGAAAAAAAGACTTGCATTTCTATGGCACCTTCTGGGTGTCAGCTGTGGCTCAGTGGGTAGAAACATAAAAATTTACAGCGCAGAAGGCGGCCATTTCGGCCCATCGTGTCCACGCCGGCCGACAAAGAGCTGCACGGCTCTCGGTCAGCAGCCCTGAAGGTTACATATAAATCTATAATGAACAAACAATGGCAGACAGGTAAAGAGCATCCGGCCCAACCAGTCCACCCCACACAACTGCGACACCCCTTGCACCACAACATTCTACACTCCACCCCATGCGATTTCTTGGTAGAGGCAAAAATACAGATAAAAACCCAGGCCAATTGCGGAAAACAAATCTGGGAAAATTCCTCTCCGACCTATCCAGGTGATCACTCTGGGCGTATTAGACTCCATGATATACTTACCATCGTGTCTGTGCCAGCCAACAAGAGGTTATCCAGTCAAATCCCACTTACCATCTCTAGGTCCTTAATCCTTGAGGTTACGGCACTTCAAATGCACATCCAAGCACCTTTTAAATGTGGCGAGGGTTTCTACCTCCACCACCCTTCGAGGCAGCAAGTTCTCGACCCCCACAATCCTCTGCGTGAAGAAACTTCCCCTCAAATCCCCTCTAAACCTTCCACCAGCCACCTTAAACCTTTGCCCCCTCGTTATTGACCTTTCCACCAAGGGAAATCGGCCCTTGCTATCCAATATATCCAGACCCCTCAAAATGTTATACACCTCAATGAGGTCTCCCCTCAGCCTCCCCTGTTCCAAAGAGAACAAACTCAGCCTATCCAATCTATCCACATAGCTAAGATTCTCCATTCCAAGCACCAACCTCGTAAATCTCCTCTGCACCCTCTCCAGTGCAATCACGTTCTTCCCATAATATGGCAACCAGAACTGCACGCAGAATTCTAGCTGTGGCCTAACCAGTATAATTATATAGTTTAAGCTCTTGTATTCTATGCCTCAGCCAATAAAGGCATTTTGTATGCCTTCTTCACCACCTTATCCACCTGGCCTGCTACTTTCAGGGATCTGTGGACAAGCACTCCAAGGTCCCTTTGTTCATCTACACTTCTAAGTGGCCTACCGTTTAATGTGTATACCCTTTCCTTATTAGCCCTTCCCAAGTGCATTACCTCACACTTCTCCGAATTAAATTCCATTTGCCACTGTTCTGCCCACCTGATCAGTAGATTGATATCCACCTTCAGTCCATGACTTTCCTCTTCATTATTAACCACACAGCCAATTTTATAGTCATCTGCAAACTTTTTAATCATACCCCCTATATTCAAATCTCATCATTGTCATAGGCAGTCCCTTGGAATCAAGGAAGACTTGCTTCCACTCTAAAAATGAGTCCATAGGTGGCTGAACAGTCCAGTACAAGAGCCACAATCCCTGTCACAGGTGGGACAGATAGTAGTTGTGGGAAAGGGTGGGTGACACTGGTTTGTCGCACGCTCTTTCCGCTGCCTGCGCTTGATTTTTGCATGCTCTCGGCGATGAGACTTGGTGCTCAGCGCCCTCCCGGATGCACTTCCTCCACTTAGGGCAGTTTTTGGCCAGGGACTCCCAGGTGTCAGTGGGGATGTTGCACTTCATCAGGGAGGCTTTGGGGGCGTTCTTGGAACATTTTCTCTGCCCACCTTTGGCTCGTTTGCCATGAAGGAGTTCCAAGTAGAGCGCTTGCTTTGGGAGTCTCGTGTCTGGCATGTGAACAATGTGGCCAAATCTAGATCATTCATGTGTACCGCAAAAAGCAAGGGACCCAGTACGGAGCCCTGCGGAACCCCACTGGAAACATCCTTCCAGTCACAAAAACATCCATCAACCATTACCCTTTGCTTCTTACCTCTAAGCCAATTTTGGATCCAACTTGTCACTTTGCCCTGGATCCCATTGGCTTTTACCTTAGTGACCAGTCTGCCATGTGGGACCTTATCAAAAGCTTTGCTAAAGTCCATATACACTACATCATACGCGCTGCCCTCATCGATCCTCCTGGTTACCTCCTCGAAAAGTTCAATCAGGTTAGTCAAACACATGCTGACTATCCCTGATTAATCCTTGCCTTTCTAAATATAGATTTATCCTGTCCTTCAGGATTTTTTACAATAATATTCCCACCACTAAGGTTAGGCTGACAGGCCTGTAATTACACAGTCTATCCCTTTCTCCCTTCTTAAACAAGGAGCGGAAGGCCCGGAGGCCAGCAAGGAGCGGGAGGTTTCTGCTGGGAGGAACTTCCACCTGCCCTGGACCGAACAGGAAACAGGAAATAACACAGGCTGCAAGCCCACCCTACTGTGCACTCTTGCCTCTGAGTCAGATGGCTGCGGGTTCAAGTCCCACTCTAAATTCAGGCTGACACTCCAGTGCAGTGTTGAGAGAGTGCTACACTGTTGGAGTTACTGTCTTTTGGATGGGACGTTAAACCGTGGCCCCGTCTGCTCTCTCAGGTGGATGTAAAATATCCCGTGGCACTATTTCGAAGAGGAGCAGGGGAGTTATCCCCGGTCAATATTGATCCCTCAATCAACATCACTAAAACAAATTATCTGGTCATCACATTGGTGTTTTTGGGAGCTTGCTTGTGCGCAAATTAGCTGCCGCGTTACAACAGTGACTACATTCCAAAAGTACTTCATTGGCTGTAAAGCGCTTTGAGACGTACGGTGGTTGTGAAAGACGCGGTATAAATGCAAGTCTTTCTTTCACAACCTCAGGACGCCCCAAAGCACTTTGCAGCCAATTACTTGCTTTTTTTTGGGTGTAGTCACTTCGATAATGTAGGAAACGCGGCAGCCAATTTGCGCACAGCAAGCTCCTATAGCAATAATGACCTGATAATCTGTTTTTGTGATGTTGATTGAAGGATAAATATTGTCCAGAACACAGAGGATAACTCTCCTGCTCTTGTTCAAAATAATGCCGTGGGATCTTTTACACCCACCCGAGGGGACAGACGGGGCCTCGATTTAACGTCTCATCCGAAAGACGGCACCTCCGACAGTGCAGCACTCCCTCAGTATTGCATTAGAAGGGCGGTGTATAAATGCAAGTTTTTCTACTGCTCGAAGCATCCTCTGCTGCATTTTCAAGTACGAATTGCAAAGTTGAAAGTCAGTTTGCCACGTAGATTGGCTGGCAGGCAATTGGAACATGCCCACCAACGAATGCCATCTTAGTCAGGCTGTTCACACAAGGCCAAGCACAGCTCAGAGTTTTTAGGCTACAGGACGAATGGCTGAAAGTCACAGTCTGCATAAAGCACATGCACACACACACACTAATATCCATTTGTAAATTTCCCTCTTATGAGTACGACAGCCCTCAAATGAAATGCAACACTGAATTATAAAACAGAGCATCTGACTTACTGACTTGAATGACATTTTTCCTGCCACAAGGATGTTCCATCAAGAGATTAACTACAATTCTCTTTTCCACGGAGACTTTGTGTTTATGGAAAGTACTGAAGGGAGGAAGGGGTGAAGAGAAGTTGACAGAAATACACTCAGTGAGGGGAAATAGTCAAAGCAATGAGGCAAGCAGCAAAACAAACCATTACTTCCAGTACACAATTCGACACACTATCAAACTGTACAGCGCAGATAATCGTTGGTTCTGATGTCTCTGTGCAAAACCATTTTCTCCGTAGGGACCTTACAACTCCTCAGCAAAACATCCAACACCAGCGCTCCAATTACTTGACACTTTTCCTCATTAGAATTCAGTTTCAAAATCATGGGCTGCATTGGCAAATTATATTCTCTTCTCAATACCAAGTAGTATGATAATGCCTCATCCATTGATTTCTGGGCCAATTATTATTAAAGGCAGCTGTGCCACATGGGATTTTGCACTCTCATCCGAGCTGGCTTTTTCAAAAAAAAAACTTTATAATTCTGGATGCAACATTTTTCTTTCTTATATTTCATTAACACGATGTGGGCGTCACCTTTAAGGCCCCATTGCTGTGTCTGGAGTTACATACAGGCCAGACCGGGTAAGGAATGGCAGATTCCCTTCCCTAAAGGATATTAGCGAACCATAGAAACATAGAAAATAGGTGCAGGAGTAGGCCACTCGGCCCTTCGAGCCTGCACCACCATTCAATAAGATCATGGCTGATCATTCACCTCAGTACCCCTTTCCTGCTTTCTCTCTATACCCCTTGATCCCTTTAGCCTTAAGGGCCATATCTAACTCCCTCTTGTATATATATCCAATGAACTGGCATCAACAACTCTCTGCGGTAGGGAATTCCACGTTAACAATTCTCTGAGTGAAGAAGTTTCTCCTCATCTCAGTCCTAAATGGCCTACCCCTTATCCTAAGACTGTGTGCCCTGGTTCTGGACTTCCCCAACATCGGGAACATTCTACCCGCATCTAACCTGTCCAGTCCCGTCAGAATCTTATACATTTCTAAGAGATCCCCTCTCATCCTTCTAAAGTCCAGTGAATAAAGGCCCAGTTGATCCAGTCTCTCCTCATATGACATCCAGCCATCCTTGGAATCAGTCTGGTGAACCTTCGCTGCACTCCCTCAATAGCAAGAACGTCCTTCCTCAGATTAGGAGACCAAAACTGAACACAATATTCCAGCTGAGGCCTCACTAAGACCCTGTACAACTGCAGTAAGACCTCCCTGCTCCTGCATTCAAATCCCCTAGCTTTGAAGGCCAACATACCATTTGCCTTTTTCACCGCCTGCTGTACCTGCATGCCCACTTTCAATGACTGATGAACCATGACACCCAGGTCTCATTGCACCTCCCCTTTTCCTAATCTGCCACCATTCAGATAATATTCTGCCTTCGTGTTTTTGCCCCCAAAGTGGATAACCTCACATTTATCCACATTATACTGCATCTGCTATGTATTAAGTCCACTTGCCTAACCTGTCCAAGTCACCCTGCAGCCTCTTCGCGTTCTCCTCACAGCTCACACCGCCACCCAGTTTGGTGTCATCCGCAAACTTGGAGATATTACACTCAATTCCATCATCTAAATCATTATGTAAATCATTAATATGTAATTGTAAAGAGCTGGGGTCCCAGCACTGAGCCCTGCGCCACCCCACCAGTCACTGCCTGCCATTCTGAAAAGGACCCGTTTATCCCAACTCTCTGCTTCCTGTCTGCCAACCAGTTCTCTATCCACATCAGTACATTACCCCCAATACCATGTGCTTTGATTTTGCACACCAATCTCTTGTGTGGGACCTTGTCAAAAGCCTTTTGAAAGTCCAAATACACCACATCCACTGGTTCTCCCTTGTCCACTCTACTAGTTACATCCTCAAAAAAATTCCAGAAGATTTGTCAAGCATGATTTCCTTTTCATAAATCCATGCTGACTTAGACCAATCCTATCACTGCTTTCCAAATGCGCTGCTATTTCATCCTTAATGATTGATTCCAACATTTTCCCCACTACTGAGGTCAGGCTAACCGGTCTATAATTACCCGTTTTCTCTCTCCCTTCTTTTTTAAAAAGTGGTGTTACATTTGCAACCTCCAGTCCATAGGAACTAATCCAGAGTCGATAGACTGCTGGAAAATTACCAATGCATCCACTATTTCTAGGGCCACTTCCTTAAGTACTCTGGGACGTAGACTATCAGGTCCTGGAGATTTAGCGGCCTTCAATCCCATCAATTTCCCTAACACAATTTCCCGCCGAATAAGGATATCCTTCAGTTCCTCCTTCTCACTAGACCCTCGGTCCCCTAGTACATCTGGAAGGTTATTTGTGTCTTCCTTTGTGAAGACAGAACCGAAGTACTTGTTCAATTGGTCTGCCATTTCTTTGTTCCCCATTATAAATTCACCCGAATCCAACTGCAAGGGACCTACGTTTGTCTTCACTAATCTTTTTCTCTTCACATATCTATAGAAGCTTTTGCAGTCAGTTTTTATGTTTCCAGCAAGCTTCCTCTCGTACTCTATTTTCCCCCTCTTAATTAAACCCTTAGTCCTCCACTGCTGAATTCTACATTTCACAGTCCTCTGGTTTACTGCTTTTTCTGGCTAATTTGTATGCCTCTTCCTTGGATTTAACACTATCCTTAATTTCCCTTGTTAGCCACAGTTGAGCCACCTTCCCCGTTTTATTTTTACTCCAGACAGGGATGTACAATTGTTGAAGTTCAACCATGTGGTCTTTAAAGGTTTGCTATTGCCTATCCACCGTCAACCCTTTACGTATCATTTGCCAGTCTAATCTAGCCAATTCGCACCTCATACCGTCAACGTTACCTTTCCTTAAGTTCAGGACCCTAGTTTCTGAATTAACTTTGTCACTTTCCATTTTAATAAAGAATTCTACCATATTATGGTCAATCTTCCCCAAGGGGCCTTGCACAACAAGATTGCTAATTAGTCCCTTCTCATTACACAGCATCCAGCTCTCTGGTTGGTTCCTCGACATATTGGTCTAGAAAACCATCCCTAATAAACTCCAGGAAATCCTCCTCCACTGCATTGCTACCAGTTAGGTTAGCCCAATCAATATGTAGATTAAAGTCGCCTATGATAACTGCTGTACCTTTATTGCACACATCCCTTATTTCTTGTTTGATGCTGTCCCCAACCTCACTACTACTGTTTGGTGGCCTGTACACAGCTCCCACTAGCGTTTTCTGCCCTTTGGTATTCCGTAGCTCCACCCATACCGATTCCACATCATCCAAGCTAATGTCCTTCCTTACAATTGCATTAATTTCCTCTTTAACCAGCATCGCCACCCTGCCTCCTTTTCCTTTCTGTCTATCCTTCCTAAATGCTGAATACCCTTGTATGTTGAGTTCCCAGCCTTGGTCACCCTGGAGCCATGTCTCCATGATGCCAATTATATCATATTCGTTAATTGCTGCCTGTGCAGTTAATTCGTCCACCTTATTACGAATATTCCTCGCATTGAGGCAGAGAGCCTTCAGGCTTGTCTTTTTAACACACTTTGACCCTTTAGAATTTTGCTGTAAAGTGGCCCTTTTTGTTTTTTGCCTTGTGTTTCTCTGCTCTCCACTTTTACTATTCTCCTTTTTATCTTTTGCTGCTGTCTCCGTGCATAGGTTCCCATCCCCCTGCCACATTAGTTTAACTCCTCCCAAACAGCACTAGCAAACACTCCCCCCCTAGGATATTGATTCCGGTCCTGCCCTGGTGCAGACCGTCCGGTTTGTACTAGTCCCACCTCCCCCAGAACCGGTTCCAATGTCCCAGGAATTTGAATCCCTCCGTTCTGCACCACTGCTCAAGCCACGTATTCATCCGAGCTATCCTGCGATTCCTACTCTGACTAGCACGTGGCACTGGTAGCAATCCTGAGATTACTACTTGTGAGGACCTACTTTTTAATTTAACTCCAAGCTCCCCAAATTCATCTCGTAGGACCTCATCCCGTTTTTTATCTATATCGTTGGTACCTATATGTACCACGACAACTGGTTGTTCACCCTCCCTTTTTAGAATGTCCTGCACCCGCTCAGACATCCTTGACCATTGTACCAGATGGGTTTTTACGATAATGCAGTAGTTTCATGGGACCCAAGTTTCAGCTGTCCTGCAGAATAGCGTACCTCCGAGAGGCCCGCCTATTTTGTAGAATTAAAAGCGTGCCAAAAACTTACCTCGCAATTCTCCGTGTTCAGCAGGCCTGTTTTGCAGTTGGTGCGGCGCAGCAGAAGTAGCTGGGGGCGGAGCTACGGCCCTGCGTCTAAAAGAGTGCCGGCAGCCGCGTGCGTGCGCAGTAGCTCCTGGCCCTCCCAGCGCGTCCCGTCTCCGGGCGACCCTATTCCTGGCCATCGCGATGTTTGCCTGCCCGCCTCACCGTCCCTCACATCACCGCTGCCCGACCTCGGGCCTTCTCTCGTCGCCATTGCCCTTACCTTGAGGCCCCCTCGCCCACCCGCCCAAACACCTTTTCCGTGATAGAAACATAGAAACATAGAAAATAGGTGCAGGAGTAGGCCATTCGGCCCTTCGAGCCTGCACCGCCATTCAATGAGTTCATGGCTGAACATGCAAATTCAGTACCCCATTCCTGCTTTCTCGCCATACCCCTTGATCCCCCTAGTAGTAAGGACCACATCTAACTCCTCGAGGTAAGGGCAATGGCGACGAGAGAAGGCCCAAGGTCGGGCAGCGGTGATGTGAGGGACGGTGAGGCAGGCAGCCCACCCAGCTCTTCAGCGGGCCCCACCCGACCACTTCCTCTACAGGCAGGGCTGAGTGTGTTGTTGGAGAGCTCCCAGTGCTGCTGAACGGATAGGTAATGCTGCAGTAATAATTTTTTATTTACTGATTTATTGAATCATTTTTTATTTTTGCTTTATTGATTTATTTATTGACTGGTTGATTTATTGATGTATTTATTATTATTGATAATGGTTCTTTAGTGAAGTCTTTAATGCTTTGGAAAATCCCCTAACTTCCTTCCCCCCCCCCCACCCTCCCCCCCCCCAATCTCTGGCTACCTGCGCCTAATTTCTAAAGTGTACGCAAGGTTTTTCTGAGCGTACAAAAGTCGATACTTACTTCGTTCTAAGTTAGTCTGGAGTAACTTTTCACTGCCTAAACTTGCAAAGCAGGCGCAAGTGGCTGGTAACGCCTCCTTTTGAAACGAAAACGGAATTAAACTAAACTAACTCACTAGCTAGAGCAAACTAAATGCCGAGAATTGCGATTTCTAAGATACTCCAGGCGGTAAAGAAGGCAAATGGTATGTTGGCCTTCATAGCTAGGGGATTTGAATATAGAAGCAGGGAGGTCTTAATGCAGTTGTACAGGGCCTTGGTGAGGCCTCACCTGGAATATTGTGTTCAGTTTTAGTCTCCTAGTCTGAGGAAAGACGTTCTTGCTTTTGAGGGAGTGTAGCGAAGGTTCACCAGACTGATTCCAGGGATGGCTGGGCTGTCATATGAGGAGAGACTGGATCAACTGGGCCTTTATTCACTGGAGTTTAGAAGGATGAGAGGGGATCTCATAGAAACACAAGATTCTGACGGGACTGGATAGGTTAGATGCGGGAAGAATGTTCCCGATGTTGGGGAAGTCCAGAACCAGGGGACATAGTCTTAGGATAAGGGGTAGGCCATTTAGGACTGAGATGAGGAGAAACTTCTTCACTCAGAGAGAGTTGTTAACCTGTGGAATTCCCTGCCGCAGAGAGTTGTTGATGCCAGTTCACTGGATATATTCAAGAGGGAGTTAGATATGGCTCTTACGGTTAAGGGGATCAAGGGGTATGGAGAGAAAGCAGGAAAGGGGTACTGAGGGAATGATCAGCCATGATCTTATTGAATGGTGGTGCAGGCTCAAAGGGCCAAATGGCCTACTTCTGCACCTATTTTCTGTATTTCTATGTTTACAAACTAAACTAGTTGCTCCAAAAAAATAGGAGCAACTCCAGCCGAAACTTGGGCCTCAGTCACCATTGCTGATACTAACTTTAAAAAAAAACAGTAAACCAGCAACCTAGTTGAGACAAAAGGTTGTGGGTTCCAGGGACATGAGCACAAAATCAAGGCCGAGGGAGTGCTGCAATGTCAGAGGTGCAGTCTTTTGGATGGGATGTAAATCAGAGGCCCCGTCTGCTCTCAGGTAGATGTACTTGATCATAGAATCAGAAGTTTACAGCACGGAAGGAAGCCATTTCGGCCCATCGTGTGCGTGTCGGCCAACAAGAGGCCATCCAGCCTAATCCCACTTTCCAGCTCTAGGCCCACGCTATCCACTATATCTGGGCCCCTCAATTTTATACACCTCAATGAGGTCTCCCTTCAGCCTCCTCTGTTCCAAGGAAAACAAACTCAGCTTATCTAATCTGTCCTCATAGCCAAGATTCTCCACTCCAGGCAACATCCTCTTAAATCTCCTCTGCACCCTTTCCAGTGCAATCACGTCCTTCCTGTAATGCAGTGACCAAAACTGCATGCAGTACTCCAGCTGTGGTCTAACCAGTGTTTTATACAGTTCAAGCATAACCCCACCTGCTCTTATATTCTATGCATCAGCTAATAAAGGCAAACATTCTATATGCCTTCTTAAACACCTTATCCAACTAGCCTGCTACCTTCAGGGATCTGTGGATCTGCACTCCAAGGTCTCTTTGTTCCTCTACACTCCATTTAATGTGTATTCCCTTTCCCTGTTAGCCCTCCCCAAATGCATAACCTCATACTTCTACGGATTAAATTCCATTTACCACTGTTCTGCCCACCTGACCTGTTGATTGATATCTTCCTGCAGTCCACAGCTTTCTTCTTCATTATCAACCAAACAGCCTATTTTTGTATAATTTACAAACTTCTTAATCATAGCCCCTATATTCAAGTTTAGATCATTGATGTATACCACAAAAGCAAAGGACCCAGTACTGAACCCTGGCGGAACCCTTCTGAAAACGTCCTTCCAGTCATAAAAACATCCAACCACCATTACCCTTTGCTTCTTGCCAGAGGCAATTTTGGACCCAACTCGCCATTTGCCCTGGATCCCATGGGATTTTACTTGGGGTGACCAGTCTGCCATGTGGGACCTTATCAAAGGCTTTGCTAAATTCCATATATTGGCTCTGTCTTCACGAAGGACGATCCAAATAACCTTCCGGAAATACTAGGGGACCAAGGATCTAGTGAGGAGGAGGAACTGAAGGAAATACTTATTAGGCGAGAAATTGTGTTAGGGAAATTGATGGGATTGAAGGCCGATAAATCCCCGGGGCCTGATAGTCTGCATCCCAAAGTACTTAAGGAAGTGGCCCTAGAAATAGTGGATGCATTGATGATCATTTTCCAACAGTCTATCGACTCTGGATCAGTTCCCATGGACTGGAGGGTAGCTAATGTTACACCACTTTTTAAAAAAGGAGGGAGAGAAAACGGGTAATTAAAGACCGGTTTAGCCTGACATCAGTAGTGGGGAAAATGTTGGAATCAATTATTAAAGATGAAATAGCAGCACATTTGGAAAGCAGTGACAGGATCAGTCCAAGTCAGCATGGATTTATGAAGGGGAAATCATGCTTGACAAATCTTCTGGAATTTTTTGAGGATGTAACTAGTAGAGTGGACAAATGAGAACCACTGGATGTGGTGCATTTGGACTTTCAAAAGGCTTTTGACAAGGTCCCACACAAGAGATCGATGTGCAAAATTAAAGCACAGAGTATTGGGGTAATGTAGCAACGTGGATAGAGAACTGGTTGGCAGACAGGAAGCAGAGAGGCGGGATAAACGGGTCCTTTTCAGAATGGCAGGCAGTGACTGGTGGGGTGCCGCAGGGCTCAGTGCTGGGACCCCAGCTATTTACAATATACATCAATGATTTAGATGAAGGAATTGAGTGTAATATCTCCAAGTTTGCAGCTGTCACTAAACTGGGTGGCGGTGTGAGCTGAGAGGAGGACGCTAAGGCTGCCGGTTCACTTGGACAGGTTAGGAGAGAGGGCAAATGCATGGCAGATGCAGTATAATGTGGATAAATGTGAGGTTATCCACTTTGGGGGCAAAAATACAAAGGCAGATTATCTGAATGGTGGCAGATTAGGAAAAGGGGAGGTGCAACGAGACCAGAGTGTCATGGTTCATCAGTCATTGAAATTGGCATGCAGGTGGTGAAGGCGGCAAATGGTATGTTGGCCTTCATAGCTAGGGGATTTGAATACAGGAGCAGGGAGGTCTTACTGCAGTTGTACAGGGCCTTGGTGAGGCCTCACTTGGAATATTGTGTTCAGTTTTGGTCTCCTAATCTGAGGAAGGACGTTCTTGCTATTGAGGGAGTGCAGCGAAGGTTCACCAGACTGATCCCGGGATGGTAGGACTGATATATGAGAGACTGGATCGACTGGGCCTGTACTCACTGGAGTTTAGAAGGATGAGTGGATCTCAGAAATATATAAAATTCTGACGGGACTGGAAGGTTAGATGCAGGAAGAATGTTGCCGATGTTGGGGAAGTCCAGAACCAGAGGACAAAGTCTAAGGATAAGGGGTAAGCCATTTAGGACCGAGATGAGGAGAAACTTCTTCACTCAGAGTTGTTAACCTGTAGAATTCTCTACCGCAGAGAGTTGTTGATGCCAGTTCATTGGATATATTCAAGAAGCAGTTAGATATGGCCCTTACAGCTAAAGGGATCAAGGGGAATGGAGAGAAAGTAGGAAAGGGGTACTGAGGTGAATGATCAGCCATGATCTTATTGAATGGTGGTGCAGGCTCGAAGGGCTGAATGATCTACTCCTATTTTCTATGTTTCTATATTTAAACAAAGATACCACATTAGCAGTCTTCTGGTAGCACACCTGAAGCCAGAGAGGATTGGAAAATGATGGTCAAAGCCTCTGCTGTTTCCTCTTTTGCTTCGTTTAACAGCTTGGGATACATTTCAACCAGGTCTGGGGTCCTATCCACTTTCAAAGCTGCGAAACACTTTAATACCTCCTTTCTCACTATGTTTATTTCATCTAATATTTCACACTCCTCCTGCTCGTGTCTGCATCACCACTTTCTTTTGTGAAAACAGATGCAAAGTATTCATTAATAGATCCTATGGCACTATTTTGAATAACAGCAGGGGCGTTATCCCCTTTGTCCTGACCAATATTTATCCCTCAATCAACATCACTAAAAAAAATAGAAAATCTGGTCATTATCACATCACTGTTTGTCGGTGCTTGGTTTGCACAAAATGGCTGCCGCATTTCCTACATTACAAGTGACTGCACTTCAAAATGGGTTGCAAAATGCTTTGGGACGTCCTGTGGTCGTGGAAGATTTTCTTTCAACAATATCTTAAAGTATTTAGGCTAACTTGAGAAGACCACTCTTTGCAACAACTGAGTGACCAGATGCCATCACTTAACTAGGTAGTGGGCAAAAACAGCACACTCCGCATCATACTGGAGATAAGGACCACTTATAGGAGTGGTCGGTGACACTGAACCAAAGTGAATAAATAGATTAAAAACCTAATAATTGTAAAGGAGCATTTTAAGGGGATTAGGGTGCATTGCAAGTTAGTACTCCGTCCTTTCACCTTCAGAACCGGGTCTTGAATCCAGCCAAGTCGGACAGAATCACACCTGCTCTCTCTGCCAACAGTAACAGTCCCATGTTTAAGTGAGTTTGGGAAAGATTCAGTTCAGTTTCTAATTTGTACCGTCTTGCAAATCTGATCGCATATTGGTCATTTCACTCCGAAGCCACAAGGCCAGCTGACGCGAGGAACAGTGATCCACCACCGACCTATATCATGGGTACTACACTTAAAAATCCACCCTGAAGGAGAAAGGGGCAAAATTAGAAAGCAATTCAGCTTTAAGCCTGCATGTGACCAAAACTGTGCACAAGCAGTGCCACAACGGAATATTCGACTAGTCAATAACTACAATCACTCAAAATAAGGTTGGAATATAATTATTTTTCAAGTATACACAGTCAGATAGGTGATTTTCTTCACTTAGGCCCTTTACTTGGTCACGTCTATTTGCAACACCAGATTTCTGCCTGGTCCCATTGGAGGCCAAGAAACCTAACAGTTTGTCTAGAATGTGTGCTTTGATTCTGCCTGCAGTAGACAACGCTGCAACGTGTAATTTAAAAATATAAGAACACGAACTAGAAACAGGAATAAATAGGCCATTTGGCCCATCGAGCCTGCTCCACCATTTAACAAGATCGTGGCTGATCCGATCATGAACTCAGCTCCACTTCCCATAGCCCTTTTCTCCATTACCGCTCAAAAATCTGTCCATCTCCGCCTTAAATATACTCAATGACCCAGCCTCCACAGCTCTCTGTGACAGAGAATTCCATAGATTTACAATCCTCAGAAGAAATTCTTCCTCATCTCAGTTCCAAATGGGTGGCCCCTTATTCTGAGACTATGGGCCCAAGTTTCCACATGATTCGCGCCTGATTTTTAGGAGCAACTGGTGGAGAACGGACTATTTTAGAAATCGCAATTCTCCACATTTTTTTTTCTGCAGTTCTAGTCAGGTAGAACAGTTCTACTTTAGAACAGAATTTTTTCTTCAAAAGGGGGCGTGTCCGGCCACTGACGCCTGATTTGAAAGTTTCCACAGTGAAAACGTACTCCAAACTAAAGTAGAATGGAGCCAGTGAAGATTTTTGTAGAACTGAAAAAACCTGTTCTACACATTAAAAAATCAGGCGCAGGTTACAAATTAGGCGTCCAGAACGAGGTGGGGGGGGAAGGGAACTCATTAAATTCGACAATAAATCCTTATTTATACTTCTACAAATATTATACAAATAAATCCAACCTGAATAAACATTTATAAGCAAAGAAAAGATTAAATAAACCATCTTCCTACCTGTGTGAAAGTGCTTCAGGCAGCTCAGCGATGTTCCCGCGAACGGGGCGGAGGGAGGGGCAGGCAGTAACGAGGCAGCAAACAGCTTTCCACTGGAGGTGAAAGCCTTAGTCAGCTCAGCGATGTTCCCGCGAACAGGGCGGAGGGAGGGGCAGGCAGTAACGAGGCAGCAAACAGCTTTCCACTGGAGGTGAAAGCCTTAGTCAGCTCAGCGATGTTCCCGCGAACAGGGGAGGGAGAGGTGGGGGGAGGGAGAGGTGGGGGGAGGGAGGGAGAGCGAGGGAGGGGCAGGCAATGTTTTTTTCACACTGGGCGTGCGCAAACGCTCCAACGCTCCAACGCGCACGCGCAGCGTTGCCGGCAGGGAAAATAACTAATTTAAATAGTACCCGCCCCCTCCCACTTACAAAATCGGTGCGAGTGTAGGCTCCGCCCCCCTGCACGCCGCGCCAGGCAGACAAGGAGCTGCAGAACGCTCGAGAACCTAAAAAAACGGGCGCCCAGCTCGGACGGGCGCCCGTTTTTTTTTTCTTGTGGAAACTTGGGCCCTATGTCCCCTAGTTTTAGTTTCCCCTACAAGTGGAAATATCCTCTCTGCATCCACCTTGTTGAGCCCCCTTATTATCTTATATGTTTCGATAAGATCACCTCTCATTCTTCTGAACTCCAATGAGCATAGGCCCAACCTACTCAACCTATCGTCATAAGTCAAGCCCTCAACTCCGGAATCAACCCAGTGAACTTTCTCTAAATTTGATCCAGTTTTACCAGACTACAGAATGGTGGAAGTCTAGTCAGCTTTGAAGATCCCTCTGTTGATAATATTCTGCAATTATAATTATAGTTGTCTTTGGCTGGAAAAGTAAAAGACTTTATAATCTCATTAGTGGGTTAGTAAAGTCTTTGGAGTTGTTTCCCTCCCTTCTGGAAATGATAAAAATCCAGATGGCTAGCCATGTTCTGTGGTGCACATGCGCGGTTCTGGTGGAGGCGGGACAGTGTTTAGGCCCCGCCCCCCATATGGACTCCTGAAGGCAGAAGACCGAGCAAATAATCACAGTGTCTTTATTTAGGGATCCAATGAAGAATGCATTATGAAACCCTGCAGACTTTCCACAAGAGCACTGATCAGATAACCGCAGACAAGCAAAAAGTAAATTCAGAATGGACTGATAACCAGGACCACAAATGGAATAAAAATTATATCCTGCAGGCCATCTTAGTGGCTTTGCTGATACCATAGATGAACCAGGTACAGAATTGGGCAAAGGAATTAAATTAACAGGTTTAATGGTGCATTGTATTCCCCGACAGTTTGGCTCTCGTCCGACTGGGATGTCAGCTTCCATCCACCACGTCTGGTTTATTACCAACGCTGCTTTATCTCCTCTGCCTCTCTCCACCTGCTGCCCGAAACCATTCTCCATGCTTTTCTCACCTCGAGGCTTGATTTCACAAGTGCACTTCTTGCCAACCGTCCAGACCCTGCCCAAAAATACAACAAACCCGAAACTCTGCAGCCCCGAGCACGTTATCCTTGCCATCACTAAGCTCCAGCTTCCCACGGTCCAGCAAATAGACTTTACCGTGCTCATCCTCTCCTTCCAATCCCTCCATGGTGTCACACCACCCTACCTCCCTAGCCACAAGTGGCGGCACACACACCCTCCTCGCCTCCAACACCTGCCCACTCGAGACCTTCAAAGGCTATTCCTTCAGCCACCATGTTCCCACTCAGAAAATCTTTCCCTCGACACCCATCTTTTCACTTCCCTCCCTCCCTAACTTCAAGAGCTCAAGACCCTTCTCTTTGACTGTACTTTTGCTCCCCAGACACCTCCCCCGTTTCACTTTCTTTCACTGTTGAGTGAGTACTTCTTGTCCACTGCCCAGAGAAGCTCTGCATGAAAGGAACACTTATAGAAATACAAGTCTAAATGCTCGTCCAGTAATTCTTCGATGGAAAAACAAATTCCAGCAATTACATGCTGCAATTTTCATAAGTATTAAAACTATTCCACACAAAGACCACCACCTACAATAAACCATTGTTTAAAAAAAGTTGAAAGCACAAAGATGGAAATCAGATGAGTCACACTGCTCCGTTCCTCAGTTGCCCAAGATGAGAAAGACATATTTGCATTTATATATCGCCTTTCACAACCACCGGATGTCCCAAAGTGCTTTACAGCCAATGAAATACTTTTATTTTAAAAAGTAGAGTCACAGTTGTAAAGTGGGAAACACAGCAGCCAATTTATGTTGAGCAACCTCCCACAAACAGCAATGTGATAATGTCCAATTAATCTGTTTTAGTGATGTTGAATGAGTGATGAATATTGGCTAAGATACCAGGGATAACTCCTCTGCTCGTCTTCAAAATAGTGGGATTTTTTTATATCCACCCGAGAGGGCAGATGGGGCTTTGGTTTAACGTGTCATCTTAAAGACGGCACCTCCGACAATGCAGTACTCGAGTGTCAGCCTAGATTTGTGCACTCAGGTCTCTGGAGTGGGACGTGAACCCATAACCTTCTGACTCAGAGGCGAGGATGCTACCCAATGAGTTACAGCTGACAGATACTCACGAGGTACAACATAAAATACAGTAAATCAACCAATGGTATTTAACAATGACAATGCATTGCCATGCTGACACAGCAAACAGATGATGTGCAAGGCATCCTAGGGAAGAGTGGAGTTACATAGGGCCCAAGTTTCCGATATCCACTAGAATGGTGCACCTCCGAGAGGCCCGCCTATTTTGTGGAATGAAAAGCATGCCAAAAACTTACCTCGCAATTGTCCGAGTGCAGCAGGCCTGTTCAGCAGTCAGCGCGATGCAGCACAACAGCAAGGTGCGGAGCTACAGCCCTGAGTCAAAGAGAGTGCCGGCAGCTGCACACGTGCGTAGTGGAGTTTGCGCGCATGCACAGTAGCTCCTGGCCCCCAGATTCTGCGTGCGTGTGCTGCTGTCTGTGTGGGAGGGGCCTGAAGCACGCGGCCACTAGCCCTGGCTGAATGGGCTCCTGGAGCGGGCAGAGTGCTGATTTCCAGCCTGCAGCACCAGCCGCTAGCCCTGACCGAATGGGCTCCTGCAGAATGCAGATTTCCAGTCTGCAGCACCAGCCCCGAGCCTTGGCCGAATGGGCTCCTGGAGCGGACAGAGTGCAGATTTACAGCTTGCAGCACCTAACCCTGGTCGGGCTCCTGGTGCTCCCGAACGGGTAGGTGAGGCAAGAACTTTTTATTTTTTATTTATTGATTTATTTATCATGAATGATGGTTACTTTTTAAAAAGTGAAGTGTTTAATGCTTTGGAAAATCCTCTAACTTCCCTTCGAATAACTTTTCGGTGCCTAAACTTGCAAAACAGCCATAAAGTGGCTGCTAATGCCCCACTTTGAAAAATAAAACTGAACTAAAACGAAACTAACTGACTAGAACTGGAGCAAACTAAATGCTGAGAATTGCGATTTATATGATACTCCAAATTAAACTAGTTGTTCCAAAAAAATAGGAGCAACTCCACCCGAAACTTGGACCCATAGTTTCTCCCTATCCCTTGACAGTCCATGTACGAGACCCTTGTTTTAAGGACTGAACTGTGTTTTATGAAGTCTGTTTTTACTTCAATGCAAGTCCATTCCAATATTTGAGACACATCTTTAATAATGAAATGCCAGTGCTAAGTCCAGACACAATATGTACCCTGAAGGCAAATACAGATTTGATTAACATTCTCACAGCATTCTGCTTTGCAATAAGGTTGTGTAATTGAGAGCAAAGCACTTCCACATCTATAGCATTGCTAATCCTCTGTACTCGGGTTTTAAACGCAAGTTGTTCTCCTCACACCCCGACTTTAATGAGGAGAAATTAAACAATTTTGTCTGTCGTCATATACTGCGGAGTTTGAATTTAAAATCTTTTCGATATACCTCTTCGTGCTCACCCCATCCTATCCAGGAAGTGTTTTTTTTTAAAAAGCCATGCATCTCAACATGCACTCTTTCTTGCTCTCACTCCCAAAGTTGCACGTTCCCCTTTCCCCTCAATACCATCGGAGCCAAATCAGTTATTATGTCCTTGCCTGCTGAGATTCTCTTCCAAAATTATTTCTAACCAGAAATGCACGTTTATACCCATCAGGAAAGCATGAACAGGCGGGGTCTCTTTTCGCTTGGAAAGAGGAGGCTGAGAGGTGACCTAATAGAGGTCTTGAAAATGATGAAAGGTTTTGATAGAGTGGATATAGAGAGAATGGGCCCAAGTTTCCACAAGAAAAAAAAAGGGCGCCCCTCCGAGCTGGGCGCCCGTTTTTCACGCCTAAAACGGCGCCTAAAAAAATCCTCTGTATTCTCCACCAACTTACAGGTCCTGTGGCACTCGGCGCAGCCGGCACGAGCTGTGGGGGGGCCGGAGCCAGGTCCCTGCGCTGAAAACAGTGCCGGGACCTCTGCACATGCGCGCTACAGTGGGCACGCAAGTGCAGTAGCTCCAGGCGCCAAACTGTGTGGGAGGGGCCCGAAGCACGCAGCCCCTAGCCCTGGCCCAATGGCCTCACTGGGGCTGCGTGAATGAGGCTCCTCCCACGGCCAGCTCCTGCTCCCCGCCCGACCAGACCCGACACTCGCTCTCTCCCCCCCCCCCGCCGCCGACCAGACCCGACCCGACACCCGCTCCCCCCCCCGACCCGACACCCGCTCTCCCCCGCCCCGACACCCGAGACCCGCTCCCCCCCGCCCTGACCGAGACCCGAGACCCGCTCTCCCCCCCGCCCGCCCCGAGGCCCGCTCCCCGCCCCGACCCGACACCCGCTCCCCCCGCTCCTGTTCCCCGAACCCCCCCCCTCGCTCCTGTTCCCCGACCCCCCCCCCCCTCGCTCCTCCCTCCCCTCTCCCTCCCTCCCTCCCTCCCCCTCACGAATAGCTGCAGAATTCTCCGTGGCTGAAGCACTTTCACACAGGTAGGAAGATGGTTTATTTAATCTTTTCTTGGCTTATAAATGTTTATTCAGGTTGGATTTATTTGTATAATATTTGTAGAAGTATAAATAAGGATTTATTGTCGAATTTAATGAGTTCCCTTCCCCCCCCCACCTCGTTCTGGATGCCTAATTTGTAACCTGCGCCTGATTTTTTAATGTGTAGAACAGGTTTTTTCAGTTCTACAAAAATCTTCACTGGCTCCATTCTACTTTAGTTTGGAGTACATTTTCACTGTGGAAACTTTCAAATCAGGCGTCAGTGGCCGGACGCGCCCCCTTTTGAAGAAAAAATTCTGTTCTAAACTAGAACTGTTCTACCTGACTAGAACTGCAGAAAAAAAAAATGTGGAGAATTGCGATTTCTAAAATAGTCCGTTCTCCACCAGTTCCTCCTAAAAATCAGGCGCGAATCATGTGGAAACTTGGGCCCAAAGTTCCTACTTGTGGGAAAGAAAAAAAACTAGAGGCCATCAATATAAGATAGACCAAGAAATCTAATAGGGAATTCAGAAAAAACTTATTTACCCAGAGAGTGGTGAGAATGTGGAACTCGCTACCACAGGGAGTGGTTGAAGAGAATAGTATCAATCCAGTTAAGGGGAGGCTAGACAAGCATATGAGGGAGAAGGGAATAGAGGGTTAAAAGAATGAGAGGGGATCTCATAGAAACATATAAAATTCTGACGGGATTGGACAGATTAGATGCAGAAAGAATGATCCCGATGTTGGGGAAGTCCAGAACCAGGAGTCACAGTCTAAGAATAAGGGGTAAGCCATTTAGGACCGAGATGAGGAGAAACTTCTTCACTCAGAGAATTGTGAACCTGTGGAATTCTCTACCACAGGAAGTTGGAGGCCAGTTCGTTAGATATATTCAAAAGGGAGTTAGATGTGGCCCTTATGGCTAAAGGGATCAGGGGATATGGAGAGAAAGCTGGAATGGGGTACTGAAGTTGCATGATCAGCCATGATCATACTGAATGGTGGTGCAGGCTCGAAGGGCCGAATGGCCTACTTCTGCACCTATTTTCTATGTTTATGCTGATAGATTTAGATGAGAAAAGACAGGAGGAGGCTCGAGTGGAGCATAAACACCGGCATGGACTGGCTGGGTCGAATGGCCTGTTTCTGGGGCGTATGTCCGATGTAATCCTCTAACACAATTGTGTGGGAGCACCATCACAAGGAGTGCAGTGTTTCAAGAAGACAGCCCACAAGCAACTCCTTCTCAGGGCAACTATATGCAGCCTTGCTTGTGCTATCTACATCCCCAGAGCAAATTAAAAAAATAATAATTTGGCTTTGCTACTTCTCCCCCACCTTCAGAAAAACCTCTCCCTCTGAAGGGGAGCGAGGGATAACAGTATGGAAAGTTTCTCATGCTCGCCCTCAGCAGCTAAGTTTCAGAGAAACACCGATGAAGATCTCCAGGCAGCTGGCCCACTCATATGCTCAGCCAAGGTTGGCTCAGTAAGTGCATTATGTGGCATGAGACTGAGCCATATGCTGCGGGAAGGCACATGCTTGATCTCAAATCTGTGTTCTGTCAGCTCTCAGCTGGGATAGTAATGGACTATTGTATAGTTGGCCTTAACTTGGCAAAGACAGACTTTTTATTTATTTAGCGCCTTTCACGACCGCTGGACATCCCAAAGCGCTTTACAACCTATTAAGTACTTTTTAAGTGTTACTGTTGTAATGCAGGAAATGCAGCAACCAATTTGGGCACAGCAAACTCCCACAAACAGCAATGTAATAATGACCAGATAATTTGTTTGTATGATGTTAATTGAGGGATAAATATTGGCAAAGACACCGGGGATAACTCCCCTGCTCTTCTTCGAAATAGTGCCATGGGATCTTTTACGTCTATCTGAGAGAGCAGAAGGGACTTCAGTTTAACGTCTCATCCGAAAGACGGCACCTCCGACAGTGCAGCACTGCTCAAGATTTTTGTAGAGTGGGACTTGAACTCACAACCTTCTGACTCAGAGGCGAGAGCGATACCCACTGAGCCACGGAGGACAAAAACAAAAGTGATCCTGCTGGAAACTACAGGTGTGGGCATTAGGTGAGGGCCTGGTCATTTCTGATGAGCCCCTCACTAGGGCCAACACTCATTTATGTCGAAGCACCATGCTTGGCACCAGAGTGGCCTGTGCTTGTGAAACCTTACCCTAATGTTAGTAACTTCCTTCAGAAAAACATGGAAGGAAAAGGGGAAAATTAGCAGCTTTTTAAATGTGTAACAACCCAAATTTGGAACATATACAACAGTAACAGTGCTGGGAGCAATAAAGGACCCAGAACTGGGCATGGATCCAGAATCAAGCTGGCAATAAATGCAGACAGTTATAATAGTAAGGCTTGCATTTATATAGTACCTCAAGTCATCACAACATCTCAAAGTACTTAATGTAATTCGTTGCTATAGGAGCGCATGTATGTGGCAGTCACTCTGTGCCAGCAAAGGCCCACAAAAACCAAGATGAATTCTTTTGTTTTTTTGCATGGTGTTGGTTGAGTGAGGAATATTGGCTAGGACACCGGAACTCCCTGCCCTTCTTTGAATGAAGCATGGGGCCCCTTAAGCCTATCCAAACAGGACAGATGGGAGCCGGGGGGGGGGGGGGGGGCCTTGGTTCGCGATCTCATTCAATGGACTGCACCTAACTAGTCCAGCACTCTGTGCTCCAATGGTGTCTTGGTGTGGGACCTGGACCCAGACCCAGAGAAAACTGTCGAGCTGGAAGCTCCTTTTACATTTACAAACTGCAGCCAGCAAATGACTCGCTCTCCAACTGCAGCTGGAAATAGAAACTGCCCAACTTCGTAGAATAGCACAGCACAGAACGGCTCATAGAATCATAAAATGGTAGAATGGTAGAATGGTACAAGCACAGAAGGGGGCCCTTCAGCCCATTGTCTGCGCCGACTCTTTCGAAGAGCAATCTAGTTCATTCCACTCCCCATGCTCTTTCCCTATATCCCTGCAACTTTTTCTCCTTCAAGTATTGATCCAATTCCCTTTTGAAAGTTACTTTTTAGTCTGTATCCACCGCCCAATCAGGCAGCGCATTCCAAATCCTAACCACTCGCTGCTTAAAAAGGTTTTTCCTCATGTCGCCTCTGGTTCTTTTGCCAATCACCTTAAATCTGTGCCCTCTGGTTATCGACCCTTCAGCCACTGGAAACAGTTTCTCTGTTTACTCTATCTGAGTTCTTCATGATTTTAAACACCTCTACCAAATCTGCTCTTAGCCTTCTCTGCTCCAAGGAGAACACACCCAGTTTCTCTAGTCTTCCAGCCACATCAGAGACCCCTTTTTTTTTTTTAAAATGTGGACCTTACAAGCTGTTGCCAGATTTGCTGGCTATGCTTCTGCCGGGCATCTGTTGGTCAATTTAGTCAGATGGCAGTGTGGGAGAATGGTAGTGAGAAACTGATTGAAGAGTATTCTTCTGAAACAGTTGCTGCAATGTAAAATCACCTCATCTGCTCTGAAGGGACCCAAGTTCTTTCTCTCTCCCCCAGTTTTAAGTCTCCCTGAAGTCTGAGAGGAAGACATACTATGGAGTCACGCAGATGGCACAGGCGACAACAACTTGCATTTATACCAACACCTTTAATGTTGTAAAAAGTCCCAAGGCGTTTTACAGGAGCGTTATCCAATGCAATTTGACATTATATTCCAAAATACAACAGATATTCCCTCAAAAATTCCCTAACAGGCAGTTTCACATCTTCAGAAAGGTTGTTGGGGTAACTACCAAGCTGAGCCGAGATCACTTCTCAACAGAGTGGTGGGTTCATTTAAGAAAAAAAAAACAGCAAACCTTCCAAATCCTCGGTGTTGTGAAACTCCAGCTAAGTTTGTTTTTCATATCTGCCCACAGGATGTGGGTGATGTTGGCAAGGCTCATCCCGAGTTGTCTTCAGAAGGTGGTGGTGGGTGGGTGGGCCGGTCCTTGTGGCAATGCTGTTTTCACAATGTTTGGTATGGAAGTGCAGGATTCAAACGTGTGATTGTCTCACCGATGGCAGCGGTTTTGAAATATTAAACGCCGCACTTATCTCGTTATAGTGGCAGCAGTGACCCATGTTTTCACAGGTCGTGTGATCTGCCGCTGAATTTGTCAACTCTGCGTGTGATGGAGAATGACACTGAGCGGGGCTGTAAAAGGGAGAGTCCAGCACAGAGAGTCCATGAACACACCACTCCCTGAAATAGGCACAGCTTCAGAAAAGCACCTTTCGGCATCTACCACAAGCTGGCATAGCATTAGCAGAGACTCGGTAGTAAGGCACCGGCCTGTTCGCTTGTGCTGATCACTGGTATAGCAACACGAGCAGGAGGATGAATTGTGCGGTTCTGCTTCACTGCCTAACATGGGAGATATTCAAGCACTGGAGGCAGTGGAGCAAGGAACCTCAAGGCTGACCCCTAGTGTCAGGGGTCTGAGTTATGACAAAAGACTGAACATAAGCTGTCCAAGTGTTATCAAGCACCTTTGGCATTGGAAAACATCCCGAGGTGCTTCACAGATGTATAATCAGACAGCAAGTTGACAGCAAATCAAAGGCGGCCACATTAGGAGGGGAGACTAAAAGCTTGGTCAAAGATGTTTTAAGGAGAGTCTTAGGGTGAGAGAGTGGAGGAGAGGTAGAGGGGTTTACTAAGAGAATTCCAGAGCCTAGGGCCTAAAGAGCTGAAGGCACGGCCACCAATGGTGGAGCAAGGAGCACGGAGGATGCACAAGAGGCCAGAAGGAGTACAGAGTTCTTAGACAGTTGCAGGGCTGGAGGAGGTGACAGAGATAGGGACGGGCAAGGCCATGGAGGGATTGGAACGGAGGAGAATTCTAAATTGGAAGCGTTCGGGCAAAGGGAGCCAATGTAGGTTTGTGGGTCAGCGGAACGTGGTGGGAATTAGGATACGGGCAGCAGAGAATTGGATGAGCTCAAGTTTATGGAGGGAGGATAATGGGAGTGTTGGAATAGTCACGTCTAGAGGTAACACAGGCATGGGTGAGGATTTTGGCTGAAACGGTTGGCATTAGAGTTGGATTAGACGGTCTTTGTGATAGAGACGATACGGAGTCGGTAGCTTAGCCAAGGAAAAAGCACCTGAGATGCTCTTACAGAATTATGCAAAACAGTTCTTAGAATGGAAAAGGTCAATACGAAATATTATCGTAAATAAAATTGCAAGAGCAAGACAAGGAGAGAATGGTTTAAACTTGTGACTGAGGTGTTGGGCCAAGTAGTAGAGGAACTCAGCACAGAATCAAAGCTCATGGCATAAGTGGCAACATAGTGAGCAAAACAAGGGACTCCTTTGCCCAAGAGTAAATATCTGTATTTGTCACACTTTACCCCTCCCTCGGGCTGAAATAGAAACCTGACAGAGTTTTCCAGCAACAAGGAATCCCTTCCAAAAACACTGGGAAAAAGGGCACTTTGTACTCCTTTGCACCTCATCAGAAGTCAAGCCCAAAATCCCGACTTGTATTAAAGGGGGCTTTGTCTAATGTGAAAAGCTGCAGTCCTGGCACCTCCCGTCTATTTAGGCAGGTAACTTTGAAGAGAGAACCTTCAGCTTTTCACAGTGCTTCATAGCATTACACTCTGCCACGCACTAAAAATTACTGCAGGTTACGAGGGCTCGTAAAGTGGCCACATGGAGATATTTTATACTTTCAAAAGCCTGGCTGCTGCAGTGGATTGAAAAATTACCTTTTATCAACAGGACTTGGTGACAAAATGCAAGAGAGAGAAAGAAACACTATTTTTTTCATGCTGATTATAAAGTAAAGCAGAAAGGACGAACAGAAGGAGGAATTAGGGGAGGTGATCGAAGGCATGGTTGATGAGGTCCTGAGGAGGCTGTTGAAATGAGGAGCAAGGTGGTAAGGCATCCCAGAATGTAGGTCCCACATAGCTAGTGGAAAGTTGCAAAGAAGGGCAGTTGGAAAAAGCAGAGGGCTCGGGCTGGATGAGGTTGCAGAGGTTAGGTGAGGCCAGACCATGGATGGATTTGCAACCAAGAAGAATGCTGAATTCAAAAGATATGAAGGGAGGAGGCTCGAGTGGAGCAGAAACACCTGGATGGACCGGTTGGGCCGAATGGGTGTGTTTCTGTGCTGTAAACTATGTAGTTCTATGAAGGACCGTGAGCTAAGGCAGGATATGAACGACAGGTGAGCATGGCTTAGTGCTGGATAAATGTATCTGGCAAAGTTTTAACTAAGTTGGAGTTGGTGTAGCATTGGACACAGGAGGCTGGCCATTCAGGAGATAGCAATAGTGTGGGGCCGAAGGTTTGAGCAACGATACATTTTTGGATATTGCATCAATATTACCTGTAAAAAAATCTCCATTTATAGAACTTCTTTGTTACCATGCCTCGCGGCAACGGAGGCAACCTATTTCTCCGTGATGCCTGCGGTTGGCAAGTGTCCCTGGGATCACATGGGCCGGCCCAACCAATCACAAAGGGAGATTCCTATTATACTTATGAGGATTCTAGTTACATATAGAATCCCCATAAGCATAATAGGAATCCCCTAAAAAATACTTTCACAGTACTTAAAAAAACAAGTTTAAAATTAGTTGAAATACAATTTAATTAAGCATTTCAAACAAAATTAATATTGAAAAATACATGTAAATATTTTTCAATCAGGCCAAAAATAACCTAAACTAATTTTAAAGGTTTTTGTATGGTTAAATCATTTAAAAAAAATGCAGTTTAATATTTATTTAAACCCATACGCTGGTAAACGATGGCCTTATGGCTGCTTTTACCGGGCGCAATGGTTTCATGAGCATCTGCCGGGCAAATAGCCCATCTCTGCGCCAGCGAATGTCCATTTCCTGCGGATGCGCACGATGTGCCAAGCTGAATCTTGACAGATCACAAGTTCCGGGTTTTCGTGCAGGCACATTGCACGCAGAAACCCGGAACTTGTGTGGCACTTACGACTGTGTACGCTGTGCGCAAGTGGTCATAGGCCCCGGAAAATCCGGGCCATTATCTGGTCACCATCTCATTGCTGTCTGTGGGAGTTTGCTGTGCACAAATTGGCTGCCGCGTTTCCTACATTCCAACAATGACTACACTTGAAAAGTATTTCAACGGATGTAAAGTTCTTTTGGGACAATTTAGTCATGAAAGGCATTAATGGCCCAGAAATTCCGGCCTCCCCGGGTCCATGCGGATCTGGGAAGGCATCGCAAGCGGCGGTTTTCCGTGCACAATGCGCATGCGCTGAAAACCGGCTTTTCCAATCCGTCAAGCTGGAGCTTTTCTGGGCCATTAATGCCTTTCGTATCTCGGGAGCGAGGATATTTGCAAGGGCAAGATTGCGATATTTACCCATATCTTGCCCAGCAAATGTCCTCAAAACTCTTGCGCTTGATAAAAGCAGGCACATAGCCTACCTTTACAGGCGCAAGAATCTTAAAACACACTTAAAACATAATAAAATTAAAATTACACATTTTATTTTTAAAAACCTGCCCACTACGTTATTTATTTTATACCATAATTTAAAAAAACTTTAAAAAGACTCAAATGTTTTTTTTAAAATTAATTAAAATTAATTCAAGTAAGTTATGTGAGGTGTGTTTTTTATTTTGTGTTATTGTTTTTTTTTTCTCAATAGCAATGAGAACTCGGAGATACGGAGTTCCCATTGCTATTAATTAATTGAGAATACTGTACCCGATTGGCTGAGCAGTCACGTGACTGCACCTTCTGTGTGGGAACCTGGAGGACGAGAGCGTGGTCCGCAACGCGAGAAGAGAAGGCCTCCCCCCCACCGGAATTCCACGCTCCTCCCGGACCACCAGGTACATTCGTAGAAATGTTTCAGGTGGGTGGCAATTTCCCGCGGGAAGCCTCCGATCGGAATTTCAGCCCCATTAACTTTCTTTTCCATCTGCAATTTGCTCATTTCCACCTACCAAGTTGGGCTGCTGCTTATACATACTGATTGTTAACTGTGAGCACAGGGCCTTGCTTACTTTATGTTTCCGCCCCTTTTGCAACTTGTTGCTCAGCTATACAACTTCCGAGCGCTGAACAGCTGTCCAAGCTGGTAAACTGGCCAAAGGGACAAAGCTCTCCATGGGGCGCTAAGTTACAGTGCCAACTATTGCAGCACTATCTTTCTAAATCAAGTAGAAGTATGCAACATCCATCGCTGCGCATTTCTAGCCTAGCGACTGTTGTGTCTTTCCGGGCTGGGGAATCTCAGCCTGCATGCTCTCCCTGTCCAGGCAACAACGATCCCATTATCTGGCTTTAGTTCATTTGAAGCTGGATTCGTGCCAGCGAAGGAAGGGAAACTTAAGGTCAAAAAGTCACCATATTATATTACGTTGCATGAGTTTGGAAACAGACTCCTCTCCTTGTGCTCACCCCCACCCCATTCACCAAGCGGTGTTATCCTCACTCAAGTGGCTGTTCCATTAGAGCACATTCCACCATTCTCTAAACAGATAAAGCTCATCGGGCCCCATCAAGCCCCATCTCCCTTTTTGACACACAAAGCAAGCAACACCTCTTTCCATATTTGTCCAAATTGCAGCAAGGCTCCTGGGAGGGTTCTCTGACTTTGAAGGATTGTTATTCGGTCAGTGATATGCTGGGCAAGACTATTGGTACACACTGTGTACACCGTCAATCTTGCAGGCAAAATGTTTTAAAAATTCAGTTATACCCTTTTGATGGGGGGCTACTCTGAACAACAAAACGCTCTAGTATAATTATCAGGAAAATAAAGTCATTAAAGGGGTATGTGCGTGATAATATTGAATGGTGGTGCAGGCTCGAAGGGCCTACTCCTGCACCTATTTTCTATGTTTCTATGTTTCTAATAAGTTATAATAACCACATTTTCAATATTCTCTTTGTTCCTCACTATCAGGGAGACTTGTAGTTTTAGGGCTTCCCGTCACATCAGTGACTTGCCCTGGTTATGATGATCACAGATACATCCCCATAAGGAAGACCCAGATATCAGGAGATGGGACCAGCCTACATTCAAAAACAGAGGCATTCGAGCCTGGACAAATCAGCACCAGCTACTACTGTACACCAAAGTGGGGCCTTATTTCCCCAGGTGTAGTCCATGCTGGTCCCATATGCATATTGCCAAGGCTCTTTTTGGAGCTACTCCATTGCACACCAGCAACTAGCAACAGACAAATTCCTTGGAGCAAAGTCATTCAAACAGTAGATTATTATAAGATGCAGGGATGACAATCATCAAACCAAGATAATGCTTATGATGAGATGCTAAATTTTTGCTATAAGGTTCAGTGAGCAGTTTATACTGAAATGATTTCATCCCATACGAGCATTGCTGTTTGACTCCTGACATTGTAACCATTGTGTCACTTCCACTGTTAACCCCTGCACTGTCCTCTGCCACAGATGTAATTCCTGGAGATCTGAAGCTGCAAAACCACTCCGTGTATGTCTGTCAGCTGTGGTTCAGTGGGCAGCACTTTCGCCTGAGTCAGAAGGTTGTGGGTTCAAGTCCCGCTCCAGAGACTTGAGCACAAAAATCCAGGCTGACACTCCAGTGCAGTACTGAGGGAATGCTGCACGGTCAGAGGTGCCATCTTTCCAATGAGACATTTGCTCTCTGGTGGACGAGAGAGATCTGACAGTATTATTTCAAAGAGCAGGGGCGTTTTCCTTGTTGTCCTGGCCAATATGTATCCCTCAATCAACATAACAAAAACAGATCATCTGGTCGTCATCACATTGCTGTTTGTGGAAGCTTGCTGTGCGTCAATTGACTGCTGTGCTTCCTACAAAAGTGCCGTAAAGCGCTTTGGGATGTCCGGTGGTTGTGAAACGTGCTAGATAAATGCAACACTTGCTTTTCTTTTTATAAACTTGAACTCCTTTGTGAGTTCTGCAACTCCTCCCAAATGATGTTCCCAATGTCCTAGCACCCACAAGTTAGAATATATATAAATACGAAGACTGAATGAGGATACTCCCGCTTGAAATAAATCAGTCAGGAAAACTGTTGCCCAGCACGCTACCTTCCCCTGTCCAGGTCATGTTCAGAAGCAGACAGACCACCCTTGAGCCATTAACAGCGCTCTGAAATTAGCCACAGTCCACTGGCCTGAGACCAGTGACAGTGGGAGTCTGAATGGCAGTTCACACATTCCAATGCCGATACTCATTCCGCTGTGCTCTATTGGTCACAAAGGTTCTTGCTTACAGAATGCTTCCAGCTCACCTCCGTGTGTATGGGTGCATGTAAAAGTTACAGAGAGTACAATTTTGGTTTCTAATTAGGCTGGCGAGCCACTGGGCTTTGTCAAATACCAGCCCAGCCTCTTCATATGGCACCGCCGAAATGTTTGAAGTCTATTGCACTGAAATGGAGTACTTTTCCCTCCCACCCCCCAAATAGTCGCTCACAGTGGTGAGCCTTTTTGTGCACTGATTGTTTTCACAACTGACTGGCTTGCATGGCTACTTCAGAACACATTAAGGTTCAACCATGTAGCGTGGGACTGGGCTGATGTGTAGGCTAGACCAGGTAGAGCTGTGGGCAGGTTCATTGGGTTTGCATGACAATCCAGCAGCTTTCATGGTCATTTTTTCTGCCGCTGGTCCACAAACTGACCAGATTTCATTTGAATTCCGTTTCACAGCTTGCCATAGTGGGATGTGAAGTCGTGCCCTCTGGTTTGCTGGTCCACTACCATAATAACTGCACCACCTTACCGTACACACGTCATGGGTCTCGAGTATGGTGAATGGGCTTGACCATGATTCAGGCAACTAATGCCTCATTAAAAAGTCACATTTTAATTGTGAAATGATTAACTGATAACAATGAGCAAATATGTATTATTTCCGACTACCCCAAACAACATTTTCCGAGCGTAGGCTTAGATGAAGTCGGATGGGAGGAAGTTTGTGTGGCTCAAACACCGGCATAGACTAGTTGGGCTGAATGGCCCGTCTGTGCTGTAAATTCTATACCACATTCCTTTCAATCAACCAAATAGGTGGAACAGTCTGGGCCACACAACCAACACATACTAACAGGAGTGGACGATTCGAACTACATCAGTGCTTCAATGTTCAGCAGTAGTCCACTGAACCAAAATCAACGCATTTCACTAGAGAATTGGGCGAGTGAACATGTACCAAAGGCAATACATGGGCACTGCACAGCGCAACTGTGCTACAACAACTTATATTTCTATAGCGTCTTTAACGCAGTAAAACGCCCCAATGCGCTTCACAGGAGCATTGTCATCTGAGCCATAAGGAGAAATTAGCGCAGATAAAGAGGTAGGTTTTAAGGAGCGTCTTAAAAAGGAGGAGAGAGAGGTGGAGAGGTTTAGGGAGGGAATTCCAGAGCTTAGGGCCCAGGCAGCTGAGGCACAGATGCAAAATGATGGAGCAATGAAAATCAGGGATGCGCAAGAGGCCAGAATTGGAGGAGCGCAGAGATCTCGGGGAGTTGTGGGGCTGGAGGAGATTACAGAGATAGGGAGAGGTGAGGTCATGGAGGGATTTGAAAACAAGGATGAGAATTTTAAAATCAAGACGTTGTTTAACCAGGAACCAGTGTAGGGCAACAAGTACATGGGTGATGGGTGAGCGGGTCTTGGTGCGAGCTAGGACACGGGCAGACGAGTTTTGGATCACCTCCAGTTTACGCAGGGTAGAACGTCAAGAGTAGGCTGGCAAGAGTGTGTTGGAATGGTCAAGTCTAGAGGCAACAAAGGCATGGATGAGGGCTTCAGCAGCAGATGAGTCAAGATGGGCTGAGATGGGCGACGTTATGGAGGTGGAAATAAGTGGCCCTAGATATGGCTCGGATGTGGTCAAAAGCTCAGTTCTGGGTCAAATACGACACCAAGGTTGCGAACAGTCTGGTTCAGCCTCAGACAGATGCTAGGGAGAGGGATGGAGTTGGTGGCTAGGGAACTTCAATGCTTCAATGTTGAGCAGTAGTCCACTGAACTGAAATCAACGCATTTCACTAGAGAATCGGGTGAGTGTATGAACAATGTACCAAAGGCGATACATGGGCACTGCACATTAACGCTTCGGTCAGTCCAATGCAATTGGGAATGGGTTTATATGCTGCTACGTAGTAAATCTGCGGGTATTTCTCCACTGCAAAATATTCCAAATTACCACTGGGTATTAAGCTGGCTGCATTTAAAAATGTACAGCTGGCCTGTTTTGAAGACTGCAGAATGTTTATAGACAGCAATGCAGTAACATGGATGCTGATGTACTACAGGAATATTTTTGACTCACCTAAAATCTGCCTCAAAGCAGAAAGCGCCCCAGGATCAAAACTGGACCTCCTCGCATCACACCAGTTAGTTTTAAGGTCATTTAAGATTGGTGGAACCGGTTTTCAGCATTCGTCTTCAGATCAGTTGTACTTTGGTACAGACACTAGAAAAGTTAACAAATGGACCAGAGTGTTTTTCCTAAAACGATCACTTCATTCCCCATGGCATGCAGTGTGCAGTCAGCTGAGGTGTTATTGGCTGCAATTCCCCGTGTAGTACAACTGTCATCACAATATGCCACTCTCACAAGGTTGCAATGAGCGCTCACTCCAGTCCACTCACCTACCTCATGCACACATCCTAGTTAACATAAAAATGTAAGAAATAGGAGCGGGAGTAGGCCCTTTGGCCCCTCGAGCCTGCTCCGCCATTCAATAAGACCATGGCTGAACTTCTACCTCAACTCCAGTTTCCTGCCTGATTCCCATATCCCTGGATTTCCTTAATATTCAAAAATCTATCCATCTCTGTCTTGAATATATCGAACGACTGAACCTTCACAGCCCTCTTGGGTAGAGAATTCCAAATATTCACAAACTTCAGAGTGAAGAAATTTCTCCTTATCTCAGTCATAAATGGCCAAAACATTATCCTGAGACTATGACCCCTAGTGCTGGACTCTCCAGCCATGAGCAGAGGTATGGGAGGTGATAAACCTCCTTAGCTCAGTCAGAAACCTGTGGGTGCGAGCTCCACTTCAGGGCTCGAGCACATAAAACTGAAGCTCCAGTGCAGTATTGAGATACCTTGAGGTTAAACCGAGACACAGTCCACCCATTCCACTGGACTGCCCCCGCCCCGACATGGCTCATTCAAACAGCACCAGGAAAACCAGATTCATCGGCCATTCGTCTCATTTGCTGCTGTTCCAGCATTCTGGACAAAATTTCCTCGGCAACCTACACCACTAAACCACATCTGTCTCGTCTCGTCACTGCACGTCGGACTTGCTTTGCAGGAAATTACATCGAAAAGCTGGTCGCAGACTGCACGGGACCGACAGCGAAGTGAGGGGCCGCGCACGTTCAAGGGAACGTTGCTCAGCAGGTCAGGCAGCATCTGTAGAGAAAGAGAGAGAGTTAACGTTTCAGGCCGATGACCTTTCATTAACTTGGTTTCTCTCTCCACAGATGCTGCCCAACCTGCTGAGTTGATGTTTTTAGTTCTAGATTCCAGCATCCACAGTATATTTATTTTTAGTGCTATGAGCAGCCCTTTCCAAAACTCTAAGACTGGGACAAATAAGAACTAGAAGATGCAAATCAGAGTGAGTTGCCTGACTCCAGGAGCCGGGGAGAAGGGGATGGGGTGAACACATTAACCAATGCGTAGGTTTACAGACTTCAAGAATCTGTTCGAGCAGGCATTACTCGAACCGTGTGTGTTCAAAACACTGCAGCTTGAAGAACAAGCTGGCAATCTAATCGAAACATCTCTGATGGTTTCCAGAACAGATACCTGGGAACCATCACAAGCCGGTAATGCAATCAAGAGGTGCAGATGGTTTATGCGCACACTGCAACAGACCCGTAGACGTGATCATGAGGCAGTAACAATCTGATCAGGAGGTTATATCACTGCCAAGGGTCCATTAACGCTGCGACTGTAGTGTCATTTACTGTAGTGGAGTGGGTTTTGCGAATTCACAGTGCAACAGCAGGCTGAATCTGCCAGTGCCCAATCTGACAACAAAGCAGAGGGAGAGACCCTGAAGCATGAAGTCCCACTGCATTTTGGGTATGGGCCTGCATACCTGATTTACGCTCCAAGTTCCATGTCAGTGTGAATGCTCTAGAAACCTCTCCACAATATCTTCTATTTCAAATACATGCAGTTTTTATTTATTTATAATTAGGAATACATCCCTCTAACAACTCAGTTCTAATAAAGGATCCTACCTTATAGAAACATAGAAAATAGGTGCAGGAGTAGGCCATTCAGCCCTTCGAGCCTGCACCACCATTCAATAAGATCATGGCTGATCATTCACCTCAGTACCCCTTTCCTGCTTTCTCTCAATACCCCTTGATCCTTTAGTCATGAGACATATCTAACTCCCTCTTGAATATATCCAATGAACTGGCATCAACAACTCTGCGATAGGGAATTCCACAGGTTAACAACTCTCTGAGTGAAGAAGTTTCTCCTCATCTCGGTCCTAAATGGCTTACTCCTTATCCTTAAGACTGTCTCCCCTGGTTCTGGACTTCCCCAAAATCGGGAACATTCTACCTTCATCTAACCTGTCCAGTCCTGTCAGAATTTTATATGTTTCTATGAAATCCCCTGTCATCCTTTCAAACACCAGTGAATACAGGCCCAGTCGATTCAGTCTCTCATGTGTCAGACCTGCCATCCCGGGAATCAGTCTGATGAACCTTCGCTGTACTCTCTCAATAGCAAGAATGTCCTTCCTCAGATTAGGAGACCAAAACTGAACACAATATTCCAGGTGAGGCCTCACCAAGGCCCTGTAAGACCTCCATGCACCAATACTCAAATCCCCTAGCTATGAAGGCCAACATACCATTTGTCGTCTTCACCGCCTGCTGTACCTACATGCCAACGTTCAATGACTGATGTACCATGACACCTAGGTCTCGTTGCATCTCTCCTTTTCCTAATCTGCCACCATTCAGATAATATTCTGCCTTCGTGTTTTTGCCCCCAAAGTGGATAACATCACATTTATCCACATTATACTGCATCTGCCATGCATTTGCCCACTCACCTAACCTGTCCAAGTCACCCTGCGGCCTCTTGGCTTCCTCCTCACAGCTCAGCGTCATCTGCACATTGTCTTCACATCTTTTTCTCTTCACATACCTATAGAAGCTTTTGCAGTCAGTTTTTATGTTCCCAGCAAGCTTCCTCTCATACTCTATTTTCCCACTCCTAATTAAACCCTTTGTCGTCCTCTGCTGAATTCTAAATTTCTCCCAGTCCTCAGGTTTGCTGCTTTTTCTGGTCAATTTATATGTCTCTTCCTTGGATTTAACACTATCCTTAATTTCCCTTGTTAGCCACGGTTGAGCCACCTTTCCAGTTTTATTTTTACTCCAGACAGAGATGTACAATTCATCCATGTGGTCTTTAAATGTTTGCCATTGCCTATCTGTCAGCAACCCTTCAAGTATCTTTTGCCAATCTATACTAATCAATTCACGTCTCATACCATCAAAGTTACCTTTCCTCAAGTTCAGGACCCTAGTCTCTGAATTAACTGTGTCACTCTCCATCTTAATAAAGAATTCTGGCATATTATGGTCACTCTTCCCCAAGGGGCCTCGCACAACAAGATTGCTAAATTAGTCCTTTCTCATTACACATCACCAGTCTAGGATGGCCAGCCCTCTAGTTGGTTCCTCGACATATTGGTCTAGAAAACCAAACCTCCAGGAAATTCTCCTCCACCGTATTGTTACAAGTTTGGTTAGCCCAATCTATATGTAGATTAAAGTCGCCCATGATAACTGCTGTACCTTTATTGCATGCATCCCTAATTTCTTGTTTGAAGCTGTCTCCAAACTCACGACTACTGTTTGGTGGTTATGTACACAACTCCCACTAGCGATTTCTGCCCTTTGGTATTCCGCAGTTCCACCCATACAGATTCCACATTATACAAGCTAATGTCCTTCCTTACTATTGCGTTAATTTCCTCTTTAACCAGCAACGCTACCCCACCGCCTTTTCCTCTCTGCCTATCCTTCCTGAATGTTGAATACCCCTTGATGTTGAGTTCCCAGCTTTGGTCACCCTGGAGCCATGTCTCCGTGATGCCAATTATATCAATCATTAATTGCTGCCTGTGCAGTTAATTCATCCACCTTATTACGAATACTCCTCACATTGAGGCACAGAGCCTTCAGGCTTGTCTTTTTAACACACTTTGTCCCTTTAGAATTTTGCTTTACTGTGGCCCTTTTTGATTTTTGCCTTGGGTTTCTCTGCCCTGCACTTCTACTTTTCTTCTTTCTATCTTTTGCTTCTGCCCCCATTCTACTTCCCTCTGTCTCCCTGCGTTGGTTCCCATCCTCCTGGCATATTAGTTTAACCCCTCCCCAAAAGCACGAGCAAACACTCCCCCTTGGACATTGGTTCCGGTCCTGCCCAGGTGCAGACCATCCGGCTTGTACTGGTCCCACCTCCCCCAGAACCAGTCCCAATGTGCCAGGAATCTGCACAACTCCTCAAGCCACGTATTCATCTGAGCTATCCTGCGATTCCTACTCTGACTAGCACGTGGCACTGGTAGCAATCCTGAGATTACTACCTTTGAGGTCCTACTTTTTAAATTTAACTCCTAGCTCCCTTAATTCACCTTGTAGGACCTCATCCCATTTTTTTACCGATATCGTTGGTACCTATATGCATCACAACAACTGGCTGTTCTCCCTCCCCCTCCCCCTCCAAAATGTCCTGCAACTGCTCGGAGACATCCTTGACCCTTGCACCATCCTGGAGTCTCGATTGTAGCCACAGAAAAGTCTGTCTATTCTCCTTACAATATAATTCCCTGCCACTATAGCTCTCCCACTCTTTTTCCTGCCCTCCTGTGCAGCAGAGCCATCTACGTTGCCATGGACTTGGCTACTGCTGCCGTCCCCCGAAGAGTCATTCCCCCCAGCAGTACCAAAGGCGGTGTATCTGTTTTGGAGGGGGATGACCGCAGGGGACTCCTGCACTACCTTCCTTCCACTGCTCTTTTTGTTGGTCTCCCATTCCCTATCTGTCTGTGTAACCTTTACCTGCGGTAAGACCAACTCACTAAACGTGCTATTCACGACATCCTCAGCATCGCGGATGCTCCAGAGTGAATCCACCCGCAGCTCCAATGCCGTAATGAGGTCTATCAGGAGCTGCAGCTGGATACACTTCCTGCACATGTAGTTGTCAAGCACACTGGAAGCGTCAGAGTTCCCACATAGCACAGGAGGAGCATGACACGTGCCCGACCTCTCCTGCCATGATTTAACCCCGAGGTAATTTGGCAACAACAATGATAAAGGTTACCTACTGATAAAGGAAAAGAAAGAAAGAAAGAAAAAACTACTCACCAATCACTTACTCCCTTGGCTGTGACGTCACCTTTCGACTTCTTTGTACTTCTTTGTTTATCTTCTGCCCCTGCTGGCCTTTCCGACTCCCTGGACTCGCACTGCTCCGAACTCCTGCCTCCCGACGACGTTGGGCCTTTTGTAGGCCTCTCTGACTCCCCGGACTCGTGCTGCTCCAAACTCCCGCCTCCCGATGACGTTAGGCCTTTTATAGTTATACCTTATTGTTCTCTTTCAGAAGCTGATCGATCTCTCGTACATTTTCAGCCCATCTCCTGCTGAAACCTTCAGCCCATGCCATCATCTCGACTCAACTATTCCAACACTCTTCCTGGCCGGCCTCCCACCTTGCACCCGCCGTGAACTTGGGCTCATCCAAAACTCGGCAGCCCGTGTCCTAACTTGCACCGAGTCCCGCTCACCCATCACTCCCTGTGCTCGCTGACCTACATTGGCTCCCGGTCCAGCAGCGCCTCAATTTTAAAATTCTCATCCTTGATTTCAAATTCCTCCATGGCCTCACTCCTCCCCTCTCTCCGTAACCCTCCTCAAGCCCTGCAACTCTCCTAAGATCTCTGTGCTCCTCTAATTCTGGCCTCTTGCACATCTGCGATTTCCATCGCTCCACCGTTGCCTTCAACTGCCTCAGCCCCAAGCTCCAGAATTCCCTCCCTAGAGCTTCCGCCTCTCTATTCTGCTTGAAGACGTACCTGTGACCACGCTTTTTGGTCACCTGTCCTTGTAGCTCACGTGGCTCGGTGTCAAATCTCGCCTGATAACGCTCCTGTGAAGCGCCTCGGGAATGTTTTATCAGGTTAAATGCAAGTTGTTGTTTCCACGCTATTCCAACAATTTGAGTGGCCAGGGGGTTTCCAGGATTATTTTGGCAATCTCATCTAAAGCTATGTTCTGCACTGAGTGTTTTATGAACACCAAACCTCTTTAAAGAGTCACCAGTGGTTATAGAATGTCCTGCTGAGCATAGTGAGCAGCAGGCATCTGGCTGGCTCAGGAGAAGTCACACCTCAGCACTACCAGCTTGTGCTCCGAGAGCAGGAACAGCAGCTCTCATCAAGAGGCCAGCGACGGGAAGACACATTTTTTGCGCGCACACTTCATGCGAAACAATTTGAAAATTATACATTGTAAGCAGTTTGTTCAGAAGCAGCCCATGACAGGCCCTCATTATGCAGTGTTCTGTGAAGATAAACATGTAATTATTCTTCCATTTAGATTGGGCAGCTGGATCTATTCACTTAAAAATTGCTGAAAGCTAGAGCTCTTTCAATAGCTTGCTTGCAAGAACCACCGTGCATGTGCAGCGAGCAATTTAACTGACTCCGTACCAGTACACCATTAGAAACAAAGTGAGTATGGACACCATTGCATCAGCCAATGAGTTTGTGGCGGGGCAGGATTTACAGCAAGCAGTGTCTATTTTACAGCAAACAGTGTCTATTTAAACAGTGCCTCTACCAACTGCAGCAAACATAACTCATAATCCAAAACTACAGCAAAGCCTTCTGATAAAAAAAAGGATTATTTCTCCAGCAAAATGCAGTGAGCGGACGACACTTACACAATACGAATTGCCCAATGTGCAAGCGTCACCAAGTGTCAGCCATGGCTCAGTGGGCAGCAGCCTCGCCTCAGAGTCAGAAGGCTGTGGGTTCAAGTCCCACTGCAGAGACTTGAGCACATAATCTAGGCAGACACTCCAGTGCCACACTGAGAGCGGCTGCACTGTCGGAGGTTCCGTCTTTCGGATGAGACATTAAACCGATGCCCCATCTGCCTTCTGAAGTGGACATAAAAGATCCCGTTCCAATATTTAGAAGAGCAGGGGAGTTCTTCCTGTGCCCTGGCCAATACTTATCCCTTAACCAACATCACTTAAAAAATAAATCAGATTATATGTAAAAGCAAAAAAAGACTTGCATTTATATAGCGCCTTTCACAAGCTCAGGCTGTCCCAAACTCTTTGCAGCCAATGAGGTATTTTGAAGTGTAGTCACTTTATCTTACTACTAATTGTGGGACCTTACTGTGTGTAAATTGACTGCCGCTTTTCCTACATTACAAGTGACTACACTTCAAAAAATTATATATTATCTCGATTTTTAAAAGATTTTTAAATTATGCTTTAAAATAAACTTACCATTTTAACAATCAAATGTGTTTTTATAACAATGTGTTTTCATTGGCTGCAAAGCGCTTTGGGACGTCCGGAGGTCATGAAAGGCACTATATAAATGCAAGTCTCTTTCATTCTTACATGTCTAATTTATATGTGCAGCCTGAGTATTGAAAAATGTCCCTCATCTAATGGCCCAGAAATCCCGGCCTCCCCGGGTCCATATGGAGGGTGTACGGACCCGGGAAGGCATCGGAAAAGACGGTTTTCAGCGCACAATGCGCATGCGCTGAAAACCAGCTTTTCCGATCTGTCAAATTTTTGGCTTGACAGATCATCCGCAGATCGGGAGCAAGGACATTTGCAAGGGCAAGATTGTTGGACTTGCCCATATCTTGCCCAGCAAATGTCCTCAAAACACTTGCGCCTGATGAAAGCAGGCACATCGCCTACTGTTACAGGTGTAAGAGTTTTAAAATACACAAAAACATTTTAAAATAAAGTTATAAAAACACAATTGATTGTTAAAAACTCTCCCCACTTCGGTAAGTTTATTTTAAAGCATAATTTAAAAAACTTTTAAAAATCGAGAAAATATATATATTTTTAATACAATAACTAATTTAAATTAATAAAAATTTGTGCATTTTTTCTATCTTTTATTCGTGTTTTTGGGGAGGGGTGGGGGTGGGGGTGTTCTCATCCATAGGAATAGGAGTTTGAGACTTACAAACCTCGTATTACTATGAATGAGAACATACTTTACCTGATTGGCTGCCCAGAGCCATGTGACTGCAGCTCCAGTCCTGCACACGTCCTGACGTGTACGTGCTGTGACGCGCAGTCAGTGGACTGGGAACTTGTGTGGGCACAGCAGGATAAGGTGGGTGGGCATCTTTTTTCTAAAATCTATTCGAACGCCCGCGCGGGAAGGAGAAACCGGGATTTCTGGGCCAACATCTCTACTTAAAGGCAAAAAACAATGACAAACTCCGGAAATCAAATCTCTTGCTCTCCCAGTTTCAACCACAAGAGGTCCTGCAATTATTACTTCTATACCGTAGCAAGTCCATTGACAACCATATACTTGGATTGCCATCTAGTGGCGAGTCTGTGTAATTACACACCGTTTCACTAAAGTAGGGGCACATCATCATGCCTTAAGTGTGCAATGAAAAGGATGCTGGAGTTGAATTCTGTTTCTAACAACCTTCATTAGTTATCCAATGCTTACCAGGCTGGGGTGAATTCTGACAAGACGTTCATGGTGCCGCAAATGGAAACTTGTGCAGCAAGCTGGAGTTTTTGCCAACTAAATAACTTGCATTCAAAATAGCATCTTTAACATAGTATAATGTGCTGAAGCACTTGATGGAAAAATCAACGCTGAGCAGTAGTCGAGGAATTAGGAGCAGTGGGTAAAGGCATGGCTGAGAAAAGAGTTTAAAAGACAAAGAGAGAGGGGTGCAGCAAGGCAGAGAGATGCAGTGAGGGGGGGAACGGCAGAGAGTAAAGTGGCTGATGGTTCTGGTGGAAGGACGGAGGGCAGGACAAACAGGAGGCAAGAATCAGAGGGGCAATGGGTAGAGGCGGGGTATAAAGCCCGAAGAGACAGGGAGGTGCTAAGCCGTGGAGAGCTTTATGGAGCTTTGCATTGGGTGCGTCGGGAAATAGGGAGCCGACTTTGGAAGGAACAAATGGGTCTTCAACAATACCTTCAGTTAGCTCTGGTAACTTTCTCCCACTTCCTGCTCAGTGTCCTCTGATCCTTTTGTAAAGTTATTAGAACTGTTGTGAAAGGAGCTATCCAAGTGTAAATTGTGTTTTTGTTTTGCACTGTTAGCATCTCACACACACACCAAATGACAGTGAACAGAATTACCGATACAAAAAAAAAAATCACCAGATGGGAATAAAAATCATGTCCGTTGTATCCCTTAAAAGACGAAATCTGCACGGTGACTCCGGGAGGAGCTCCTCAGCCACAGGGAGAAGACGGTTGAGGAGGACTCTAGTGATGACTTTCCCAGTGGCTGATAACAGGGAGATTCCTCTGTAGTTGCTGCAGTCTGACTTGTCCCTTTTTTTTTTAAAAAAAGATGGTCACGATTACGGCATCTCCGATCTCCTGGCATGGTCTCCTCCTTCCAGATGAGAGAGATGAGGTCATGCATTCGTGCCAATAGTGCCTCTCCGCCATACTTTAGTGCCTCAGCGGGGATTCCATCCGCTCCTGTTGACGTCTTGTTCTTGAGCTGACGGATGGCCTTTTCTACCTCGTGCAGGGCTGGGGGTTTTGCCGAGATGGTGGCGGGTAGCATGCTGCGGGATGGAGTCGAGGACACCCGAGTCAAAGGCAGAGTCTCGGTTAAGAAGATCTTCGAAGTGCTCCTTCCAGCAGGTCCTGACTGCCTCTGTGTCCTCCATGAGTGTTTCCGTCTTCTTGGCCAGCAGTGGGGTGGGGCCTTGGGCCATAGGTGGACATGACTGCGGTGAAGAATCCTCGCACATCATGGCTGTCGGCCAGCTGCTGAAGCTCCTGTGCTTTCTCCACCCACCATCTCTTCTTTAGGTCGCAGGTTTTTTGTTGGACCTGGGCCTTAAGTCGTCTGTAAAGCTGCTTTGCTGCTCCAGAGTTGGGTTGCCACTGCTCATCAACCCGTTCCACTCTTTAATCTATTTTCCCAGTCCATTTTAGCCAACTCTGCCTTCATACCTTTGAGGTCTCCTTTATTTAAACTTAGGACACTGGTTCGAGATCCAACTTTCTCACCCTCCAACTGAATTTGAAATTCAACCATGTTATGGTCACTCATTCCGAGAGGATACTTTACTCGGTCATCGTTTATTATTCCTGTCTCATTACACAGTACTAGATCCAAGATAGCCTGCTCCCTGGTTGATTCTGCAACGTACTGGCCAAGGAAACTATCCTGGATACACTATGAACACTTGCTCAAGGCTACCCTGGCCAATTTACTTTGTCCAATCAATATGAAGGTTAAAATCGCCCATGATTATTGCCGTTTCTTTTTTACAAGCCTCCATTAATTCTTGATTTAAACTCCTTCCAACAGTGTAGATACTGTTAGGGGACCTATAGACTATGCCCACCAGCGACTTTTCCCCTTTATTATTCCTTATCTCCACCCAAACTGATTCAACATCTTGATCCTCTGAGCCAATATAGTTTCTCACTAACACACTGATTTCATCCTTTATTAACAGAGGTACCCCACCTCCTTTTCCTTTCTATCTGTCCTGACGAATTGTCAAATACCCCTGAATGTTTAGTTCCCAGCCCTGGTCACCTTGCAACCACGTCTCTCTAATGGCTATCAGATCATACCCATTTGTGCCATCAACTCATCTATTTTGTTACGAATACTGCATTCAGATAAAGAGCTTTTTAAAAAAAAAGAACCATTTTTTCCTGCTTTGACTCCCTTTCTGATACACTTATGTTTATACATTCTGTCCCTTCCTGTCACGCTCTGGTTTTCATTTCCACCAGTGCTACCCTGCTCTACTGCCTTCTCCTTCAACTTTTTAAATTTCCGCTCACCTGTACCCTCAACCCCACTAATTAGTTTAAAACCCCCTCTCCTGTTCTTTTTCCTGTTCCTGAAGATCAGTAGTGGGCAGATGTGGAACGCTAAATGCGGTCCTTTGAGGTGTGAAAAGGAATCAAAGTGCCACCTTTTATTTTGAGTGGACTAGAAGTTCTAACGGATACTGTTCGTATCATTGACCTTTTAGTCACTCGACAGTACAGTATGTGGGTAACACACAACATTCGTGACTCATAGCATGAGTCATTCTCTCCACCATTCATTGCCCACTGCCTGTTATAGCACATTATATTGTGCTTGCATTTCCATTCATTGACAGTCTGCAAACCCTCTGCATAGGTGCAGTATGCCACTCCTGTCTACCCATGCCAATCACTGCAATTAGTGTTCAAATCGAGGACTGAAAGTATGCAGTCTTGCTACTGGCATCCCCCATTCATCACAAAGTCACAAACAATTGGGATCAGAGCAACCCTGGTGGTGCAATTGGTAAATGCCCTGCCCAGTGTCAAGCAACAAGCCCTAGGCTCCACCCTCAGTCTGATACTATATTTGATTCTAGCAGGGCAGTGGTAGACATACTACAATTAGCCTCAGAACATTGTGGGTTCAAGTCCCCTCCAGGGACTTCACATAAATCTAGGCTGACATTCCAGTGCAGTGTTGAAGGAGTGCTGCATGGTCTGAGGTGCTGTCTTTCGGGTGAGACGTTAAACCAAGGCCCCGTCTGCCCCTCTCAGGTAAAAGATCCCATGCACTATTTAGAAGAGCGGCCCCTTATTCTAAGATTATGCCTCTAGTTCTAGTCTCCCCTATCAGTGGAAACATCCTCTCTGTACCCACCTTATCAAACCCCCTCACAATCTTATACGTTTCGATTAGATCACCTCGCATTCTTCTGAATTCCAATGAGTATAGGCCCAACCTACTCAACCTTTCCTCATAAGTCAACACCCTCATCTCCAGAATTTAGCTTGTGAACCTTCTCTGAACTGCCTCCAAAGTATATACTTCCTTAAATATGGAAATAAAAACTGTACGCAGTATTCCAGGTGTGGCCTCACCAATACCCTGTATAACTGTAGCAAAATTTCCCTGCTTTTATACTCCATCCCCTTTGCAATAAAGGCCAACATTCCATTGGCCTTCCTGATCACTTGCTGTACCTGCATACTAACCTTTTGTGTTTCATGCACCAGGACCGCCAGGTTTCCTACATTACAAAAGTGACTGTACTTCAAAAATGTCTTTACTGGCTGGACAGTGCTTTGAGACATTCAGTGGTCATGAATGGCGCTATATAAATGCAAGTCTTTCTTTCTTCCAGCTCAATCATCCAGAGATTTTTTTTTTGGTGGGGGGTGGGGTGGAGAAAGAGAAAACAGCAAATGGTGACACTATGCGCATGCGCACTAATGCCATATATTGTACATCAAACTACCCGCGTCACACGGTCACTGTTGCCAGCCACACAGAACACTCGGATTCATTGCTGGCACCGGTGCCTGCACTGAAACTCCATGAACCGGCGCACGGGAGCAACATGGGAGAGATTACACTGGCTGGAGTCATACCGAGCACAAAGGAAGATGGTTGCGGTTGTTGGAGCTCAATCATCCCAGCCCCAGGACATCGCTGCAGGAGTTCCTCAGGGTAATGTCCGAGGCCCAAACATCTTCGGCTCCTTCATCGGTGACCTTTCCTCCATTAGAAGGTCAGAAGTGGGGATGTTCGCTGATGATCGCAGTGTTCAGTGCCATTCACAACTCCTCAGATAATGGAGCTGTCCACGTCTGCATGTAGCAAGACCTGGACGACATTCAGGCTTGGGCTGATATGTGGGAACATTTATGCCACACAAGTGTCAGGCAATGGTCATCTCCAACAAGCGAGAGTCTAACCACCGCCCCTTGACATTCAACGGCATTACCATCACTGCATCTTCCTCCATCAATATGCTGGAGGTCACCATTGACCAGAAACTTAATGGGACCAGCCACATAAATAGGGTGGCTATAAGAGGTCAGAGGCTGGGTATTCTGCGGAGAGTGTCTCACCTCCTGACTCCCCAAAGCCTTTCCACCACCTACAAGGCGCAAGTCAGGAGTGTGATGGAACACTCTCTACTTGCCTGGATGAGTGCAACTCCAACAACACAAGAAGCTCGACACCATCCAGGATAAAGCAGCCTGCTTGATCGGCACCCCATCCACCACCTTAAACATTCACCCCCTGCACCTCCGGCGCTCTGTGGCCGTTCCTTCAGCATCTGACATATGAGGAGAGACTGGATCAACTGGGCCTGTATTCACTGGAGTTTAGAAGGATGAAAGGGGATCTCATAGAAACACACAAAATTCTGACGGGATTGGACAGGTTAGATGCAGGAAGACTGTTCCCGATATTGGGGAAGTCCAGAACCAGGGGACATAGTCTTAGGATAAGGGGTAGGCCATTTAGGACTGAGATGAGGAGAAACTTCTTCATTCAGAGAGTTGTTAACCTGTGGAATTCTCTGCAGCAGAGAGTTGTTGATGCCGGGTCATTGGATATATTCAAGAGGGAGTTCGATATGGCCCTTACGGCTAAAGGGATCAAGGGGTATGGAGAGAAAGCAGGAAAGGGGTACTGAGGTGAATGATCTGCCATGATCTTATTGAATGGTGGTGCAGGCTCGAAGGGCCAAATGGCCTACTCCTGCACCTATTTTCTATGTTATGTCTCAGACAAAATCCTAGAACTCCCTCCCTAATGGCACTGGGAGTACCTTCACCACACGGACTGCCGCGGTTCAAGAAGGCTGCTCACCCATCACCTTCTCATGGGCAATAACTGCTGGCCTTGCCACAGCCCAGAAACTAAAAAAAAAAATCACAGCACCAGCTGATGGGCATAGTTTTCAAACAATCATCTTGCTGCTGTTTTTTTACTAAGTGAGCAGCCAGTCGCTTTTTACGACATTAGATTTTACGATTTGCTTTCTTGATGCAATTAGTGAGAGTTTTTGTGCGTTAATTTTGTCCAAACTGGGCTGCTGGGAACTACAATTATAGCACAGCTTCATACGTAGCTTCAACTGGGCTGTGTGTCTGAGCACCGCATGCATTTGAATGAATCGACATGGATTTATCCTGCACCGTTCAGACTGACTCTCGCAGCACAGCATGGATTGTGGATTGTTACACAAAGTATATCCCCATTACTGGTGTCAATAACTGAGTATTTAGAGTTTAATCTACAGTGGGTCCTCCCATAGGATTTAACCTGTCCTGGGTCCTCCCATAGGAGATTTTGAAAAGGGAGGGTGAACAGCCAGTTGTCATGGTGCATATAGGTACCAACGATATAGGTAAAAAACAGAATGAGGTCCTACAAGACGAATTTAGGGAGCTAGGAGCTAAATTAAAAAGTAGGACCTCAAAAGCAGTAATCTCAGGATTGCTACCAGTGCCATGTGCTAGTCAGAGTAGGAATCGCAGGATAGCTCAGATGAATATGTGGCTTGAGGAGTGGTGCAGAAGGAAGGGATTCAAATTCCTGGCATATTGGAACCGGTTCTGGGAGAAGGTGGGACCAGTACAAAGCAGACGGTCTGCACCTGGGCAGGACCGGAACCAATGTTCTAGGGGGAGTGTTTGCTTGTGCTGTTAGGGAGGAGTTAAACTAATATGGCAGGGGGATGGGAACCTATGCAGGGAGGAGGGAGGGAAGTAGAATGGGGACAGAAGCCAAAAGATAGAACGAAGAAAAGTAAAAGTGGAGGGCAGAGAAACCCAAGGCAAAAAACAAAAAGGGCCAAATTACAGCAAAATTCTAAAGGGGCAAAGTGTGTTAGAAAGTCAAGCCTCAAGGCTCTGTGCCTCGATGCGAGGAGTATTCGGAATAAGGTTGACGAATTAACTGTGCAGATTGCAGTTAATGGATATGATGTAACTGGCATCACGGAGACATGGCTCCAGGGTGACCAAGGCTGGGAACTCAACATCCAAGGGTATTCAACATTTAGGAAGGATAGACAGAAAGGAAAAGGAGGGGAGGTGGTGCTGCTGGTTAAAGAGGCAATTAATGCAATGGAATTAAGGAAGGACATTAGCTTGGATAATGTGGAATAATACAGAATACCAAAGGGCAGAAAACGTTAGTAGGAGTTGTGTACAGACCACCAAACAGCATCAAACAAGAAATTAGGGATGCGTGCAATAAAGGTACAGCAGCTATCATGCGCGACTTTAATCTACATATTGATTGGGCTAACCAAATTGGTAGCAATGCGGTGGAGGAGGATTTCCTGGAGTGTATTAGGGATAGTTTTCTTGACCAATATGTCGAGGAACCAACTAGAGGGCTGGCCATTCTAGACTGGGTAACGTGTAATGAGAAAGGACTAATTAGCAATCTTGCTGTGAGAGGCCCCTTGGGGAAGAGTGACCATAATATGGTAGAATTCTTTATTAAGGTGGAGTGTGACACAGTTAATTCAGGGACTAGGGTCCTGAACTTAAGGAAAGGTAACTTCGATGGTATGAGATGTGAATTGGCTAGAATAGACTGGCGAGTGATACTTAAAGGGTTGACAGTGGATAGGCAATGGGAAACATTTAAAGACCACATGGATGAACTTCAACAATTGTACATCCCTGTCTGGAGTAAAAATAAAATGGGGAAGGTGGCTCAACAGTGGCTAACAAGGGAAATTAGGGATGGTGTTAAATCCAAGGAAGAGACACATAAATTGGCCAGAAAAAACAGCAAATCTGAGGACTGAGATAATTTTGTAATGCAGCAGAGGAGGACAAAGGGTTTAATTAGGAGGGGGTAAATAGAGTATGAGAGGAAGGTTGCTGGGAACATAAAAACTGACTGCAAAAGCTTCTATAGATATGTGAAAAGAAAAAGATTAGTGCAGTCAGATTCAGGTGAATTTATAATGGGGAACAAAGAAATGGCGGACCAGTTAAACAAGTACTTTGGTTCTGTCTTCACGAAGGAAGACACAAATAACTGTCCAGAAATTTTAGGGGACCGAGGGTCTAGTGAGGAGGAGGAACTGAAGAAAATCCTTATTAGTCAGGAAATGGTGTTAGGGAAATTGATGGGATTGAAGGCCGATAAATCCCCAGGGCCTGATTGTTTGCATCTCAGAGTACTTAAGGAAGTAGCCTTAGAAATAGTGGATGCATTAGTGATTATTTACCAACAGTCTATCGACTCTGGATCAGTTCCTATGGACTGGAGGGTAGCTAATGTAACACCACTTTTTAAGAAAGGAGGGAGAGAGAAAACAGGTAATTATAGACCGGTTAGCCCGACATCAGTAGTGGGGAAAATGTTGGAATCAATTATTAAAGATGAAATAGCAGCACATTTGGAAAGTAGTGATGGGATCGGCCCAAGTCAGCATGGATTTATGAAAGGGAAATCCTGCTTGATAAATCTTCTAGAATTTTTTGATGATGTAACTGGTAGATTGGACAAGGGAGAACCACTGGATGTGGTGTATTGGGACTTTCAAAAGGCTTTTGACAAGGTCCCACACAAGGGATTGGTGTTCAAAATTAAAGCACATGGTATTGGGGGTAATTTACTGACGTGGATCGAGAACTGATTGGCAGACAGAAAACAGAGTGTTGGGATAAATGGGTCCTTTTCAGAATGGCAGGCAGTGACTAGTAGGGTACCGCAGAGCTCAGTGCTGGGACCCCAGCTATTTACAATATACATTAATGATTTGGATAAGGGAATTAAGTGTAATATCTCCAAGTTTGCAAATGACACTAAGCTGGGTGGCAGTGTAAGCTGTGAGGAGGACGCTAAAAGGCTGCAGGGTGACTTGGACAGATTAGGTGAGTGGGCAAACGCGTGCCACATGCTTAATAATGTGGATAAATGTGAGGTTATCCACTTTGGTGGCAAAAACACGAAGGCAGAATATCTGAATGGCGGATGATTAGGAAAAGGGGAGATGCAGCGAGACCTGGGTGTCATGGTACATCAGTCATTGAAAGTTGGCATGCAGGTACAGCAGGCAGTGAAGAAGGCAAATGGTATGTTGGCCTTCATAGCTAGGGGATTTGAGTATAGAAGCAGGGAGGTCTTATTGTAGTTGCACAGGGGCTTAGTGAGGCCTCATCTGGAATATTGTGTTCAGTTTTGGTCTCCTAATCTGAGGAAGGATGTTCTTGCTATTGAGGGAGTGCAGCGAAGGTTCACCAGACTGATTCCTGGGATGACTGGACTGACATATGAGAGACTGGATCAACTGGGCCTTTATACACTGGAGTTCAGAAGGATTAGAGGGGATCACATAGAAACATATAAAATTCTGACGGGACTGGACAGGTTAGATGCAGGAAGAATGTTCCCAATGTTGTAGAAGTCCAGAACCAGGGGACATAGTCTAAGGATAAGGGGTAAGCCATTTAGGACTGAGTTGAGGAGAAACATCTTCACTCAGAGTTGTTAACCTGTGTAATTTCCTATCGCAGAGAGTTGTTGATGCCAGTTCATTGGATATATTCAAGGGGGAGTTAGATAAGGCCCTTAGGGATCAAGGGATCAAGGGAGAAAGCAGGAAAGGGGTACTGAGGTGAATGATCAGCCATGATTTTATTGAATGCTGGTGCAGGTTCAAAGAGCCGAATGGCCGACTCCTGCATCTATTCTCTATGTTTCTATGTTTTAACCTGGCCTGGGTCCTCCCATAGGATTAATCTGCACTGGATATCCCCAGACATGTTTTCTGTACGAAGTCCTGCCATCTACTCCTGCATCACTATTCTCCTCTATTTACAGGTGACCACCATCCATAAATGTTTACACTCTCTATCTTGTAGCCCGGATAGGTGCTCACTGAAAAAATATCATCCCTTCTCCTATGCATCCAGGAATAGTCAGAGGGTGAAAAACACACGCCCTTAAAAAAGTGAAAACGCACCAAGGAGAATCTGGAACCCAAAAACTGCTAATTGTAAAAAATTTTAAATGTTCCACTGTCTCCCCTGCCCTCTGCCTATAGTTAATTATGCTGTGATAGAGTTTCTCTGCATCTCTCAAAAATAAATCAAGCAAATCTCCACCATCTTTCCGATGAGACGTTAAACTGTGGTCCCTGCTGCTCTCTCAGGTGGATGTAAAAGATCCCACGGCACTATTTTGAAGAGCAGGTGAGTTCTCCACGGTATCCTGGATAATATTTACTGGGGCCGCCCTAACAGCACTGTGGGAGCACCTTCATTACATGGAGTAAAGGGCCTTGTTGGCGACACCCACATCCCAGAGAATTATATTTTCAGGCTTTGATTTCTTACTTAAACCTGATCTACTACATTCCACAGGTGACATTCCAATGGATTTATAGTAACTCAGAACTTGGGACCGGTGTCAGTTGTACAATCCCCAAGTATTCTGCGTCTCATGCCAGGTTTAAGGTGTTTTTCAGTGCGGCAGTGCTGTTGACTTCCAACTCTTGAATACCGCACGGTGAACAGCACCATCGACTGTAAGCCTATACAGTCGTCCAGGATCTCCAGCCTTTCTGCCAGCACTCGAAGCTCTCTTTGCTGCCTTGTTAAAACGTCCTCAAATGCTGAAGGTACCTCAGCGTAAACAGTTGGTTTCCACTTGAGGAGCTGGCCTATGCAAAGGCTACCCCACTTGACTGTCACGCTGGGCTCGAGCACACAAACTCGACAGAAAGTCCTGTACAGTGCTACATGGTCAGAAGGACTGTCCTTCAGATGAGATGTTAGTGAGGCTCCATCTGAAAGTTCCAAAACAGTATTCAAGGAAGTGCAGCAAGTTTTGCCAGTGTCTATAAGGGGTCATTGAGGAGACTAGGCCATATAGGGCTCAATTTGCCCAGGAGTTGCTTCGTCTTTTTTGGAGCAGCTTGATTTTTCTGGAGAATCTTAAAAATCCCCATTTTGCACAATTTGCGCCAGTGTAAGTGAGTTAGTTAGGATTTTTTTCAAAGCAGGGCGTTACCAGCCACCTACGCAGGTTTGGCCATTTAGGCCACTTTGGACAGCTAATAGTTACTCCAAACTAACTTAGGCCAGCGTACGTGACCACTTGTGGCCACACAGAAAACCCTTGCGGAGAGTTAAGAAATCAGCGCAGGTCGGTACTAATGACTTGACTAAAGAATGTGAATAGGATCAAACAGCTGTACAGGACATCATACGACAAACTTCGCAAAGTTAATTTACTGTACAACAGAAGCATTCATGGAAGCTTAAACGACAAAAATAGTAAAGAGAAAACATATTTACATAATTTTTTCAAAATATCCAAATAAAAAATAGAAGTACCTCCTGCTTGTAATTCTTATGTTCTTCTGCAGGAAAGTATTTTCATCAACAGTGTTAAGGAAAGTCTGGAATAAGCTCATTAAAATTACTGGCTACAGTTATCACCCCCGCCCCCCGGATCAAAACTCTACTCCTCCTCCTGCCCCCGCCCCGCACCACTCGAGATCAAAACACTCCCCGCACCAACCTGTTTGTTGTAGCCTTAGCCTGGGAAGTTAGCGGGCCAGCCTGTGCGGCCGGCCACTCGGCCCAGGGTAGGGGCGGGACGCATCGGGTCCCATGCTGCAGCAGGCATCATCATCGGCAGGAGCTACTGCGCGTGCGCGAACACTCTAATGCGCGTGCAGACAGCTGCCGGCACTGTTTTTTTGCGTAGGGCCCTAGCTCCGCCCTCTAATCGACTGGCCACGCTGTGCCAGGCCCCTGGAGAGGCAACAGCGGCCAAAATCGGGGGAGTTTTTTTTTTTTTTTTTTTTTTTTTAAGGTGCCGTTTTCAGCCCACAAATTCAGCGCATCTCTGGTGAGTGCGCTGAAAAAAGGGGTGGGGGGGGCCAAATTTGAGCCCATAGTCCCTCGAGTTTAGAAGAATGACAGGTGACCTCATTGAAACATAACATTTGTAAAGGTCTCGACAGGGTAAATGTAGGGAGGATGTTTCCCCTGGCTGGGGAGTCCAGAACCAGGGGTCAGTGTCTCAGGATAAGGAGTCAGCCATTTAGGACTGAGAAGAGGAGAAATATTTTCACTCAGAGGGTTGTGAATCTTTGGAATTCTCGACCCCAGAGGGCTGTGTATATTCAAGACATATCAATAGATTTTTCAATACGAAGGGAATTAAGGGATATGGGCAGAAAGGTGGAGTTGAGGTAGATCAGCCATGATCTTACTGAATGGCGGAGAAGGCTCGAAAGGCCAAATGGTTGACTCCTGCTCCCAAGTGTTAAGTTTTTAAGCCGTGCTCAACAATCCTCCATATGAACATACAGAAAGACAGGAAAACACTGGATGGTCGATGGAATCAGTCCCATTCAGCCATGTTGCAATGAAGCAATACAACGTCCAATATTCCCCACCCACCAGCAGCCATGTAATCCTCTGGGAGAGGCAAGAAACTAGACGGGGAAAAAACACTTTGCTCATTCAGGAAGAGAGAATTCTGGGAAATTCCTCACCGGCCCAACATCCCACCGGCACGCTGTGATGTCAGCCACCTCCAGGAATTGCCGAGCTCCCTTCTGAATGTTTGCAGCAAACCTGCATCCATTGCCGGAGCGGGCAACCTACTCCAAAGGCCAGTGATCGTCTGGGAATAAAACAAACCTCCCACTATCCAACCTAGTTCTACCCTTACGTAGTTTGTGCAGATGTCCAAGCATGCGCTCTGACCTAACTAACTCAAATAATCTATCCACATGTACACAGTCCAGTCGCTTCATCATTTCAAACACTTCAAACAAGTCTCCCCGAAGTCGAGCCAGCTCCCTGAATCTATTGCGATTGCTAAGGTTTTTTAGACCAAGTACTGATCTGGAGGACCTCCTTTGAAACATAGAAACATAGAAAATAGGTGCAGGAGCAGGCCATTTGGCCCTTCGAGCCTGCACCGCCATTCAATGAGTTCATGGCTGAACATGCAACTTCAGTACCCCATTCCTGCTTTCTCGCCATACCCCTTGATCCCCCTAGTAGTAAGGACTACATCTAACTCCTTTTTGAATATTTGAGGGCCTCAATAACTCCCAACATGTGAGGGGGCCAGAATACTCGGTGGGGCCCAATCAAGACCTTACACAGGGACAGTGTGGTGCTCTTTGTTTTGTTTTGTATTGTGTTGTGTTGTCCTAGTTATACATTCTAATGACCGGTTTGCTTTCGGCACTGGTCGTGGACCTTTAGAAACTCATACACTATAACAAGGTCTCTTTCCCTTTCAACAGACTTTAATTCAGAGCTCAGTATTTACGTGTCTGACATTAGCACTACCAACATGCATCACACTACATTTAACATTAAATGTCATCGACCCAACATGGGCTCATTCCCCCATTGCATCTAGTTCAGATCCCAACATCAGCACAGATTTTCAAGCATCTGCAAACTTGCCAACCGAACCCCCAATACCTTAATCCAGATTATTAATGCACATCGTGAAGAGCGATGGTTCCAACACTGGTCTCTGTGAGACTTCACTAATCAGTCTCAACATGGAGCCCCGACCAGTTATGACAACCCTCTATGAGAACACAATTAATTCCCTCAACCACCAGCGAAACACATTAACTGATTCATTACATTGCCCTCGTAGAGAGCTGTGCACAAATTGGTTGCTGCGTTTGTCTATATAACAAGCGTGACTATGCTTCAAAAGCAATTTGTTGGCAGTGAAATGTTTCAGTATGTCCTGGGGACTGAAAGGTGCAAGTTGTCTTTCTTTCTAAAAGCGCTTTTATCGTGTGCAGTCAGTTAGGTTGCAAGGTGCTCGAGGGTACACGCAGACCACCAGACACCAACATTGAAACAAGTGACAAGTTGCTGCACAGTGCAACAGTTCACACTTGCCAATTGGAACCAAGTTCCTGGCCATGGACCTTGCCTAATGGTTGGGGGAGGGAAAAGGTTTGCAAAGGCCAGCAATGTGAAATCACGGGACCAGCTAAACTGTCAGCTGGTGCTGACCCTTTGTGCTTGCCTTTAGCAGCAGAAGACAACGCAAGACTTGTAACAATTCGATTTCTGGATCGGAAACAGGGATGAATTACAGCCTTGACAAAGGACTGCAGCTCACATTAGCTTGTGGGCGCGTTTCCAGTTTTAGCCAACACGGAGCATCTTTTTAAAAAAATTCATTCACGGGATGTGGGTATCGCTGGAAAGGCCAGCATTTATTGCCCATCCCTAATTGCCCGAGAGATGGTGAGCTGCCTTCTTGAATACAACGGAGTTGCTCGCTAGGTCATATCAGAGGGCAGTTAAGAGTCAACAAAATTGCTGTGGGTCTGGAGACACATAGACCAGACCGGGTAAGGACAGCACACTTCCTTCCCTAAAAGGACAATTAGTGAACCAGATGGGTTTTTTCGACAATCCGGTAGTTTAATTCTAGATTTATTTAATTGAATTTAAATTCCCCAGCTGCTGTGGTGGGATTTGAACTCACATCTCTGGATTCAAAGAACTGTTTGAATTACAATCTGAACCACAGCATGTTTGGTTTTGTGTTACACAGTAATTGCACACTCGGGCTATCATATAGCCTTTTAACACACTTCCATAAGAATATAAGAAATAGGAAATAGGAGCAGGATTAGGCCATACGGCCCCTCGAGCCTGCACCGCCATTTAATACGATCATGGCTGATCTGATCATGGACTCGGGTCCAATTCCCCGCCCGCTCCCAATAACCCCTTATCTGTTAAGAAACTGTCTATCTCCGTCTTAAATTTATTCAATGTCCCAGCTTCCACAGCTCTCTGAAGCAGCAAATTCCACAGATTTACAACCCTCAGAGGAAATTTCTCTTCATCTCAGTTTTAAATGGGCGGCCCCTTATTCTAAGATTATGCCCCCTAATTCTAGTCTCCCCTATCAGTGGAAACATCCTCCCTGCATCCACCTTGTCGAGCCAACTCATAATCTCATAGGTTTCAATAAGTTCACCTCTCATTCTTCTGAATTCCAATGAGTAGAGGCCCAAAATAGTAACATAGAAAATAGGTGCAGGAGTAGGCCATTCGGCCCTTCGAGGCCTGCACCACCATTCAATAAGATCATGGCTGATCATTCACTCAGTACACCTTTCCTGCTTTCTCTCCATACCCATTGATCCCTTTAGCCATAAGGGCAATAACTAACTCCCTCTTGAATCTATCCAATGAGCTGGCATCAACAACTCTCTCCGGTCGAGAATTCCACAGGTTAACAACTGTGAGTGAAGAAATTTCTCCTCATCTCAGTCCTAAATGGCTTACCCCTTATCCTTAGACTGTGACCCCTGGTTCTGGACTTCCCCAACATCGGGAACATTCTTCCTGCATCTAACCTGTCCAGTCCTCTCAGAATCTTATATGTTTCTATGAGATCCCCTTTCATCCTTCTAAATTCCAGTGAATACAGACCCAGTCAATCCAGTCTCTCCTCATATGTCAGTCCTGTCATCCCAGGAATCAGTCTGGTAAACCTTCGCTGCACTCCCTCAATAGCAAGAACATTCTTCCTCAGATTAGGAGACCCAAACTGAACACAATAATCCAGGTGAGGTCTCACCAAGGCCCTGTACAACTGCAGTAAGACCTCCCTGCTCCTATACGCAAAGCCCCTAGCTATGAAGGCCAACATACCATTTGCCTTCTTCACCGCCTGCTGTATCTACATGCCAACTTTCAATGACTGATGTACCATGACACCCAGGTCTCGTTGCACCTCCCCTTTTCCTAATCATCCGCCATTCAGATAATATTCTGCCTTTGTGTTTTTGCCCATCAAAGTGGATAACCTCACATTTATCCACATTATACTGCATCTGCCATGAATTTGCCCACTCACCTAACCTGTCCAAGTCACCCTGCAACCTCTTAGCATCCTCCTCACAGCTCACTCCACCACCCAGCTTAGTGTCATCTGCAAACTTGGAGATATGACACTCAATTCCTTTATCTAAATCATTGATGTATATTGTAAATAGCTGGGGTCCCAACACCGAGTCCTGCGGCACCCCACTAGTCACTGCCTGCCATTCCGAAAAGGACCCGTTTATCCCGACTCTCTGCTTTCTTTCTGCCAACCAGTTCTCTATCCACATCAGTACATGTGCTTTAATTTTGCATACCAATCTCTTGTGTGGGATCTTGTCAAAAGCCTTTTGAAAGTCCATATACACCACATCCACCGGTTCTCCCTTGCCCAATCTACCTTTCCTCATAAGTCAACCCCCTCATCTACGAATCAACCTAGTGAACCTTCTCTGCACTGCCTCCAAATCGAATATTTAGATCCGGTTTCTACATAATCCAGTTACTTCATTCACCTTTTAGCTATTCCGAGCTCCCCATACTCCTTCCACATTGCTACCATCACTATTATAATCACTGAATTTCCCACGTGGGTCTAGTTGATGTAAACAGGATATTTGCAACACACATGCTGAACAAGAGAGGGTGAGCTGAGGATGGCGGGAATGTGGGGGGCCAGGGAGAAGGGAGTTCGGGGAGAAGAGGCTGTCACTAATGAAAGTATTTTTACAGAAGAAAACACTTCTTGTATGCAAACATCATGGACCGATCCACAGCTACAGACGGCGAGTGCCTAATCTCAGCCATGGGAAGGTGCTAGGTTGAAGCGACCCTTTTCCACACTGAAGGAAGGAAATCGGAGGCAGATACCCAACAGCCAATTATGGAGCAGAAATACTGTAGACTGGGAGCTGGACAGCAGCCGGTCTGATCAAATAAGGAAAGTATGCAACGTGGCCAGATTGTAGTGGGTGAGCAATGTGAAAGAGAAAACACTCACGTTTGGCAATGGCACAATGTACTTCGGTATATATTATACTGCTTTTCCCTGTCCCATCACCTATAGTTCTCAGTAATCACAGATTTGCAATATACCTTTTTCTGTCAATCTTGGCCATGTCTCTCAGTACCCGGAGGCTTCTCAATAAGCACACACCCATCATTAGAACCAGCTTTCTACAACATCCTGCACTATCAGCAAAGATGGGGATAAGGCGGTAATGTAAAGTTGGAATATGTCCAATCGAGTACTGAATAGAAATTGCCTTCCCCTTAAAGTCTAACATTTCCCCTCGTGCATCATTCCATCTCCAGTTAATAAGAATGAGCTCCATCATCTACAATCTATAAGCTTCTCAGCTAGAAACTTTCAATGCATTTCTGGCAGAGGACACAGCAATCACCAGGGCACCTGATCTAATATAATCATAAGAATTAGCAGAGGGAGGCCATTTGGCTCCTCGAGCCTGCTCCGCCATTCAATACGATCATGGCTGATCTAATCTTGGGCGCAGCTCCACTTCCCTGCCTGCTCCCCATAACCCTTCAGTCCCTTATCGTTCAAAAATCTGTCTATCTCCACCTTAAATATTCAATGACTCAGCCTCCACAGCTCTCTGGGGCAGAGAATTCCATAGATTCACAACCCCCAAATGGGCGTTCCCATTATTCTGAAACTAGGCCCCCTAGTTCTAGATTCCCCCCATGAGGGGAAACATCCTCTCTGCATCTACCTTGTCGAGCCCCCTCAGATCTGATACGTTTCAGTAAGATCACGTCTCATTCTTCTAAATTCCAATGAGTACAGGCCCAACCTGTTCAACCTTTCTTCATAAGTCAACCCCTTCATCCCAGGAATCAACCTAGTGAACTTTCTCTGAACTGCCTCCAATGCAAGTATATCACTCCTTAAATATATAATCAATCACCTTACAGAACACCTTGCCCATTGCACACGACACACAAAGCTGGCAAGCACATGCATTTCTCTGACAAAGACCGAAGAAGTGTCTTCTTTCTGTGACGCTCTAACCTTCCTCACCGGCACGCTTGCCAACCAATCGGATTGCTTGTCCCTCAAGGTTGGATAATAATCCCCAGTGGCTAACCGAATGTTTGCCTTAATTCAATCGCAGTGTTTACTTTCAGTCTTCTGGCATCTGGTGGGAATGCGACTGTTACAATAGAGGAGCAAGCACAACTTACCACACTCCTCAGTTGGTTACAATACTCTCGGCAACTTATAAAAATGGCACAAATACGGCCAAATGATCAACATTATTATTACAGAATAAAATGGCAAATGACAAGCTGTGGCTTCATTGTGTGCAGTTCCAAGGGATTGCTAATCTTATCTGGGTGTAACTGAAGGGATAATATGCATCCGATTTCTGCTTTTGAATCCTAAAAAATTATCTTAATAAAGAGGAAAGTCTTCAACAGCTATGAGTTTTGTGGTAAATCTACACAGGGATCTGTAAGACAAGTTGTCTTCTGAGGACAGATTTCTAACCCGTTACTCCCTATTTTTAAATCGAAGGTCTCTGTTTTTACAACTTCGGATGTCGATTGGATCATTTTCACCGATGCAACTGTTGGCAGTTTGCAGATTTTTTCTGTGTTAGAAATATAGAAAATAGGTGCAGGAGAAGGCCATTCGGCCCTTCGAGCCTGCACCACCATTCAATAAGATCGTGGCTGATCATTCACCTCAGTACCCCTTTCCAGCTTTCTCTCCGTACCCCTTGATCCCTTTAGCCGTAAGGGCCATATCCATCTCACTCTTGAATATATCTAACGAACTGGCATCAACAACTCTCTGCGGAAGAGAATTCCACAGGTTAACAACTCTCTGAGTGAAGAAATTCTCCTCATCTCAGTCCTAAATGGCCTACCCCTTATCCTTAGATTGTGACTCCTGGTTCTGGACTCCCCCAACATTGAGAATGTGCAAAAGGGTTGCAAAAGTGGTAGATGGATAGAGAAGGTGGCAAAAGGATGGAGATAGGGAATCATGGGAAAATAGCTAAAGAAATGTCAAGATGCAGACAACTGCAGAATCAACAGAAAAAAAAGGGGTTACCAAGAGTTGAAGTTGAGGTTAGATACGGGTCATGAGAAAGCCCAAGGCAGCACAAAGAAAGCAATTCTAGATAGGAAGAGAAAAGTAATAGCTTCTACTGATAAGGAGGAAGGGAAACTAATTGTGTTCTTTACTGATAAGGGAAGACAGGGTAGCAAAGCTATAACTAACCTGACAACAGCCCTAATTGGGAGACTTTCTTGCCTGCCATTGGACGTATTCGGGGGGGGAGGCAGAAAGGGATTGGATAGAACAAGTGCTAATCAAATGTGTTCTGTTTTGAAAATGTATATCTACTGTGCTTTTCACGCTGAAAAGGGGCTTGTCCAGGGGAAGGTAAACAGGCTTTGATTGAGAGTGTCCCTTTGTCTTGACAAGTCCCGGCCGGAGAATCTTCAATAAAGGTCTTTTACAGAAAAGGCAAAGAGGTGTTCGCGTCAGTGTATTCGCTGAAACAGATTGAGGGAAAAAGAATCCGTATTAACAACATCGGGAACATTCTTGCTGCATCTAACCTGTCCAATCCCATAGAATATTATATGTTTCTGTGAGATCCCCTCTCATTCTTCTAAACTCCAGTAAATACAGGCCCAGTCGATCCAGTCTCACCTCATACGTCAGTCCTGCCATCCCGGGAATCAGTCTGGTGAACCTTCGCTGCACTCCCTCAATAGCAAGAATGTTCTTCCTCAGATTAGGAGGCCAAAACTGAACACAATATTTCAGGTGAGGCCTCACCAAGGCCCTGTACAGCTGCAGCAAGACCTCCCTGCTCCTATACTCAAATCCCCTAGCTATGAGAACCAACATGCCATTTGCCTTCTTCACCGCCTGCTGCACCTGCATGCCAACTTTCAATGACTGATGTACCATGAAACCTCGGTCTTGTTGCAACTTCCCTTTTCCTAATCTGCCGCCATTCAGATAATATTCTGCCTTCGTGTTTTTGCCATCAAAGTGGTTAACCTCACATTTATCCACATTATATTGCATCTGCCATGCATTTGCTCACTCACCTAACGTGTCCAAGTCACCCTGCAGCCTCTTAGTATCCTCTTCACAGCTCACTCCGCCACCCAGCTTAGTGTAATCTGAAAACTTGGAGATATTACTCTCAATTCCTTCATCTAAATCATTGATGCATAGTGTAAATAGCTGGGGTCCCAGCAATGAGCCCTGCAGCACTCTACTAATCACTGCCTGCCATTCTGAAAAGGACCCATTTATCCTGACTCTCTGCTTCCTGTCTGCCAACCAGTTCTCTATCCACGTCAATATTACCCCCAATACCATGTGCTTTAATTTTGCACGCAAATCTCATGTGGGACCTTGTCAAAAGCCTTTTGAAAGTCCAAATATATCACATCCACTGGTTCTCCCGTATTTACTCTACTAGTTACTTTCTAGAAGATTTGTCAAGCATGATTTCTCTTTCATAAATCCATGCTGACTTGGACCGATCCTGTCATAGAAACATAGAAAATAGGTGCAGGAGCAGGCCATTCAGCCCTTCTAGCCTGCACCGCCATTCAATCTGTTCATGGCTGAACATGCAACTTCAGTACCCCCTTCCTGCTTTCACGTCATACCCCTTGATCACCCGAGTAGTAAGGACTTCATCAAACTCCCTTTTGAATATATTTAGTGAATTGGCCTCAACTACTTTCTGTGGTAGAGAATTCCACAGGTTCAGCACTCTCTGGGTGAAGAAGTTTCTCCTTATCTCGGTCCTAAATGGCTTACCCCTTATCCTTAGACTGTGACCTCTGGTTCTGGACTTCCCCAACATTGGGAACATTCTTCCTGCATCCAACCTGTCCAAACCCGTCAGAATTTTAAACGTTTCTATGAGGTCCCCTCTCACTCTTCTGAACTCCAGTGAATACAAGCCCAGTTGATCCAGTCTTTCTTGATAGGCCAGTCCCACCATCCCGGGAATCAGTCTGGTGAATCTTCGCTGCACTCCCTCAATAGCAAGAATGTCCTTCCTCAAGTTAGGAGACCAAAACTGTACACAATACTCCAGGTGAGGCCTCACCAAGGCCCTGTACAACTGTAGCAACACCTCCCTGCTCCTGTACTCAAATCCCCTCGCTATGAAGGCCAACATGCCATTTGCTTTCTTAACCGCCTGCTGTACCTGCATGCCAACCTTCAATGACTAATGTACCATGACACCCAGGTCTCGTTGCACCTTCCCTTTTCCTAATCTGTCACCATTCAGATAATAGTCTGTCTCTCTGTTTTTACCACCAAAGTGGATAACCTCACATTTATCCACATTATACTTCATCTGCCACGCATTTGCCCACTCACCTAACCTATCCAAGTCACTCTGCAGCCTCATAGCATCCTCCTCGCAGCTCACACTGCCACCCAACTTAGTGTCATCCGCAAATTTGGAGATACTATATTTAATCCCCTCGCCTAAATCATTAATGTACAATGTAAACAACTGGGGCCCCAGCACAGAACCCTGCGGTACCCCACTAGTCACTGCCTGCCATTCCGAAAAGTACCCATTTACTCCTACTCTTTGCTTCCTGTCTGACAACCAGTTCTCAATCCACGTCAGCACACTACCCCCAATCCCATGTGCTTTAACTTTGCACATTAATCTCCTGTGTGGGACCTTGTCGAAAGCCTTCTGAAAGTCCAAATATACCACATCAACTGGTACTCCTTTGTCCACTTTATTGGAAACATCCTCAAAAAATTCCAGAAGATTTGTCAAGCATGATCTCCCCTTCACAAATCCATGCTGACTTGGACCTATCATGTCACCATTTTCCAAATGCGCTGCTATGACATCCTTAATAATTGATTCCATCATTTTACCCACTACTGAGGTCAGGCTGACCGGTCTATAATTCCCTGCTTTCTTTCTCCATCCTTTTTTAAAAAGTGGGGTTACATTGGCTACCCTCCACTCGATAGGAACTGATCCAGAGTCAATGGAATGTTGGAAAATGACTGTCAATGCATCCGCTATTTCCAAGGCCACCTCCTTAAGTACTCTGGGATGCAGTCCATCAGACCCTGGGGATTTATCGGCCTTCAATCCCATCAATTTCCCCAACACAATTTCCCGACTAATAAAGATTTCCCTCAGTTCCTCCTCCTTACTCGACCCTCTGACCACTTTTATATCCGGAAGGTTGTTTGTGTCCTCCTTAGTGAATACTGAACCAAAGTACTTGTTCAATTGGTCTGCCATTTCTTTGTTCCCCGTTATGACTTCCCCTGATTCTGACTGCAGGGGACCTACGTTTGTCTTTACTAACCTTTTTCTCTTTACATACCTATAGAAACTTTTGCAATCCGCCTTAATGTTCCCTGCAAGCTTCTTCTCGTACTCCATTTTCCCTGCCCTAATCAAACCCTTTGTCCTCCTCTGCTGAGTTCTAAATTTCTCCCAGTCCCCAGGTTCGCTGCTATTTCTGGCCAATTTGTATGCCATTTCCTTGGCTTTAATACTATCCCCGATTTCCCTAGATAGCCACGGTTGAGCCACCTTCCCTTTTTTATTTTTACGCCAGACAGGAATGTACAATTGTTGTAATTCATCCATGCGGTCTCTAAATGTCTGCCATTGCCCATCCACAGTCAACCCCTTAAGTATCATTCGCCAATCTATCCTAGCCAACTCACGCCTCATACCTTCAAAGTTACCCTTCTTTAAGTTCTGGACCATGGTCTCTGAATTAACTGTTTCATTCTCCATCCTAATGCAGAATTCCACCATATTATGGTCACTCTTCCCCAAGGGGCCTCGCACAATGAGATTGCTAATTAATCCTCTCTCATTACACAACACCCAGTCTAAGATGGCCTCCCCCCTAGTTGGTTCCTCGACATATTGGTCTAGAAAACCATCCCTTATGCACTCCAGGAAATCCTCCTCCATCGTATTGCTTCCAGTTTGGCTGGCCCAATCTATGTGCATATTAAAGTCACCCATTATAACTGCTGCACCTTTATTGCATGCACTCCTAATTTCCTGTTTGATGCCCTCCCCAACATCACTACTACTGTTTGGAGGTCTGTACACAACTCCCACTAACGATTTTTGCCCTTTAGTGTTCTGCAGCTCTACCCATATAGATTCCACATCATCCAAGCTAATGTCTTTCCTAACTATTGCATTAATCTCCTCTTTAACCAGCAATGCTACCCCACCTCCTTTTCCTTTTATTCTATCCTTCCTGAATGTTGAATACCCCTGGATGTTGAGTTCCCAGCCCTGATCATCCTGGAGCCACGTCTCCGTAATCCCAATCACATCATATTTGTTAACATCTATTTGCACAGTTAATTCATCCACCTTATTGCGGATACTCCTTGCATTAAGACACAAAGCCTTCAGGCTTGCTTTTTTAACACCCTTTGTCCTTTTAGAATTTTGCTGTACAGTGGCCCTTTTTGTTCTTTGCCTTGGGTTTCTCTGCCCTCCACTTTTCCTCATCTCCTTTCTGTCTTTTGCTTTTGCCTCATTTTTGTCTCCCTCTGTCTCCCTGCATAGGTTCCCATCCCCCTGCAATATTAGTTTAACTCCTCCCCAACAGCACTGTTTTCTAAATGCGCTGCTATTTCATCTTTAATAATTGATTCCAACATTTTCCCCACTACTGATGTCAGGCTAATTCCACGTTTTCTCTCTCCCTCCTTTTTTAAAAAGTGGCGTTACATTAACTATCCTCCAGTCCATAGGAACTGATCCAGAGTCAATTGACTGTTGGTAAATAATTACCAATGCATCCACTATTTCTAGGGCCACTTCCTTAAGCACTCTGGGATGCAGACTAGCAGGCCTGGGGATTTATTGGCCTTCAACCCCATCAATTTCCCTAACAATTTCCTGACTAATAAGGATATCCTTCAGTTCCTCTTTCTCGCTAGACCCTCGGTCCCCTAGTATTTCCGGGAACGTTATTTGTGTCTTCCTTCGTGAAGACAGAACCAAAGTATTTGTCCAATTGGTCTGCCATTTCTTTGTTCCCCATTATAAATTCACATGATCCTGACTGCAAGGGACCTACGTTTGTCTTCACTAATATTTTTCTCTTCACATATCTATAGAAGCTTTTGCAGTCAGTTTTTATGTTCCCAGCAAGCTTCCTCTCATACTCTATTTTCCCCCTCCTAATTAAACTCTTTGTCCTCCTCTGCTGAATTCTAAATTTCTCCTAGTCCTCAGGTTTGCTGTTTTTTTGGCCAATTTATATGTCTCTTCCTTGGATTTAACACTATTCCTAATTTCCCTTCTTAGCCACGGTTGAGCCAACTTCCCTGTTTTATTTTTACTCCAGACAGGGATGTACAATTGTTGAAGTTCATTCATGTGATCTTTAAATGTTTGCCATTGCCTATCCACCGTCAACCTTTTAAGTATCATTCGCCAGTCTATTCCAGCAATTCACGTCTCATACCATCGAAGTTACCTTCCTGGTAACAATCAATGCTGACCTCTCCCTTTGGTTCGACTCAGCTGGAAGAAGATCCCAGGGCACTATTTCGAAGAGGAGCAGGGGAGGTTTCCCCGGTGTCCTGGCCAATATTTATCCCTCAGTCAACGTCACTAGAACCGATTAGCTGGTTATCACATTGCTGCTTGTGGGAGTTTGCTGAGCACAAATTGCTGCCGTGTTTCCTACATTACAACAGTGACTACACTTCAAGAGTACTTCATTGGCTGTAAAGCGCTTTGGGATATTGTGAGGTCGTGAAAGACGCTATACAAATGCAAGACTCTTTTCTTTACTTCTATGAGAATCCTATTAATGGAAGTGAAAGTCTTACTAGAACAGGAGTTCCTTTCCGACAGCAAACAACGGCCAGAATCACTTCTATTAACAGCAGGACTTGAGCAGGAGAGGAGAGGTGAAAGGAATGGCAATGAAGGGGTGTCGGGTGAAGTGAATGAGTAGCAATGGGGGGATGGGGCAAATAGGGAAGGAAGGAGGGAAATGGTGGGGGGAGGAAGGAGAGCACCAGCTTTTATTGAGAGAGAGTGAGAAGTGGGAGAATGCTAGCATGAACTGGAAGAAGAGGGAGAAGATTGTTGTATGACTGGATGATGCAGAGGGAGAGAGAGAGAGAGAGAGAGAAAGCCAAAATGAACTAAAGATTGGGAAAAGAGTGGCAGCATGTTGAGGGAGGGAATTCTGCACCATCGAATAGTGCAGCTTCTGGCTTCTTGTGAATTTCCATTATGGAAGCAGTTCCACAATGTAAATGTCAAGTAAGGAACGCTGCATTTATCTGCATTATAGTCAGTGGCTGAATCTGTTAAAATTCAGAGACAGAAAAAGAATGAAAGAAATATCGTTTCTGTAGCTTCTTTCATGTCCTCAGAACGCACCAAAGCCCTTTACAGTCAGTGAAGTACTTTTTGAACTGTAGTCACTGTTGTAATGTCGGAAACGTGACAGCCAAGATGCGCACAGCAAGCTTCCATAAACAGCAATGTGATAATGACCAGATAATTTGTTTATGTCCTGTTTATTGAGGGATAAATATTGGCCAGGACACCAGGGAGAACGCCCCTGCTCCTCTTCAAAATAGTGTCATGGGATCTTTTACGTCCACCTGAGAGAGCAGGCGGGGTCTTGGTTTAATGTCTCAACCAAAGGACGGCACCTCCGACAGTGCAGCACTCCCTCAGCACTGCCCTGGAGCATCAGCCTAGATTTTTGTGCTCAAGTCTCTGAACCCACAGCCTTCTGACTCAGAGGCAAGAGTACTACCCACTGAGCTCCGGCTGACAGATAAAACAGTCACTCCCAATATCAGATTAATGCCTGAAAATCGCTCCCATGTATTCACTACCTTATCAACCTCAAATACAATGCAGTTAGTAGTTTGGTTCTTAGCTGGTGACAGATATCAGTAGGATATTCTGTGCAGTGGATGCCTGGTGACATTATCCACTGAAGGACAAACAACTCTGATGCAAGGTTATCAAGTGACAATTGGACCAGGAATTAATGCAGTACCTGCTGTAGACAGAACATCCAACATCTCAATGTGCTGCAGTAATAGACAAACAGTTAGTCTTCCCTTTGCAGTAGTACATGTAATTTAAAGAGACAGAAATGATCACATCGTCACTGTTTCTCACAAGTAAAAATTATTTTTCTATCGGTGATAGCAACCCAATTGTAACCTTACAAAACTCGCTTCCTGTCACAAGGTGCTTATATTAGAATGGTAGTCCTGCAGCAGAAATACCCAGTCGCACAAAGTCAGCACATCTGACCCTAACCGTGAGAGTTATGTGATTTAAATAACTGAATACGGAACTATTCTGTGCACATTATAAACAGCGCAGTTGTGCGACACTCTCAGGACGCAGCTGGCTTTAGAAAAACCCATCAAGCTTTTCGTTTTGATTAATACATACTTCAGGACAACATTTTCAATGAATAACTCCACTGTTAAAACTACATCTGCCGTTCTAAGCATTGAAACATGCAGCCATAGAGCTGGCACATGATATTATTCAGCTTAATTACAGACTGCTGAGTAGGAAATTCAACCCTTGCACCTTGCATAAAAGTGAATATAAATATAAAGACGGTACACTAAAGTCAGGTAGACTAAAGTCAGGTAGAGCCAGACTCCGTTTACATTGCGGAGATTTCGGGCACATTAATACTGCAAATGCTGTGAAGCGCTTTTCATATCACATCAATACTGAAGCTGCGAAGAGTGAATCTGGCCTTAGGCCTCAACCCGAGCCTGGATTTACCTTCAACACCAAGCTTGTATAGTGTTGCATCGAATGTACGGCACAGAGACAGACCATTCGGCCCAACTGATCTATCCTCCACACAAGCCTCCTCCCACCCCTTTTCATCTCACCCTATCAGCATATCCTTCTATTCCTTTCTCCCCCATTGGTTATCTAGCCTCTCCCCTTTAAATGCAGCTACACTATTTGCCTCAACTTCTACATTCTAACCATTCTGAATTCCCTATTGGATTTATTAGTGGCTATCTTATATTTATCACCCCTAGTTTTGGATTCCCCACAAGTGGAAATGTCTTCTCTACATCTACCCGATCGAACCCCTTCATCATTTTAAAGACCTCTATCAGATCACCTCTTCGCCTCTTTTCCAGAGAACAGAGCTCCAGCCTATTCAGCCTTTACTGAGGGGTATATATAATCTCTCAGTTCTGGTACCATCCTTGTAAATCTATTTTTGAGCCTTCTCCAGTGCCTCTATAACCTTTTTATGGAGACTGGAGCTGTGCACAGCGTAAATACAGAGTTAGGGCGGGATTGTGGATTGTTGTGTGTCCTAGCTCGCACCAAGTCCCGCTCACCCATCACCCCTGTGCTCGCTGACCTACATTGTCTCCTGGTTAAGCAACGCCTAGATTTAAAAATTCTCACTTGTTTTCAAATCCCTCCAGGACCTCGCCCCTCCCTATCTCTGTAATCTCCTATAGCTCCATAACCAACCCCCCTACCCCGCCAAGATATCTCCATCCCTGTTAGTCAAGCCTCTTGAGCATCCCTGATTTTAATGATTCCAACATTGGGGGGGCTGTGCCTTCAGCTGCTAAGGCCCCAAGCTCAAATTCCCTCCCTAAACCTCTTCAACCCTCTCTCCTTTAAGACGCTCCTTAAAACCTACCTCTTTGACCAAGCTTTTGGTCACCTGTCCTAATACCTTATGATGTGGCTCAGTGTCAAATTCTGCCCGATTACACTCCTGTGAAGCGCCTTGGGTCATTTTACTGCGTTAGTTAAAGGCGCTATATAAATGCAAGTTGTTGTTGTTAGTTTGCAATTCTACTGCACTACCAGTCTGAGACTCAGCTGTCGAGTGCTCAGCATAGCTTGCAAAACCAGAGTTATACTATTGGCTGTGACTCACACCCAAGTAATGTGAGATGGCAGACTGAAGGGAGAGGGGGCAGTACAACACTTGGCTTTCGTGCACAGAGAGGTTTACAGAAAGCAAACCCATGATTCACAATCAACAAAACAATTGAACCCATAGAAAGCCCGGCAATAACTTGCCATGGGTCACAGAAATGTAAATTAGTGCTATAAAACGTCAATTCCATTCACAGTCCTGCAATAAATAGTGTCGTTTGAGAAATATTAGGGAGATAGACTGACAATCCACTGAAGCAATTGGAACACAATGTTAAAACAGGTCAAATGTTCCAACTAAATGAGTTGACAGATTTGCAAATTAGTTATTAAAACAAAAAACTGGACACAAAACAGCAAACCCCAAAAGCCTTAGAATGTACATTTTACATTAAATATGGGCTATATATAAAAACTATGAAGTGCAATATAAGGGGAGATAGACAGAGAGAGATAGAGGTAGAAAGAAGCACTTGCATTTATATAGCACCTTTCACGATCACCAGATGTCCCAAAGTGCTTTTTTCCAACATGACAAGTGACATTTCAAAAAGTACTTCATTGGCTGTAGAGCACTTTGAGATGCCCGGTGGTCGTGAAAGGCGTTAAATAAACACAAGTCTTTCTTTGCAGCCAATAAAATAATTTTGAAGTGCAGTCACTGTTGTAGGAAAGATACAGATAGACATCTATCTCTCTCACTCCATAAATACACATCCTCTCCTAACACACTCATCCACACCCTCCCCTCACACACCCCCTCCCCTCACCCACCCACTCACACACCCCCTCCCCTCACCCACCCACTCACACACCCCCTCCCCTCACCCACCCACTCACACACCCCCTCCCCTCACACACCCCCTCCCCTCACACACCCCCTCCCACCATGTCCACACTCCCTCCCCTCACACCATGTCCTCACTCCCTCCCCTCACCCACTCACACACCCCCTTCCCTCCCCCACTCACACACCCCCTCCCCTCACACACCCCCTCCCCTCACACACCCCCTCCCCTCACACCATGTCCACACTCCCTCCCCTCACCCACTCACACACCCCCTTCCCTCACACACACCTCACCACCTCCCCTCACACCCAACCCTCTCTCCTCAGCCACCCCTCACTCACTCACATACATACACATACCCTCTCCTCACACCCGCGCAGCGTGAGGCCGGTGCCAGGCAGCGGGGTGGGGCGGGGCGCAGTGTTGGTGCCGGGCCCGCGGTGCCAGTGTGCCGGGTCTCCAGCCCCGGGTCTCCCGCCCCCAGCCCCCTGTCCGCCTGTCGGACTTACAGAAATAGGCCACCACCGGGTCCCGCTTCTCGTGCTCCTGGCCCGTGCGCAGGTGATGCTGGATCAGCTTGAACTGCGGGGGAAGCGGCTCGGCCATGACTCGGTTACCAGGGCCTCCGGACCGTCCCGGTAACCGCTTCCGGGAGCAGAGCCTGACCTCCCGGCACAACACCACCGCCAGGCGGGGAGGAGAAAATACCTCCAGGCACAGCGCCATCGCCAGGCGGGGAGGAGAAAATACCACCCGGCACAGCGCCACCGTCAGGCGGGGAGGAGAGCCTGACCTCCCGGCACAGCGCCACCGCCAGGCGGGGAGGAGAAAATACCTCCCGGCACAGCGCCACCGTCAGGCGGGGAGGAGAAAATACCACCCGGCACAGCGCCACCGCCAGGCTGGGAGGAGAGACTGACCTCCCGGCACAGCGCCACCGCCAGGCGGGGAGGAGGAAGGACAGTGACACAACAACAACAATACAACTTGTATTTATTTATATAGCACCTTTAACGTAGTAAAATACCCCAAGGCGCTTCACAGGAGTGCTATGAGATAAAAAATCTAACAATGAGCCGCATAAGTAGAAATTAGGGCAGGTGACCAAAAGCTTGGTCAAAGAGCTTTGTTTTAAGGAGCGTCTTGAAGGAGGAACGAGAGGTAGAGAGGAGCACAGACATCTCAGCGGGGGGGGGGGGGGTAGGGGAAGGACACTGGAGGAGATTACAGAGATAGGGAGGGGCAAGGACATGGAGGGATCTGAAAATAAGGATGAGAATTTTGAAATCGAGGCATTGCTTAATCATGTGCCAATGTAGGTCAGCGAGCACAGAGGTGATGGGTGAGTGGGACTTGGTGCAAGTTAGGACACGGGCAGCCGAGTTTTGGATCACCTGTAGTTTATGTCGGGTAGAATGTGGGAGACCAACTAGGAGTGCAATGGAATAGTCAAGTCTAGAGGTAACAAAGGCATGGATGGGGGTTTCAGCAGCGGATGAGCCGAGGCAAGGGCAGAGACAGGCGAAGTTTTGGAGGTGTAAATAGGCGGTCTTAGTTATGCTGCAGATATGTGGTTGAAAGCTTATTTCAGGGCAATTATGACACCAAGTTACGAACAGTCTGGTTCAGCCTCAGACAGATGTTAGGGAGAGGGATGGAGTCAGTGGCTATGGAAGAGAGTCAGTGGCTTCGATCTTCCCAATATTTAATTGGAAAACATTTCTGCTCATCCACAACTGGTGTAAGACAAGCAGTGTAAATCATTTAGAGACAGTGGAGGGGTCGAAAGAAGTGGTGGTGATGTAGAGCTGGGTGTCATCAGCGTAGATAAGAACATAAGAAATACGAGGAGGAGTCAGCCATTCGGCCCCTCGAGCCTGCTCCACCATTCAATAAGATCATGGCTGATCTTTGACCTCAACTCCACCTTCCTGCACTATCCCCATATCCCTTAATTCCCTTCGTTCCCCAAAATTTAGCGACCTCTGAGCATCCACAGCCCTCTGGGGTAGAGCATTCTAAAGATTCACCACCTTCTTGAGTGAAGAAATTTCTCCCCATCTCATAGAAACATAGAAAATAGGTGCAGGAGTAGGCCATTCGGCCCTTCTAGCCTGCACCGCCATTCAATGAGTTCATGGCTGAACATTCAACTTCAGTACCCCATTCCTGCTTTCTCGCCATACCCCTTGATCCCCCTAGCAGTAAGGACCTCATCTAACTCCTTTTTGAATATATTTAGTGAATTGGCCTCAACAACTTTCTGTGGTAGAGAATTCCACAGGTTCACCACTCTCTGGGTGAAGAAGTTCCTCCGCATCTCGGTCCTAAATGGCTTACCCCTTATCCTTAGACTGTGACCCCTGGTTCTGGACTTCCCCAACATTGGGAACATTCTTCCTGCATCTAACCTGTCTAACCCCGTCAGAATTTTATATGTTTCTATGAGGTCCCCTCTCATTCTTCTGAACTCCAGTGAATACAAGCCCAGTTGATCCAGTCTTTCTTGATAGGTCAGTCCCGCCATCCCGGGAATCAGTCTGGTGAACCTTCGCTGCACTTCCTCAATAGCAAGAATGTCCTTCCTCAGGTTAGGAGACCAAAACTGTACACAATACTCCAGGTGTGGCCTCACCAATGCCCTGTACAACTGTAGCAACACCTCCCTGCCCCTGTACTCAAATCCCCTTGCTATGAAGGCCAACATGCCATTTGCTTTCTTAACCGCCTGCTGCACCTGCATGCCAACCTTCAATGACTGATGTACCATGACACCCAGGTCTCTTTGCACCTCCCCTTTTCCTAATCTGTCACCATTCAGATAATAGTCTGTCTCTCTGTTTTTACCACCAAAGTGGATAACCTCACATTTATCCACATTATACTTCATCTGCCATGCATTTGCCCACTCACCTAACCTATCCAAGTCGCTCTGCAGCCTCACAGCATCCTCCTCGCAGCTCACACTGCCACCCAACTTAGTGTCATCCGTAAATTTGGAGATACTACATTTAATCCCCTCATCTAAATCATTAATGTACAGTGTAAACAGCTGGGGCCCCAGCACAGAACCTTGCGGTACCCCACTAGTCACTGCCTGCCATTCTGAAAAGTACCCATTTACTCCTACTCTTTGCTTCCTGTCTGACAACCAGTTCTCAATCCATGTCAGTACACTACCCCCAATCCCATGTGCTCTAACTTTGCACATCAATCTCTTGTGTGGGACCTTGTCGAACGCCTTCTGAAAGTCCAAATATACCACATCAACTGGTTCTCCCTTATCCACTCTACTGGAAACATCCTCAAAAAATTCCAGAAGATTTGTCAAGCATGATTTCCCTTTCACAAATCCATGCTGACTTGGACCTATCATGTCACCTCTTTCCAAATGCACTGCTATGACATCCTTAATAATTGATTCCATCATTTTACCCACTACCGATGTCAGGCTGACCGGTCTATAATTCCCTGTTTTCTCTCTCCCTCCTTTTTTAAAAAGTGGGGTTACATTGGCTACCCTCCACTCCATAGGAACTGATCTCAGTCCTAAATGGCCGACCCCTTATTCTGAGACTGTGACCCTGTGTTCTAGATTATCCAGCCAGGGGAAATATTTCCTCAGCATGAACCCTGTCAAGCCCCATTAAGAATTTTATGTATCATCTCTTATTTTTCTAAACTCTAAGGATTATACACTCAATCTACTCAGTCTCTCCTCATAGGGCAATTCCATCATCCCATGTGTAAACTGACGCTGTGTTTTCGGATGTCGCCAAGAGGCAGCATGCAGATGAGAAATAGGAGGGGGCCAAGGATAGATCCTTGGGGGACACCAGAGGTAACGATGCGGGGGTGGGAAGAGAAGCCATTGCAGGTGATTCTCCGGCTTAGATAGATAAGAATGGAACCAGGCGAGTGCAGTCCCACCCAGCTGGACGACAGTAGAGAGGCGTTGGAGAAGGATAGAGTGGTCAACCTTGTCAAAGGCTGCAGCCAAGGCAAGAAGAATGAGGAGGTATAATTTACCTTTGCCACAGTAACAAAGGATGTCACTGTGACACCTGCAGGTGAGGAGAGTGCACCTCCTGTCACAGCGCCACCTGCACGAGGGGAGGAGCATACACATTCAACCACAGCGACACCTGCAGGAGAGGAGGAGAAAAGAACTCCTGCTCAGCACCACCTGCAGGACAGGAGAAAAAAAGACCTCACGTACAGTGACCCTGCAGGAGGGGAGGAGAATCCATCTCCTGCCACAGCGCCACCTTGCAGGAGAGAAGAAGAATACACACCCTGCCCATCCGCCCCTGCAGGACAGGAGAAGAGTGCACCTCCCGCCACAGCGCCACTTGCAGGAGGGGAGTAGCATACATCTCCTGTCACAGTGCCACCTGCAGGAGGGGAGGAGAATCTATCCCCTGCCACAACGCCACCGGGGAGTGGAGTATAATGCACATCTTGGGAATGTGCTACCTGGGGAAAGGAGGGCAATCTTCTTAGGCAGTCCCCCGTAGTCGAGGGTGACTTGCTCCCACACTAATATGAGGTGACTGATGAGACCAATGTGGGATCTCCAGTCTCTGTCACAGGTGAGGCAGGTGGTGGGTGAAGGGACGGGTGAGTGCGGTACTTGATTTGGCGTATGCTCCTCCTGCCGTCTGTACTTGACTTCCGCGTGCTCCTGATGCTTCTCCTCCACTTTAAGCGGTCTTGGGCCAGGGATTCCCAAGAGTCGGTGGGGATGTTGCACTTTTTCAAGGAGGATTTGAGGGTGTTCTTGAAGCGTTTTCTCTGCCCTCCTGGGACTTGCTTGCCATGTCGGAGCTCGGAGTAGAGTGCTTGGTTTGGGTTTCTATTGTTGGGCTTGCGGACAGTGTGGCTCGTCCATCAGAGCTGGTCGAGCGTGGTCAATGCTTCGATGCTGGGGATGTTGGTCTGAGTGAGAACACTGTCGTTGGTGCATTTATCCTGCCAATTGATTTGCAGGATCTTGCGGAGGTAGCGTTGGTGGTACTGCTCCAGGTGCCTACTGTACATAGTCCATGTCTCTGAGGCATATAGGAGGGCGGGTATCACTACTGCACTGTAGACCATGAGCTTGGTGCCAGATTTGAGATCCTGGTCTTCGGCTACACTAACACACTGAAGCCGGTTTTGGACTTCATTGATGTCTGTACTTGTACGCTCCCAAGGTATGAAAAGTGGTCCACATTGTCCAAGGTCTGATCATGGATCTTGATAATCGGGGGACCAGTGCTGTGTGGCAGGGGGAGGCTGGTAGAGAACCGTTGTCTTACAGATGTTTTATGTAAGGCCCAGACTCTTATACGCATCAGTGAAGGGGTCAACGATGGTTTGGAGTTCGACCTCCGAGTGTGCACAAACTCATCTGAATACTGTAATTCAGTGACAGAGGTTGGAACGACCTTGGATCGGTACTGGAGGCGACAAAGGTTGAACAATTTCCCGTTTGTCCTGTAGTTTAGCTCCACTTCAGCAGGGAGCTTGTTGAAGGTGAGATGGAGCATTGCAGCGAGGAGGATTGAGAAAAGCGTTGGTGCGATGATACAGCCATGCTTGACACTGGTCTGCACGGATCTGTGGTTGATCCCTTGGTAAGGATCCTTGCATCTCATCGTGAAGCAGTTCACTTCCTAGGACTGTGCCACCTGGAGGAGAGGAGGAAAATGCACCTCCAGCTACTGCACCACCTGCAGGAGAGAATATGAGTGTACCTCCCACTACTGCAAGTCGCTGGAGAAATATCACAAACAATGTCTCCACAAGATCCAACAAATCCCCTGGGAGGACAGGTGCACCAACATCAGTGTCCTCGTCCAGGCCAACATCCCCAGCATTGAAGCACTGAGCACACTCGATCAGCTCCGCTGAGCTGGCCACATAGTTTGCATGCCAGACACGAGACTCCCAAAGCAAGCGTTCTACTTGGAACTCCTTCACGGCAAACGAGCCAAAGGTGGACAGCGGAAACGCTACAACGACACCCTCAAAGCCTCCCTGATAAAGTGCACCTCGAGTCTCAACACCGAGAGCATGCAGAAATCAAGGGCAGGCAGTGGAAAGAGCGTGCGGCAAAATAGTCCCACCCTCCCTTTCCCTCAATGACTATCTGTCCCACCTGTGACAAAGTCTGTGGCTCTCGTATTGGACTGTTCAGCCACCAAAGAACTCAGTTCAGGAGTGGAAGCAAGTCTCCCTCGATTCCGAGGGACTGTCTATGATGATGATGACTGCACCACCTGCAGGAGGGAGGAGCGTGCACCTCTCGGGACTGCGCCACCTGTAGGAAAGGAGGGCAATAAACCTCTCGCCACAGTGCCATCTTTAGGAGAGGAAGAAAACCTACCTCCCACCACAGTGCCACCTGCATGAAGGGAACGGAATGTACCTCCCGCCACTGTGTCCCCTGCAGGAGAGGAGGAGAGCCTGACCTTCCTACCCAGCATGCCCTGCAGGAGACAAGGAGAATGTACCTCCCACCACAGCACCACCTGCAGGAGTGAAAAAGAGTGTACCTCCCACCACAGCATCACCTTCAGGAGGGAGGAGCATGTACCTCCCGGGACTGCGCCACCTGGAGGAGAGGAGAAGAATCTTCCTCCCAGCACAGTGCCACCTATAGGAAGGGAGGTGAATGTAGCTCCCGCTAGAGCGCCACCTGCAGGGGGGAAGGTGAGTGTACCCCCTGGGACAGCGCCCCCTGCAGGAACGGAAGAGAATGCACCTCCCGGGACTGCGCCACCTATAAGTGGGAAGTGTATTTTTGGGAGTGCGGCTCCTGCAGGCGAGGACAGCATTAACAAGTGCTTCCAGTGCACCAGATTCACAGCACAGCGGCACCTGCAGGTGGGATGAGAGTTTAGCAGAAGCTCGATGGTCCCCAACATTTACCAAGTACCAATCTAATGAGTGGACAGGGTGAATGTTGAGTCTAGGAAACTGGGATCACAGTTTGACTTCTAATATTTTCTTCATTGATGAAACTTGATTGGTTTAACACCATAAGGTTGTGGAAGGAACTATGGAATATATGGACTTCTATTTAAATAACCAAAGACCTTGAAATTCCTGGGCCTCAAGAGGACAGAAAGGGTCAAACCGAGTGCCCGTCTGCTCTCTCAGGTGGCCATAGAAGATCCCACGGCACTATTTTGAAGAATCTGATATATTCTTACAACATCACAAACAACCAAAATATACAAGATGGCTCTTAAATGAAACCTCTCATCATATGACTTTGCCACATTATCCTTTTACTGTATTTACACCAGTAGTTGCATTACCACAGTTGTCCACTAGGTGAAGCAGTAGTCCACTAGGTGGAGCTCTATTACACTTCTCCCTTCTTATTGAAGAAGTAAGCATAACAAAATGATCATTATACATAATTTGCATGGTATACACAACAAAAGATATGGACTTATTTTCCCATATTTACAAATCAAACACAACCACGGGTTTTTAGTTTTGAAGAGGATACCTTTGCTCTTGAACTTGTTGTTCAACTTACTCATTCTAGGCTGAGCCTGAGGAGAGATTTTCTCCAAGGGCAACCCTTGATCTGCATTTCAACTTTCTACAACTTCAGACCATTTGTCTGCCTGACTCTGACTCAGACTTAAATTCTGACTTTCTATTGGATTTGTTTCTAGTACATCTGATGTAGTATTTGCTACTGGTGCTCTTCTTGTAACAAGACTATCTGACTCATCGAAATAATCAAATCACTCCAACTTTCAACTCCTTCCACATCTGTAGGTAAAATAATATCAATGTGAACAAACGTGAGCTGTCCATGATCAAACATCTTGACCAAATTTAGGGCCACATATCTTCACTACTCTTCCTGGTAACCACTTTAACCATTTATGGTGATGGTAGGGCAAGAAAAAGAGTGGGAGAGCTATAGTGGTAGGTGATTCTATTGTAAGGTGAATAGATAGACATTTCTGCGGCCGCAATCGAGACTCCAAGACGGTATGTTGCCTCCCTGGTGCAAGGGTCAAGGATGTCTCGGAGTGGGTGCAGAACATTTTGAATGGGGAGGGTGAACAGCCATTTGTTGTGATGCATATAGGAACCAACGATATAGGTAAAAAGCGGGATGAGGTCCTACAAGCTGAATTTAGGGAGCTAGGAGTTAAATTTAAAAAGTAGGACCTCAAAGGTAGTAATCTCAGGATTGCTACCAGTGCCACGTACTAGTCAGAGTAGGAATCGCAGGATAGCTCAGATGAATACATGGCTTGAGGAGTGGTGCAGAAGGGAGGGATTTAAATTCCTGGCACATTGGAACCGGTTCTGGGGGAGGTGGGACCAGTACAAACCAGACGGTCTGCACCTGGGCAGGACCGGAACCAATGTTCTAGGGGGAGTGTTTGCTAGTGCTGTGTGGGGAGGGGTTAAACTAATATGTCAGGGGGATGGGAACCTACGCAGGGAGACAGAGGGAAGTAGAATGGGGGCAGAAGCAAAAGATAGGAAGAAGAAAAGTAAAAGTGCAGGGCAGAGAAAGCCAAGGCAAAAATCAAAAAGGGCCACATTGCAGCAAAATTCTAAAAGGACAAAGTGTGTTAAAAAGACAAGCCTGAAGGCTCGGTGCCTCAATGCGTGAAGTATTCGTAATAAGTTGGAAGAATTAACTGCACAGGCAGCAATTAATGAATATAATATAATTGGCATCACGGAGACATGCCTCCAGTGTGACCAAGGCTGGGAACTCAACATCCACGGGTATTCAGCATTCAGGAAGGATATACAGGAAGGAAAAGGAGGTGGGGTAGCATTGCTGGTTAAAGAGGAAATTAACGCAATCGTAAGGAAGGACATTAGCTTGGATGATGTGGAATCTGTATGGATGGAGCTGCGGAATACCAAAGGTCAGAAAACGCTAGTGGGAGTTGTGTACAGACCACCAAACAGTAGTAGTGAGGTTGGGGACAGCATCAAACAAGAAATTAGGGATGCGTGTAATAAAGGTACAGTATTATCATGGGCGACTTTAATCTACATATAGATTGGGCTAACCAAACTGGTAGCAACACGATGGAGGAGGATTTCCTGGAGTGTATTAGGGATGGTTTTCTGGACCAATATGTCGAGGAACCAACCAGAGGGCTGGCCATCCTAGACTGGGTGATGTGTAATCAGAAAGGACTAATTAGCAATCTTGTTGTGCAAGGCCCCTTGGGGAAGAGTGACCATAATATGCCAGAATTCTTTATTAAGATGGAGAGTGACACAGTTAATTCAGAGACAAGGGTCCTGAACTTGAGGAAAGGTAACTTCGATGGTATGAGACGTGAATTGATTAGTATAGACTGACAAATGATACTTAAAGGGTTGACGGTGGATAGGCAATGGCAAACATTTAAAGATCACATAGATGAACTTCAACAATTGTACATCCCTGTCTGGAGTAAAAATAAAATGGGGAAGGTGACTCAACCGTGGCTAACAAGGGAAATTAAGATAGTGTTAAATCCAAGGAAGAGGCATGTAAATTGGCTAGAAAAAAGCAGCAAACCTGAGGACTGGGAGAAATTTAGAATTCAGCAGAGGAGAACAAAGGGTATAATTAAGAGGGGGTAAATAGAGTATGAGAGGAAGGTTGCTGGGAACATAAAAACTGACTGCAAAAGCTTCTATAGATATGTGAAGAGAAAAAGATTAGTGAAGACAAACATCGGTCCCTTGCAGTCAGATTCAGGTGAATTTATAATGGGGAACAAAGAAATGGCAGACCAGTTGAACAAATACTTTGGTTTTGTCTTCATGAAGGAAGACACAAATAATCTTCCGGAAGTACTAGGGAAGCGAGGCTCCAGTGAGAAGGAGGAACTGAAGGATATCCTTATGAGGCGGGAAATTGTGTTAGGGAAATTGATGGGATTGAAGGCCGATAAATCCCCAGGGCCTGATAGTCTGCATCCCAAAATAATTAAGGAAGTGGCCCTAGGAATAGTTGATGCATTGGTGATCATTTTCCAACAGTCTATCGACTCTGAATCAGTTCCTATGGACTGGAGGGGAGCTAATGTAACTCCACTTTAAAAAAATGGAGGGAGAGAGAAAACGGGTAATTATAGACCGGTTAGCCTGACATCAGTAGTGGGGAAAATGTTGGAATCAATTATTAAAGATGAAATAACAGCGCATTTGGAAAGCAGTGACAGGATCGGTCCAAGTCAACATGGATTTATGAAAGGGAAATCATGCTTGACAAAACTTCTGGAATTTTTTGAGGATGTAACTAGTAGAGTGGACAAGGGAGAACCAACGGATGTGGTGCATTTGGACTTTCTAAAGGCTTTTGACAACGTTCCACACAAGAGATTGGTGTGCAAAATAAAGCACATAGTATTGGGGGTAATGTACTGACGTGGATAGAGAACTGGTTGGCAGACAGGAAGCAGAGAGTCGGGAAAAACAGGTCCTTTTCACAATGGCAGGCAGTGACTAGTGGAGTGCATCCCAGAATACAGGGCAGGGTTCAGTTCTGGGACCTCAGCTATTTACAGTATACATTAATGATTTGGATGAAGGAATTGAGTGTAATATCTCCAAGTTTACAGATGACACTAAACTTGCTGGCGGTGAGGAGGATGCTAAGACGCTGCAGGTTGACTTGGACAAGTTAGGTAAGTGGGCAAATGCATGGCAGATGCAGTATAATGTGGTTAAATGTGAGGTTATCCACTTTGGGGACAAAAACAGGAAGGCAGAATATTATCTGAATAGCGGCTGATTAGGAAAAGGGGAGGTGCACCGAGACCTAGGTGCATGGTACATCAGTCATTGAAAGTTGGCATGCAGGTACAGCAGGCAGTGAAGAAGGCCTTCATAGCTAGGGATTTTGAGTATAGGAGCATGGAGGTTTTACTGCAGTTGTACAGGGCCTTGGTGAGGCCTCAGCTGGAATATTGTGTTCAGTTTTGGTCTCCTAATCTAAGGAAGGACGTTCTTGCTATTGAGGGAGTGCAGCGAAGGTTCACCAGACTGATTCCCAGGATGGCTGGGCTGACACATGAGGAAAGACTGGATCGACTGGTCCTTTAATTACTTGAGTTTAGAAGGATGAGAGGGGATCTCATAGAAACATATAAAATTCTGACAGGACTGGACAGGTTAGATGCAGGAAGAATGTTCCCAGGGGACACAGTTTAAGGATAAGGGGTAAGCCATTTAGGACTGAGATGAGGAGAAACTTCTTCACTCAGAGAGTTGTTAACCTGTGGAATTCCCTACCGCAGAGAGTTGTTGATGCCAGTTCGTTGGATATATTCAAGAGGGAGTTAATTATGGCCCTTACGGCTAAAGGGATCACGTGGTATGGAGAGAAAGCAGGAAAGGGGTACTGAGGTGAATGATCAGCCATGATCTTATTGAATGGTGGTACAGGCTCGAAGGGCTGAATGCCCTACTCCTGCACCTATTTTCCATATTTCTATATTTCTATGTTTTCACTCTCAACTTCTGATTTAATTTCACACTTCTCTCTCTTATCTCTATCATGATTATCTTTCTGACTGAATTGTTTCTCTTCTACTGACTGTCAGGTTTGGCTTTAAACAATGAGAACCTAGTTTGTGGCTGTTAGTTGAGAAACCACTCTACTGGTGTTCTGCCAGTAGTTGTATGAATTGTATTATGATAAGTAATTAGAAAATTTGCTAGTTTGTGGTCCAACGATAACTGCCATTTCCTTGGATTTGGAGCCAATATCTGTTTGATGAGGGCACGTTCTACAATTTGTACTGTGCGCTCTGCTGCACCATTTGAACATAAGAACATAAGAATTAGGAACAGGAGTAGGCCATCTAGCCCCTCGAGCCTGTTCCACCACTCAACAAGATCATGGCTGATCTGGCCGTGGACTCAGCTCCACTTACCTGCCCGCTCCCCATAACCCTTAATTCCCTTGTTGGTTAAAAATCTATCTATTGTGATTTGAATACATTCAATGAGCTAGCCTCAACTGCTTCCCTGGGCAGAGAATTCCACAGATTCACAACCTTCTGGGAGAAGAAATTCCTTCTCAACTCGGTTTTAAATTGGCTCCCCCGTATTTTGAGGCTGTGCCCCCTAGTTCTAGTCTCCCCGACCAGTGGAAACAACCTCTCTGCCTTTCCCTTTCATGATTTTAAATGTTTCTATAAGATCACCCTCATCCTTCTGAACTCCAACGAGTAAAGACCCAGTCTACTCAATCTATTATCATAAGGTAACCCCTTCATCTCCGGAATCAGCCTAGTGAATCGTCTCTGTACCCCCTCCAAAACGAGTATATCCTTCCTTAAGTAAGGTGACCAAAACTGCACGCAGTACTCCAGGTGCGGCCTCACCAATACCCTGTACATTTGTAGCAGACCTCCCTGCTTTTGTACTCCATCCCTCTCGCAATGAAGGCCAACATTCCATTCGCCTTCCTGATTACCTTATTATTTGAAGCAGGGTGGTACGGTGGCACTTTATTAAGTTTCACACCGTTTCTGCTCATGAACGGTGCAAATTCTTCTGAACAAAATTGCAGCCCATTATCAGACATGATTTCTTCTGGGAGGCCATATGAAGAAAATAATCTTCGCAAATTGTCGAATGTTTTACCTTATTTTCCACATCAGAAACACTTCTGCCCACTTCAAATGGCTGTCAATCACAATGAACAATTGTTGTCCTTCTAACTCAGCAAAATCTACATGTAACCTTTGCCACACCCTGGGAGGCCATTTCCATGGTACTGATGATAGTTTCTTGCTTATCGATTGGCACGTTGTACACTGACTAACGATGTATTCTATATATTTGCCTAAACCTAGCCACCATTAGTAACTGCATGGAAAATTCTTGGTCAAGCACATTCCTAGGTGCTGGTCATGAAGATCTCCAACAATTTGGACCAGAACTCATTTGGGATAACTACTCTTGCACCCAGCATGATAAAATCATTATCCACTGACACTTAATTCCTACGAACAAAGTATGGATGACTATCTTAATCTGATACCTGGTTTGGCCAGCCATTTGTTATGTAATCATACACCTTTGACATAACAGGGTCACATTTGGTTTCTCTACCAATCTCTTCAGCTGTGACTGGCAGCTCATCAATGTATGAAAAACAGAACCTTCCCTATTGGGTATAACGTGATGGGGAAGGCAAACTGGACATAGCATCAGCATTACCATCTGACTTGGGTCATCATCATCATAGGCAGTCCCTTGGAATCGAGGAAGACTTGCTTCCACTCTAAAAATGAGTCCTTAGGTGGCCGAACAGTCCAATACGAGAACCACATTCCCTGTCACAGGTTGGACAGATTCTCGTTGAGGGAAGGGGTGGGTGTGACTGGTTTGCCGCACGCTCTTTCCACTGCCTTTGCTTGATTTCTGCTTGCTCTAGGCAATGAGACTCAAGGTGCTTAGCGCCCTCCTGGATGCTGTTCCTCCACTTAGGGCGGTCTTTGGCCAGGGACTCCCACGTGTCAGTGGAGATGTTGCACTTTATCAGGGAGGCTTTGAGAGTGTCCTTGTAACGTTTCCTCTGCCCACCTTTGGCTCGTTTGCCGTGAAGGAGTTCCGAGTAGAGCACTTGCTTTGGGAGTCGCGTGTCTGGCATGTGAACAGTGTGGCCTGCCCAGTGGAGCTGATCAAGTGTGGTCAGTGCTTCAATGCTGGGGATGTTGGCCTGGTCTAGGACACTAATGTTGGTGCATCTGTCCTCCCAGGGGATTTGCAGGATCTTTCAAAGACATCATTGGTGGTATTTCTCCAGTGACTTGAGGTGTCTACTGTGCATAGTCCATGTCTCTGAGCCATACAGGAGGGCGGGTATTATTACAGCCTTGTACAGCCTTGGTGGCAGATTTGAGGGCCTGGTCTTCAAACATTCTTTTCCTCAGGCGACCGAAGGCTGCACTGGCGCACTGGAGGCAGTGTTGAATCTCATTGTCAATGTCTGCTCTTATTGATAAGAGGCTCCTGAGGCATGGGAAATGGTCCACTGACTTCGGTACAACAACAATGGATGTAGCTCAATTACTTCGATTTATCTTAGAGATAATGTTCTTAGTTTCTAGTCCTTTGAGTTCTTGCTCGACTTTCTCCTTGAGTGCGTATAGTGTGGGACGTGGCTTGCAGTAAACTGGTCCAGCCTCCTTCTGCGCTCTGACACTTGCCTTGAAGTCTTGGATCGGACTGCCTGGTTCACAGAACACCTTCGGATACTGCTTGATGACGTCATCTTTCGATGCAAATTTCACTTTTACACGAAAAATTTCATTCCAATCCAGCTTCAGTAATCCCCCAAATTTCTACCTATCAAGGCAGGCTTGTGTCCTGCCGCTACTATGAGAGGCAAGCTCTGAAACTGATCCTTATATTTCACTGGCATGGTGATATGTCCTACAACAAGGATATGCTCTCCTGAGTAGCCTCGCAGCTCTATCTTCGATTTCTCCAGTCGAAAATCACGCAATTTGTCGAGATATAGCGATTCCGGTCCTGCGATATGTGTGCGCACTAGGTCCGCGCAGCAGAGCTGGTCTCCAGTCATCTTGGTTAATCCTTGCTATTGGACCAAGACCTAGCTCTGTCGAGCCCGTGTGGTGGCTGGTGTGCAACGGTCACCACACATTAAAAAAATCCATGCACAGGCACCTTCCACCCTTCAAGATTTAGTTCGGGATCTGGAATTTTAGGTCCCTCATTGAAACACCTGTGAACTTTTTGACGTGGAAGCAAGTCATCCTCGATTCAAGGGACTGCCTATGATGATGATGATGCTCAACGATCCACCAGTGTCGATTTCCGTTGGTATCCTGGTTCCTGCAACGTCTACTTGGATGACGATACTTCGTGAATGGTTGTTAGATACCCTCGTGCTCCTGATGACTTGTATCTCCAGAACCTCCTCATCCTATTGCTTCTCTTCAGTGCTGTGTAGTCTCTGGCAATTTCTAATTCTAGCATTGAACATCGGTTTACTCTTCAGTTGACATGCCTTCACAAGGTGCCCAGTTTTCTTGCAGTAGAAACACTGTGCCTTCACATATGGACAACTTTGAGCGATGTGTTGTCCCAGGCACCAATAGCACGACTTCAATGTATTTTTACTATGGCCAGTTTCTGAGACCTTGGGGCCCAACTGCTTTTTACTTTTAACCTGAAGGTGATTCACCTCGGTTGTCTGACGACTGGAAATGATACGAAGTTCTCGGGCGTATGGTTGGCCATATCCATCGACATTGTTGTCTGACAAGCTAAATCAGAAGTCAAGTTAGGGGTTGTCAACAACTTCCTTCAGATCGCTTCACTTTTCTTCCCACAAACAAAGCGGTCACGCAATGCTCGGTTCTGAAAGGTTCCGAAATGACAGTGAATGGATAGCTTTTTTAAAGCTACAATGTACTCACTGATACCCTCATCAATTAATTGATCTTGTGTTCCAAAACAATAACTTTCAGCAAATTCCAGGGGCTCAGGACTGTAGAGTTGTTCTAACTTGGTTAGAATCTCCATCAATGGCATGTCCTTTGTCTTGACAGGCTTTCATACACCTCGGGGCCAGCTTCAGTCAAGAAAATAGCCTGTTTTCTTTCTAAAACCACCTGGTTATGCTTTTTATCATTGGGGACTTCGACGATACTATTTGCAATGACAAACATTTCTAGCCGCCCACATATGCTCCGAAAGTTTCTCGGTCATGATGGAACTCACCCAAGCACCCTATTATCCTCATAGGCACAGCTATCTGGACTCTGCCAATGTTGACAATTCAGCCAAGTGTGCTTGTAATTTACCTTGGATTTTTAGCTGTTCTGCAAAACAAAGATCCTCTCAAAGTCACTCTGTTGTTTGGCTGGAACATCCACCAACAAAAATTTCAGCGAGGGAATCCAGAAATCCTATCCTATGTCGCCAATGTGATATATTCTTATGACATCACTAACAAACACATGATGGCTCTTAATTGAAACCTGTCATCATGAACCTGTCAAAAATTTGGCAGATGGAGTATAATGTTGGGAAGTGTGAGATCATGCACTTCGGCAGAAAAAAATCAAAGAGCAAGTTATTATTTAAATGGAGAAAGATTGCAAAGTGCTGCAGTACAGTGGGACCTGGGGCCTGGGGGTACTTGTGCATGAAACACAAAAGGATAGTATGCAGGTACAGCAAGTGATCAGGAAGGCCAATGATATCTTGGTCTTTATTGCAAAGGGGATGGAGTATAAAAGCAGGGAAGTCTTGATATAGCTATTTAAGGTATCGATGAGGCCACACCTGGAATATTGCTTGCAGTTTTTGTTTCCATATTTACGAAAGGATATACTTGCTTTGGAGGCAGTTCAGAGAAGATTCACAAGGTTGATTCTGGGGATGAGGCGGTTGACTTATGAGGAAAGGTTGATTAGATTGGGCCTCTACTCATTGGAATTCAGAAGAATGAGAGATGATCTTATCGAAACGTATAAGATTATGAGGGGGCTTGACAAGGTGGATGCAGAGAGGATGTTTCCACTGATGGGGGAGACTAGAACTAGAGGACATGATCTTAGAATAAGGGGCCGACCATTTAAAACAGAGATGAGGAGAAATTTCTTCTCTCAGAGGGTCATAAATCTGTGGAATTCACTGCCTCAAAGAGCTATAGAAGCTGGGACATTGAATCAATTTAAGACAGAAACAGACAATTTCTGAAACGATAAGGTAATAAGGGGTTATGGGGAGCAGGCCGGGAAGTGGAGCTGAGTCCATGATCGGATCAGCCATGATCGTATTAAATGGCGGAGCAGGCTTGAGGGGCCATATGGCCTACTCCTGTTCCTATTTCTTATGTTCTTAAGTGACTTAGCCACATGACCCTTTTAGCGTATTTACATCATCATCATCATCGGCAGTCCCTTGGGGTTGAGGATGATTTGCTTCCACACTAAAAATGAGTACCCAGGTGACTGATGAATTCATTTTAAATGGTGGAAGATGTCTGTGCGTGAATTCTTTTAGTGTAGGGTGGTTGTTGTATACCAGCCACCACACGGGCTTCACGGAACAAGATGGCACGGGGATCCAAGATGACTGGAGACCTGGCTCTGCCGCATGTGTCAATATACACACTCACACTCAAACATACTCCTACTGTCCTCCTTCCTTCCTCCTTCCCACAGGACCTCTCTCTGCATGGAAATTATAGTATACAATGTGAGCCTCGCAGCCTCGCTATTGGCCTGTGCTGCGACTTCCCTTGGTCTTGTCCATGCTGCTCAACCTCTGGGCTCCGATCTCTCCACTCCTCCATGCCTCGTACATCCTCTCCTCTCCGCTTCCGCCCTCTTCTCCTTGCCATTCCTGACCTCTGCTCCTCGCCCAGTCTGATCTCCGCTCCTCGCCCAGTCTGACCTCTGCTTCTCGCCCAATCCGACCTCCGCTCCTCGCTCAGTCCGACCTCTGCTCCTCGCTCAGTCCAACCTCCGCTCCTCGCTCAGTCCGACCTCCGCTCCTCGCTCAGTCCGACCTCCGCTCCTCGCCGGTCCCGACCCCTGCTTTTCCTGCTGCTGCTCCTGAGTCCTAACCCTCCACTGGGCTCCACCACACTCCAAGAGATGCCACCAATCATCTACCTGCATTCTGATTATGCCTAATTTTGTTGCCTAATTTGGTTTTGTCGCCCTCTTGAGACTGCTGTTGATTCTGCTGTAGTGGTGGCACCCACAGGTCCAGGCTCACACTGCCAGCAAACTGCTCCTCTGAGTGTCCCATAAATTCAGGTTTTTTACATCAGTAGTTGCATTACCACAGTAGTTCACTAGGTGGAGCAGTAGCCCACAAGGAGGAGCTCCATTACAAAGAAGAGCAGGGGAGGTAGCCCCGGTGTCCTACCCAATATTTATCCCTGAATCAACATCACTAAAACAGATTATCTGGCCAGTAACACATTGCTGTTTGTGGGAGCTTGCTGTGTGCAAATTGGCTGCTGTGTTTCTTACATTACAACAGTGACTATACTCCAAAAAAGTACTTAATTGGCTGTGAAGCACTTTGGGACATACTGAGGTTTTTAAAGGTGCTGTATAAATATTTCCTTTTTTAAGCAATATAACGTACCTGAATTGATGAACCAAGTACTTTACTCAACTTTTGACAAAAACAAAGTATTTTTGCCTCAGTCCATTGAAGAGAAAGTAAAGCCGTGTGCAATTCGGAAACTTGCCAAGTCTACTTTTGCCTGTTCTCAAGGAAATGAAAAGGTCTCTTTTGAAGAGTTTATCAGTGAAGCTGACTCAAATTTTAATTACTTTTATTATTAACTGTGTGAATATTGCAGGAGTTTGCAATGTCTGTAGTGATTTTCCATGAACCTGAAGAAATGCTTTAAAATATAGTACAAAAGTACAAAAGTACCAAAGCAAAATGAGATAGAAAAACATGATAAAGAGGATATTACTTTGATGGACTCTCAATGAAGCATTATTAACTTTCAGCCTCACCGGCAATCAAAAGCAGATTTGTGCTAGAATTCCGACAGCTTAGCCCAAATGACTGAAAATGACCCAATTCAATGTTCAGCTGTCAGGTTGTTCAGCAGAGAGGGGGAATTCAGGAAAAGGAGAAAGGGAGTAGTTGAGGTGAATAGCTTAGATGCATTGAAGGAGAAGCTGGATAAACACATGAGGGAGAAAGGAATAGAGGGATATGCCAATGGGGTGAGATGAAGAGGGGTGGGAGGGGGGGAAGCTCAAGTGGAGCATAAACACCGGCATGGACCAGTTGGACTGAATGGCCTGTTTCTGTGTGTAAATTCTATGTAATTCCATGTAAAACACAAAAGTAAGGGATGGGCAGTGATGGTAGCAAACACTGGCCTTTGGAGGGATTTGAGGGCCTGATCTTCGAACACTTCGAACCAGGTCCTCAAATCTGGCACCAAACTCATGGTCTACAGGGCTGGAGTGATACCCGCCCTCCTGTATGGCTCAGAGACGTGGACCATATACAATAAACACCTCAAAGCGCTGGAGAAGTATCGCCAACGATGTCTCCGCAAGATCCTGAAAATCCCCTGGGAGGCTAGATGCACCAAGGTCAGTGTTCTTGCTCAGGCCAGCATCGAAGCACTGACCACACTCGACCAGCTCCGTTGGACAGGCCACATTGTTAACATGCCTGACTCAAGACTCCCAAAGCAAGCGCTCTACTTGAAACTCCTACACCGCAAGGGAGCCCCAGGTGGGCAGAGGAAACGTTTCAAGGACACCCCCAAAGCCTTCTTGATAAAGTGCAACATCCCCACCGACACCTGGGAGTCCCTGGCCAAAGACCACCCTAAGTGCAGGAAGAGCATCCGGGAGGGCGCTGAGCACCTCGAGTCTCATCGCAGAAATCAAGCGCAGGCAGCGGAAGGAGCATGTGGCAAACCAGACTCCCCACCCACCCATTACTTCAACCACTGTCTGTCCCACCTGTGACAGAGACTGTAATTCCCGTATTGGACTGTAGTCATCTGAGAACTCACTTTTAGAGTGGAAGCAAGTCTTTCTCGATTTGGAGGGACTGCCTATGATGATGATAATTTGGAAAGATAGCAGCAGAGCCTTCCACAATGACCAACGCACGCAATGTCCATTACAGCTGCCACTCTGTAACCTGACATACATCAGGCAGACATTTCATTCTCACTGTGCACATTGTTTAGAACATTCACATCAATTTCTTGCCTGTACTATTTTAAAACACGTGTTAATTCATTTAAGATATATACCAGCATCTGTTACCATGTAGTCCAGTAATCAGTAGCATTAATCCTGCCTGATTGTTTCCCTCCCTGTACCAGAGGTACCGGGGCTAATTGTAGGCTATAATCACCCCTGCCAAGGTCAATTTACTCAACGGAGACCGTTCCGAGCTGTTTCGGCAATAATTGTACTCTGATGGGTAATTAATCCCCAAGAACAGTAAAGGGACGCAAGGCCCAAACCAACCTGTCCCTTGTTCATTTATCAACCTTCTCACTATCGCTTAGAAATTGTTATTGGGGATCATCATCATAGGCAGACCAGCTGGAGAAGCGCGAGCAGAACTCGCTCTAGGGTGTGGAGAAATGGCTCCAATTGTTTGAGAAACCCGTGAACCCCTGGATAAGGTCGTGACCGATCGCGACTGTCTCTCTGCACAGGGATAGTAAGCTCTCCGTCTGGTTCTCCGTGGCAGGCGATTGCATATCACACTGACCGGACCGCCGTGGGGTCGGCATCTGCAATGTCACGCGCCTTGCCGTCACCACCTGCACACCGCTTGGTCCCGGTGCCTCATCTGTCTCAAAAGAGATGGCCGCAGGTTGTTCCCCCTCCACCCCCCCACAAAAAAAATCTCCTGTTCTTCCTCCTCCTCCTCCTCCTGCTCTCGCACAACCGCAGCAGGAGTCTGCATTGGCTCCTCCTCTGGCTCGTCCTCCTGGGAGTGTCCCGACTGGTCAGTGGACGTGTCCGTTGACTCCATCAGTACTTGTTGACCTTTGAAAGACAAATGGAAGTTATAAACAACGTTTAACAATGCAAATCAATTCATCTCAATTAAGAACTCAAAAACATTACCATTTGCCCACATGCATAAGCGGTCACCAGGCCTAACATGACCTCATTTGAAGATCAATAGTACATCTCAGTAGTATAACTCAATTATATATCAAATTAATGTATCATTGCATAGGATTACCCGCGTAACAAATATTTACTATTGTTTCACACATTGCACAATGCACAGTTCTCATTACTCACGTGACTCTAGGGTGTGTTCGGCCACACCACGGGTTGTGACCGAATGGCTTTCTGGCCTCACCAAGGCCACTGCAAGCTCCTCATACGCATTGAGCGACTGCAGCATGGCTCAGCCCCCGCCCGTCCTGCGTTGCTCTCACTGGTTGATGGAAATATTCTTCTGTAATAGACAAGGTAACGTTGCACGGCATAAGCAGATGGATTTGGCAAGAAACATTTCGGACTGCCAGATTTATAAGTTCAATTTCAAGTTTGCAATACATTGCATAGGAAGATATTTCATATTGTAACATTAAAATTTATGTTGTGGTGCATAAATGTAATCATAATTTAATCCTAATTTAATTACTTAATCATGCTTAAAGATTACGATATAACATTGCAGATTCTAATTAGATTTTCCATACAACATTAAATAATAAATATGGATGATTTTTAATTTAAATTTCAACTCACTTTTGCCGCCACCAGTAGACTGTTCTGTCTTTTCCGGCACTGGTCCGGTGTCCGGGCTTCATTTGATGCTGACGTGACCACGTCGGCAATCTCTGCCCAAATCCTCGGATATGCACGGGGTGGCGGTTTCCCATGTCCACCCTGTGTCAGATCCCCCCACTTCACGCTTACACAATTCACCAGGCCCTCATTTGCCTCTTCGCTGAAGGGTTTGGCCCTTCTCTTTCCTGCACCTCCCTCCATTCTTTAAATTTATCTGTATTTTCAATAGCACTAGATAACCTGCTTCCTTTCTCCTCTCTCTCTCTCTCTCTCTCTCTCTTTCCCTCCCAGATCCACACAGAGCTTCTGAGCATGTGTGAAGACCCTTGACCTCTCAAAATGCAGGAAGGAGCATCAACCTGAAAAGAAATTTACCTGCACATGCGCAGTAATGCGTTGCTAGGGAAGCCTTTTTTTTCATTCACTTCCGTTTTCTTTGGGCGCTTGTGAGACCGCCGAGAAATCACATCGTCCATTTGACATCGCTGGGGTAAGGCCGAGTAGAAAATCGCAAAAAAAAAAATGGGCTTGAGCCGGCGATCAGCACGGGCGATATGTCCCGCATCGCTGGAACAAGGCCCATTTTTTCCGGCCTGAGCCACAAAGTGGACAGTCCAGCCCCTAGACTCCCCAACCAGTAGAAATAGTTTCTCTTGATCTACCCTATCTATTCCCCTTTGATATCTTGAAAACTTTAATCAGATTACCCTTTAACCTTCCAAGTTCTCGGGAATACAACCCTAGTTTGTGTAAACTCTCCTTGTGATTTAACCCTTGTGGAGTCCGGGTATCATTCTGGTAAACCTCCGCTGCACTCCCTCCAAGGCCAATATATCCTTCCTCAGGTGTGGTGCCCAGAATTGCTCACGGTGCTCCAGGTGGGGTCTAACCAGGGCTTTGTACAGCTGCAGCATAACTTCTACCCCCTTGTATTCTGGTCTTCTAGATATAAAGGCCAGCATCCCATTAGCCTTTTTGAGACATGCGACAGCTATGACTCAGTGGGTAGCACTCTCACCTTGGGGTCAGATGCTGAATTTGCCCCACGCTGGGCTTGGAGTGCATAATTCGAATTGGGTGTTTTTTTAGCGCCAGTGCAGGAAGCACAGACACCGACCGGCGTGGACTTGGGGCTCTTTGAGCAAAATAAATTGTTGTTGTGCTAACGGAGAGCTCGCGCGGCATTCGTGGGACGTGACTCTCAGCGCGCACTCAGCACATCAGCACGTGCCGTGGACGTGCCGTGTAACACTGATGCCTCACAGCATCCCTCCCCTTCTTTTAAAGGGAGCGGGGCCGTTGCGAACTCTGCAGCCTCCTCTTTAGTGGTTCCCACTGGGTCACCACGGAGGGTGTCGGGCCAACCAGAAAAAAGATGGTGGCCGCCGGGCTATCACCTCCCCTTAAGGGCGGCCGGGGCACCACAGCGGCCACAGCACCTCGCACCGAGAAGCTGTCAATGGCATCGGCGCGTGCCGACCTCGCGTCCCGCGGGGCAATTAACGCCCGGGATCGGCGCGCACGTCAATGACATCGTCGGTATGCAGGCGCCGCTTCTGTGCGCTAATCGCGGGGCGCAGTGCAAACCACTTTTTGCCAGCAGAGCCCCAGGGGCATGTCCGCTCACATCGATGTGACTGCCACGCTCGTGTGCCAACTCATTAGCGCACCGTTGCCGTTGTCCGGCGGCGCTAACTGGCCCTGTGCAAAGGGGCAATTTCGGCCCCATAATGTTGTGAGTTCAAGTCCCACTCCAGAGACTTGAGCCCAAAAATCTAGGCGGACCCTCCAGTGCAGTGCTGAGGGAGTGCTGCATTGTCGGAGATGCCGTCTTTCGGATAAGACATTAAACCGATAAATATTGATCCTAGCACCGGGGGTAACTCCCCTGATGTTCTTCGAAGTAGTGATGTGGGATCTTTTATGTGCAGACTACAGGGACCTCGGTTTAATGTCTTATCCGAAAGACAGTATCTCCGACAGTGCAGCACTCCCTTAGCACTGCACTGGAGGGTCCGCCCATCTTTGTGTCATCGGCCAATTTGGATATATTTCTTTCTATGCCATCATCTAAGTCATTAATAAATGTTGTGAATAGTTGAGGCCCCAACACAGATCCCCGTGGGTCACCACTAGTCATATCCTGCCAATTTGAGTACCCGTCCATTATCCCTACTCTCTATCTTCTGCTGCTCAGCCAATTTCCTAGCCAGTTCAATAATTTTCCTTCAACCTTAGTTAAGTTTCTTATGAGGGACTTTATCAAATGGTTTCTGGAAGTCCATATAAATAACATCCATAGACATTCCCCTGTCCACTACTTTAGTTATGGTTAAATGATGAGTCTTGCATTGCCAAGGGGACATTTAATAGAGATTTATTTTTGAACTTGAAGGGTTTTATTGAGTGAATAGGGAAAGATTATTTCCTCTGGTTGGGGATCAGTCAGAAACCGGGTCATTGATTTAAAATAGGAGAGAGGTTAGGAGAAATGTCTTTACACAGAGAATTGTTGAAGCATAGAATGCTTTGCCACAGGCAATGGTTGCGGTAGAGACCTTGGCATCTTTTAAGGGAATTTAGTGCAAAGATTTAAGGACAGTTACAGAGCCAAGGGAGAGAGCAGAGCAGTGGGATGGGTTTTGGATTACTCTCATAAAGAACCAGAAAAAACACACTGGGCCAAATGGCCTCCTTCTGTGCTGTAAACTGTGATGGTTCTATTGTTCTGCCAGGTCCTAAAGCATATACTCAACTGCAAAGACATCAGAGAATTTTATGTTGATTTGTTTCTGTGACATGGGTGTCGCAGGCAAGGCTGACATTTATTGTCCATCCCTAATTGCCCTTGAGAAGGTGGTGGTGAGCCACCATTTCAGAGGGGAAGTTAAGGGTCAACCATATTGCTGTGGGGTCTGGAGTCACATATAGGCCAGACCAGGTAAGGATGGCAGATTTCCATCCCTAAAGGACATGAGTGAACTAGATGTGTTTTTATGACAATCTGGTCACCATTTTTATTCAGATTTATTTAATTAACTGAATTTAAGTTCCTCAACTGCCGTGATGGGATTTGAACTCATGTCTCCAGATCATTGGTCCAGGCCTCTGGATTACTAGTCCAGTAACACAACCACTATGCTACCATTCCCCTATTGCATGCAATGAAAGTGCTTCTTAAAGATGGTTTCTGCAATGAAGTCTGAATGTTCGGAAGTAGGAAAGCAACATTTCCAGTGGAGGGAAATTTTATTTGTTGTTGGAATGTGGGCGCTGTTGGCAAGGCTGCATTTATGGTCTATCCCTAATTGCCAAGGTGGTGATGGCCTTCTTCTTGAAAGATGACTGTTACAACTTAGTAGTTTGCTTGGCCATTTCAGGGGGCATTAAGAGTCATGTGTGGGCCAGACAGGGTGGATTCCCTGCCCTGGTGGGCATTACTGACACTTTCAATCCAGAAACATTCGTGGTCATTTCTTCTGGTGTTAGCCTTCCAAAATGACCAGATTTATTGAATTCAGTTTCACAGCTTGCCAACGAGGGATTTGAACTCACGGCCTCGGTGTTGCCACTCCAGTCAGTATTATCACTTGTCTGCACTGCTGCAGTTAGAAGCTCCATCACCAATGTGATGTAAAATATGGGAGATAGAGTGATGGCCCAAGAGATGTGGTATTTGGATAGCAAACTGCAATCATCACAGCCAGTCCCTTGAAGCGAAAAAAAAAAACTGCAATAAAAATTGGTTAGAAGGGAGAAAACAGAGAGTAGGAGTTGAGGGTAGTTTCACTGCCTATTTTTTGGTCAAAGTCTCTCCCTCTTCTATCCACCCAGACCAACTTGTGAGAGAAATTAGTGCAGATCTGATGGGAAGCAGTGGCAGTGGAGGTGGTGGCATAAAGGGAGCACTGGTGAGGCCCAGGACACAATGCAGATCTGAGTGGCGATATAACACAAAAAACACAAGGAGAGACTTCACAGAACAGCAGGTAGATTATTGGTTGGTGCGGATTACAGCACTTTTGCTCTCTAGGTTAGGTAAGTGCATTCAATTCAGAACTGTATTTCATTATTTCATTAAATTAATAACTTAAACTAAATTAACTAATTAAAACCACAAAGTAAAACTAAAAATAATCTTTTGACTAAAAACTGTAACTAATTATATAATAAAATCTGGTTAGATAGAGATGGCAGTGCAGGTGGTGTGTCGCAACTGCAGCATGTGGGAGTTGGTTGGGACCAATGAGATTCCGAGCAACTACATCTGCGGTAAGTGTCTGCAGTTCGAGGAACTCTGGCTCAGAGTTGTTGAGCTGGAGTCTGAGCTGCAGACCTTGTGATGCATCAGGGAAGGGGAGAGTTACCTGGACACTTTGCTCCAGGAGGCAGTCACATCCCTTAGGTTAAGTAGTACTTTAGATTTAGTCAATTGTCAGGGGTGGGAGGGTGTGTCTGCGAGTCAGGAAGGTCTGGGGACCCAGGATATAGTGATGGAGGAGCCTCAGCCTTGGACCTAGTCCAACAGCTATGAGGTACTTGCTGCCTGTTTGGATGAGAACAAGGACTGCAGGGAGGATGGGCAAACTGACCATGGTACCGTGGTACAGGAGACCATTCAAGAGTGGGGAGTAAAAAGGGATAGGTGACAGTGTAGTCAGAGGGTTAGATGCTGTTCTATGCAGCCATGACCGGGAGTTTCGAAGGTTGTGTTGCCTGCCCGGTGCCAGGATTATAGACATCTCCTCGTGGCTGGAAAAGAACTTGGAGTGAGAAGAGGAGGATCCCATTGTCGTGGCCCACGTAGGAACCAATGTGTGGAAATATGCAGGCTATGGCAATATAAAATGGAAAAACCCCTGAGAGTAAGGTTAAGGTGCTTTGAACATAAAATGAATTACCAATTGAAATTTGATTAGTCATGCTTCCTTAGCATCGCCAGTAACTAGAATATATTAATCAACAGAGTACAGACAAAATGTAATCAATGGGACAGAATATACTAATCAACAGGGTACAGACAAAATGTAATCAATGGGGCAGAATATACTAATCAACAGAGTACAGACAAAATATAATCAATGGGACAGAATATACTAATCAACAGGGTACAGACAAAATGTAATCAATGGGACAGAATATACTAATCAACAGAGTACAGACAAAATGTAATCAATGGGACAGAATATACTAATCAACAGGGTACAGACAAAATGTAATCAATGGGACAGAATATACTAATCAACAGGGTACAGACAAAATGTAATCAATGGGACAGAATATACTAATCAACAGGGTACAGACAAAATGTAATCAATGGGACAGAATATACTAATCAACAGAGTACAGACAAAATGTAATCAATGGGACAGAATATACTAATCAACAGGGTACAGACAAAATGTAATCAAGGAAATGGGACAGATTGTAACTATAATAACCCAATCACCAGGGCACAGACAAATGTGTAGTCAAAGGGGATGGGACAGATTATAGAATAGTATCAACCAGGAGGGCTGCGAGAACCTAGGACCAACACTCGACAGAAGCAGGAACCAGGGAGCGGCCCTTGAAGGAACAGTGTCAGGACCGGATTGATCATCCGGACGTATTGGGTAACATTAGAGTATGTTGAGTTAAACAGAGTTGAACAGAGTTAGTATTTTGAGCGGAAAGAAACACCCTTTGGAACGCCTTTCTGCAGAGTTAAACAGAGTTAAATAGAGTATTAGTAATGAGTCTTGTACTTCTTCTGTATTGGGGAACTATAGAGTATCGGTAGTGAGTCTTGTACTTCTGGATTAAACGAACATTGTCCAGTGTGTAATTTGATATTTAACTCAGGAACAGTCGCAGGCAATTACTAGTCACAAGACTAGCAAAATTCCCATTTGTAATAATCTCTGGATTGTTACCTGAGCCACGCATAGGGATAAGCAGATTAGAAGGTTAAATGCATGGCTGAAAGAGTGGTGTGGAAGGCAGGGGTGTTGCTTCATGGGGCACTGGCACCAGTATTGGGGAAAGAGTGAGTTGTTCTGTTGTTAAACCAGGCTGGAAACAATGTCCTGGCGAATTGAATCACTAGGGCAGTAGACAGGGCTTTAAACTAATGAAGGGGGCTGGGCGGGGGGGGGGAGGGGGGAGTTGTGGGGGAGTGGTGGGAGGATTCAGGAAAGAGTAAATTTAAAATCAGCAAGAGAAATGTCAAGGCTCTGGAGCAGAGCAGAGTTTTGGGTGAAAATAAGCAGACTGGGTCAGGAAGGGACAGAGAGAGAGAAACAAAGGTAATATGGCATCAGTGACCAAGGTGAAATTAGGGAAAAATAGAAAAAAGTCAAAGCTAAAGGCACTATATCAGAATACAAAAGCATTTGTATCAAAACAGATGAATTATTGCACAAGTAGAAGTTAATAGGTTTCATGTAATTGCTATTATGGAGACATGGTTGCAATGTGACCAAGGGTGGGAACTAAATATTCCAGGATACTTAACTTTTAGAAGTAGAAAAGGAGGAGGGCTAGCACTGATAATAAAGGATGGGATAAAGACAGTAGAGAGAAAAGATCTTAGCTCGAAAAATTAGGAAGTAGAATCAGTTTGGGTAGAGCTAAGGAACAAAAAGGGGCAGAAAATATTGGTGGGAGCTGTTTCCAGGCCCCCAAACAGTAGTTGTAAAGGGGCCAAGTTTCGGTCTGAGTTGCTCCTGTCTTTTTGGAGCAACTGGTTTAGAATGGAGTATCTTAGAAATTGCAATTCTCGACATTTAGTTTGCTTCAGTTCTCGTCAGTTAGAACAGTTTCAGTTTGGAACAGATTTTTTTTCCAAAAGGGGGCGTGTCCGGCCACTTACGCCCGTTTTGATTAGTATATTCTGTCCCATTGATTACATTTTGTCTGTACTCTGTTGATTAGTATATTCTGTCCCATTGATTAAATTTTGTCTGTACCCTGTTGATTAGTATATTCTGTCCCATTGATTACAAGTTTGGGCAGTGAAAACTTACTCCAAACTTACTCCAAACTAACTTAGAATGCAGTAAGTGTAGATTTTTGTACGCTCAGAAAAACCTTGTCTACTCTCAGAAAATCAGGTGTAGGTTATAAATCAGGCGCAGGGAATGGGGGGGGGTTTAAAGGGAAGTTTACAAACATTAAACACTTCAGTTTTACAATTAAAGAGCCATCATCAATCATAAATGATAAATACATCAATAAATCAATCAATAAATCAATCAAAAAAAATTAATAAAAAATAATTTTAAAAAAAAATCAATAAATAAAACATTTTCTACTTACCGACTGCAGCACCGGGAGCCCTCCAACAGCATGCTGGGACGGCACCCCCCAGTGTGTCTCTGCCAGTGTCTCTATCTCTCTGTCTGTCTGTGCGTGTGTCTCCCACTGTCTGTCAGTGTCTGTGTCTCTGACAGCGAGGGGAGGGGGAGGAGGGGGTGGAGAGGAGGGAGGTGGGGGTGAGGGGGAGGGCGGAGAGGGGTGGGGGGGAGAGGAGGAGGGGGGCAGAAGGAGAGAGGATGGGGGCAGAGGGCCAAAGGGAGAGAGGGTGGCAGGGGGGCAGAGGGAGGGGGGGGGGCAGAGGGAGAGGCGGGGACAGGGAGAAGGGAAGGGAGGAGGGGGCAGGGAGAAGGGAGGTGAGGGGAGAAGGGAGGGGAGGGAAGGGAGGGAGGGAAGGGTGGGAGGGGGGGAGGGGAGAGGGTGGAGAGAAGGGAGGGAGGGGAGGGGGGAGAGAAGGGAGTGAGGGGAGGGGGGAGAGAAGGGGGGAGAGAAGGGAGGGGGGAGAGAAGGGAGGGAGAGAAGGGAGGGGAGAGAAGGGGGGGTGAAGAGAAGGGAGGGGGGGGAGAAGGGAGGGGGGGAGAGCAGGGGGGAGAGAAGGGAGGGGGGGAGAGAAGAGGGGAAAGAGAAGGGGAAAGAGAAGGGGGGAAGAGAAGAAAGGGGGGAAGAGAAGGGAGGAAGATAAGGGGGGTGAAGAGAAGGGGGGGAAGAGAAGGGGGGAAGAGAATGGGGGGTGAAGAGAAGGGGGGGAAGAGAAGGGACGGGGGGGGTGGGGGGGGAGAGAAAGAAAGTAGAGGGAGGCTGAACGGGTTGGGACTGGGCCCAAGACGCACAGGATTTACAGGTAGGTGGCACCGGGTCCGGGGTCGCAGGTCGGGAGCAGGGGTCGGTGGGGGGGGGGGGGGGGTCGGGAGCGGAAGTCGGGGGGTTCGGGAGCGGAGGTCGGGAGCAGAGGTCGGGGGGGGGTCGGGAGCGGAGGTTGGGGGGGGGTCGGGAGCGGAGGTTGGGGGGTTCAGGAGCGGAGGTCGGGGAGGGGTCGGGAGCGGAGGTCAGGGGGGGTTCGGGAGCGGAGGTCGGGGTGGGGGTCGGGAGCGGAGGTCGCGGAGGTCGGGAGCGGAAGTCGGCGGGGGGGTGTCGGGAGCGGAGGTCGGGGGGGTGGTCGGGAGCGGAGGTCGGGGGGGTGGTCGGGAGCGGAGATCGCGGAGGTCGGGGCGGGGGGGGCGTCGGGAGCGGAGGTCGGGGGGGGCGTCGTGAGCGGAGATCGCGGAGGTCGGGGCGGGGAGGGGGGGTCGGGAGCGGAGGTTCGGGGGGGGTAGTCGGGTCCAGTCTGGGGGGGTATGTAACAAAGGCAATACAGTAATCATGGGTAATTTTAATCTACATGTAGACTGGGCAGACCCAATTTGCAGTAACAGTGTGGAGGACAAATTCATGGAACGTAGACAAGATAATTTTCTAATCAGTATGTTGAGGAACCAACGAGGGAACAGACTATTTTTGATCTGGTATTGTGCAATGAGAAAGGGCTAATTAAGAACCTTGCAGTAAAGGGGCCTTTCGGGAAGAGTGACCATAATATGATAGAATTTTATATTGAGTTTGAAAATGATTTAGTTAAGTCTGAAACTATAGTCTTAAATCTAAACAAAGAAAGCTATTTGGTATGAGGGGAGAGTTGGCTAAGGTAGATAGGGAAACTACATTAAAAGTATAACAGGAGGCAAGCAATGGCTAGCATTTAAGGAATGAATACATTATTTACAACAAATATGCATTCCTTTAAAGCTCAAAAATCCTACAGGAATAGTGATCCAATCGTGGCTAACAAGAGAAGTTTAAGAGAGGAGGAAGAGAAAAAATGGGAAATATAGACCAGTTAGCCTGACATCAGTAGTAGGCAAAATGCTAGAATCTATCATTAGGAGCATGGTAACAGGATACTTAGAAAATCGTAATATGATTATTCAGTCAACATGATTTTATGAAAGGGGAATCGTGTTTGACAAATCTGCTAGAGTTTTTTGAAGATGTAACTACAGGCAACTCTCGATTACCCGTCCATGGATCTAACGGAGAACCCGTTGCAACGGCACTTTTAAAAACCGTGATAGTGTCCCGTGTACAGCTGCAGCGAGATGGACATTTCGCTGTTTTTCTAATCTCAGCACCGGAAAACAAGCTGATCCCAACTGCAACAGAAAGCAATGCAAAGCTCCTGTCCAAACTACTCATTTTTGGTCTATAACGCGCTCTTACACACGACCATTAAACCCACCACACACACAGTCCTGTGCTGACCACTTTCTGCACAGTCCGCTGACATCAGTGAGTAACTGCAGCCCTGGGTGCAATGAATTATTTATTGAATGTTCCCACTCCAGAGAGTTCAAAAATATCCGCTTCCAACACACCGTGTCCTTGCCCGCGTTTTAACTTTCTCTCCACATTTGGTACCAAAACATTCTCGTCAAGCACGTGCACTCGCCCTAGCGGCAACATCGTTTACCTGGAATAGCCCGATCCCCGAGGGACCCGGATAATCGAGAGTTGCCTGTAGTAGGATAAATAAGGGGGAACCAGTGGATGTGGTGTATTTGGATTTTCAAAAGGCATTCGATAATGTGCCACACAAGAGGTTACTGCACAAAATTAGGCCTCATGGGATTGGGGGTATTATATTAGCATGGATTGAGGATTGGTTAATGGACAGAAAACAGAGAGGAGGAATAACCGGGACTTTTTCAGGTTGGCAGGCCACAACTAGTGGGGTACCACAAGGACTGCAAGACTATCAGCAGGCCGGGGCCATTGGAGGGAGCAGCGTGTGGCAGCTCTGCCCGGAAATCGGCGTGGTCCCGGCCAGCAAGACCATCAGCAGGCCGGGGCCATTGGAGGGAGCAGCGTGTGCTACTGCAGGAGGGCGATGGCTATGAAGCCAGGTCGCTGATTGCAGTGCGGGCAGGCACAGCAAGGGGGCGAAGGAGCGGCAAGAGTTTGTTGCTGGAAGTGACCGGAGCCCAGGAGAGCCGCAAGTTCGGGGCCCAGAAGAGGTGAGGGCCCAGGGGCAGCACGGGCCAGCCCACACTGCGATATGTGTGCGCACTAGGTCCGTGCAGCAGAGCTGGTCTCCAGTCGTCTTGGTTAATCCTTGCCACTGGACCAAGACCTAGCTCTGTCAAGCCCGTGTGGTGGCTGGTGTGCAACGGCCACCACACGTTAAAAAAAATCCACGCACACGCATCTTTCACCCTTCAAGATTTAGTTTGGGATCTGGAATATCAGGTCCTTCATTGAAACACCTGTGAACTCATCCCTTTTTGGCGTGGAAGCAAGTCATCCTCGCTTCGAGGGATTGCTCATGATATGGCCGCAAGTGTCAGTGCTTGGGCCTCAGCTATTCACAATCTATATGAATGACTTAGATGAAGGGACTGAGTGTAACATATGCAAGTTTGCTGACAATACAAAGTTAGGTGGGAAAGTAAGCTGTGAGGAGGACGCAAAGAGGTTGCAGTGAGATATAGACAGGTTGACTGAGTAGGCAAGATCATAGCAAATGGAATGCAATGTGGGGAAGTGTGAAGTTATCCGCTTTGGTAGGAAAAACAAAAAAGAAGAATATTATTTGAATGGTGAGAGACTGGGAAATGTCTGCACTCAGAGGTGTCCTTGAACACAAATCACAGAAAGTGGACATGCAGGTACAGCAAGCAATTAGGAAAGCAACTGGTATGTTAGCTTTTATTACAAAGGGATTAGAGTATAAGAGTAAAGAGGTCTTACTACAATTATACAGGGCATTGGTGAGGCCACACCCGGAGTACAGTGTACAGTTCTGCTCTCCTAACATAAGGAAAGATATACTTGCCTTAGAGGGAGTGCAGCAAAGGTTCACGATACTGGTTCCTGGAATGAGGGGATTGCCTTAAGAGGAGAGATTGAGTAGCCTAGGCCTATATTCCCTAGAGTTTAGAAGAATGAGAGGTGCTCTAATTGAAACAACAACAACAACTTGTAATTATATAGCACCTTTAATGTAGTAAAACGTCCCAAGGCACGTCACAGGAGCATTTTGAGACAAAACAAATAAATTTGACACCGAGCCACATAAGAAGAAATTACAGCAGATGACCAAAAGCTTGGTCAAAGAGGTGGGTTTTAAGGAACATCTTAAAGGAGGAAAGAGAGGCAGAGAGGTGGAGAGGTTTAGGGACGGAAGTTCCAGAGCTTAGGGCCGAGGCAGCTGAAGGTATGGCCACCAGTGGTTGAGCGATTATAATCAGGGATGTTCAAGAGGGCAGAATTAGAGGAGCACAGATATCTCTGGGGGATTGCAAGGCTGGAGGAGATTACAGAGGTAGGGAGGGATGAGGCCATGGAGGGATTGGTAAACAAGGATGAGAATTTTGAAGTCGAGGCGTTGCTAAACGGGGCATAAACATATAACATTCTTAAGGGGCTTGACAGGGTTAATGCTGAGAAAATGTTTCTCCTGGCTGGGGAATCTAGAAAACGGGGCCACAGTCCCAGAATAAGGGGTCGGCCATTTAGGACTGAGATGAGGAGAAATTTCTTCACTCAAAGAGTTGTTAATCTTTGGAATTCTCTACCCCAGAGGGCTGTGGATGCTCAGTTGTTGAGTGTATTCAAGACAGAGATCGATAGATTTTAGGGAACTAAAGGAATCCAGGGATATGGGGATAGTGCAGGAAGGTGGAGTTGAGGTCGAAGATCAGCCATGATCGTGTTGAATGGCGGAGCAGGCTCGAGGGGCTGAATGGCCTACTCCTGCTCCTGTTTCTTGTGTTCTTGTGACATGATGAGAAGGGAGGCATGTGAGATTAATTCATAAAAAAAGCAACAGATCTGTTGGAACTGATGGCTCTTTCCTGTTGCTGGAAATTCTTCTGCTCTGTCTTCTAAAGGGCTCGAAATTAATGCACTCACCACCCACTGCCGCCCACAGCTGCCGACATTCCTCCTCGGGTTCCGCCCAGTGCCAGTCTTGATGTGGTCTGGATTGAGAGGGAGGGAGAGCCGCCGGGAACCGCCCACTGACGTCAGCGGACGGCCGAGTGGTGTAAGTGGACTCCCGCCCGGCAAGATGTCAGATTGGTGCGGGGGCAGGAATCGGCGGGAGTCTGCACCAGAACGGGGGCTAGACCTCTGGCTGGAGGCTGGTCTGTCCCCGACGGTGAATATGAAGATCTGAAAGAAAAAAAGGTGGGTAAACATTTTTTTTATTTTTCTTTACAGGGACTTGCCTGGATGGGGTCCCCTGAAGGTGTTCTGATGTTTTTTTTAATGCTTTTTCTTTGCAGGTCTTCAACCCTCCATGGGCCCGACTCCATCCTCGGTGGCATTTAGGCAGCAAGTGCCTTTGCCGCTGAGCTCCCGCCGACTGCTGCCCAGATTGGCGGCGTAAGTCCCTCATTTGCTGCCTGCCAACCTTTGAAGGATCTTTTCGATGAAAACCCAGCCCAAGGTACCTCGGCGGCCATTGGTGGTCCTTTGGGCGGCACTTGGGCGGGCGGGGGCCTTCACCAAATTCAGGCCCAATCTCTCTTGGCCGTGGTCTCAATCTCTCCCGCTGCCTTCCACTCTTTAAGTTCTCTCTGTATTGACTTTCACTGCAGCAGACTTTGTCTCTCCCACTCACTTACACCTCTCAGTCTCCGAGCCTTTTCACCCACTATTGGAGTCATGTGTCCAACTATTATTGTAACCCATGTATAAACTGACCTAAGTTGTACACCGTGAGAACACTGACCACTAGGTGGTGAACTTGTGGGAGACACTCCTAACCTGGACTTTCAGGTATAAAAGGGGAAGCTCCACCCACCTTCATCACTTCAGTACTGGCAAATAAAGGTTACTGGTCACAGAGTGACCTTCTCTCAAGTATGGGACTCATGTGCATTTGTACTGTATAGTAAGGACATATTATTGGCGATGAGAAACTGGGAATTAAACCACGCGAGCATGACCACCAGCAGCACAGATGAGAGGTACTGTGTTGGTGATGATTGAGATGATTTTATTGAGAGACTACAGCAAAGTTTCGTCACTAAGGAATGGTTGGGACAGGATTCGGCCGATAAACGCAGGACTCATCTCCTGCCGGTTTGTGGATCCAGGATGTACTCCCTGATGAAGGACCTTCTAGCGCCAGAGAAGCCGGCGGACAAGACTTTTGAAGAGCTCAGTAAGTTGATCGGGGAACACTTTAAACCGGCAAGCAGCATGCACATGGCGAGACACCGGTTTTACACACACCGGCGGCGAGAAGGGCAAAGCGTTCCAGACTTCGTGGCAGACCTCCGGCGACTGGCGAGCCTATGTAAGTTCCCAGATGCATGCAGAGCGGAGATGCTGTGAGACTTTTTTATTGAAGGCATCGGACACACTGGGGTTTTCAGGAAACTGATTGAGACCAAAGACTTGACCTTGGAAGCAGCGGCTCTGATAGACCAGACATTTATCTCAGGGGAGGAAGAGACCAGAATGATTTATTGCAAAAATCTTGGCTCAAATGCAGCAAATAGACAGGGAGTCAACATTGTTAACACGGGACACAGTTTAGTTGAACGGCGATTCATGCCATCTCAAGGCACAATGTGGCCATTAATGGGGCCATCAACACCTGTCAATGGTACGCTTAAGGACAGTTACAGAGACAGTCAGAGACGATCAACTGGTAATGGACCTTTTGTTTCCAAAAACGGCTCATGTTGGAGGTGTGGAGGCAAACACCCAGCCAGAGCTTGCAGGTATCAGCAATATACCTGCAGAAACTGCAATGTCAGCGGTCACTTGGCGCGTATGTGCAGGAAGCCTGCAGCCAGGTTGATGTACGAGGAGGACGGGCCCGATGTAAGCCCTACGAAGCCAAATGAACACTGGGGCAAATCGCTGGAAGCTGAAGTTCAGCGAGTTCACGTGGAGCACATATACAGTTCATACACCAGGACGTCACCGATAATGATGAAAGGGCTCCTCAATGGCATCCCAGTATCAAAGGAGCTAGACACAGGGGCCAGCCAGTCCCTGATGAGTATCAAACAGTTCGACAAGTTGTGGGCGTCCAAGGCCAGGAGGCTAAAATTATTGCCGATTGACGCACAGCTGCGGACATATACAAAGCAGATCATTCCGGTGCTAGGCAGCACCATGGTAGTCGTGACCCACAAAGATTCGGAGAACAGGTTGCCACTCTGGATTGTCCCGGGGGACGGTCCCGCACTACTGGGGAGGAGTTGGCTTGCAGTCATGAACTGGAAATGGGGCGTTGTCAATGCAATTTCTTCTGTGGAGCGAGTATCATGCTCACAGGTCCTGGACAAATTTGACTCATTATTTGAACCCGGCATTGGCACTTTCATGGGGATCAAGGTAGTGATTCACATAAACCCGGACGCCAGGCCAATACACCACAAGGCCAGAGCGATTCCGTACGTGATTCTGGAAAAGATAGAAGGCGAATTGGACCGCCTGCTGAGGGAAGGCATCATCTCGTTAGTCGAATTCAGTGACTGGGCGAGCCCGATTGTGCCGTTGCTCAAGGCGGATGGGTCAGTCAGGATACGTGGCGATTACAAGGCCACCATCAATCGTGTGTCACTCCAAGACCAGTGAGTCGAAGAAGCTGACCATCATCAGACACACAAGGGGTTGTTCTGAGTACAACAGATGTCTGTTCAGGATTCGTTCGGCCGCCGCGATCTTTCAACGAAATATGGAAAGCCTCCTCAAGTCGATTCCAAGGACGGTGGCTTTTCAAGACGACATCCTCATCACGGGTTGCGATTCTGAAGAACACCTCCGCAACCTGGAGGAGGTGCTACGCAGACTGGACCGGGTAGGGCTGCGACTGAAAAAGGTGAAGTGTGTCTTCTTAGCTCCAGAGGTAGAATTCGTGGGGATGAGGGTAGCAGCAGACGGGATCAGACCCACTGCGTCCAAAACGGAAGCGATCCAGAGAGCACCCAGACCTCGTAATACGACGGAGCTGCGTTCGTTCCTGGGGCTCCTGAACTATTTTGGTAACTTTCTTCCCAAATTGAGCACGCTGTTCGAGCCGCTACACGTACTCCGACGCAAAGGTCGCGATTGGGTCTGGAGGGACAGCCAGGAAAGGGCTTTTGATAGAGCACGCAATTTGTTATGCTCCAACAATCTGTTAACGCTATATGACCCATGTAAGAAACTTGTTTTAACGTGCGATGCGTCGTCCTATGGGGTCGGGTGTGTGTTGCAGCATGTTAATGCCAAGGGTCAGTTACAGCCGGTAGCTTTTGCCTCCAGAAATCTGTCCCAGGCAGAAAGGGGCTACGATCGTAGAAAAAGAAGCGCTTGCATGTGTATATGCAGTAAAAAAAAATGCACCAGTACGTTTGGCAGGAAATTTGAGCTGGAGACAGATCACAAACCCCTAACGGCCCTTTTGGCAGACAACAAGGCCATAAATGCAAATGCATCGGCCCGCTTACAGAGGTGGGCACTCACGTTAGCCGCCTATGACTATACAATTCGGCACAGACCGGGCACTGAAAACTGCGCCGATGCACTCAGCAGGCTCCCACTAGCCACCACTGAGGGAGCAACCAAGCATGCTGTTGAGATGGTCATGGCTGTTGAAGCTTTCGAAAGCGAAGGCTCATTCGTGACAACCCGTCAGATCAAAGTCTGGATAAATAGAGACCCGCTACTGTCTTTAGTCAAGAAATGTGTCCTGAATGGGGACTGGACAGCCACGTACGGAGCATGCCCTGAGGAATTTAAACCATTTCACAGGCGCAAGGGTGAACTCTCGATTCAGGCCAATTGCCTACTATGGGGAAACCGAGTAGTCATGCCCCAGATGGGCAGAAAGGTGTTCATCAGAGAACTCCACAATGAGCACCCGGGCATTGTCATGATGAAGGCAATTGCCAGGTCACATGTTTGGTGGCCAGGGATAGATGCAGACCTGGAACTTTGTGTTCGCAGGTGCAACACGTGTGCCCAGCTGGGCAATGTGCCCAGGGAAGCCCCCCTTAGCCCCTGGTCCTGCACCGCCAAGCCATGGTCACGCATCCATGTGGACTATGCAGGGTCCTTTCATGGGAAAAAGGATTTTGGTTGTGATAGATGCCTACTCCAAATGGATTGAGTGTGAAATTCTTAATTCAATCACATCCTCTGCCACGGTAGAAAGTCTACGGGCAATGTTCGCCGCCCATGGTCTACCGGACGTCTTGGTCAGCGACAATGGCCCGTGCTTTACAAGCATTGAATTCCAGGACTTCATGGCAGGAAATGGTATCAACCATGTCAGAACGGCACCATTCAAGCCGGCCTCAAACGGCTAGGCGGAATGAGCAGTGCAGCTAATCAAACAGGGGATGCTCAGAATCCAAGGGGGTTCCTTACAAAGCCGCTTATCACGTCTCCTGTTGGCCAATACATCCCGACCACACTCGCTCACAGGGGTTCCACCCGCAGAGCTGCTAATGAAAAGGATGCTCAAAACCAGGTTATCCCTTATACACCCCACCATGAAAGAAATTGTTGAGAGCAGGCGCCAGTCACAATGTGACTACCATGACAGGAATGCGAGGGCGCGATGTATTGATGTCAATGACCCTGTTTTTGTCCTCAACTACGCTGCAGGGCCCAAATGGCTCGCAGGCACTGTGATTGCCAAAGAGGGGAAATAGGATTCTGGTAGTTAAACTTACCAATGGACAAATCTGCTGCAAACTCGTGGATCAAACAAAAAGGAAGTTCAGCAACCCCATAGAAGAAGCAGAGGAAGAACACGATGTCGAGTTCACTCCACCACAGGTGACCGAACACCGGAGCCAAGTGGAGAAGAGCAGTCCAGACAGGCCTGAGGCACCGCAAACAGCAGACACTCAGACCAGCGCCCAACAACCGGAGCCCCAACTCAAGCGCTCTACAAGGGAGCATAAACCACCAGAGAGACTTAACCTGTGATCCCAATAAGACTTTGGGGGGGGAGGTGATGTCATTTATTCAACTGTCTTTGTAACCCATGTATAAACTGACCTAAGTTGTACACCGTGAGAACATTGACCACAAGGTGGTGAACTTGTGGGAGACACTCTAGCCTGGACTTTCAGGTATAAAAGGGGAAGCTCCACCCACCTTCATCACTTCAGTGCTGGCTAATAAAGGTTACTGGTCACAGAGTGACCTTCTCTCAAGTATGGGCCTCGTGTGCATTTATACTCTATAATAAGGACATATTAATTGGCTTCCCAATAGCTACAGTGGAAACTGTTCAAAGTTAATGAAAGTAACATAGGAATATTAGGAACAGGAGCAGGGCGTTCAGCCCCTCCGGCCTGCTCCACCATTCAGTCAGATCATTGGCTGATCTGCACCTCAACTCCATTTATCTGCCTTTGATCCATATCCATTAATATACACTTACCCCAACGAAAATTTATCTATCTCAAGTCTTGAAAGCTCCAATTGCCTCAGCATCCCACAGCCTTTTGGGCAGAGAACTCCAGATTTCCAACTGCCCTTTGTGTGAAACAATGTTTTCTGATTTCGTTCCTGAATGGTCTGGTTCTAATTTTAAATCTGCGCCGCCGCCCTCACCCCGCCCCCATTCTGAATTTCCCCCACCAGAGGAAATAAACCCTCACCATATTTTTAAAGTACTTGGACGTGCACTTGAAGTGCCGTAATCTACAGGGCTACAGACCTAGAGCTGGAGAGTGGGATTCGGCTGGATAAGTGTTTGCTGGCCGGCGGGGACATGATGGGCCGAAATGTCCTCCTTCTATGATTTCTATGTTCATTTCTCCATTCCTAACCTATCAAATCTTGTTGTCACTTTAAACACCTCGATCAGATCACCACTCAATCTCCTATACTCAACGGAGTACAGGAGTATAAATGGTGAATGTGGATACGTTTCTGCTATTTGCACTTTCCCTTTAAGAATTTTGTGCATCGATTCTAAACGTCCCTCTGCATGTAAATCATGAATGTCAGTTTGTATTGTTCCTGCTCCATCATTGTGCGCTGTGTGGATGTAGCCCATTCATCACCGCTGACTGCTGCATGGAAGTTTCCGTTTGCTTCAATATCAGGATATTAAGGCACCTGTTAAATTTGGCAATCGGGTTCCTCACTATGAATAAACGGTTGACACAGGTGCTTTGGCAGATGTGACTAACATCCTAACATCCCAACACGCTGCACTGTCAGAAACACATATACTGCACTTGCCAAACCGGATGCAACCAATGTTCCCTCTAATTTTTTTCTTGGCGACAATGTCACTTTACCTTCTCCCTAACCGAATGCATGAACAAAGTGAACTCTTCATTCCAGCGTCTCTGAGGAAGGCAAGTCCACCAGCCTTGTAGTTTGCTTAAGGTCTCAATTGAATGCGCATCACAAACTTCCCTCAGCGTTTGCCCAGGAACCATCTGTTGGTCAAACAAGGCTGGGCTCAATCTTTTACAAATTGCTTTGCCATTCTCTCCAGTGTAATCGCTGAGAATTTCTGAGGAACAGCCGAACACCTGGCTTCCTTCTGTCACTTGGAGGTTGCAACTCTGCATGGACAATTTTCACATCTGCCAAGCTTCTGTTGGTTTTTATTCATTAATTTACATAGAATTACATAGAACTTACAGCACAGGAACAAGCCATTTGGGAACAGGAGCAGCCAGACTATAAAAACAGCGTCCGAGACCAGGGGCCGAGAGCAGGAACAGGGGCCGGGAGCGGGAGCAGGGGCCGGGAGTGGGAGCAAGGGCCGAGAGTGAGAGCAGGGACCGGGAGCGGGAGCTGAGGCCGAGAGCAGGAGCAGGGGCCGGGAGTAGGAGCAGGGGCCGAGAGCGGGAGCAGAGGTCAGGAGCGGGAGCAGGGGCCGGGAGCAGGGGCCGGGAGTGGGAGCAGAGGCCGGGAGCAGGGGCCGGGAGTGGGAGCAGGGGCCGGGAGCGGGAGCAGGGGCCAGGAACAGGGGCCGGGACTGGGAGCAGGGGTTGGGAGCAGGGGCCGGGAGTAGGAGCAGAGGCTGGGAGCAGGGGCAGGGAGTGGGAGCAGGGGCCAGGAACACGGGCCGGGACCGGGAGCAGGGGCCGGGAGCGGAAGCAGGGGTTGGGAGCAGGGGCCGGGAGTGGGAGCAGGGGCCAGGAACAGGGGCCGCGAGCGGGAGCAGGGGCCGGGAGCGGGAGCAGGGGCCGGGAGTGGGAGCAGGGGCCGGGAGCAGGGGCCGGGAGCGAGGGCAGGGACCGGGACCAGGAGCAGGGGCCGGGACCAGGAGCAAGGGCCGGGAGCGGAAGCGGGGGCCGGGAGCAGAGGCCGGGTGTGGGAGCAGGGGCCGGGAGCAGGGGCCGGGAGCAAGGGCAGGGACCGGGACCATCAGCAGAGCCCGGGAGCGGGAGCAGGGGCTGGGAGTGAGAGCAGGGGCCGGGAGTGAGAGCAGGGGCCGGGAGTGAGAACAGGGGCCGGGAGCAGGGCTGGGAGCGGGAGCAATGGCTGGGAGCAGAGGCCGGGAGTGAGAGCAGGGGCCGGGAGTAGGGGCTGGGAGCAGGAGTGTGATATATTCACAGAGCACAAGCACACACAGCTTCCTACATGGCAGGCTGCTCTCTCAGAAGCCTCCGGAATCTGCCTGGTTCTGTTTATTATTTACTCTGCAGTTGCAGTACACAATACGTCCACATCCACAGTGTGGAGCTACAAACATTACAAGCTTACAGACATTACACTTCTCCCTCCTTAATGAAGAAGTTATTATTACAAACATCATACATAACTTTCATGTTTATACATAACACAGGATATAAACTTATTTATTTTTTCATATTTACAAATTTAACTTTACCACTTGTTTTCTGTTTCGAAGAGGATACCTTCGTTCTCGAACAGAACCTTCCAAACATGGTGTCGAATCTAAACTCATTCGAGGCTCATCCTGAGGAATGTTTTCCTCCACGGAATTTCCTTGATTTTCATTTGAACTCACTCTAACTTCAGGCTCTTTGTTTTCCTGACTCGGACTCAGACTTTCATTCTGATTCTCTCCTGGATTTGTTTCCAGTACATTAGATTTAGGATTTGCTATTGGTGTATCAAAACTATCTGATGAGTCAGAAATAATTGAATTATTCCCACCTTCAACTCCTTCCATGTCTGTAGGTAAAATATGATCAATAGGAACAAACCTAACCTGTCCATTATCAAACATCTTTACCAAATATGTGCGAGGTCCACATATCTTCACCACTCTTCCTGGTAATGACTTTAACCATTTATGGTGATGGTTCTTCACTCTCATCTTCTGGTTTAATTCAAACTTCTCTCTTTTACTCTGCCTCTATCATGATTCTCTTTCTGTGTTAAATGTGTCTCTTCTATGGACTGTGCCGAATTTGGCTTTAACAACGAGAATATGGTTTGTGGCTGTCATTTGAGAAACAACTCTGCTGGTGTTCTATCAGTAGTTGTATGAGGAGTATTTCGATATGTAATCAAAAAATTAGCCAATTTGTGATCCAATGACAACTGTCATTTCCTTGGAATTGGATCTAACATTTGTTTTATGAGGGCACGTTTTACAGTGTGCTCTGCTGCACCATTCGAAGCAGGATGGTATGGTGGAACCTTGGTATGTTTCACACCATTTTTGCTCGTGAATTGTGCAAATTCTTCTGAATGAAATTGTGGTCCATTATCCGAAACAATTTCTTCAGGAAGGCCAAATGAAGAAAATAATTTTCGTAAAATGTCCAATGTTTTACTTGTTGTTATTTTCCACATTGGAAACACCTCAACCCACTTCAAATGGCTATCAATCACAATGAACAATTATTGTCCTTCTAATTCAGCAAAATCAATATGTAGCCTTTGCCACACCCTGGGAGGTCATTTCCATGGCTGTAATGGTACTGGTGGTGGTTGCTTGCTTAGCGATTGACATGTCATACACTGATTCACAATGTACTCTATATCTTTATCAAGACCTGGCCACCATAAATAACTGCGTGCAAAACTCTTGGTCAAGCACATTCCCAGGTGCTGGTCATGGAGGTCTCCTAATAATTTGGGCCTGAATTTATTTGGTATAACCACTCTTGCACCCCACATGATACAATCTTTATCAACTGATAATTCATTCCTATGAATGAAGAGTGGATGTGTATCTTTGTCTGTTACCTGGTTTGGCCATCCATTTGCAATATACTCATACACCTTTGACATCACTGGGTCACATTTGGTTGCTCTACCAATCTCTTCAGCTGTGACTGGTAGTTCATCAATGTATGAAAAATAAAACACTTCTTCCCTATCGGGTGTAACTTTGATGGGGAAGGCAATCTAGTCATTGCATCAGCATTACTGAGATCAGCTGATCGTCTATATTCAATATCATATGTATATGCTGACAAAATCAAAGCCCATCTCTGCATTTGCGCTGCAGCTAATGTTGGAACTGGGGACGTTGGATGGAGGATTGCTGTTAGGGTCTTATGGTCCGTAACGATGGTAAACTTACGACCATACAAGTATTTGTGAAACTTCTTGACCCCAAAAATGAATGCCAAAGTTTTCCTTTCAATTTGTGCATAATTACTCTCACTGGCATTGAGAGTGCATGAAGCAAAAGCAATTGGTCTCTCCTCCCCGCTACTTGATACATGAGAGATCACTACCCCAACTCCATATGGAGAGGCATCACATGCTAGCTTAATCTCCTTAGATATGTCATAGTGAACTAACATGGTGCTCTCTACCAATTTGCTTTTACATTCCTTGAATGCTGTATCGCATTCTTTTGACCACTTCCAATGGACCTGTTTTTTCAAAAGTTCATTCAGTGGATGCAATACTGTAGCCAAATTTGGTAGGAACGTCCCATAATAGTTCAAAAGACCCAAGAATGAACGAAGTTCAGTGACATTCCTGGGAGTGGGTGCATTTCTAATTGCAACTAATTTTTCCATGGTTGGATGTAAAACATCCTTGTCTACTCTGTACCCTAAGTACTCCACTGAGTTTTTAAAAACTCACACTTACAAGCAGACACTCGTACTCTGTGCTTCTCTAGCCATTTGAGGACTTCATTCAATATTTTATTATGAATTTGCCTATTTAGTGTTGAAATTAGTATGTCATCCAAATAACATACTATCCCTTCAATACCTTGCAAAATCTCTTTCATCACCCCTTGGAATATAGCTGGGGCGGAAGACACTCCAAACGGTAGCCTATTAAATTGATATAGGCCTAGATGAGTATTTATAGTCAAACATGACTTGGACTCCTCATCTAGTTCGAGCTGTAAGTAGGCATTCGTAAGATCCAGTTTTGAGAAGATCTGACCACCTGTCAGTGTTGTGAACAAATCTTCTATGTTCGGCAATGTATTGGGGACATTACCCTCTAGAACCTGGTTTACGATTACTTTATAATCACCACACAATCTTACCTTACCATCAGACTTAGGTACAACAACAATGGATGTAGCCCAATTACATCGATCTATCTTACATATAATGTTCTCAGTCTCTAGTCTTTTGAGTTCTTTCTCAACATTCTCCTTGAGTGCATATGGTACGGAACGTGGCTTGTAGTAAACCGATCTAGCGTCCTTCTGTACCCTGACACTCGCTTTGAAACCTTGGATAGGACTGCCCGTTTCGCAGAATACCATCGGATACTGCTTGATAACCTCATCCGTTGATGAAAATCTCGCTTCCACACAGAAAATCTCACTCCAATCCAGCTTCAGTGAGCTCAACCAATTTCTTCCGAGTAAGGCAGTCTTTTCTCCTTTCACTACTATTAGAGGCAAGTTCTGAAATTGATCTTTATATTTCACCGGTACGGTGATACGACCTACCATAGGAATTTTCTCTCCCGAGTAACCTCGCAGCTCTATCTTGGATTTCTCCAGTTTGAAATCACGCAATTTGTCGTGGTATAGTGACTCCGGTACTACACTCATGATTGCACCCGTGTCAATTTCCATTGGTATATTGAATCCCCCAACATCTATGTGGATTTTGATGCTTTCCGAATCGCTGTCCGTTAACCTCGTGCTCCTGATGACGTGTAACTTTAACATCTCCTCATCCTGTTGTTGTTCTTCCATGCTATGTAGTCTCTTCGGATTTCTACTCATAGCTTTGAGCGCTGGACTCATAGCTTTAAAAACTGGTTTACCCTTCAGTCGGCATGCCTTCGCAACATGCCCAGTCTTTCTGCAGAAGAAACACTCTGCCTTCGCGTATGGACAACTTTGAGCAATGTGTTGTCCTAGGCACGACTTCGATGCTCTGTTAGAATTTCCAGTTTCTGAGACTTTGGGCCCCCACCGTCTTATACTTTGAACCTGCAGGTGATTTACCTCGGTTGACTGATGACCGTAATTATTATTTAATTCTCGGGAATATTGTTCGGCCATGCCTATCGACCTCACTGTCTGACAAGCAATCTCAAAAGTCAAGTCATCCCTCGTCAATAACTTCCTTCTGACCACATAATTTTTCACTCCACAAACAAAATGATCCCGTAATGCTCGGTTTTGAAAGTTTCCAAAATTACAGTGCATCGATAGCTTTTTTAATGCTACGATGTAATCACTGATACATTCATCAGCCTTTTGATTCCGAATCCCAAAACGATAGCTTTCAGCAATTTGTAACAGTTTGGGGTTATAGTGCTGCCCCAGCTTCGTTAAAATCTCTTTAAGCATTGTGTTCTTTGGCTCGTCAGGCACAAGCAGATTTACAAGGGCTTCGTACAATGCCAGACCTGCCTCCGATAAGAAGATCGCTTTCTTACATTCCAACACAGCCCGGTTCTGGACTGCATTGTCTGGAACTTCGATTATGTTATTTGCAATGAAATACATTTCTAGCCGATCCACATACGCTTTAAAACGTTCCCGGTCGTGTCTATATTCCCCAAATGTCCGATTACACCTGCGAGTGCTGCCATTTTAATCTCTAGCTGTTCACACCGTGTGCTGTATTTTACCTCGGATTTTGTAGCTTTTTTCCAAAGACAGAAACTCTCTGTCGGCTGGCTGAATTCTTCCCCAACAAAATATAAGCTTTAAATCATCCGAAAAATCAAATCTCATTGCCAAATGTGATATATTCACAGAGCACAAGCACACACATCTTCCTACATGGCAGGCAGCTCTCTCGGAAGCCTCCAGAATCTGCCTGGTTCTGTTTATTAATAACTCTGCAGTTGCAGTACACAATACGTCCACTTCCACACTGTGGAGCGACAAACATTACAAGCTCACAAACATTACAGGGAGCAATGGCCGGGAGCAGGGGCTGGGAGCGGGAGCAGGGGCTGGGAGCGGGTGCAGAGGCCTGGAGCAGGGGCTGGGAGCAGGAGCAGGGGCCGGGAGTGGGAGCAAGGTCCGCGAGTGAGAGCAGGGGCCGAGAGTGGGAGCAGGGGCCGGGAGTGGGAGCAGGGGCCGGGAGCAGGGGCCGGGAGCAGAAGCAGGAGCTGGGAGCAGGGACCAGGAGTAGGAGCAGTGGCCGGGAGCGGGTGCAGGGGCCGGGAGTGAGAGCAGGGGACAGGAGTAGGGGCTGGGAGCAGGAGCAGGAGCCAGTAGCAGTGGCTCGGAGCGGGAGCAGGGACTGGGAGCAGGGGCCGGGAGCGGGAGCAGTGGCTCGGAGCGGGTGGAGGGGCCAGGAGCAGGGGCTGGGAGCAGGAGAAGAGGCCGGGAGCAGGGGCTGGGAGCGGGAGCGGGAACAGGGGCCGGGAGCGGGAGCAGGGGCTCGGAGTAGGGGCTGGGAGCAGGGGCCGAGAGCGGGAGCAGGGACTGGGAGCGGGTGCAGGGGCTGGGAGCAGGGACCCGGAGCAGGGGCCAGGAACAGTGGCTCGGAGCGGGAGCAGGGGCCAGGAGCAGGGGCTGGGAGCAGGAGAAGGGGTCAGAAGCAGGGCCGGGAGCAGGGGCTGGGAGTGGGAGCAGGAGCGGGAGCAGGGGCCGGGAGCAGGGGCCCAGAGCGGGAGCAGGGGCCGGGAGCAGGGGCTGGGAGCAGGGGCCGAGTGTGGGAGGAGAGGCCGGGAGTGAAGCAGGGGCCAAGAGCAGAAGCAGGGGCTGGGAGCGAGAGCAGGGGCCGGGAGTGGGAGCAGAGGCCGGGAGCGTGAGCAGAGGCTGGGAGTGGAAGCAAGGGCTGGGAGTGGGAGCAGGGGCCGGAGCGGGAGCAGGGGCCGGGAGTGGGAGCAGAGGCCGGCAGTGAAAGTAGGGGCTGGGAGCAGGGACTGGGAGCAGGATGAGGGCCTGGGAGCAGGGGCTGAGAGTGGGACCAGGGCCCGGGAGCAGGGGCTCGGTGCGGGAGCAGGTGCCGGGAGCAGGGGCCGGGAGCGGGAGCAGGGGCCGGGTGCAGGGGCTGGGAGCGGGAGCAGGGGCCGGGTGCAGGGGCTGGGAGCGGGGGCCGGGAGCGGGCGCAGAGACCGGGAGCAGGGGCCGGGAGCAGGGGCCGGGAGTGGGAGCAGGGTCTGAGAGCAGGGGATGGGAGCAGAGGCAGTGGTTGGGAGCTGGGGCCAGGAGCGGGAGCGGGGGCCGAGAGCAGCGGCCAGGAGTGAGAGCAGGGGCCGAGAGCAGGAGCAGTGGCCGGGAATGAGTGCAGATGCCGGGAGCAGGGCTGGGAGTGGGAGCAGGAGCCGGGAGTTAGAGCAGGGGCCGGGAGTGAGATTAGGGGCTGGGAATAAGTGCAGGTGCCGTGAATGGGAATACGAGCCGGGAGTGAGAGCAGGAGTGGGAGCAGGGTCTGGGAGCAGGGGCCGAGAGCGGGAGCAGTGGCCGGGAATGAGCGCAGGTGCCGGGAGCAGGGGCTGGGAGTGGGAGTAGGGGCTGGGAGAGCAGGGGCCAGGAGCAGGGGCTGGGAGCGGGAGCAGGGGCCGGGATTGAGAGCAGGGGCCAGGAGTGAGAGCAGGGCCCAGGAGCAGGAGCAGGGGCCGGGAGTGGGAGCAGGGCCCAGGAGCAGGAGCAGGGTTCGAGAGCAGGAGCAGGAGCCGGGAGTAAGAGTAGGGGCCAGGAGCAGGGGCCAAGAGTGGAACCAGGGGCCGGGAGTGAGAGCAGGGTCTGGGATCGGGAGCAGGAGCCAGGAGCAGGGGCCGGGAGCGGGAGCAGAGACTGGGAGTGAGAGCAGGGGCCGGGAGTGGGAGCAGGGGCTGGGAGCGGATGCAGGGGCCGGGAGTGAGAGCAGGGGCCGGGACAGGTAGCAAAGGGCCGGGAGTAAGAGCAGGTGCTGGGAGCAGAGTCTGGGAGCGGGAGCAGAAACCAAGAGTGGAAACAGGGGCCGGGAGCAGGGGATTGGAGCAGGAGCAGTGGCTGGGAGCAGGGGCCAGGAACACGAGCAGAGGCCAGGAGCAGGGGCCGGAAGCTCGTGCAGGGGTTGGGAACGGGAGCAGGGGCTGGGAGCGGGAACAGGGGCCGGGAGCGGGAGCAGGGGCCGGAAGAGGGAGCAGGGGCCGGGAGCGGAAGCAGGGGCCGGGAGTGAGAGCAGGAGCTGGGAGCAGGGTCTGGGATCGGGAGCAGGGGCCAGGAGCAGGGGTCGGGAGCGGGAGCAGAGACCGGGAGCGAGAGCAGGGGCTGGGATGGGGGGCAGGGGCTGGGAACGGGTGCAGGGGCCGGGAGCGGGAGCAGGGGCCTGGAGTGGGAGCAGGAGCCGGAAGAGGGAGCAGGGGCCAGGAGCGGAAGCAGGGGCAGGGAGTGAGAGCAGGGGCTGGAAGCAGGGGCCGGGAGAGGGAGCAGAGGCTAGGAGCGGTTGCAGAGGCCGGGAGCAGAAGCAGGGGCCTGGAGCGGAAGCAGGGGCCGGGAGTGAGAGCAGGGGCTAGGAGCAGAGGCTGGGAGCGGGAGCAGATGCCAAGCGTGGAAACAGGGGCTGGGAGCAGGAGCACTGGCTGGGAGCAGGGGCCGGGAGTGAGAGCAGGAGACAAAAGTGAGAGCGGGGGCCAGGAGTGAGAACAGGGGCCGGGAGCAGAGGCTGGGAGTAGGAGCAGAAACTGGGAGTAACAGCAGGGGTTGGGAGCCGGAGCAGGGGCCGGGAGTGAGAGCGGGGGCCAGGAGTGAGAGCAGGGGTTGGGAGCCGGTGCAGGGGCCGGGAGCGGGAGCAGAGGCTGCGAGCGGGAGCAGGGGCCAGGAGTGACAGCAGGGGTTGGGAGCCGGAGCAGGGGCCGGGAGTGAGAGCAGGAGACGGAAGTGAGAGCGGGGGCCAGGAGTGAGATCAGGGCCGGGAGCAGAGGCTGGGAGTGGGAGCAAGGGCCTGGGGCTGGAGCAGGGGCCGGGAGCATGAGCTGGGAGCGGGAGCAGGGTCCGGGATCGGGAGCAGGGGCTGGGAGAGGGAGCAGAGACCGGGAGCGTAAGCAGAGGCTGGGAGCGGAAGCAGGGGCCTGTAAGGGGTTTTCACAGGGTTGTTGTTGTGCCTTGGGTGTCTCTCTCTGGGCTTCTGCCCTCACAGCTTATGCCTGGCCTGTGAGGTACCCTGAGTGCTGCAACAGCACCCCTGGAGAGACTGTGTCCACAGCTTATGAAGGGGGTTTTGAGACTCGTGCGTCCCCACAGCTTATGCCTAGCCTGTGAGGTACCTGTGAGTGTCAAACACTCCTAACCCCTTCTTCCCTAGCCTGTGACACACAGTTGAGCGTTTTCGAGGCGCTTCTAGCTTCCCTTACACGGTTCTGACATAAGACTCACGATCAGGAGATGTAATACAATAGAACTGAGACAAGGTGATTCCAAGAGGAACTTTAGGCTTCCAATTTATTTGGCAAGGTGTAACTCAACAAACAGCAATACACCAACAAAACAATCCCCCTAAATCCCACTAAACGGACACAACGAAAATCTTTACACCAATTTAGCAGTACAATGCCCAACCTCCCACCTTTCCTGGCCTAACTGAGTTGGGAGTTCTGGGGACCAGAGGTTATACTCACTACTGTGCCTTCCGCAGTCTGGTGGTTTGTTTCTTCTATCTTCGGTGTCTTCGGACACTGGTTTTCCTTCAGTGTCGAGAGGCTTGTGGTTGTTGAAACACGAGGGCAGGGAAAATCATCACTTCTTTATCTTCACTACGTCAGAAACCCCTTTTTTATAGCCAGATTATCCAGTCCGCCTCTCCTGCTGAAGTCGATTCTTCTCATTGGTGGACTTTTGATTTTGAAAAATGCAGCAGTTTGAGGTTTTTAGTTTTTTTTTTCCACTGATCTTAACCTACTCAAGGTTTGAGTGGGTGTTGATTGCATTGGTCTCCTGTAGCCATTGTGCTAGTCTGGCCTGAGCCAGATATTTCTATGCCTGATGAAAAAGGTGTTGGAATATGTATGTGGCATTGTTTAAATGCTAATGTTTTCAAGGGGCAAGTTTCGAGGGTATACAGTTCCCAGACAATTTGATTAGTTCCAATGTCCAAACTGGCCCTTTTGATATTGACTCCACCCCTTTTCTTGCAGACCTTTAAAAAAATCCCAAACTCGATTAAAGTTCATAGTTTCTTCCATGTGCACTTTAGGATTTAAAACTTTCTGGTAGATAGTGCCAAATTAAATTCCCTTTCCTATGAGTCCAAACACTGGGGGGGGGTCTCCATTTGTGTCCCAAAGTTTTTCCTTCCATCGGTTTCAATTCACAGCACAGACTGATCCCACAGCCCTTTTCCTTTTGGGTAAAATGAGGGGGTTTTTGTCCTCCCCTACAGGCCGGGAGCGGGAGCAGGGGCCGGGAGCGGAAGCAGGGGCCGGGAGTGAGAGCAGGGAGCGGGAGCAGGGGCTGGGAATTGAGCAGGGAACGGAAGAGAGAGCAGGGGCCAGGAATGAGAACAGGGGCCGGGATTGAGAGCAGGGCCCAGGAGTGAGAACAGGGGCCGGGAGTGAGAGTAGGGGCTGGGAGAAGGGGTCAGGAGCGGGAGCAGATGCCGAGAGCGGGAACAATGGCTGGGAGCAGGGGCCGGGACCGGGAACAAAGGCCGGGAGCCGAAGCAGAGGCCGGGAGCTGGGGATGGGAGCAGGACAGGGGCTGGGAGCAGGCGCCAGGAGCGGGAGCAGGAGCCGGGAGCAGGTAGCCAGGAACAGGGGCCGAGAGCGGAACCAGGGGCCGGGAGCAGAGACCGGGAGTGAGAGCAGGAGCCGGGAGCGGGAGCAGGGGCTGGGAGCGGGTGCAGGGGCTGTGTGCAGGGGCCAGGAGCGGGAGCAGGGGCTGGGTGCGGGTGCAGGGGCCGGGAGTGAGAGCAGGGGCCGGGAGTGAGAGCAGGGGCCAGGAGTGAGAGCAGGGGCCGGGGCAAGAGGCTGGAAGTGGGAGCAGAGGCTGAGAGCGGAAGCCGGGGCCGGGAGCAGGGGATGGGAGCAGGAGGAGTGGCTGGGAGCTGGGGCCAGGAGCTCGTGCAGGGGCTGGGAGCAGGAGCAGGGGCCGGGAGTGAGAGCAGGGGCCAGGAGTGAGAACAGGGACCGGGAGCAGAGGCTGGGAGCCGGAGCAGGGACGGGAGCGGGAGCAGGGGCCTGGAGCGGGAGTAGGGGTCGGGAGTGAGAGCAGGAGACGGAAGTGAGAGCGGGGGACAGGAGTGAGAACAGGGGCCGGGAGAAGAGGCCGGGAGCGGGAGCAGGGGCCTGGGGCGGGAGCTGGGTCCGGGAGCGGGAGCAGGGGCCGGAAGTGGGAGCAGGGGCCGGGAGCGGGAGTAGGGGCCGGGAGCCGGAGCAGGGGCTGGGAGCAGGGGCCAAGAGTGGGAGCAGGGGCCGGGAGCATGGGCCGGGAGCGGGAGCAGGGGCCGTGAGCATGGGCTGGGAGCGGGACCAGTGGCCGGGAGCATGGGCTGGGAGCGGGAGCAGGGTCCGGGAGCAGGAGCAGGGGCTGGGAGAGGGAGTAGAGGCCGAGAGTGTAAGCAGAGGCTGGTAGTGGAAGCAGGGGCCGGGAGCGGGAGCAGGGGCCGGGAGTGAGAGCAGGGAGCGGGAACAGGGGCTGGGAATTGAGTAGGGAACGGAAGTGAGAGCAGGGGCCGGGAATGAGAACAGGAGCCGGGATTGAGTGCAGGGCCCAGGAGTGAGAACAGGGGCCGGGAGTGAGAGTTGGGGCTGGGAGCAGGGGCCAGGAGCGGAAGCAGGGGCCGAGAGCAGGAGCAGGGGCCGGGAGCAGGGGCCGGGAGCGGGAGCAGAGGCCGGGAGCTGAAGCAGAGGCCGGGAGCTGGGGATGGGAGCAGAACAGGGGCTGGGAGCAGGGGCCAGGAGCGGAAGCAGGGGCCGGGAGCAGGTGGCTGGGAGCAGGGAATGGGAGCTGGAGCAGGGGCCAGGAGCGGGAGCAGGGGCCGGGAGTGAGAGCAAGGGCCGGGAGCAGGGGCTGGGAGCGGGAGCAGGGGCCGGGAGTGAGAGCAAGGGCCGGGAGTGAGAGCAAGGGCCGGGAGCAGGGGCTGGGAGCGGGAGCAGGGGCCGGGAGTGACAGCAGGGTTCGGGAGCCGGAGCAGGGGCCGGAAGCGGGAGCAGAGGCCGGGAGTGGGAGCAGGTGATGGGAGCAGGGGCCGGGAGTAGGAGCAGGGGCCAGGAGCAGGGGCCGAGAGCGGAACCAGGGTCCGGGAGCAGAGACCAGGAGTGAGAGCAGGAGCCGGGAGCGGGAGCAGGGGCTGGGAGCGGATGCAGGGGCTGTGTGCAGGGGCCAGAAGCGGGAGCAGAGACCGGAGCGGGAGCAGGGGCCGGGAGTGAGAGCAGGGGCCGGGAGTGAGAGCAGGGGCCAGGAGTGAGAGCAGGGGCTGGGAGCGGGAGCAAGGACCAGGAGCGGGAGCAGGGGCCGGGAGTGAGAGCAGGGAGCGGGAACAGGGGCTGGGAATTGAGTAGGGAACGGAAGTGAGAGCAGGGGCCGGGAATGAGAACAGGAGCCGGGATTGAGAGCAGGGCCCAGGAGTGAGAACAGGGGCCGGGAGTGAGAGTTGGGGCTGGGAGCAGGGGCCAGGAGCGGAAGCAGGGGCCGAGAGCAGGAGCAGGGGCCGGGAGCAGGGGCCGGGAGCGGGAGCAGAGGCCGGGAGCTGAAGCAGAGGCCGGGAGCTGGGGATGGGAGCAGAACAGGGGCTGGGAGCAGGGGCCAGGAGCGGGAGCAGGGGCCGGGAGCAGGTGGCTGGGAGCAGGGAATGGGAGTTGGAGCAGGGGCCAGGAGCGGGAGCAGGGGCCGGGAGTGAGAGCAAGGGCTGGGAGCAGGGGCTGGGAGCGGGAGCAGGGGCCGGGAGTGACAGCAGGGTTCGGGAGCCGGAGCAGGGGCCGGAAGCGGGAGCAGAGGCCGGGAGTGGGAGCAGGTGATGGGAGCAGGGGCCGGGAGTAGGAGCAGGGGCCAGGAGCAGGGGCCGAGAGCGGAACCAGGGTCCGGGAGCAGAGACCGGGAGTGAGAGCAGGAGCCGGGAGCGGGAGCAGGGGCTGGGAGCGGATGCAGGGGCTGTGTGCAGGGGCCAGGAGCGGGAGCAGAGACCGGAGCGGGAGCAGGGGCCGGGAGTGAGAGCAGGGGCCGGGAGTGAGAGCAGGGGCCAGGAGTGAGAGCAGGGGCCAGGAGTGAGAGCAGGGACTGGGGCCAGAGGCTGAAAGCGGGAGCAGAGTCCGAGAGCGGAAGCCGGGGCCGGGAGCAGGGGATGGGAGCAGGAGGAGTGGCTGGGAGCTGGGGCCAGGAGCGGGAGCAGGAGCCGGGAGTGAGAGCAGAGGCCGAGAGTGGGAACAGTGGCCGGGAATGAGTGCAGGTGCCAGGAGCAGGGGCTGGGAGTGGGAGCAGGTGCCAGGAGTGAGTGCAGGGGCCGGGAGCAGGGGCCAAGAGCAGAAGCAGGGGCCGGGATTGAGAGCAGGGGCCAGGAGTGAGAGCAGAAACCAGGAGTGAGAGCAGGGGCCGGGAGCAGGTGCCGAGGTCGGGAGTGGGAGCAGGGGCCGAGAGCAGGAGCGGGAGCCGGGAGTGGGAGCAGGGTCTGGGAGCAGGGGCCGAGAGCAGGAGCAGGAGCCGGGAGTGAGAGCAGGGGCTGGGAGCAGGGTCTGGGATCGGGAGCAGGGGCCAGGAGCAGGGGCCGGGAGCGGGAGCAGAGACTGGGAGCGAGAGCAGGGGCTGGGAGTGGGAGCAAGGGCTGGGAGCGGTTGCAGGGGCCGGGAGTGAGAGCAGGGGCCGGGACAGGTAGCAAGGAGCCGGGAGTAAGAGCAGGTGCTGGGACCAGAGTCTGGGAGCAGGAGCAGAGGCCAAGAGTGGAAGCAGGGGCCAGAAGCAGGGGATGGGAGCAGGAGCAGTGGCTGGGAGCAGGGGCCAGGAACACAAGCAGAGGCCAGGAGCAGAGGCCAGGAGCCGGGGCTGGGAGCGGGAACAGGGGCCTGGAGCGGGAGCAGGGGCCGGAAGAGGGAGCAGGGGCGGGAAGCTGAAGCAGGGGCAGGGAGTGAGAGCAGGGGCCGGGAGCAGAGGCCGGGAGCGGGAGCAGGGGCCAGGAGCAGGGTTCGGGAGCGGGAGCAGAGACCGGAAGCGAGAGCAGGGATTGGATGGGGGGGCAGGAGCTGGGAACGGGTGCAGGGGTCGGGAGCAGGGTCTGGGAGCAGGTGCAGGGCCTGGAAGCGGGTGCAGGGGCCAGGAGTGAGAGCAGGGGCTGGGAGCAGAGGCTGAGACCGGGAGCAGAGGCCAAGTGTGGAAGCAGGGGATGGGAGCAGGGGATGTGAGCAGGAGCACTGGCTGGGAGCAGGGGCCAGGAATACGAGCAGAGGCCGGGAGCAGGGGCCGGGAGCTCGTGCAGGGGCTGGGAGCAGGAGCAGGGGCTGGGAGTGAGAGCAGGAGACGGAAGTGAGAGTGGGGGCCAGGAGTGAGAACAGCGGCCGGGAGCAGAGGCTGGGAGCGGGAGCAGGGACCGGGAGTGAGAGCAGGAGACGGAAGTGAGAGAGGGGGCCAGGAGTGAGAACAGGGGCTGGGAGCAGAGGCTGGGAGCGCGAGCAGGGCCCTGGGGTGGGAGCAGGGGCCGGGAGCGGGAGCAGAGGCTGGGAGCGGAAGCAGGGGCCGGGAGCAGAAGAAGGGGCCGGGAGTGAGAGCAGGGGCCGTGAGAGATAGCAGGGACCGGGAGCGGAAGCAGGGGCCTGGAGTAAGAGCAGGGGCTGGGAGCAGAGGCTGGGAGCGAGAGCAGAGGCCAAGAGTGGAAGCAGGGGCTGGGAGCAGGGGATATGAGCAGGAGCACTGGCTGGGAGCAGGGGCCAGGAATACGAGCAGAGGCCGGGAGCAGGGGCCGGGAGCTCGTGCAGGGACTGGGAGCAGGAGCAGGGGCCGGGAGTGAGAGCAGGAGACGGAAGTGAGAGCGGGGGCCAGGAGTGAGAACAGTGGCCGGGAGTAGAGGCTGGAAGCGGGAGCAGGGGCCGGGAGTTACAGCAGGGGTTGGGAGCCGGAGCAGGGGCCGGGAGTGGGAGCAGGGGCCAGAAGCGGGAGCAGGGGCCGGGAGTGAGAGCAGGAGACGGAAGTGAGAGCGGGGGCATGGAGTGAGAACAGGGGCTGGGAGCAGAGGCTGGGAGTGGGAGCAGGGGCCTGGGGCGGGAGCAGGGGCCGGGAGCGGGAACAGGGGCCAGAAGCGGGAGCAGGGGCCGGGAGTGAGAGCAGGAGACGGAAGTGAGAGCGGGGGCCAGGAGTGAGAACAGGGGCTGGGAGCAGAGGCTGGGAGTGGGAGCAGGGGCCTGGGGCGGGAGCAGGGTGCGGGAGCGGGAGCAGGGGCCGGAAGTGGGAGAAGGGGCCGGGAGCGGGAGCAGGGGCTGGGAGCAGGAGCAGGGGCTGGGAACAGGGGCCGGGAGCGGTAGCAGGGGCCAGGAGCGGCAGCAGGGGCTGGGAGCAGGGGCCGAGAGTGGGAGCAGGGGCTGGGAGCATAGGCTGGGAGCGGGAGCAGGGGCCGGGAGCATGGGCTGGGAGCGGGACCAGGGGCCGGGAGCATGGGCTGGGAGTGGGAGCAGGGTCCGGGAGCGGGAGCAGGGGCTGGGAGCGGGAGCAGGGGCCGGGAGCATGGGCTGGGAGCGGGACCAGGGGCCGGAAGCATGGGCTGGGAGTGGGAGCAGGGTCCGGAAGCGGGAGCAGGGGCTGGGAGAGGGAGCAGAGGCCGGGAGCAGGGGCCGGTAGTGAGAGCAGGAGATGGAAGTGAGAGCAGGGGCCAGGAGTGAGAACAGGGGCCGGGAGCAGTGGCTGGGAGTGGGAACAGGGGCCGGGAGTGACAGCAGGGGTCGGGAGCTGGAGCAGGGGCCGGGAGCGGGAGCAGGGGCTGGGAGCGGGAGCAGGGGCTGGGAGCAGGGGCCGGGAGTGGGAGCAGGGGCTGGGAGCAGGGGCCGAGAGCGGGAGCAGGGGCTGGGAGCGGGACCAGGGGCCGGGAGCAGGGGCCAGGAGCAGGGGTCGGGAGCGGGAACAGAGACCGGGAGCGAGATCAGGGGCTGGAATGGGGGGCAAGGGCTGGAACGGGTGCAGGTGCCGGGAGCATGGGCTGGGAGCGGGACCAGGGGCCGGAAGCATGGGCTGGGAGAGGGAGCTGGGTCCGGGAGCGGGAGCAGGGGCTGGGAGCAGGGGATGTGAGCAGGAGCACTGGCTGGGAGCAGGGGCCAGGAATACGAGCAGAGGCCGGGAGCAGGGGCCGGGAGCTCGTGCAGGGACTGGGAGCAGGAGCAGGGGCCGGGAGTGAGAGCAGGAGATGGAAGTGAGAGCGGGGGCCAGGAGTGAGAACAGTGGCCGGGAGTAGAGGCTGGAAGCGGGAGCAGGGGCCGGGAGTTACAGCAGGGGTTGGGAGCCGGAGCAGGGGCCAGGAGCGGGAGCAGGGGCCAGAAGCGGGAGCAGGGGCCGGGAGTGAGAGCAGGAGACGGAAGTGAGAGCGGGGGCATGGAGTGAGAACAGGGGCTGGGAGCAGAGGCTGGGAGTGGGAGCAGGGGCCTGGGGCGGGAGCAGGGGCCGGGAGCGGGAGCAGGGGCCAGAAGCGGGAGCAGGGGCCGGGAGTGAGAGCAGTAGACGGAAGTGAGAGCGGGGGCCAGGAGTGAGAACAGGGGCTGGGAGCAGAGGCTGGGAGTGGGAGCAGGGGCCTGGGGCGGGAGCAGAGTCCGGGAGCGGGAGCAGGGGCCGGAAGTGGGAGCAGGGGCCGGGAGCGGGAGCAGGGGCTGGGAGCAGGAGCAGGGGCTGGGAACAGGGGCCGGGAGCGGTAGCAGGGGCCAGGAGCGGGAGCAGGGGCTGGGAACAGGGGCCGAGAGTGGGAGCAGGGGCTGGAAGCATAGGTTGGGAGCGGGAGCAGGGGCCGGGAGCATGGGCTGGGAGCGGGACCAGGGGCCGGGAGCATGGGCTGGGAGTGGGAGCAGGGTCCGGGAGCGGGAGCAGGGGCTGGGAGCGGGAGCAGGGGCTGGGAGCATGGGCTGGGAGCGGGACCAGGGGCCGGAAGCATGGGCTGGGAGTGGGAGCAGGGTCCGGGTGCAGGAGCAGGGGCTGGGAGAGGGAGCAGAGGCCGGGAGCAGGGGCCGGGAGTAAGAGCAGGAGATGGAAGTGAGAGCAGGGGCCAGGAGTGAGAACAGGGGCCGGGAGCAGTGGCTGGGAGTGGGAACAGGGGCCGGGAGTGACAGCAGGGGTCGGGAGCTGGAGCAGGGGCCGGGAGCGGGAGCAGGGGCCGGGAGCGGGAGTAGGGGCTGGGAGCAGGGGCCGGGAGTGGGAGCAGGGGCTGGGAGCAGGGGCCGAGAGCGGGAGCAGGGGCTGGGAGCGGGACCAGGGGCCGGGAGCAGGGGCCAGGAGCAGGGGTCGGGAACGGGAACAGAGACCGAGAGCGAGAGCAGGGGCTGGAATGGGGGGCAAGGGCTGGAACGGGTGCAGGTGCCGGGAGCATGGGCTGGGAGCGGGACCAGGGGCCGGAAGCATGGGCTGGGAGAGGGAGCTGGGTCCGGGAGCGGGAGCAGGGGCTGGGAGAGAGAGCAGAGGCCGGGAGCAGGGGCCGGGAGCAGGAGCAGGAGCCTGGAGCGGAAGCAGAAGCCGGGAGCAGGTGCCGGGAGCGGGAGCAGAGGCCGGGAGCTGAAGCAGATGCCGGGAGCTAGGGATGGGAGCAGTACAGGCGCTGGGAGCAGGGGCCAGGAGTGGGAGCAGGGGCCGGGAGTGAGAGTAGGGGCTGGGAGCACGGGCCATGAGCGGGAGCAGGGGTCGAGAGCAGGAGCAGAAGCCGGGAGCAGGGGCCGGTAGCGGGAGCAGGAGCCGGGAGTAAGAGTAGGGGCCAGGAACAGGGGCCGAGAGCAGGAGCCAGGGGCCGGGAGCAGGGTCTGGGATCAAGAACAGGGGCCGGGAGCATGGGCTGGGAGTGGGAGCAGGGGCCGGGAGCGGGAGCAGGGGCCGGGAGCGGAAGCAGGGGCCGGGAGTGAGAGCAGGAAGCGGGAGCAGGGGCTGGGAATTGAGCAGGGATCGGGAGTGAGAGCAGGGTCCGGGAATGAGAACAGGGGCTGGGAGCAGGGTCCAGGAGCGGGAGCAGGGACCGAGAGCGGGAGCAGGGGCTGGGATTGAGAGCAGGGGCCCTGATTGAGAGCAGGGGCCAGGAGTGAGAGTTGGGGCTGGGAGCAGGGGCCAGAAGCGGGAGCAAGGGCCGAGAGCAGGAGCAGGGGCCGGGAGCAGGGGCCGGGAGTGGGAGCAGAGGCCGGGAGCTGAAACAGAGGCCGGGAGCTGGGGATGGGAGCAGGAGTAGGGGCTGGGAGCAGGGGCCAGGAGCGGGAGCAGGGGCCGGGATCAGGGGTCCGGGAACAGTGAATGGGAGGTGGAGCAGGGGCCGGGAGTGGGAGCAGAAGCCGGGAGCTGAAGCAGAGGCTGGGAGCTGGGGATGGGAGCAGGAGTAGGGGCTGGGAGCAGGGGCCAGGAGCGGGAGCAGGGGTCGGGAGCAGGGGGCCGGGAACAGTGAATGGGAGCTGGAGCAGCGACCAGGAGCGGGAACAGGAGCCGGGAGCGGGAGCAGAGGCCGAGAGAAGGAGCAGGGGAGGGAGTGAGAACAGGTGCCGGGAGCTCAGGCCGGGAGTGGGTGCAGAGGCCGGGAGCGGAAGCAGGGGCCGGGAGCATGGACTGGGAGCAGGAGCAGGGGCCGGGAATGAGAGCAGGAGCCGAGAGCGAGTGCAGGGGCCGAGATTGAGAGCAGGGGTCAGGATTGAGAGCAGGGGCCGGGAGTGAGAGCAGGGACCAGGAGTGAGAACAGGGGCTGGGAGCAGGGGCTGGGAGCAGGGACTGGGAGCGTGAGTCGGGGTCGGGAGTGAGAGCAGGGGCCAGGAGCGGGAGCAGAGGCCGAGAGCAGGAGCCAGGAGCTGGAGCTGGGGCCGGGTGCGGGAGCAGGGGCTGGAAGCAGGGGCCGGGAGCGGGAACAGGGGAAGGGATTGAGAGCAGGGGCCAGGAGTGAGAGCAGGGGCCGGGAGTGAGAGCAGAGGCCAGGAGTGAGAACAGGGGCCGGGAGCAGGGGTTGGGAGCGGGAGCAGGGGCCGGGAGTGAGAGCAGGGGCAGGAGTGAGAGCAGGTGCCGGGAGTGGGAGCCGGGACCTGGAGCATGGACTGGGAGCGGGAGCAGGGGCCGGGAATGAGAGCAGGAGCCGAGAGCGAGTGCAGGGGCTGGGAGTGAGAGCAGGAGCCGGGAGTGAGAACAGGGGCTGGGAGTAGGGACCTGGAGCGGGAGCAGGGGCCGGGATTGAGAGCAGTGGCCAGGAGTGAGAGCAGTGGCCGGGAGTGAGAGCAGTGGCCGGGAGTGAGAGCAGGGGCTGGGATCAGGGGCCGAGAGCAGGGGCTGGGAGCAGGGGCTGCGAGATGGAGCAGGATCCGGGAGTGGGGGCAGGGGCCACGAGTGGGAGTGGAGGACAGGAGCGGGAGCAGGGGCCGGGAGCAAGAGCCGGGAGCGGGAGCAGAGGCCGGGAGCAGGGGCCGGGAGCAGGGAATGGGTGTGGCAGCAGTGTCTGGGAGCAGTTCCGGGAGCGGGAGCCGGCAGCGGGAGCAGGGGCTGGGAGCAGGGGCCGGGAGCGGGAGCAGGGGCCGGGAGCGGGGGCCAGGAGCGGGAGCAGGGGCCGGGAGCAGGAGCCGGAAGTGGGGGCAGGGGCTCCGAGCGGGAGTGGAGGACAGGAGCGGGAGCAGGGGCCGGGAGCAAGAGCCGGGAGCGGGAGCAGAGGCCGGGAATGGGAGCAGAGGCCGGAAACGGGAGCAGGGGCTGGGAGCAGGAGCCGGGCGCAGGGGCTGGGAGCGGGAACAGGGTCCAGGAACGGGAGCAGGGGCCGGGAGCGGGAGCAGATGCCGAGAGCGGGAACAATGGCTGGGAGCAGGGGCCGGGACCGGGAACAAAGGCCGGGAGCCGAAGCAGAGGCCGGGAGCTGGGGATGGGAGCAGGACAGGGGCTGGGAGCAGGGTCCAGGAGCGGGAGCAGGGGTCTGGTGCAGGTGGCCGGGAGCAGGGAATGGGAGCTGGAGCAGGGGCCAGGAGCGGGAGCAGGGGTCGGGTGCAGGTGGCCGGGAGCAGGGAATGGGAGCTGGAGCAGGGGCCAGGAGAGGGAGCAGGGGCCGGGAGTGAGAGCAGGGGCTGGGAGCAGGGGCTGGGAGCGGGAGCAGGGGCAGGGAGTGACAGCAGGGGTCGGGAGCCCGAGCAGAGTCTGGGAGCGGGAGTAAGGGCTGGGAGTGGGAGCAGGGGCCGGAAGCGGGAGCAGGGGCCAGGAGCAGGGGCTGAGAGCAGGAGCCAGGGGCCGGGAGCAGGGTCTGGGATCAAGAACAGGGGCCGGGAGCATGGGCTGGGAGTGGGAGCAGGGGCCGGGAGCGGGAGCAGGGGCCGGGAGCGGAAGCAGGGGCCGGGAGTGAGAGCAGGAGCCGAGAGCGAGTGCAGGGGCCGGGAGTGAGAGCAGGAGCCGGGAGTGAGAACAGGGGCTGGGAGTAGGGACCTGGAGCGGGAGCAGGGGCCGGGATTGAGAGCAGGGGCCAGGAGTGAGAGCAGTGGACGGGAGTGAGAGCAGGGGCCAGGAGTGAGAACAGGGGCTGGGAGCAGGGGCCGAGAGCAGGGGCTGGGAGCAGGGGCTGCGAGATGGAGCAGGATCCGGGAGTGGGGGCACGGGCCACGAGTGGGAGCAGTGGCCGGGAGTGGGAGCAAAGGCCAAGAGCGGAAGCAGAGGCCGGGAGCAGGGGCCGGGAGCAGGGGATGGGTGTGGCACAGTGTCTGGGAGCAGTTCCGGGAGCGGGAGCCGGCAGCGGGAGCAGGGGCTGGGAGCAGGGGCCGGGAGCGGGAGCAGGGGCCGGGAGCGGGGGCCAGGAGCGGGAGCAGGGGCAGGGAGTGACAGCAGGGGTCGGGAGCCCGAGCAGAGTCTGGGAGCGGGAGTAAGGGCTGGGAGTGGGAGCAGGGGCCGGAAGCGGGAGCAGGGGCTGGGAGCAGGGGCCGAGAGCATGAGCAGGGGCCGGGAGCAGGATCAGGGGCCGGGATCAGGGGCTGGGAGCAGGGCCCAGGAGCGGGAGCAGGGGCCGAGAGTAGGAGCAGGAGCCGGGAGTGGGAGCAGGGGCCAGGAGCAGGGGCCGAGAGCAGGAGCCAGGGGCTGGGAGCAGGGTCTGGGATCAAGAACAGGGGCCGGGAGCATGGGCTGGGAGTGGGAGCAGGGGCCGGGAGCGGGAGCAGGGGCCGGGAGCGGAAGCAGGGGCCGGGAGGGAGAGCAGGAGCCGAGAGCGAGTGCAGGGGCCGGGAGTGAGAGCAGGAGCCGGGGTGTGACAACAGGGGCTGGGAGTAGGGACCTGGAGCGGGAGCAGGGGCCGGGATTGAGAGCAGGGGCCAGGAGTGAGAGCAGTGGCCGGGAGTGAGAGCAGGGGCCAGGAGTGAGAGCAGGGAGCGGGAGCAGGGGCTGGGAATTGAGCAGGGATCGGGAGTGAGAGCAGGGTCCGGGAATGAGAACAGGGGCTGGGAGCAGGGGCCAGGAGCGGGAGCAGGGACCGAGAGCGGGAGCAGGGGCCGGGATTGAGAGCAGGGGCCCTGATTGAGAGCAGGGGCCAGGAGTGAGAGTTGGGGCTGGGAGCAGGGGCCAGAAGCGGGAGCAGGGGCCGAGAGCAGGAGTTGGGGCCGGGAGCAGGGGCCGGGAGCGGGAGCAGAGGCCGGGAGCTGAAGCAGAGGCCGGGAGCTGGGGATGGGAGCAGGAGTAGGGGCTGGGAGCAGGGGCCAGGAGCGGGAGCAGGGGCCGGGAGCAGGGGTCCGGGAACAGTGAATGGGAGGTGGAGCAGGGGCCGGGAGTGGGAGCAGAAGCCGAGAGCTGAAGCAGAGGCTGGGAGCTGGGGATGGGAGCAGGAGTAGTGGCTGGGAGCAGGGGGCAGGAGCGGGAGCAGGGGCCGGGAGCAGGGGGCCGGGAACAGTGAATGGGAGCTGGAGCAGCGACCGGGAGCGGGAACAGGAGCCGGGAGCGGGAGCAGAGGCCGAGAGAAGGAGCAGGGGAGGGAGTGAGAACAGGTGCCTGGAGCTCAGGCCGGGAGCGGGTGCAGAGGCCGGGAGCGGAAGCAGGGGCCGGGAGCATGGACTGGGAGCAGGAGCAGGGGCCGGGAATGAGAGCAGGAGCCGAGAGCGAGTGCAGGGGCCGAGATTGAGAGCAGGGACCTGGAGCATGGACTGGGAGCGGGAGCAGGGGCCAGGAATGAGAGCAGGAGCCGAGAGCGAGTGCAGGGGCTGGGAGTGAGAGCAGGAGCCGGGAGTGAGAACAGGGGCTGGGAGTAGGGACCTGGAGCGGGAGCAGGGGCCGGGATTGAGAGCAGGGGCCAGGAGTGAGAGCAGTGGCCCGGAGTGAGAGCAGGGGCCAGGAGTGAGAACAGGGGCTGGGAGCAGGGGCCGAGAGCAGGGGCAGGGAGCAGGGGCTGCGAGATGGAGCAGGATCCGGGAGTGGGAGCAGGGGCCACGAGTGGGAGCAGTGGCCGGGAGTGGGAGCAAAGGCCAAGAGCGGAAGCAGAGGCCGGGAGCAGGGGCCGGGAGCAGGGGATGGGTGTGGCAGCAGCGTCTGGGAGCAGTTCCGGGAGCGGGAGCCGGCAGCGGGAGCAGGGGCTGGGAGCAGGGTCCGGGAGCGGGAGCAGGGGCCGGGAGCAGGGGCCAGGAGCGGGAGCAGGGGCCGGGAGCAGGAGCCGGAAGTGGGGTCAGGGGCTCCGAGCGGGAGTGGAGGACAGGAGCGGGAGCAGGGGCCGGGAGCAAGAGCCGGGAGCGGGAGCAGAGGCCGGGAATGGGAGCAGAGGCCGGAAACGGGAGCAGGGGCTGGGAGCAGGGGCCGGGCGCAGGGGCTGGGAGCGGGAACAGGGTCCAGGAACGGGAGCAGGGGCCCGTAGCGGGAGCAGATGCCGAGAGCGGGAACAATGGCTGGGCGCAGGGGCCGGGAGTGAGAGCACGAACCGGGAGCGGGTGCAGAGCCGGGAGCGGAAGCAGGGGCTGGGAGCAGGGGCCACGAGCGGGAGAATAGGCTGGAAACGGGAGCAAGGACCGGGAACCGGAGCGGGGGCCAGGAGTGCGAGCAGGGGCTGGGAGTGGGAGCGGGAGCAGGAGTGGGAGCGGGGTCCGGGAGCGAGAGCAGGGGCCGGGAGCAGGAGCTGGGGCCGGGAGCAGCGGCACGGAGCGGGAGCGGGGGCCATGAGCGGAAGCAGGGGCCAGGAGTGAGAGCAGGCGCCGGGAGCAGAGGCTGGGAGCGGGACTAGAGGCCGAGAGTGGAAGCAGGGGCCGTGAGCAGCGGCCAAGAGAGGGAGCAGGGGCCGGAAGTGAGAGCAGGGGCCGGGAGTGAGAGCAGGAGCTGGGAGTGAGAGCAGAAACCGGGAGCAGGGGCTGGGAGCAGGAGCAGGGGCCGGGAATGAGAGCAGGAGCCGAGAGCGAGTGCAGGGGCCGGGAGTCAGAGCAGGAGCCGGGAGTGAGAGCAGGGGCCAGGAGTGAGAGCAGGGGCCGGGAGCAGGGGCCGAGAGCAGGTGACGGGAGCAGTGGCCGGGAGTGAGAGCAGGGGCCGGGAGTGAGAGCAGGGGCCGGAAGTGAGAGCAGGGGCCAGGAGTGAGAGCAGGGGCTGGGAGCGGGAGCAAGGGCCGGGAGCGGGAGCAGAGGCTGGAAGTGAGAGCAGCGGCCGGGGCCAGAGGCTGGAAGCGGGAACAGAGGCCGAGAGCAGAAGCCGGGGCCGGGAGCAGGGGATGGGAGCAGGAGGAGTGGCTGGAAGCTGGGGCCAGGAGCGGGAGCAGGAGCCGGGAGTGAGAGCAGAGGCCGAGAGTGGGAGCAGTGGCCGGGAATGAGTGCAGGGACCGGGAACAGGGGCTGGGAGCGGGAGCCAGGGGCCGGGAGCATGGTCTGGGATCAAGAACAGGGGCCGGGAGCATGGGCTGGGAGTGGGAGCAGGGGCCGGGAGCGGGAGCAGGGGCCGGGAGCGATAGCAGGGGCCGGGAGTGAGAGCAGAGCGGGAGGAGGGGCTGGGAATTGAGCAGGGATCGGGAGTGAGAGCAGGGTCCGGGACTGAGAACAGGGGCTGGGAGCAGGGGCCAGGAGCGGGAGCAGGGACCGAGAGCGGGAGCAGGGGCCGGGATTGAGAGCAGGGGCCCTGATTGAGAGCAGGGGCCAGGAGTGAGAGTTGGGGCTGGGAGCAGGGGCCAGAAGCGGGAGCAAGGGCCGAGAGCAGGAGCAGAGGCCGGGAGCAGGGGCCGGGAGCGGGAGCAGAGGCCGGGAGCTGAAGCAGAGGCCGGGAGCTGGGGATGGGAGCAGGAGTAGGGGCTGGGAGCAGGGGCCAGGAGCGGGAGCAGGGGCCGGGAGCAGGTGTCCGGGAACAGTGAATGGGAGGTGGAGCAGGGGCCGGGAGTGGGAGCAGAAGCCGGGAGCTGATGCAGAGGCTGGGAGCTGGGGATGGGAGCAGGAGTAGGGGCTGGGAGCAGGGGCCAGGAGCGGGAGCAGGGGCCGGGAGCAGGGGGCCGGGAACAGTGAATGGGAGCTGGAGCAGCGACCGGGAGCGGGAACAGGAGCCGGGAGCGGGAGCAGAGGCCGAGAGAAGGAGCAGGGGAGGGAGTGAGAACAGGTGCCGGGAGCTCAGGCCGGGAGCGGGTGCAGAGGCTGGGAGCGGAAGCAGGGGCCGGGAGCATGGACTGGGAGCAGGAGCAGGGGCCGGGAGCGGAAGCAGGGGCCGGGAGCAGGAGCCGGGAGCTGGAGCAGGGGCCGGGAGCGGGAGCAGGGGTTGGAAGCAGGGGCCGGGAGTGGGAGCAGGGGACGGGATTGAGAGCAGGGGCCAGGAGTGAGAGCAGGGGCCGGGAGTGGGAGCAGGGACCTGGAGCATGGACTGGGAGCGGAAGCATGGGCCGGGAGCAGGAGCCGGGAGCTGGAGCAGGGGCCGGGAGCGGGAGCAGGGGCTGGAAGCAGGGGCCGGGAGCGGGAACAGGGGACGGGATTGAGAGCAGGGGCCAGGAGTGAGAACAGGGGCCGGGAGTGAGAGCAGAGGCCAGGAGTGAGAACAGGGGCCGGGAGCAGGTGTTGGGAGCGGGAGCAGGGGCCGGGAGTGAGAGCAGGGGCAGGAGTGAGAGCAGGTGCCGGGAGTGGGAGCAGGGACCTGGAGCATGGACTGGGAGCGGGAGCAGGGGCCGGGAATGAGAGCAGGAGCCGAGAGCGAGTGCAGGGGCTGGGAGTGAGAGCAGGAACCGGGAGTGAGAACAGGGGCTGGGAGTAGGGACCTGGAGCGGGAGCAGGGGCCGGGATTGAGAGCAGGGGCCAGGAGTGAGAACAGGGGCTGGGAGCAGGGGCCGAGAGCAGGGGCTGGGAGCAGGGGCTGCGAGATGGAGCAGGATCCGGGAGTGGGAGCAGGGGCCACGAGTAGGAGCAGTGGCCGGGAGTGGGAGCAAAGGCCAAGAGCGGAAGCAGAGGCCGGGAGCATGGGCCGGGAGCAGGGGATGGGTGTGGCAGCAGTGTCTGGGAGCAGTTCCGGGAGCGGGAGCCGGCAGTGGGAGCAGGGGCTGGGTGCAGGGGCCGGGAGCGGGAGCAGGGGCCGGGAGCGGGGGCCAGGAGCGGGAGCAGGGGCCGGGAGCAGGAGCCGGAAATGGGAGCAGGGGTTCCGAGCGGGAGTGGAGGCCAGGAGCGGGAGCAGGGGCCGGGAGCAAGAGCCGGGAGCGGGAGCAGAGGCCGGGAATGGGAGCAGAGGCCGGAAACGGGAGCAGGGGCTGGGAGCAGGGGCCGGGCGCAGGGGCTGGGAGCGGGAACAGGGTCCAGGAACGGGAGCAGGGGCCCGGAGCGGGAGCAGATGCCGAGAGCGGGAACAATGGCTGGGCGCAGGGCCGGGAGTGAGAGCACGAACCGGGAGCGGGTGCAGAGCCGGGAGCGGAATCAGGGGCTGGGAGCAGGGGCCACGAGCGGGAGCAGAGGCTGGAAACGGGAGCAAGGACCGGGAACCGGAGCGGGGGCCAGGAGTGCGAGCAGGGGCTGGGAGTGGGAGCAGGAGCAGGAGTGGGAGCGGGGTCCGGGAGCGAGAGCAGGGGCCGGGAGCAGGAGCTGGGGCCGGGAGCAGCGGCACGGAGCGGGGGCCATGAGCGGAAGCAGGGGCCGGGAGTGAGAGCAGGCACCGGGAGCAGAGGCTGGGAGCGGGACTAGAGGCCGAGAGTGGAAGCAGGGGCCGTGAGCAGCGGCCAAGAGAGGGAGCAGGGGCCGGAAGTGAGTGCAGGGGCCAGGAGTGAGAGCAGGAGCCGGGAGTGAGAGCAGAAACCGGGAGTGAGAGCAGAAACCGGGAGCAGGGGCTGGGAGCGGGAGCAGGGGCCGGGAATGAGAGCAGGAGCCAAGAGCGAGTGCAGGGGCCGGGAGTGAGAGCAGGAGCCGGGAGTGAGAGCAGGGGCCGGGAGCAGGGGCCTGGAGCAGGAGCAGGGGACGAGAGCAGGAGCAGGGGCTGGGATTGAGGGCAGGGGCCAGGAGTGAGAGCAGGGGCCAGGAGTGAGAGCAGGGGCCGAGAGCAGGTGACGGGAGCAGTGGCCGGGAGTGAGAGCAGGGGCCGGGAGTGAGAGCAGGGACCGGGAGTGAGAGCAAAGGCCAGGAGTGAGAGCAGGGGCTGGGAGCGGCAGCAGTGGGGCCGGGAGGGGGAGCAGAGGCTGGAAGTGAGAGCAGGGGCCGGGGCCAGAGGCTGGAAGCGGGAACAGAGGCCGAGAGCAGAAGCCGGGGCCGGGAGCAGGGGATGGGAGCAGGAGGAGTGGCTGGAAGCTGGGGCCAGGAGCGGGAGCAGGAGCCGGGAGTGAGAGCAGAGGCCGAGAGTGGGAGCAGTGGCCGGGAATGAGTGCAGGGACCGGGAACAGGGGCTGGGAGCGGGAGCCAGGGGCCGGGAGCAGGGTCTGGGATCAAGAACAGGGGCCGGGAGCATGGGCTGGGAGTGGGAGCAGGGGCCGGGAGCGGGAGCAGGGGCCGGGAGCGAAAGCAGGGGCCGGGAGTGAGAGCAGGGAGCGGGAGCAGGGGCTGGGAATTGAGAAGGGATCGGGAGTGAGAGCAGGGTCCGGGAATGAGAACAGGGGCTGGGAGCAGGGGCCAGGAGCGGGAGCAGGGACCGAGAGCGGGAGCAGGGGCCGGGATTGAGAGCAGGGGCCCTGATTGAGAGCAGGGGCCAGGAGTGAGAGTTGGGGCCGGGAGCAGGGGCCAGAAGCGGGAGCAGGAGCCGAGAGCAGGAGCAGGGGCCGGGAGCAGGGGCCGGGAGCAGGAGCAGAGGCCGGGAGCTGAAGCAGAGGCCGGGAGCTGGGGATGGGAGCAGGAGTAGGGGCTGGGAGCAGGGGCCAGGAGCGGGAGCAGGGGCCTGGAGCAGGGGGCCGGGAACAGTGAATGGGAGCTGGAGCAGCGACCGGGAGCGGGAACAGGAGCCGGGAGCGGGAGCAGATACCGAGAGAAGGAGCAGGGGAGGGAGTGAGAACAGGCGCCGGGAGCTCAGGCCGGGAGCGGGTGCAGAGGCCGGGAGCGGAAGCAGGGGCCGGGAGCATGGACTGGGAGCAGGAGCAGGGGCCGGGAATGAGAGCAGGAGCCGAGAGCGAGTGTAGGGGCCGAGATTGAGAGCAGGGGCCAGGATTGAGAGCAGCGGCCGGGAGTGAGAGCAGGAGCCGGGAGTGAGAGCAGAAACCGGGAGCAGGGGCTGGGAGCGGGAGCAGGGGCCGGGAGTGAGAGCAGGAGCCGGGAGTGAGAGCAGGGGCCAGGAGTGAGAGCAGGGGCCGGGAGCAGGGGCCTGGAGCGGGAGCAGGGGACGAGAGCAGGAGCAGGGTCCGGGATTGAGGGCAGGGGCCAGGAGTGAGAGCAGGGGCCAGGAGTGAGAGCAGGGGCCGAGAGCAGGGGCCAGGAGCAGGCGCTGGGAGCGGGAGCAGGATCCGGGAGTGGGAGCAGGGGCCGGGAGCAGGGGATGGGTGCGGCAGCAGGTGCTGGGAGCAGGTCCGGGAGTGGGAGCCGGCAGCGGGAGCAGGGGCTGGGAGCAGAGGCCGGGAGCGGGAGCAGGGGCCGGGAGCGGGAATGGGAGCAGGGGTCGGGAGTGGGAGCAGTGGCCGGGAGCGGGAGCAGAGGCCAAGAGCGGAAGCAGAGGCCGGGAGCAGGGGATGGGTGCGGCAGTAGGTTCTGGGAGCAGGTCCGGGAGTGGGAGCCGGCAGCGGGAAGCAGGGGCTGGGAGTGGGAGCAGGGACTGGGAGTAGGGGCCGGTTAGCGGAAGCGGAGGCCGGAAACGGGAGCAGATTCCGGGAGCGGGAGCGGGGGCCAGGAGCGGGAGCAGGGGCCGGGTGCAGGAGCTGGCAGTGGGAGCAGTGGCCGGGAGCGGGAGTGGGAGCAGGGGCCGGGAGCGGGAGCAGCGGCTGAGAGCAGGGGCCGAGAATGGGAGCAGGGGCCGGGAGCATGGGCTGGGAGCGGGAGCAGGGGCCGTGAGCATGGGCTGCGAGCAGGACCTGGGGCTCGGAGCATGAGCTGGGAGCGGGAGCAGGGTCCGGGAGCGGGAGCAGGGGCTGGGAGAGGGAGCAGAGGCCGTGAGCGTAACCAGAGGCTGGGAGCGGAAGCAGGGGGCGGGAGCGGGAGCAGGGGCCGGGAGCGGAAGCAGGGGCTCGGAGTGAGAGCAGGAAGCGGGAGCACGGGCTGGGAATTGAGCAGGGAACGGAAGTGAGAGCAGGGACCGGGAATGAGAACAGGAGCCGGGATTGAGAGCAGGGCCCATGAGTGAGAACAGGGGCCAGGAGTGAGAGTAGGGGCTGGGAGCAGGGGCCGGGACCGGGAACAGAGGCCGGGAGTCGAAGCAGAGGCCGGGAGCTGGGGATGGGAGCAGGACAGGGGCTGGGAGCAGGGGCCAGGAGCGGGAGCAGGAGCCGGGTGCAGGTGGCCGGGAGCAGGGAATGGGAGCTGGAGCAGGGGCCAGGAGCGGGAGCAGGGGCCGGGAGTGAGAGCAGGGGCCGGGAGCAGGGGGTGGGAGCGGGAGCATGGGCCGGGAGTGGGAGCAGGGGCCGGAAGCGGGAGCAGGGGCTGGGAGCAGGGGCTGAGAGCAGGAGCAGGGGCCGGGTGCAGGACCAGGGGTCGGGATCAGGGGCTGGGAGCAGGGGCCGGGAGTGGGAGCAGGGCCCAGGAGCGGGAGCAGGGGCTGAGAGCAGGAGCAGGAGCCGGGCGTGGGAGCAGGGTCTGGGAGCAGGGGCCGAGAGCAGGAGCAGAAGCCGGGACTGAGAGTAGGGGCCAGGAGCAGGTGCCGAGAGCAGAACCAGGGGCCGGGATCAGGGTCTGGGCTCAAGAACAGGGGCCGGGAGCATGGGCTGGGAGTGGGAGCAGGGGCCGGGAGCGGGAGCAGGGGCCGGGAGCGGAAGCAGGGGCCGGGAGTGAGAGCAGGGAGCGGGAGCAGGGTCTGGGAATTGAGCAGGGATCGGGAGTGAGAGCAGGGTCCGGGAATGAGAACAGGGGCTGGGAGCAGGGGCCAGGAGCGGGAGCAGGGACCGAGAGCGGGAGCAGGGGCCGGGATTGAGAGCAGGGGCCCTGATTGAGAGCAGGGGCCAGGAGTGAGAGTAGAGGCTGGGAGCAGGGGCCAGAAGCAGGAGCAAGGGCCGAGAGCAGGAGCAGGGGCCGGGTGCAGGGGCCGGGAGCGGGAGCAGAGGCCGGAAGCTGAAGCAGAGGCCGGGAGCTGGGGATGGGAGCAGGAGTAGGGGCTGGGAGCAGGGGCCAGGAGCGGGAGCAAGGGCCGGGAGCAGGGGGCCAGGAACAGTGAATGGGAGCTGGAGCAGGTGCCGGGAGCGGGAGCAGGAGCCGGGAGCGGGAGCAGAGGCCGAGAGCAGGAGCAGGGGCCGGGAGCAGGTGCCGGGAGCGGGAGCAGAGGCCGGGAGCTGAAGCAGAGGCTGGGAGCTAGGGATGGGAGCAGGTGTAGGGGCTGGGAGCAGGGGCCAGGAGCGGGAGCAGAGGCCGAGAGAAGGAGCAGGGGCGGGAGTGAGAACAGGTGCCGGGAGCTCGGGCCGGGAGCGGGTGCAGAGGCCGGGAGTGGAAGCAGGGGCCGGGAGCATGGACTGGGAGTGGGAGCAGGGGCCGGGAATGAGAGCAGGAGCCGAGAACGAGTGCAGGGGCCAGGATTGAGAGCAGGGGCCGGGAGTGAGAGCAGGGGCCAGGAGTGAGAACAGGGGCCGAGAGCAGGAGCAGGGGCCAGGAGTGAGAACAGGGGCTGGGAGTAGGGGCCGGGAGCAGGGGCTGGGAGTGGGACCAGGGGCCGGGAGCGGGTGCAGAGGCCGGGAGTGGAAGCAGGGGCCGGGAGCAGGAGCCGGGAGCTGGAGCAGGGGCTGTGAGCGGGAGCAGGGGCCGGGAGTGAGAGCAGGGGCCGGGAGCAGGGGAGGGGAGCAGGAACAGGGGCTGGGAGCAGGGGCCGGGAGTGGGAGCAGGGGACGGGATTGAGAGCAGGGGCCAGGAGTGAGAACAGGGGCCGGGAGCAGAGGTTGGGAGCGGGGAGCAGGGGCCGGGAGTGAGAGCAGGGGCCAGGAGTGAGAGCAGAGGCCAGGAGTGAGGACAGGGGCCGGGAGCAGGGGTTGGGACCGGGAGCAGGGGCCGGGAGTGAGAGCAGGGGCAGGAGTGAGAGCAGGGGCCGGGAGTGGGAGCAGGGGCCTTGGGCATGGACTGGGAGCGGGAGCAGGGGCCGGGAATGAGAGCAGGAGCCGAGAGCGAGTGCAGTAGCCGGGAGTGAGAGCAGGAGCCGGGAGTGAGAACAGGGGCTGGGAGTAGGGACCTGGAGCGGGAGCAGGGGCCGGGAGCTGAAGCAGAGGCTGGGAGCTAGGGATGGGAGCAGGAGTAGGGGCTGGGAGCAGGGGCCAGGAGCGGGAGCAGAGGCCGAGAGAAGGAGCAGGGGCGGGAGTGAGAACAGGTGCCGGGAGCTCGGGCCGGGAGCGGGTGCAGAGGCCGGGAGTGGAAGCAGGGGCCGGGAGCATGGACTGGGAGTGGGAGCAGGGGCCGGGAATGAGAGCAGGAGCCGAGAACGAGTGCAGGGGCCAGGATTGAGAGCAGGGGCCGGGAGTGAGAGCAGGGGCCAGGAGTGAGAACAGGGGCCGAGAGCAGGAGCAGGGGCCAGGAGTGAGAACAGGGGCTGGGAGTAGGGGCCGGGAGCAGGGGCTGGGAGTGGGACCAGGGGCCGGGAGCGGGTGCAGAGGCCGGGAGTGGAAGCAGGGGCCGGGAGCAGGAGCCGGGAGCTGGAGCAGGGGCTGTGAGCGGGAGCAGGGGCCGGGAGTGAGAGCAGGGGCCGGGAGCAGGGGAGGGGAGCAGGAACAGGGGCTGGGAGCAGGGGCCGGGAGCGGGAGCAGGGGACGGGATTGAGAGCAGGGGCCAGGAGTGAGAACAGGGGCCGGGAGCAGAGGTTGGGAGCGGGGAGCAGGGGCCGGGAGTGAGAGCAGGGGCCAGGAGTGAGAGCAGAGGCCAGGAGTGAGGACAGGGGCCGGGAGCAGGGGTTGGGACCGGGAGCAGGGGCCGGGAGTGAGAGCAGGGGCAGGAGTGAGAGCAGGGGCCGGGAGTGGGAGCAGGGGCCTTGGGCATGGACTGGGAGCGGGAGCAGGGGCCGGGAATGAGAGCAGGAGCCGAGAGCGAGTGCAGTAGCCGGGAGTGAGAGCAGGAGCCGGGAGTGAGAACAGGGGCTGGGAGTAGGGACCTGGAGCGGGAGCAGGGGCCGGGATTGAGAGCAGGGGCCAGGAGTGAGAACAGGGGCTGGGAGCAGGGGCTGAGCAGGGGCTGGGAGCAGGGGCTGGGAGCTGGAGCAGGATCCGGGAGTGGGAGCAGGGGCCACGAGTGGGAGCAGTGGCCGGGAGCGGGAGCAAAGGCCAAGAGCGGAAGCAGAGGCCGGGAGCAGGGGCCGGGAGCGGGAGCAGGGGCCGTGAGCGGGAGCAGGGGCCGGGAGCGGGAGCGGGGGCCAGGAGCGGGAGCAGGGGCCGGGAGCAGGAGCCGGAAGTGGGAGCAGGGGCTCCGAGCGGGAGTGGGGGAGAGGAGCGGGAGCAGGGACCGGGAGCAAGAGCCGGGAGCGGGAGCAGAGGCCGGAAACGGGAGCAGGGGCTGGGAGCAGGGTCCGGGCGCAGGGGCTGGGAGCGGGAACAGGGTCCAGGAACGGGAGCAGGGGCCGGGAGCGGGAGCAGATGCCGAGAGCGGGAACAATGGCTGGGCGCAGGGGCCGGGAGTGAGAACACGAACCGGGAGCGGGTGCAGAGCCGGGAGCGGAAGCAGGGGCTGGGAGCAGGGGCCACGAGCGGGAGCAGAGGCTGGAAACAGGAGCAAGGACCGGGAACCGGAGCGGGGGCCAGGAGTGGGAGCAGGAGCTGGGCGTGGGAGCGGGAGCAGGAGCCAGGAGTGGGAGCGGGGTTCGGGAGCGAGAGCAGGGGCCGGGAGCAGGAGCTGGGGCCGGGAGCAGCGGCATGGAGCGGGAGCGGGGGCCATGAACGGAAGCAGGGGCTGGGAGTGAGAGCAGGCGCCGGGAGCAGAGGCTGGGAGCGGGAGCAGAGGCCGAGAGTGGAAACAGGGGCCGTGAGCAGCGGCCAAGAGAGGGAGCAGGGTCTGGAAGTGAGTGCAGGGGCCGGGAGCTGGAGCAGGGGCTGGGAGTGAGAGCAGGAGCCGGGAGTGAGAGCAGGGACCGGGAGCAGGGGCTGAGAGCGGGTGCAGAGGCCGGGAGCGGAAGCAGGGGCTGGGAGCAGGAGCCGGGTGCTGGAGCAGGAGCCAGGAGTGAGAACAGGTGGCGGTAGCAGGGGAGGGGAGTAGGAGCAGTGGCTGGGAGCAGGGGCCATGAGCAGGGATCGGGAGTGAGAGCAGGAGCCGGGAGTGAGAGCAGCGGCCAGGAGTGAGAGCAGGGGCCGGGAGCTGGGGAGGGGAGCGGGAGCAGGGGCTGGGAGCAGGAGCCGGGAGTGAGAGCAGGGGCCGGGAGTGAGAGCAGGGGCCGGGAGTGAGAGCAGGGGCCGGGATTGAGATTAGGGTCCAGGAGTGACAGCAGGGGCTGGGAGCGGGAGCAGGGGCCGGGAGTGAGAGCAGGGGCCGGAAGCTGGGGAAGGGAGCAGGAGCAGCGGCTGGAGCAGAGGCCGGGAGTGAGATGAGGTGCCGGGAGAATGAGAGCAGGAACCGGGAGCAGGGCCTGGGAGTGGGAGCAGGGGCCGGGTGTGAGAGCAGAAACCGGGAGCAGGGGTTGGGAGCGGGAGCAGGGGCCGGGAATGAGAGCAGGAGCCGAGAGCGACTGCAGGGGCCGGGAGTGAGAGCAGGAGCCGGGAGTGAGAGCAGGGGCCAGGAGCAGGGGCCTGGAGCGGGAGCAGGGGACGAGAGCGGGAGCAGGGGCCGGGATTGAGAGTAGGGGCCAGGAGTGAGAGCAGGGGCCGAGAGCAGGGGCCGGGAGCAGGGGCTGGGAGCGTGAGCAGGGTCCGGGAGTGGGAGCAGGGGATGGGTGCGGCAGCAGGTGCTGGGAGCAGGTCCGGGAGTGGGAGCCGGCAGCGGGAGCAGGGGCTGGGAGCAGAGGCCGGGAGCGGGAGCAGGGTCCGGGAGTGGGAGCAGGGACTGGGAGTAGGGGTCGGGAGCGGGAGCGGGGGTCGGGAGCAGAAGCCAGCAGTGGGGCAGGGGTCGGGCGCGGGAGCGGGAGCAGGGGCCGGGAGCGGGAACGGGAGCAGGGACGGGGAGTAGGAGCAGTGGCCGGGAGCAGGAGCAGAGGCCAAGAGCGGAAGCAGAGGCCGGGAGAAGGGGATGGGTGCGGCAGTAGGTTCTGGGAGCAGGTCCGGGAGTGGGAGCCGGCAGCGGGAAGCAGGGGCTGGGAGTGGGAGCAGGGACTGGGAGTAGGGGCCGGTAGCGGAAGCAGAGGCTGGAAACGGGAGCAGGATCCGGGAGCGGGGGCGGGGGCCAGGAGCGGGAGCAGGGTCCTGGAGCAGGAGCCGGCAATGGGAGCAGGGGCCGGGAGCGGGAGCGGGAGCAGGGGCCGGGAGTGGGAGCGGGGTCCGTAAGTGGGAGCAGGGGCCGGGAGCAGGAGCGAGGGCCGGGAGCGGGGGCCGGGAGCAGTGGCAGGGAGCGGGAGCAGGGGCCGGGAGCGGGAGCAGGGCCGGGAGTAAGGGCCTGGTGCGGGAGCAGGGGGCTGGATCAGGGGCCAGGAGCTGAGGCCGGGAGCGGGACCAGGGGACAGTGAGCGGGGGCGAGGAGCAGGGGCTGGGTGCGGGAGCAGGGGCCAGGAGCGGGAGCAGGGCCGGGAGCAGAGCCTGGGTGTGGGAGCAGGGGCCGGGAGCAGGGGTGCGGAGCAGGGGTTGGGTGCGAAAGCAGGGGCAGGGAGTGGGAACGGAGACCTGGAGCAGTGGCCGAGAGCGGGAGCGGGCGGGACGATATAAACCGCGAGCTGGGAGCAGGGCAAACAGACATGTGAGGGGAAAAAAAAATCAAAATGTGATATCGCAGGAAAGTGATTGGTTGGTGCATATTTCTCTCTTTTTTCTAAACTTGGGCATTGGTTTAAATTAAGAGCCATGATTACAGATTAAAATCTATAATTGAAATTTCAAAACTTGAAAACCTAATTAGTTCAATAAAATACAATCGTGATGGCAGGGCTGGTGATGTGTTGCAGCTATAGCATGTGGGAGCTAGTGGAACCCAGTGTGATCCATCGCAACCAATCTGCAGCAAGTGTATGCAGCTCGACAAACTTCGGCTCAGAGTTGATGAGCTAGAGTCTGAACTTCGGACACTGCGTTCCAAGGAGGCAGTCACACCCCTTCGGTTAAATACTTCAAATTTGTTCCGTGGTCAGGGACAGGAGGGTGTGACTACGAGTGAGGCAGGTATGGGGAACCAGAAGGTAGCATTGGAAGAGCCTCAGGCCTTGTTCTTGTCCAACAGTTATGAGGTTCTTACTCCCTGTGTGGACGAGAGCAGGGACTGCAGGGAGGATGAGCAAGCTGACCACAGCACTGTGGTACAGGGGCCATTCAAGTTGGGGGAGTAAAACAAAATGTAATAGTGATAGGGGACAGTATAGTTATTGGGATAGATACTGTTCTCTGCAGCTGAGAGTGTGGTGTCCTTACACCTTACTATAGATTCACACGAGGCATGTACTGCAGACAAGGTCACTACGTGACCTGAACCTTTATTCCCAGGACCAAGAAGTGCTGACCCTGCGTGGAACCTCCCTTTATATACCTGGATGACCAGGTGAGGAGTGTCTCCCACAAGTTCACCCCCTGTGGTCAAGGTGTGCATTACTCAGGTGTATACAATGTACAGTGCTGTTACATAAAGGTTACAGTTATGAGAAGGTTACAAACATGACATCACCTCCCCCCAACATCTTTGGGTCAAAGATTGAGTCTTTCAGGCGGTCGACGCTCTCTCGTGGAGCGCCGCAGTTGGGGCTCTGGTGGTTGGGCCTTCGCATGTGTCTCTGTCACCTGTGGTGATTCCGTCCTGTCCGGGCTGGCCGCAGGGACTGTGCATGCTGGTGAATGTCCTTGTTGCTCGTTCACTAGCAGTGGTGTGGGTGACATCTCATGATCTTCCTCAGGTTCCTCAGTGTCCATGCTGAACCTTTTCTTTACTTGGTCCAGATGTTTGCGGCATATCTGCCCATTGTTAAGTCTGACCACCATGACCCTCTTCCCCTCTTTGCCATTTACAGTACCCTCAAGCCACTTGGGTCCAAAAGCATGATTGAGAACAAATACAGGGTCATCAATTTCTATGCATCTCCCCACTGAGTTGCGATCATGGCACTCGATTTGGGACTGACGCTTGCCCTCAACAATGTCTGACAGGTCTGGGTGAATGAGGGACAGCCGCGTTTTAAGTGTGCGTTTCATGAGTAGTTCCGCGGGCGGGACTCCCGTGAGCGAATGTGGGCGGGACCTATAGGCCAGCAGGAGGCGCAATAGGCGGTACTGAATGGAGGGCCCTTGAATCTGGAGCATGCCCTGTTTTATGATTTGGACCGCAAGTTCCGCCTGGCCATTGGAAGCCGGCTTGAACGGTGCTGTCCTGACGCGTTTGATACCATTGCCCAACATAAACTCCTGGAATTCATAGCTCGTGAAACACGGGCCATTATCGCTAACCAGGATGTCCGGCAAACCGTGGGTCGCAAAGACCGTATGCAGACTTTCCACGGTGGTGGATGTCGTGCACGAATTCAATATGACGCACTCGATCCATTTCGAGTACGCATCAACAACAATGAGGAACATTTTTCCCATGAACGGGCCCGTGTAGTCTACTTGAATACGTGACCATGGTCTGGTGGGCCAGGGCCACGGGCTGAGTGGGGCCTCCCTGGGGGTCATTTCCCAGCTGAGAACACGTCGTACACCTGCGAACCCGGTGTTCCAGGTTTCAGTCAATTCCCGGCCACCAGACATGTGACCGGGCAATGGCCTTCATTAGCACGATGCCTGGGTGCTCGCTGTGGAGTTCCCTGATGAATGCTTCCCCTCCTTTCTGGGGCATGACTACCCAGCTGCCCCATAGCAGGCAGTCGGCTTGGATGGAGAGCTCGTCCATCCGTCTGTGAAACGGTCTGACCTCCTCGGGTACGCTCTGTGTGCGGGCGCCCAATCCGCAGTCAGGACACATTTCTTTATCAGGGATAGGAGGGGGTCTCTGTTGGTCCAGATTTTGATCTGGCGGGCTGTAATGGGGGAGCCTGCGGTGTCGAAAGCCTCAATAGCTATGACCATCTCCGTGCTTTGTTCCAACGCCCTCTCGGTGGTCACCAGTGGGAGCCTGCTGAGCACGTCAGCGCAATTTTCGGTGCCTGGCCGGTGCCGTATGGTGTCGTCATACGCAGCCAGCGTGAAGGCCCACCGCTGTATGTGAGCTGACGCATTGGCATTGACAGCCTTGCTGTCGGACAACAGGGATGTTAACGGTTTGTGATCTGTTTCTAATTTGAACCTTCTGCCGAAAAGACATCTTTCCCCCCCCCCCCCCCCCCCCCCCCGTAGACACATGCGAGTGCTTCCTTTTCAACCATCCCATATCCCCATTCTGGCCTGGGAAAGCGACCTGGAGGCATAAGCCACAGGTTGGAGTTGGCCCTCATCATTACTCTGCTGCAACACGCACCCAACCCCATAGGATGATGCATCACATGTTAAAACCAATTTCTTACAGGGGTTGTACAAGGTCAACAGCTTGTTAGAAAAAAGCAGATTCCGCACCCGATTGAAAACCCGTTCTTGACAGTCCCCCCAAAACCATTCACAACCCTTACGCAGGAGTACGTCCAACAATGTGCTTAAGTTCGGTAGAAAGTTCCCGAAGTAGTTCAAGAGTCCCAAAAATGAACGCAACTCCGATGTGTTGCTGGGCCTGGGCGCACAACGGATCACCTCCGTTTTGGATTCGGTCGGCCGGATCCCGTCTGCGGCAACCCTCCTGCCCAAAAACTCGACCTCTGGGGCCAAAAACACACACTTGGGCTTCTTTAGTTGCAAGCCTACCCAGTCCGGTCGGCGTAGCACCTCCTCCAGGTTATGGAGGTGTTCCTCGGTGTCTCGACCCATGATAAGGATGTCATCTTGGAATACGATTGTTCCAGGGATGGATTTAAGCAAGCTTTCCATGTTCCTCTGGAAGATAGCGGCCGCTGAACGAATGCCAAACGGACACCTGTTGTAAACGAATAGCTTTTTGTGTGTAGTGATGGTGGTCAGAAGCTTGGATTCTTCAGCCAGTTCCTGAGTCATGTAGGCCGAAGTGAGGTCCAACTTGGTGAACAGCTTGCCACCTGCCAGCGTGGAAAAAAGATCCCCGCTCTCGGAAGCGGGTATTGGTCTTGTAGTGACACTCGGTTGATGATGGCATTGTAGTCGCCACAAATCCTGACCGAGCCATCCGCTGTAAGGACAGGAACGATGGGACTTGCCCAGTCACTGAATTCAACAGGCGAAATTATGCCCTCTCTTAGCAGCCTGTCCAACTCACTCTCAATTCTCTCACGCATCACATACGGCACGGCTTTGGCTTTGTGGTGCACTGGTCTGGCGTCCGGGGTGATGCGTATCACTACTTTGGTGCCCTTAAAGGTCCCGACACCTGGTTGAAAAAGTGGCTCGAATTTCTGTAGGACCTGTGAGCATGAACTTGGCTCCACAGATGAAATGACGTGCACATCACCCCATTTCCAGTTCATATCGGCTAGCCAGCTCCTCCCCAAGAGCGCGGGACCATTCCCCGGGACAATCCAGAGTGGCAGCCGGTTCTCTGATCCATTGTGTGTGACCACCAAGTTTGCACTGCCTAGTACTGGGATGATCTCTCTGGTGTACGTCCGTAGCTGCATGTTAATGCGTTCCAGTTTGGGCCTGTTAGCTTTGAGTGGCCATAGTTTTTCAAATTGTTGGGCGCTCATAAGTGACTGGCTGGCTCCTGTGTCCAGCTCCATGCGTACCGGGGTGCCATTTAATAGAATTTTCATCATCATAGGTGGCGTTTTGGTGTATGAGCTGTGGACGTCTGCCACCTGAACCCGCTGGACTTCAGCGTCCATAGCTTTGCCCCAAGCATCACCCTGCCTTGCAGACCCCTCGTCTGGTTCCTCTGCCTCGTAAACTAGCCTCGCTACGGGCTTTCTGCACATTCTGGCCAGATGTCCACTGAAGTTACAGTTTCTACAGATAAATTGTTGAAACCTGCAGGTTTTCGCAGCATGTCTGCCACCCCACCTCCAGCATGAGCTGAGATTGTTGTGAACAAAGGAACTGTTAACAGGCATTCCTCTCTGATTGTCTCTTTGATTACTCCTGAGCACTCTGTTGCTGAGTGTCAATGGTTCCATCCCTGGACGCATTGTCCCTTGTGATGGCGTGAATTGTCGATCCCCCTGCCATTGTCTCAGTTGCTGGCCCACCCTAGAGCCTGTTGCTGCCTGGGCGGTGTCGAATTGCCCTTGTCTGCCTGCGGGGTTCTGTGTCTCGTTTACAATGTTAACTCCCTGGTCCATTGCCACGTTGGAACCAGGGCTGCGCCGTAAATTATCTTGGTCTCCTCTTCCCCTGCCATGAAGGTCTGAGCTATCAGCGTTGCCCTTTCCAAAGTCAAGTCCTTGGTCTCAATAAGCTTCCTGAAAATCCCGGCATGACAAATGCCCTCAATGAAGGAATCCCGCAACATCTCTCCCCTGTAGGCGTCTGTGAACTTACAGAGGCTGGCCAAACGCCGAAGGTCCACAATTAAGTCCGATATGCTTTGTCTCTCCCGACGCCGGTGTGTATAGAACCGGTGCCGGGCCATGTATATACTGCGCGCCGGTTTGAGGTGCTCACCGATCAGAGTACTGAGCTCTTCAAAGGACTTGTCCGCCGGCTTCTGGGGTGTGAGCAGGTCTTTCATCAGCGCATACGTCTTGGATCCACAGCTGGTCAGTAGATGCACCCTCCGTTTGCCAGCCGCTTCCTCTCTCAGCCAGTCCTTCGTGACAAAGCTCTGCTGGAGCCTCTCAACGAAATCGTCCCAGTCCTCACCAACACAGTACCATTCCTCTGTGCTACCGGTGGCCATCCTCGTGGGTCGTTGATTCCCGTTTCTCGTCGCCAAATGTGGTGTCCTTGCACCTTACTATAGAATCACATGAGGCATGTACTGCAGACAAGGTCACTGTGTGATCTGAACCTTTATTCCCAGGACCAAGAAGTGCTGACCCTGCATGTGACCTCCCTTTATATACCTGGATGACCAGGTGACGAGTGTCTCCCACAAGTTCACCCCCTGTGGTCAAGGTGTGCATTACTCAGGTGTATACAGTGTACAGTGTTGTTACATAAAGGTTACAGTTATGTGAAGGTTATAAACATGACAGAGAACATGTGTCTCGAAGGCTGTGTTGCCTGCCCAGTGCCAGGGTTAAGGACATCTCCTATGGGAAACAGGGAAATGGCAGAGACTTTGAACAAATATTTTTTATCAATGTTGATGGTAGAAGAAACTAAAAACATCCCAATAATAATAGATAATCAAGGGGCTATAGGGAGGGGGGAAACTTAAAACAATCACTATCACTAGAGAAAAAATACGAGGCAAACGAATGGGACTAAAGGCGGACAAGACCCCTGGACCTGATGGCCTGCATCCTAGGGTCTTAAAAGAAATGGCTGCAGAGATAGTGGATGCATTCGATGCAATCTACCAAAATTGCCTGGATTCTGGAGCGGTCCCAGCATGTTGGAAAACCGTAAATTTAACACCCCTATTTAAGAAAGGAGGGAAACCGAAAGCAGGAAACTATAGACCAGTTAGCGTAACATCTGTCATTGGGAAAATGCTGGAGTCCATTATTAAGGAAGCAGTAGCAGGACATTTAGAAAACCATAATTCAATCAAGCAGAGTCAGCGTGGTTTTATGAAAGGGTTTGACAAATGTTTTGGAGTTCTTTGAGGATGTAATGAGTAGGGTGGATAAAGGGGAACCAGTGGATGTAGTGTATTTGGATTTCCAGAAGGCATTGAATAAGATGTCTCATAAAAGGTTACGACACAAGATAAGAGCTCACGGGGTTGAGGATAATATATCAAAATGGATAGAGGATTGGCTAACGAACAGAAAACAGAGAGTCGGGATAAATGAGTCATTATCAGATTGGCAAACTATAACTAGTGGGGTGCCACAGGGATCAGTGCTGGGACCTCAACTATTTACAATCTATATTAATGAATTAGATGGAGGGACTGAGTGTAATGTAGCCAAATTTGCTGATGATACAAAGATAGGTGGAAAAGCAAGTTGTAAAGAGGGCACAAAGGGGCCAAAATTGATGCCCCCCCCCCAACCAACCCCCGCCCAAAACAGGGCTCACGCACCCCGTTTCGATGGTTTTTACTGCAGCTGTGGTTGAGGTCACCTCTTGTGAAATTCCGCTCTCTTGTTTTTTTTATTTGGCTCCGGAAGTCGCTCATAATGGGGGCGGTGACAACACGAGAGGGGCGGATATGGGGCAGCGACAATACCTGCAGGGCGGAAGTTGGGGGCGGTGCGGAGTGACCGCTGCGATGACGTCATCATAGCGCCGCATCACCATGGCTCTCCCCTTCACTTAAAGGGGATAGCATTTGGGATTTTAAGACTTCGGTCCACTGGGCCACCAGGAAAGGTTTCGGCCAGGCCAGGCCGGCGATATAGATAGGCTAAGTGAGTCGGCAAAAATTTGGCAGATGGATTATATTGTGCAAAAATGTGAGGTTATCCACTTTGAAACATAGAAACATAAAAACATAGAAAATAGCAGCAGTCGGCCATTTGGCCCTTCAAACCTGCACCACCATTCAATAAGATCATGGCTGATCATACCCTCAGTACCTTTTTCCTGCTTTCTCTCCATACCCCTTGATCCCTTTAGCCGTAAGGGCCATATCTAACTCTCTCTTGAATATATCCAATGAACTGGCACCAACAACTCTCTGCGGTAGGGAATTCCATAGATTAACAACTCTCTGAGTGAAGAAGTTTCTCCTCATCTCAGTCCTAAATGGCCTACGCCTTATCCTAAGATTGTGTCCCCTGGTTCTGGACTTACCCATCATCGGGAACATTCTTCCCGCATCTAACCTGTCCAGTCCCATCAGAAGCTTATAGGTTTCTATGAGATCCCCTCTCATCCTTCTAAACTCCAGTGTATAAAGGCCCAGTTGATCCAGTCTCTCCTCATATGCCAGTCCTGTCATCCCGGGAATCAGTCTGATGAATCTTCGCTGCACTCCCTCAATAGCAAGAACATCCTTCCTCAGATTAGGAGACCAAAACTGAGCACAATATTCCAGGTGAGGCCTCACCAAGGCCTTGTACAACTGCAGTAAGACCTCCCTGCTCCGATAATCAAATCCTCTAGCTATGAAGACCAACATACCATTTGCCTTCTTCACTGCCTGCTGTACCTGCATGCCAACTTTCAATGACTGATGAACCATGACACCCAGGTCTCATTGCACCTCCCCCTTTCCTAATCTGCCACCATTCAGATAATATTCTGCCTTTGTGTTTTTGCCCCCAAAGTGGATAACCTCACATTTATCCACATTATAATGCATCTGTCATACATTTGCCCACTCACCTAACCTGTCCAAGTCACCCTGCAGCCTTTTAGCGTCTTCCTCACAACTCACACCTCCACCCAGTTTAGTGTCATCTGCAAACATGGAGATATTACACTCAATTCATTCATCTAAATCATTAATGTATATTGTAAAGAACTGGGGTCCCAGCACTGAGCCCTGCGGCACTCTACTAGTCACTGCCTACCATTCTGAAAAGGACACGTTTATCCCGACTCTCTGCTTCCTGTCTGCCAACCAGTTCTCTATCCACGTCAGTATATTACCCCCAATACCATGTCCTTTGATTTTGCACACCAACCTCTTGTGTGGGACCTTGTCAAAAGCCTTTTGAAAGTCCAAATACACCACATCCACTGGTTCTCCCTTGTCTACTCTATTAGTTACATCTTCAAAAAATTCCAGAAGATTTGTCAAGCATGATTTCCCTTTCATAAATCCATGCTGACTTGGACCGATCCTGTCACTGCTTTCCAAATGTGCTGCTATTTCATCTTTAATAATTGATTCCAACATTTTACCCATTACTGATGTCAGGCTAACTGATCTATAATTCTCTCTCCCTCCTTTTTTAAACAGTGGTGTTACATTAGCTACTCTCCAGTCCATAGGAACTGATCCACAGTCTATAGACTATTGGAAAATGATCACCAATAAATCCACTATTTCTGTGGCCACTTCCTTAAGTACTCTGGGATGCAGACTATCAGCCCCGGGGATTCATCGGCCTTCAATCCCATCAATTTCCCAAACACAATTTCCCGCTTTATAAGTTATCCTTCAGTTCCTCCTTCTCACTAGACCCTCGGTCCCCTAGTATTTCCGGAAGGTTATTTGTGTCTTCCTTGGTGAAAACAGAACCAAAGTATTTGTTTAACTGTTCCGCTATTTTTTTGTTCCCCATTATAAATTCACCTGAATCTGACTGTAAGCGACCTACGTTTATTTTCACTAATCTTTTTTCTCTTCACATATCTATAAAAGCTTTTGCAGTCAGTTTTTATGTTCCCAGCAAGCTTCCTCTCATACTCTATTTTCCCCCTCCTAATTAAACCCTTTGTCCTCCTCTGCTGTATTACAAAATTCTCCCAGTCCTCAGGTTTGCTGCTTTTTCTGGCCAATTTATATGCCTCTTCCTTGGATTTAACACTATCCCTAATTTTCCTTGTTAGCCACGGTTGAGCCACCTTCCCCATTTTATTTTTACTCCAGACAGGGATGTTCAATTGTTGAAGTTCATCCATGTGATCTTTAAATGCTTGCCATTGCCTATCAGCCATCAACCCTTTAAGTATCACTCACCAGTCTATTCTAGCCAATTCATGTCTCATACCATCGAAGTTACCTTTCCCGAAGTTCAGGACCCTATTCTCTCAATTAACTGTGTCACTCTCCATCTCAATAAAGAATTCTACCATATTATGGTCACTCTTCCCCAAGGGGCCTCGCACAACAAGATTGTTAATTAGTCCTTTCTCATTACACATCACCCAGTCTAGGATGACCAGCCCTCTAGTTGGTTCCTCGACATATTTTTCTAGAAAACCATCCCTAATACACTGCAGGAAATCCTCCTCCACCGTACTACTACCAGTTTGGTTTGCCCAGTCAATATGTAGATTAAAGTCACCCATGATAATTGATGTACCTTTATTGCATGCATCCCTAATTTCTTGTTTGATGCTGTCCCCATCATCATTACTACTGTTTGTTGGTCTGTACACAACTCCCACTAGCGTATTCTCCCCTTTAATATTCCGTAGCTCCACCCATACCGATTCCACATCATCCAAGCTCATGTCCTTCCTTACTATTGCATTAATTTCCTCTTTAACCAGCAACGCCACCCCACATCCTTTTCCTTTCTGTCTATCCTTCCTAAATGTTTAATACCCCTGGATGTTGAGTTCCCAGCCTTGGTCACCCTGGAGCCATGTCTCCATGATGCCAATTACATCATATCCGTTAACTGCTATCTGCACAGTTAATTCGTCCATCTTATTCCGAATACTCCTCGCATTGAGGCACAGAGCTTTCAGGCTTGTCTTTTTAACACCCTTTGCCCTGTCAGGATTTTGCTGTAATGTGGCCCTTTTTGCTTTTTGTCTTGCATTTCTCTGCTCTCCACTTTTTCTTTTCTTCTTTCTATCTTTTGCTTCTGCCCCCATTCTACTTCCCTCTGCCTTCCTGCATAGGTTCCCATCCCCCTGCCATATTAGTTTTTCCCCTCCCCAACAGCACTATCAAACACTCCCCCTAGGACATTGGTCCCGGTCCTGCCCAGGTGCAGACCATCCGGTTTGTACTGGTCCCACCTCCCCAGAACCGGTTCCAATGTCCCAGGAATTTGAATCCCTCCCTCTTGCATTACTCCTCAAGCCACGTATTCATCTGAGCTATCTTGCAATTCCTACTCTGACTAGCATGTGGCACTGAGATTACTACTTTTGAGGTCCTACTTTTTAACTTAGCTCCTAGCTCCCTAAATTCATCTTGTAGGACCTCATCCTGTTTTTTTACCTATATCGTTGGTACCACGACAACTGGCTGTTTACCCTCCCCCTTCAAAATGTCCCGCACCCGCTCCGAGACATCCTTGACCCTTGCACCAGGGAGGCAAGATACCATCCTGGAGTCTCGGTTGCAGCCGCAGAAACGCCTATCTATTCCCCTTACAATAGAATCCCCTATCACTACAGCTCTCCCACTCTTTTTCCTGCCCTCCTGTGCAGCAGAGCCACCCACGGTGCCATGGAATTGGCTGCTGCTGCCCTCCCCTGATGAGTCATCCCCCTCAACAGTACCCAAAGTGGTATATCTGTTTTGCAGGGGGATATCCATAGGGGACCCCTGCACTACCTTCCTTCCACTGCTCTTCCTGTTGGTCACCCATCCCCCATCTGGCTGTGTAACCTTTACCTGCGGTGAGACCAACTCGCTTAAACGTGCTATTCATGTAGGAAAAATAAAAATGCTCATTATTATTTAAATTGAGAGAGATTACAAAATGTTGCAGTACAGAGGGATCTGGTGGTCCTTGTACATGAAACACAAAAAGTTAGCATACAGGTACAGCAGTAATTAGGAAAGCACATTGAATGTTGGCCTTTATTGCATAAAAGTAGGAAAGTCTTGCTACAACTGTACGGTGTATTGGTGAGACCACACCTGGAGTACTGTGTACAATTTTGCTCTCCTTATTTAAGGAGGGATATACTTGCATTGGAGGCAGTTCAGAGAAGGTTCACGAGGTTGATTCCTGAGATGAAGGGGTTGTCTTATGAAGAAAAGTTGTGCAGGTTGGGCCTATACTCATTGGAGTTCAGAAGAATGAGAGGTGATCTTATTGAAACCTAGAAGATTCTGAGGGGGCTTGACAGGGTAGATACAGAGAGGATGTTTCCCCTCGTGGGGGAATCTAGAACCTGGGGCGTAGTTTCAAAATGAGGGGTCGGCTATTTAAAATGGAAATGAGGAGGAATTTCTTCTCTCAGAGTGTCACGAATCATTGGAATTCTCTACCCCAGAGAGCTGCGGAGACTGGGTTATTGAATATATTTAAGGTGGAGATAGAAACATAGAAACATAGAAAATAGTTGCAGGAGTAGGCCGTTCGGTCCTTCGAGCCTGCACCACCAATCAATGGTTGATCATGCATTTCAGTACCCCATTAAACAGATTTTTGAATAATAAGGGAGTCAAGTGTTATGGGGAGCGGGTGGGGAAGTGGAGTTGAGACCAAGATCAGATCAGCCTTAATCTTATTAAATGGTGGAGCAAGCTCGAGGGGCCAAATGGCCTACTCCTGCTCCTACTTCTTATGTTCATTTGAGCCAGCTGGTCTATGCTGGTGTTTATGCTCCACATAAGTCTCCTCCCTCCCTATCTGCATATCCTAGCTTTCCTTTCCCCCTCACATACTTATTCAGCTTCCCCTTAAATGCACCTATCCTCTTCACCACAACTAGTCCATGTGGTAGCGAGCTATGGGGAAAAAGTGGAAATATGTTGTTGTGATAGAGGATCAGCCATGATCATTGATAGAGAATTCAAGCTCTGCAGCCTGGCTGCAGTTTTGAGAAAACACAGACCACATTGCATTAAGCCATCAATCAACTTGACATTTTAGGACCTTGGGTAGCGAGCCAATTAAAAGGTTAACAGACTACCAATTGAGCCAATAAGGTCAAAGAAGGCGAGTTATTTTCTGTAAACTGATCAGGTATATAAACAGCCATTTTGGCCATGTGGTCTCAGAAGGACAAAGGCCTGGCTTAAAGCCAAGAGCTTGTTGCTGCTGTCGCCAGAATAAAGTTACATTAAAACTACAATCGGAGTTCGTATTTCATTGGAAATGAAGAGATCTAACAATCATATTGAATGGTGGTGCAGACTCGAAGGGCCGAATGGCCTACTACTGCTCCTATTTTCTATGTTTCTATGTTTCCACGTTCTTACCACTCTCTGGGTAAAGACGTTTCTCCTGAATTCCTTATTGCATTTATCAGTAACTGTCTTATATTTTTCGAGTTTTGGAATCCCCCACAGGTGGAAACATCTTCTCTACATTTACCCTAACAAATCTCTTCGTAAATTTAAAGACCTCTATCATGTCACTCCTCAGCCTTCTTTTTTCTGGAGAGAAGAACCCCAGCCTGTTCAATTTTTCCTGATCGATATAATCTCTCAGTTCTGCTGTCATTCTGCTAAATCTTTTTTGCACCATCTCCAGTTCCTCTATATCCATTTTATAAGATGGAGACCAGAACTGTTCACAGTACTCCAAGCGTGGTTTGACCAAGATTCTAAACAATTTTAACATAACCTCTCTGTCTTTCAGTTCCAGTCCTCTAGAAATGAACCCCTGTGCTTGGTTTGCATTTTTAAGGGATTTGCATCACTACTTTTACTGATTTGTAAATCTGTTGACTCCCAATCAATGACGTTTGGAGTTTTGGCCAATTGCTTTGCCCTTGTGCCCAGGATTTTCCCCTAGGAGAAGTGGATTACAACATTGTGAAGAACACATTTGGGATCTGAATTTGAGCATTTTTGAGAATTCTCTACCCCAGAGGGCTCCAGCTGCTGAATTGTTGAGTATATTCAAGGCTGAGAGCAATAGATATTTGGAGTCTAGGTGAATCAAGGGATATGGAGATCGGGCGGAAAGTGCAGTTGAGGTCGAAGATCAGCCGTGATCTTATTGAATGGCGAAGCAGGCTTGAGGGGCCATATGACCTACTCATGCTCCTATTCTTATGTTCTTATGTTCTTAAAACAGCTGAGTTTGACGCGATGCAGTGAAAGTCTCCTCTCTGTCGGTTCTCACATTTCAATGTTAAAAAGTTTTCTCTATATAATTTGGCACGAACTGGGCAAAGTAATTCAAAGGAGCTTCAAGGATTACTGGTGGGTGAATAGAATAAATCATCCTGATTGCAGTCCATGTTTCTTATTTTGACAGTCATTAACCTCACATTCACCTAAAGCTGAAATCTTATTTGCTTCTTTTTTATTTTGGACGGAATTTTCAGCTGATCAATGCGAGTGGTGTCAGTCGCTCGGGGGAATGGGATATGTTCCAATTTGTTAAAACCCGGTTGCAGTGTCAAGAACTCTGGTGAGATATATCAGATGCGAATTACTACTTGTTATGCACTATCCCCAGAAACAGATCTGCCCTTTGGGTGAGAACCAGCAAAACCCTACTGCTCAGCTCTGACACTTCTATCTCCCACACGCTTGACTGAGAATAGAAATTCCATGGCAACAAATGCTGGATATGGAAAGCATTAGGCTTGCCATTCTACAAGTCAAACCCACTTCAGTTAGATTCCTTACAACTGGCACTGAGAGACGTTCAACCAGCAGTTTGGGTTGGATTCAAACTCATGTCCTAGAGTTAAAGGATGCTGATATAACACACAATACCACTGTGTTTGTTATGTTGATTGAGGGATAAATATTGATCAGAACACCAGGGATAACTCCCCTGATGTTCTTCAAAGTAGTGATGTGGGATCGTTTATGTCTGACCTATATGTGACTCCAGTCTTTAGAGCAACGTGGTTTACTCTTAAATACCCTCTGAATGAAAGCTGTAGATAATGGCCCACCTCCACCTTCTCAGGGCAGCTGGAGATGGAAAATAAACAGGATCAAATCTGTGTCTCACGCTCCTGACCGGGGAGCAGCGTTCATCACATTTGCACAAAGCTCATCAGGGAAACTGGGAGCGCACAGCCCATCATTTTCCACCCATTTTATTTTATTCATTCAGGGGCTGAGGGCATCACTGGCAAGGACAGCATTTATTGCCCATCCCTAGTTGCCCTTTAGAAGGTTGTTGCTGAACCGCTGCAGTCCGTGTGGTGAAGGTACCACCAAACCGCTGTTAGGGAGGGGGTTCCAAGATTTTGACCCAGCGATGATGAAGGAACGGCCGATATATTTCCAAGTCAGAGCGTTGTGTGACTTGGAGGGCAACCGCTTTGGCAGCAGCTCCCAAACCCGCGACCTCTACCAGCTAGAAGGACAAGGGCAGCAGGTGCATGGGAATACCATCACCTCCACATTCCCCTCCAAGTCACACATCATCCTGACTTGGAAATATAGCGCCGGTTCTTCTTTGTCACTGGGTCAAAATGCTGGAACTCCCTCCCGAACAGCACTGTGGGAGCACCTTCACCACATGGGCTGCAGCGGTTCAAGAAGGTGGCTCACCACCACCTTCTCAAAGGTAATTAGGAATGGGCAATAAAAGCTGGCCTTGCCAACGATGCCCACATCCCAGAAATGAATAAAAAATAAAAGATGGTATTCCCATGCGCCTGCAAGATGGTGGACATCCCAGGTTTGGGAGATGCTGTCAAAGAAGCCTTCGCAAAATGGTGCAGTGCTACCAAAAATGGAACACACTGCAACCACTGCATGCCGATGATAGAGAGAATAGATATTTACGTGGGTGGGTGAAGCACCGATGAAGCTGACTGAGCTTGTGCTGGATGGTGTCGACCATCCCAGCTTAGACATATATGGTCGATTCTTCATCGTTGCTGGATCTAGTGGAGATTGTATCTATATTAACAACTTGGAAGAAGGGACTGAGTGTAACGTAGCCAAGTTTGCTGATGATACAAAGATGGGAGGAAAAGCAATGTGTGAGGAGGACACAAAAAATCTGCAAAAGGACATAGACAGGCTAAGTAAATGGGCAAAGCTTTGGCAGATGGAGTATAATGTTGGAAAGTGTGCATTTTGGCAGAATAAAATCAAAGAGCAAATTGTTATTTAAATGGAGAAATATTGCAAAGTGCTGCAGTATAGCAGGACTTGGGGGTACTTGTGCATGAAACACAAAAGGTTAGTATGCAGGTACAGCAAGTGATCAGGAAGGCCAATGGTATCTTGGCCTTTATTACAAAGGGGATGGAGTATATACGCAGAGAAGTCTTGCTACAGTTATACAGAGTATTGGTAAGGCCACACCTAGAATACTGCGCACAGTTTTGTGTGTATGTATAATGTATGTACTGTAACATGAGACCATTGAATGTATCTTCACACAGTATACACTATACCTCTACCACCAGAGGGTGCTACTGGTGGAGACCTAAGGGTCACCTGCACACTGCAGGTAACCAAGCATAAAAGGGAGGTCACCTTACTGTATCCTCATTCAGGAGCTGGAATAAATGGACTAAGGTCACAACATTTCAAGTACAATACCTTACCTCGTGGAGTCATTACTAGAGTGCTTACACACATAACAACTGGCGACGAGATTATGAATTTCCACATGCAAAATGGCTAACTTTAGCAACTTTCAACAATTTGCTGATGGGGAAGATTGGGATGCCTTTGTGGAAAGGCTCAAACACGTTTTCATTGCAAATGACCTGGAAGGAGACGACCCGACCTCGATGGCTGATAAGTGCAAGGCTATCCTGCTCAGCAGTTGTGGGCCCACTGTCCATGACCTCGTCAGGGACCTGCTAGCCCCAGCGAAGACGACAACCAAAACATACACGGAGCTCGTAACAATAATACAGGAACAGCTCAAACCTAAAGAGAGCATCCTCACAGCCAGACACTGGTTCTACAACCACCGGTGGCCCGAAGGCCAAGAAATTGCAAAATATGCTGCAGACCTGAGACGAATGGCTGCACCATGTGATTTTGGCGACCACCTCACCGAAGCACTGAGGGACATCTTTGTTATTGGAATCGGCCACGAGGGCCTCCTCCACAAGCTGCTCTCTGCGGATACTACGGTCACCCTGCAGAAGGCGATTAAAGTGAGCCAGACATTCATGATCTCAGCCTGCGATTCCAAGAGGATGATGACTCGCCCCCAGGATTCTAACCCGGCAAGTACCGTGAACCGAATGGCACCTTTCAGAGGCAAGGCTGCTACCCCGACTCCCGCAACCCCGAGTCCGCCACATGGGGTCAACCGGCCAGCCCCGTGCTGGCGCTGAGGAGGAAATCACAGGGCCCACTAGTGCCGATACAGAGACTATACTTGCAAAGGTTGTAACACTAAAGATCATCTCCAGCGAATGTGTAGAAGAAATTATACTCACCGAGTCGCTGAAGAGTTGGCCGATCACCCGGGCTCCAGCGCTGATGAAGACGAAGAGAGAGTCTATGAGGCAGCTCAGCCCCAGGAAGAGGTGTACAGAGTGTATACCTGCTCCACCGAGAGTTCCCCATTAAAAATGGAAGTCGAAATCAACGGTGTTCCAGTCTCGATGGAGGTCAACACAGGGGCGAGCCAATCGCTGGTGAATCAGGCGGCCTTCGAGAAACTCTGGGGCAATCCCACCGAATGATCTAAAATGCTCCGAATGAAGCTGCTCACTTACACAAAAGACACCATCCCAGTCATTGGCAGTGATGCATAAGCTACCTTTTGTGGATCGTTGCTGGTGATGGTCCAACGCTGCTGGGAAGAAGATGGATGAAACAAATCCAAGTCTGTTGGAGCTGGGAAAGCCTCCAGCCCCCGGCAATCGACGTCCTATGCGGCCCCAAATTTGAATCCATCACAACACCTACCCGTCCGACTCGACTGCGCGGCAACGACACAGTCCGCGCAACTCAACGGTAAGATGATCCAACCCAAACGACCAGACCTCACCTTCTGGGTTCCAGTGGCAGGACTCCGAAGGAAGAAGATCGGCGCAGAAGGTGGATTCCCGGCTTCCGTGGCAGAACCTGGGAAGAAAGCAGCCTACCTCGTGGAGAGAGGAAAGATGGCGCCCGCACCACGAGGTGAAGCACCTGAAATCAAGATGGCCGTGACCAGACCACGAGGGGCAGTGTTGAGGGAGCAACATGTGATGCCGAGCAGCGAACCGGATTGGGGTAAAGATTGCAAGGCCCTCTTAAAGGAGACCGGCAACCCAGCACAATTAAAGGGCCAGTTCCACTCTTTGTACAGCTGTGCCAGTGATACTAATGAAAAAGATGTAATTAACAAATGCAAGTATTTAAATGTACCGTTGAACAGCGATGCCAGTGACACTAATGAAAAAGATGTAATTAACAAATGCAAGTATCTAAATCTAACCTTGTACAGCGATGCCGAAAGTACACAGGAAAAAGATGTAATTGACAAATGCGAATTTGTAAAGACAACTAACAATGTCGAGTCGGCTGATTGCGGCCGGAGCCAATGTATCATTAATGCAAATGATGAAATGATGTGTGATGCTGGGTTCTACATGTACGCTGACAAAACCAAGGGCAAACCTCCCGTGGGATGCAGCACAGGTCCAGCGGGCTACCCGATCATGTAGCCTGCACCTCCAGGACCAATGTGATGCCCAGAGTGTGTGGCCACACACATAGTGGGGGCATACCCACTGCAGGGCCAGCGATCAATGGACGGCACAGGCACAACCACTGGCACCCTGCCCCAGATCGGCCCTACCCCTCTGGCCACTAGGGCCAGCACCAGGAGCAAGAGGCCAGCACTCCCGACGGGACCTGGGATGAACAGACTCCCACCGCTGCTGAAGGGCAGCAGAGAGACCCTGCAGCCCTCAAAGGAGGACAGGGAGGACAGAGAGGCCAGGGAGGCCACACATTCCTGTGGTTCTGCCCACCACTAGGCAATGGCAAAGGCCCTGAGACACAGCCAGGTGAGCAATCCGAGCCCATCCAGCTGGCAGGGGGCACAGTCCGGTTGCTCTGGAACAAGTGTCCTCACCCACCTGCACCCACACCCCAGGGGCAAGACTGTAATACCAGGTATGGACCTTACCTGTAATATGTACTTGTTCCACTACTGCTGAACCCAAAAACAGTGATATAACTAATTCTATTCTTTATTCTCTGTACATGTACGCCAATGCAGATGTCGAGCCACACTATGTATGGGGGGGGGGGGTGGGGAAGGGGAAATGGATGTATGTAGCCATGGACACACATGGATCACACCCAGAACCCACACAACCCTCACTACAACCTCCAACCATCCACTGCTGACCATTTCCCAATGTTATGGCAATAACGACTTGGGGGTCTACAGGGAGCGAGCCATTCTCAAGCACAGACAAAGCAAGAGCTTTGGGCACTCAAGTCGCGGGCCAGAGCACACAGTGAAAAAGCCAGTGGCACAAGACTAAGGGGGGGAGTGATGTTGTGTATGTATATTATATGTACTTTAAAATTAGACCACTGAATGTATCTTCACACTGTATATACTATACTTATACCACCAGAGGGTGCAACTGGCGGAGACCTAGGGGTCACCTGTTCACTGCAGGTAACCAGGTATAAAAGGGAGCTCACCTCACTGTATCCTCACTCAGGAGCCACAATAAATGGACTAAGGTCACAACAGTTCAAGTACAATACCTTACCTCATGGAGTCATTACCAGAGTGCTTACACACATAACAGCTTTGGTTTCCATATTTAAGAAAGGATATACTTGCTTTGGAGGCAGTTCAGAGAAGGTTCACAAGGTTGATTCTGGAGATGAGGGGGTTGACTTATGAGGAAAGGTTGAATAGGTTGGGCCTTTACTCATTGGAATTCAGACGAATGAGAGGTGATGAGAATTAGGGGGTTGACTTATGAGGAAAGGTTGAGTAGGTTGGGCCTCTACTCATTGGATTTCAGAAGAATGAGAGGTGATCTTATCGAAGCGTATAAGATTATGAGGGGGCTTGACAAGGTGGATGCAGAGAGGATGTTTCCACTGATAGGGGAGACTAGAACTAGAGGGCATGATCTTAGAATAAGGGGCCGCCCATTTAAAACAGAGATGAGGAGAAATTTCTTCTCTCAGATGGTTGTAAATCTGTGGAACTCACTGCCTCAGAGCTGTGGAAGCTGGGACATTGAATAAATTTAAGACAGAAATCGAGAGTTTCTTAAATGATAAGGGGATAAGGGGTTATGGGGAGCGGGCGGGGAAGTGGAGCTGAGTCCATGATCAGATCAGACATGATCTTATTGAATGGTGGCGCAGGCTCGAGGGGCCGTATGGCCTACTCCTGCTCCTATTTCTTATGTTCTTATGATCTTATCGAAACATATAAAATTATGAGGGGGCTCAACTTCAGTTCGCAAGGTTCAGTACTGGGACCCCAGCTATTAATGATTTAGATTAATGATTTAGACGAAGGAATTCAATGTAATATCTCCAAGTTTACAGATGACACTAAGCTGGGTGGCGGTGTGAGCTGTGAGGAGGATCCTAAGGGGCTGCAGGGTGACTTGGACAGGTTAGGTGAGTGGGCAAATACATGGCAGATGCAGTATAATGTAGATAAATGTGAGGTTATCCACTTTGGTGGCATAAACAGGAAGGCAGAATATTATCTGAATGGTGACAGATTAGGAAAAGGGGAGGTGCAACGAGACCTGGGTGTCATTGTACATCAGTCATTGAAAGTTGGCATGCAGGTACAGCAGGCGGTGAAGAAGGCAAATGGTATGTTGGCCTTCATAGCGAGAGGATTTGAGTATAGGAGCAGAGAGTTCTTACTGCAGTTGTACAGGGCCTTGGTGAGGCCACACCTTGAATATTGTGTACAGTTTTGGTCTCCTAATCTGAGGAAGGACATTCTTGCTCTTGAGGGAGTACAACGAAGGTTCACCAGATTGATTCCCGGGATGGCAGAAAGATTGTATCGACTAGGCTTATATTCACTGGAATTTAGAAGAATGAGAGGGGATCTCATAGAAACACATAAAATTCTGATGGGATTGGACAAGTTAGATGCAGGAAGAATGTTCCCGATGTTGGGGAAGTCCAGAACTAGGGGTTACAGTCTAAGGATAAGGGGTAAGCCATTTAGGACTGAGATGAGGAGAAACTTCTTCACTCAGAGAATTGTGAACCTGTGAAAGTTGTTGAGACCAGTTCGTTAGATATATTCAAAAGGGAGTTAGATGTGGTCCTTATGGCTAAAGGGATCAAGGGGTATGGAGAGAAAGCAGGAATGGGGTACTGAAGCTGCATGATCAGCCATGATCATATTGAATGGTGGTGTAGGCTCGAAGGGCCGAATGGCTTACTCCTGCACCTATTTTCTATGTTTCTATGACAGGGTGGATGCAGAGAGGATGTTTCCACTGATCGGGGAAACTAGAACTAGAGGGCATAATCTTAGAATAAGGGGCCGGCCATTTAAAATTGAGATGAGGAGGAATTTCTTCTCTCAGAGAGTTATAAATCTGTGGAATTCGCTGCCGCAGAGAACTGTGGAAGCTGGGTCATTGAATAAATTTAAGACAGATATAAACAGTTTCTTAACCGATAAGGAAATAAGGGAAGTGAACCTGAGTCCATGATCGGATCAGCCCGTGATCGTATTAAATGGTGGAGCAGGCTAAAGGGGCCGTATGGCCTACTCCTGCTCCTATTTCTTATGTTCTTATGAAGGTTTGCAATGTGATGGATCAAGAGCCATTGTGCACACCACCGGGCTTGAAAAGAGCAAAAGACAAGAGGCAATGGAGAGCGAAGTGATTGAGAAATATGGTGCTGGAGGGAGGGGTTTGCTTATCTGATCCATCAACAAGGAAGGAGCTTGTGATGATAATATTTTATTAGCAGAAATTCTAGAACAAGTGAAAGAGGTCAAAAATGGTTATCTTTATCCAATTGCATGACTGCCCGGCTGTGAAGATTCCCAGTAAGGTTCTGGCCAAAAAAGCCAACAGTGAAGCTTAGAAATATTTTATTTTTTTTCTTTGAAGGTTGTAAAGTACAATATCGGCAAACATTTGTAAATTGGCTAAAATGTAACCTTGAGCACAGCAGCTATTTCTCGGACTGAAATAGTTACTGGATCTGATCTCAGAAGACAGAATACGTAGAAAGACAAGTGTACCTGAGATGATGCTGTACGTTTAGCATGCACTGACTGAAGAACAACATGGAGCCCTGATACATCAAGGCAACAACCAGATGCCTGTTTTGAGGTGGTAGAGAGTTCAAGAGGTAAGTGAGTTAAACGTGCTTGTATTTAACCAAAATATGCAAAATACTTCCCAGTGCTCAGAGGGCAGGGACGGGAGGTGAAGGGTACACGATGGACAATATTGATGACAACTCTATCGGCATCTGACACTGTTGCTGAGTGAGTAGATTATAAAGATACTGACTGCAGCTGTACGGCTATGAGGGCAAACTTTTTACCCACGGATTATAGAGGTGGCAAAGAATGTTTCTTTTTCTGGATGATTACATACATTCAGAAGCAAAATTCTAATCGGAAAGTCAATTTCAACCTGAAAGTTGCAGTCATTATTGCTTTGAGCACACTACGCAATGGAGAACGAAACACTTTCCATTTTGGCCAGCCGGTGTTCGTATCAATTACTACAGGTACTGCACGGTCAGACACAGAATAACTCTCCCTCTGCTCTACCCAAAGAGTGGAGTAAGCTTCCCCATGGTCACAAAGGCCCAGAATTTACTAGGAAAATAACGGTGCGCACGCTGCTATTAGTGTGTAAAAAAAACCCAGCAATTTGTGGCGAGGTAGAGATATGCCGTGAGTTGCGAATCGCCACAAGTTGCTGGACGGTTCCGCCGTTCGCCTCACAAAAACCGGAGCTCACCCTCAACCTCCCTGCGAGGTTCAAGAAATTGCCGTGTTTGCGCCGTAAGTACGCACTAAACTCATGGCAGAAAGTTAAGGCTGGTATTTAACTACGTAAGGACGTAGTTAATGACGAGATTTATGTTCCTGCAATGCCACTTAACCTCTCCGGCCTGGAAAGGGAACAATTGACACGTGGAGTCTCACTCATGCAGGTAGTAAATTGTTCCTGGAAGTTTTCAAAATGTCCAATTAAATTTTTTTCATTCTGTCACTTTGTTTTTCCTCGCTCTTAATCCAACCTTTCTTTCCCTCTTGTAATGTATGCCCCTGTGAGTATGCTCACAGGTTTGTCGAGCTGTTGAGTTGGGAGTGGCTTACTCAATAAAACCCCAGCCAGTTGGGTCTAGGTTGTCCACGATGAGGTACGCAGTTGTGAGCCTAGTGGATGAACTGGTAATGTGTAGTGTGATTGTTAAACCCTTGTTAATAAACCAACTAGTTCTTAGTAGCAATGTGTTGCTATGAATTCTTAAGCAAAAGAACCCATGAAGCAAATACATTACACCTCTCTTTATTTCTCTTTCTGTATCTAATTTGAATCTAATTCACACGATTTCCTTCTCCGTCATCCCTCTGTTTGGTTCTCAAACCTTCAATCTCATTGGTTCAGGAGCCAGACTGTTAGTCCTATCGTGCACGGAGGTCCCAGATGCCTTGCTGCCCTCGCTGCTCTGTTACCAGCTCGCACTTCCAAACAAAAAGTTTTCGAGCTGAAGGGAAAAAAAGACATCTTAACAAACGGCGTGTGACGTGAGATGCCCCACTCCAGCACATTTCTGGGCCTAGGTGTCGCATCATGAGGACTGCATTGGTGAACATTTGCTCCTATTGGCCCTTCTGGTGAAATCCAAGATTCTCTTGTTTCGCATCCAATGTCCTTTCAGGAATACCAGAGGAAATCCTTCAGAAGCCAAAGTAAATAAAATAAATGACAATGTCGCTGCACAAAACATCCGGAGGGATTCTTAATCCAACGTGCCCCAGCCCCAATCTCAGAATAACATTCCCTACTACTCCAGCGGGACGTCACTCCCATTCCAACACCAACCATTCTGTCGCCTCTTTCAGTCAGATTACCAATTTACTGCCACATTGTTCTCCTTTAAAGGGAGCTTTCACCTATTCACGTGAGAATTCAATCAATTGACAGCAATTGCTTTGTGAAGTCAGGTGGCAATGATCGCTGCCTGTTAATAGATTATGGGACTCAGCAGATAGGATGAGTCAAACTAGTTGAATCAGCATAGTACATACAATTTGTTTGTGGCTGACTATGAACCTATGTTAAACCGAAGCGATCTTTTGCTTTTTATGTGTGAGTGTGTGTGTGTGAGTGTGTGTGTGGGGTGGTTGGGCGGGGGTTGGAGGGGGGGGGGGTGGTGCGGGGGGGATGGTGGTATTTGCATTTTTTCTCTTCCCTTAATATTCATATAACTTCGAGGAGATGTCATTCACTAATACCACCCTGTGAGCACTGAGTGATTTAGTCAGGATGGGGGCTATACTGCGCTACCGCCTGTCGGGGGGTGGTGACCGCAGGGCGCGGTACACACACCCGGCAGCACCAGAGTTATACCGCAGGCTGTGCGCAGTTGGGAATTCCCATTCTCGCAGCCCTGGAGGGATGTGCACACCTATGGTCTTACACACCAACGGAGTTCTGCAGGTGAGCTGTTTGGAGAGCACTGCCAAGAGTTTCCATACTTTTAAAACATTAACACGAACTTTACTGCAGATTATAAAGTGCCCTGTAGGTCCAAAGAACCCTCCGAGCTGTATATAACCCCTGTTTGACATGACACTGAAGTTTTACACCTAGCGATATGAGACAGGCTCCCATATGGGACTAGCCATTATACATAATCAAATGAACTGATTATATGTGTGCAAAATGGTTATGAGTATGTTATCAGCATTATTCAGACACTGTACCATGGTTGAAGTTCCTTTCTGTATAATTGTACAGTGATCAATTTCTCAATCTTACAGTTTTTTTAAAAATCGCTAAAAAGGATTTATTTCTGCCAGTAGATTGTATTTTGAGAAGGAGGGGAGGTTACCTAATTGGCTAAATCCCAAGGTAAAATCATAGAGTCACACAGCATAGAAGGAGGCCATTCAGCCCATCGTGCCCATGCTGGCTCTTTGAAAGAACAATCCAATTAGTCCCTCTCCCCTGCTTTTGCCAAATATCCTGCCAAATTTTTCCTTTCCAAGTACCTGAAGGTGCTTTCAATGACATTTCTATTACGTCTTTTAAGTGAATGGATACACTGGCGGCAGGCTGGTGCCGGTGGAACCATAACCATGGTGATAGATCGCTAGTGGGTTGGCTATCGACTGGGCATGTAGCCCAGCCTCCTGCACAGGATCTCAAAGACCTCGGCAGCGCACAGAAGCACAGTGATGGCAGTGAAGGTGTACATGGCACTGAGGAAAATGGTCTTCTCAAAGTGCTCGGGAACCATGCACTTGGTGATCTTGAAGTGCTTGTCGAGGGATGTGGCGTTGCACCTGAAGACCGGATAGACCTGGAACCCAAACAGGTGACTCTGGAGCCAGAAGGCCACCGTCTCCAGGATGATCCTGGACAGCACAGAAATGATGTAAAAGACGGTGAACGCAGGTCTCTGAAGGATCACCTCTTGGTCAATGTTGCGAAAAGCAGCGTGAAGGTGAAAAACCGCTCCAGGAACCAAGACCGAGACCAACTGTAAAGCCCAAAACACCTGAGGGAAAAGAAAGACTTGCATTTATATAGCGCCTTTCATAACCACCGGACGCTTTACAGCCAATGAAGTACTTTTGGAGCGCAGTCACTGCGGGAAACGCGGTAGCCAACTTCCGCACAGCAAGTGCCCGCAAACCGCAATGCGATAATGACCAGATAATCTGTTTTTGTTGTGTTGGTTGAGGGATAAACATTGGCCAGGGCACCGGGGTTAACTCCCCATGCTCTTCTTTGAAATAGTGCTATGGCATCTTTTACGACCACCCGAGAGACCAGGGGGCCTCGGTTTAACGTCTCATCCAAAAGATGGCACCTCTGACAGTGCAGCACTGCACTGGAGTGTCAGCTGAGAGTTTCGTGCTCAAGTTCCTGGAGTGGGGACTTGGACCCACAACCTTCTGACTCAGAGACAAAAAGTGCTACCCACTGAGCCGCAGCTAACACTGGCATGTAACTGAAATGAATCCATTAAACAATGTGGAATATTCCGGCACCAATGTACACATGAAAGGGATTTCACTCACAGGACTTTTACAAAACAACATGACAACAGTGGCTGCAATCCAAAGGTAAAATCAGTGTGTGAAGCACTTTGAGATAATGCATCAAACGATGGGGGTGTTGTATAAATGCTGGTACAGTTATATACCAATAACATCAATTTAAAGCCTATTGAAAAACAGTCTTTCCAAAATGAAAGAATTTAATATTTTCAAATCCCTTTAGATTGAGTGTTAAGAAGCAATGCAAAGTTGGAAATTGCAAAATTCTCCCAATTTGTGAAATGATTTCCCCAATCAGTAAAATAATTTGGATTTGTATAGTGCCTTTCACAACCAATGAAGTACCTTTGGGGTATAGTCACTGTAATAATGTAGGAAACATGACAGACAATTTGCAAACTGCAAGCTCCCACAAACAGAAATATGATAATGATTTTTTTTTAAAAGAGATGTTGGTTGAGGGTTAAATATTGGCCAGGACACCGGTGATATCTCCCCTGCTCTTCTTTGAATAGTGCCGTGGGATCTTTTACATCCGCCAGAGAGGCAGATGGGGCCTCGGTTTAACGTCTCATCTGAATCAAGCTCTGCCACTAACTCCGTTCCCGAGACACTGACTCCATCCCTCTCCCTAACTCCTGTCTGAGGCTGAACCAGACTGTTCGCAACCTTGGTGTCATATTTGACCCTGAAATGAGCTTTCGATTATATATCCGTAGCATAACTAAAACCGCCTATTTCCACATCCGTAACGTCGCCCGTCACTGCCCTTGCCTCAGCTCATCTGCTGCTGAAGCCCTCATCCATGCCTTTGTTACCTCTAGACTTGACTATTCCAACGCATTCCTGGCTGGTCTCCCACAGTCTACCCTACGTAAACTAGAGGTGATCCAAAACTCAGCAGTCCGTGTCCTAACTCCCACCAAGTCCCACTCACCCATCACCCCTGTGCTCGCTGACCTACTTTGGCTTCTGGTTAAGCAACACATCGATTTCAAAATTCTCATCCTGGCTTTCAAATCCCTCCATGGCCTCACCCCTCCCTATTCTATAATCTCCTCCAGCCCCACAACCCCCGAGGTGTCTGCGCGCCACTAATTCTGCCCTTCTGAGCATCGCTGATTATAATCGCTCAACAAGTGGTGGCCGTGCCTTCTGTTGCCTAGGCCCCAAACTCTGGAATTCCTCTCTGTCTTTACCTCTCTTTCCTCCTTCAAGACACTTCTTAAAACCTACCTCTCTGACCAAGCTTTTGGTCACCTGCCCTAATTTCTCCTTATACGGCTCGGTGTCAAATTTTTTTATCTCATAATACTCCTTGGGACGTTTCACTATATTAAAGGTGCTATATAAATACAAGTTGTTACTGTTGTTGAAAGACGGCATCTCTGACAGTGCTAATATACATCAGTGTATTAACTGATAACTAATGGGGCCCGTGACCAGCTACCATACAGAAGTACAGCAGTGTAGTGGTTATGTTGCTGGACTAGTAAACCAGAGGCCCACTAATTCAGAGAAAGTGAGTTCATAATCACACCACTGGTGTTATCAATAAAAGTGACCATGAAGCTGACGAATTGTTGTATAAACCCAATTGATTCATTAATGCCCTTTTGATGAAGGAAACCTGCCGTCCTTACCCGGTCTGGGCTCCTGTATGTGACTCCTGTCCCCACATTAACATGGATGACTCTTAACTATCTTCTGATGTGGCTTAGCAAGTCACTCAGCATCAAAATAAGGATGGGTATTAAATGCCAGTGCCCACTTTCCAAGAATGAAAGTATTCCCAAACCCGCGACCTCTACCATCTAGAAGAGCAAGGGCAGCCTCCATGCTCCCCACCAAGTCACACACCGTCCTGACTTGGAAATATATATTGGCCATTCCTTCATCGTCGCTGGGTCAAAATCCGGGAACACCCTCCCTAACGGCACTGTCGGAATTCCTTCACCACGCGGACTGCAGCGGTTCAAGAAGGCGGCTCACCACCACCTTCTCAAGGGCAATTAGGGATGGGCAATAAATGCCGGCCTTAAATGTCCACTGATTGAAAAAAATGTATAAAAACATATACGCACCGTGAAATACGTAGAGGGAGCAAATAGTTGATCAAGTAAGTAACTTGAACAACACACATTACAAAAAACAATGTTCTTACCTGAGGGGTGATCGGGCGGAACTGATTGTAACAGAAGAGGTTTAACTCCCTCCTGTCAGGATCACAGCTGAAGTGTAAAGCTTCGTTTCCGTAGACAGCGAACCCCAACACTCCCAGAAAGAACATGCGCACGGAGCCAAAGAACAGGGTGTGAAACTGGCCTATCACCGTCGGAGGTCTGAGCTAAACGGAGGGGAAAAAACAGACGCACACACACACACACACACATACACACACACACACACACACACAACAAAACTTAGTTACAAAACTTCGCCTCAAGCCGCTGAAACAATTTGATCCACACTTCTCGTTCATACTTACACATCCTTCATAGAAATTCTTAATATAATTTAAAGACATGTTATTCCAGTACCAGTATAATGCAGCAAACACCTCACGCCAGTTATTGCCACAAGTAAAGCTGGGTTCTATCTCTGCTGCTCCACAAAAGCACTTGCCCTTGCATTTTTCGCTGTGGAGAGAGAGAGAGAGAGAGGACCAGGGTGTCAACTGGGCCTCTCTCAGCCCAACCATACTCACTCAGGGGGAAAACAACAACACAACTGAAAGACAGAAACAAAGGGTAGGGACCATGTGGCCTCTCCCCCCTAATCCTCTGATCCAACAGTCAGCACAACACAGCACTTCATGCAGTGCTGGATTAAGGCTGTGAGGGTCCTAAGGCTAATAGGAGGGAAGGGCCTATATATGTACTATATATTGCATACAATTCATAAAATCATCAAACAAATATCATTGTATATTGATCCAAATTTAACAATGAACAGAAATCAAAGCTATGTACATTAAAAAAAACAGCATATAATTCAAACTAATTTGGAATATTCCTGTTTTAGCCCGAGCAGTTTCAATAGGATATCTAGGGGTATCTATGAGGGATATCTAGGATTATCTATGAGGGATATCTAGGGGTATCTATGAGAGATATCGAGGGGTATCTATGGGGGATATCGAGGGGTATCTATGAGAGATATCGAGGGGTATCTATGAGGGATATCTAGGGGTATCTATGGGGGATATCGAGGGGTATCTGTGAGGGATATCGAGGGGTATCTATGAGGGATATCTAGGGGTATCTATGGGGGATATTGAGGGGTATCTATGAGGGATATCAGGGGGTATCTATGGGGGATATCGAGGGATAACTATGAGGGATATCTCCGGGTAACTATGAGGGTTATCGAGGGCTATCTATGAGGGATATCGGGGGGTATTTATGCGGGATATCTAGGGGTATCTATGAGGGATATCGAGGGGTATCTATGAGGGATATCGAGGGGTATCTATGGGGGATATCGAGGGGTATCCATGAGGGATATCTAAGGGTATCTATGAGGGATATCTAGGGGTATTTATGAGGGATATTCAGGGGTATCTATGAGGGATATCGAGGGGCATCTATGATGGATATCGAGGGGTATCTAGGGAGGATATCTATGGGTATCTATGAGGGATATCGAGGGGTATCTATGAGGATATACATATTCTACTAAATACTTTTGACATTTGACTTTGAGATCTACATTTCCTATTTCAAAAGATAAATGAAAATTCTTCATCCTTTTGGAAGCATTCACAATGATCAAACCTGATATTATTTGTGCATGGATCCTATGAACAGCGTACATAAATAACTCTCTGGGTCAAGTTTTTATGAATATTTATACATGTTTTTAAGATTGTCACAGAATTTTATACACACTTTGAGACATAAGGACGCAATATTTTACACCTCTGAAATACAATTATGCAGTTAGATATGATATTGCTTAACCAACCTTGTGGCAAAAATTTAGGGTTAATGATATAAAAATTAGGGCCTAAAGCCGAGGGCCTCGGGCTACATACAGCCTTATTAGTCTCCGGGCTAATTTGGCCCTGACCGCATGGCCTTACAATGGGAAGGGGGGAGAGAGAGAGCGAGGGAGAGAGAGATGGCAATAGGGGTTGCTGCTGACTTGTGATCAAATTGAGCAAAATGTCACTGCTATAGCGTGACCACCCCCCCAAGTGAACCAAGCAAGTATTGAACAGTGGTCCTTCCGAAATTAAATTAAATTCCAACGATACCCCCAAAGTGTCACCTAATTTAAGTGGCGCGATTAAATTATATAAAGCCAGAACTAATACACCCACAGTTCATGGTCTCAGGCAACCTGTCGACTCATTAATCTGAATGTCAGTCTCTTGGATGCATGAACTGTGCAACGCGACTGAAACTAAATTATTGGAAGCAAAGTGAGCGGGCGTAAAGTAAGGGATTGAACTGCCTTGCCACATGAAGCAGAATCAGAGATTGGGCTGGCTCTAATAACATTGTACACGAATGAAAGAACTTGCATTTAGACCACCCCAGGATGTCCCACAGTGCTTTACAGCAAACAAAGTACTTTTGAAGCGTAGTCGCTGTTGTAGGTTAGGACATTAGTGCCACAGGACCATCAACACCAATGCAATTAGTTCAGTTCGGTTCTGTAATACAGTATGCCATTATAATATACAAACCTTCAACACCAGCAAAGGCGAATAACCTGCATGTCAGCCACCCACTGTCCTTAATTAAACCCATGCACAGAAGTTCCCTTGCAATGTTAAACAGAGCTGCACAGATCTGAGTGGTGATTAACTACGGGTGTTAAAGATCCCAATTACTTGGAACATTGCCCTCAAGGTCTCCCAACACTGACGTTCGCCTCCCTTTCTTTACGTACATGACTTGCGGCCCAGCAAGTATCTGTATTTTTTTGGTAAACTGGAAATCGACCGCGACGAGGCGTAAAAGAAAACAAGGTTTCGGGTTAAATAAGTAGAGAATAAAAATGCACACACCAACCCTATAATGGGCGAACTGGTGACGCCTCCCCATTCACTGTCAGCCCCTCTCCTCATGCCACAATTCAGATGGTATGGAAGCTGCCAGGGCAGCATAACGCAGGGACCTCAAACATCAGTCAGCTTTGTCCACACACTCTCTCTCTCTCTCTCTCTCTCTCTCTCTCTCTTTGCCTACTGTTTCCTTTTTGCCGCCAGCAACCGGGGCAGGTAGATGAAGATTAGACAGGCCACCTGGCCCATGCGCCCGTTGGTCAGCACCGCCCAAAGCTCCTGGTCTCCATCAGGGTCCAATGGCAGCGGGACAATGGGGAAACAGTGTCGCCGAACAAACACACAAAGACAAAACAAAAATCACAATGACGCTTTTAAAGTCGTCTATTGTTGGGTGGTTTACAACCTCTCCCGTTCCACAGGGGCCACCTACACAGGCAGGCTGTCAAGTGGACAATGTCAGATCATGGAGTTTGAAATGAGAAGCTTCTGAACTGGTTTATTTTTTGCGTTGCTGGCTGGTGTTTGCTAAGTGCTGTGACCCATGCCCATGGTTAAGGAATGTCAAACTGTGTCAGCCGTGGCTCAGTGCCTCTGGGTCAGAAGGTTGTGGGCTCAAGTCCCACTCCAGGGACTTGAGCACAAAAATCCAGTCTGACACTCCAGTGCAGTGCTGAGGGAGTGCTGCACTGTCGGAGGTGCTGTTTTTCAGATGAGATGTGAAACCGAGGCTCTCCGTCTGCTCTCTCAGATGGATGAAAAAGATCCTATGGCACTATTTCAAAGAAGAGCGGGGGCATTATCCCCAGTATCCTAATCAATATTTATTCCTCAGTCAACCTAACAAAACAGATAACCTGATCATTATCACATTGCTGTTTGTGGGAGCTTGCTGTGTGCAAATTAGCTGCCATGCTCCCCACATTACTACAGTGACTACATTCCAAAAATATTTCATTGGCTGTAAAGCGCTTTGAGACGTCCGGTTGTCGTGAAAGGTGCTATATAAATGCAAGTCTTTTTTTTTCAAACCAAACAGACCACAAATCCTCATAAGGAGAGTTTCTCTGTGCCTGGTTATGGATCACACAACACTTTCTTTCTCTCTGTAAGGAGATAAGCCGACTTACCCAAGCCCAGAAAGCTTAGATTGCCAAAATGCGAGGCAACTCAAAAGGGAATTAGACGTGGCCTTTATGACTAAAGGGATCAAAGTATATGGAGAGAAAGCAGGAATGGGATACTGAAGTTGCATGATCAGCCATGATCATATTGAATGGTGGTGCAGGCTCGAAGGGCCGAATGGCCTACTCCTGCACCTATTTTCTATGGTTCTATGTTTCTACACCACCAGGTATGTGTGTGTGTGTGTGTGTGTGTGGGGGGGGGGGGTCACTGCTGCAATTTTACTGGCTAAAACCGTGTAGATTACAAGCACAGAGCTTCCTGCTGCTTGTCCAACTTGAAGCATTAGGACAACTAGAGCATAGCTTTGCTGCTAAAGACATTCAAAGCTAAGTGGCAAGAATAGCAACTCCAATTACAGATCTACCCTACCATTTCCCATCAATGAGCCAGGCTAATTAGAGGCACACTTACTCTACCTCAAAGACCCACTTACTCTACATCACAGACCCACTTTGGGGGTCCTTGTGCATGAAACACTAAAAGTTAGTATGCAGGTACAGCAAGTAATCAGGAAGGCAAATGGAATGTTGGGGGCCGAAATTGATCAACTCACCGCTCACTGCCGCCCACTGCTGCCGACATTCCTCTGTAACATCTGCCCAGTGCCACTTTCAGCGTGGCCCGGAGCGGACGGGAGGAGAGCGCGGACCGGAACCGCCCGCTGACGTCAGCAGATGGCCGAGTGGCGCAACTGAGCTCCCATCCGCCGAGCTCCCAGATTTCTGAGGGCGGGAGTCGGCGCCAGAACGGGGATGGATCGCATGCGAGGAGGCGGTCTGTCCCCGACGGGACGTGTGAAGATCCTGAAATAAAGGTCAGTGAACATTTGATATATTTTTTTTTTTCCACTGCGACTTACCTTGCAGGGGTCCCCTGAAGATCTTCCGATAGCTTTTTAAATTTTTTTCCTGTTGATTTTTGTTTTCCGCTGTTCGACCCTCCGTGGGGCCCGACTCCATCTTCGGCTGCACTTGGGCGGCAAGTGCCTCTGCCGCTGACAACGTGACCTCCGGCCGGGCTGCCGCCCAGATTGGTGGCGTACGTCGTGGATTTGCTGTCTGCCGACCTTTGAGGGACCTCTGCGAAGAATATCCCTCCCAAAGTACCATCCGGTACCTCGGCGGCTATCGGTGACACTTGGGCGGGCGGAGACCTTGACCAAATTCGTCCACTAGGCCTTTATTGCAAGGGAGATGGAGTATAAAAGCAGAGAAGTCCTGCTACAACTGTACAGGGCATTGGTGAGGCCGCACCTGGAGTACTGCGTACAGTTTTGGTCTTCGTATTTAAGGAAGGATATACTTGCATTGGAGGCAGTTCAGAGAAGGTTCACCAGGTTGATTGCGGAGATGAGGGGGTTGACTTATGAGGATAGGTTGAGTAGGTTGGGCCTACACTCATTGGAGTTCAGAAGAATGAGAGGTGATCTCATCGAACAAATAAGATAATGAGGGGGCTCGACAAGGTGGATGCAGAGAGGATATTTCCACTCATAGGGGAAACTAAAACTAGGGGAAATAGTCTCAGAATAAGGGGCCACCCTTGTCGAACTGAGATGAGAAATTTCTTCTCGCAGAGGGTTGTAAATCTATGGAATTCTCCGCCCAGACTGCTGTGGAGGCTAGGTTTTTGAATCTATTTAAGGCGGATCTTTGAGCGATAAGGGAGTAAAGGGTTATGGGGAGTGGGCAGGGAAGTGGAGCTGAGTCCATGATCAGATCAGCCATGATCTTATTAAATGACGAAGCAGGCTCGAGGGGCAAAATGGCCGACTCCTGCTCCTATTTCTTAAGTTCTTATGTGCTTATGATTTCAAAAGGGAAAGTCTTGCTTGACCAACCTCATTGAATTTTTTGAAGAGGTAACAGAGAGAGTAGACAATGGTAATGCAATAGATGTAATTTATCTAAATTTTCAAAAGGCCTTTGATAAGGTACCCCATATTAGACTGATGTACAAGGTAAGAGAATGCAGGGTCAGGGGACATGTAGCAGAATGGATAGTGAGCTGGCTTCAAGTCAGAAAGGAGAGAGTTGGGGTAAAAGGTAGCTAGTCACTGTGGCTACAGGTGGGTAGTGGTGTTCTACTATGATCAGTGCTGGGACCACTGGTGTTCACAATTTATATTAACGATTTAGAATTTCTAAATTTGCGGATGACACCAAATTGGGGGGTTAGTCAATACTGAGGAGGACTGCAACAAATTACAGGAGGATATTAATAAACTTGAAGAATGGGCATATAGTTGGCAAATGAAGTTCAACACAGATAAATGTGAGGTATCATATTTTGGTCGGAAAAATAGGGAGGTCATTGATTACTTGGAGGATGCGAGTCTGGGGGGGTAGAAGAATAAAGGGATCTCGGAGTACATATACACCAATCACTAATAGTTGCAACACAGGTTAGCAAGGCCATAAAAAAAGCAAACCAAGCACTAGGGTTTATTTCTAGAGGTTTAGAAGTGAAACATAGGGAGATTATACTAAACCTATATCGAACCCTGGTTAGACCACACTTGGAGTACTGCATATAGTTCTGGTCGCCATATTATAAATAGGATATAGAGCCACTGGAGAGGGTGCAGAAAAGATTTACAAGGATGATACCAGAAATGCGAGGGTTTACATATCAGGAAAGGATGAACGGGCTGGGTCTCTTTTCTCTTGAAAAAAGAAGGCTGCGGGGTGACCTAATAGAGGTCTTTAAAATTATGAAAGGTTTTGATAGAGTGGATAGAGAGAGAATGTTTCCACTTGTGGGGAAGAGCATAACTAGAGGCCATCAATATAAGATAGTCACCAAGAGATCCAATAGGGAATTCAGAAGAAACTTCTTTACCCAGAGAGTGGTGAGAATGGGGAACTCGCTACCACAGGGAGTGATTGAGGCGAATAGTATCGATGCATTTAAGGGGAGGCTGGACCAGCATATGAGGGAGAAGGGAATAGAGGGTTATGCGGATGGATTTAGATGAGGAAAGACAGGAGGAGGCTCGAGTGGAGCATAAACGCCGGCATGGACTGGTTGGGCCAAATGGCCTGTTTCTGTGCCGTATTTCCTGTGTAATCCTATGTATGTATGTTGGGGAGAAGATTCATTTCCCACTAAACCAGGCTGGGAATGTGTTCCGCTCATAGCACCTTCCATTCCACAACAACTTATATTTATATAGCATTTTTAACATATTAAAATGTCCCAAGGTTCTTCACAGGAGTATTATAAAACAAAAGTGGACACCGAGCACATAAGGAGATAAGGTAGGTGACCAAAAGCTTGATCAAGGAGGTACGTTTTAATGAGTGTCTTAAAAGAGGAGATAAAGGTAGAGAGGCGGAGAGGTTTAGGGAGAGAATTCCAGAGCTTGGGGCCCAGGCAGCTGAAGGCACGGCCACCGATGGTTGAATGATTATAATCAGGGATGCTCAGGGCAGAATTAGAGGAGCGCAGATATCTCGGAGGGTGGTGGGGATGGAGGAGGTTACAGAGATAGGAAGGGGTGAGGCCATGGAGTGATTTGAAAACAAGGATGAGAATTTTAAAATCGAGGTGTTGCTTAACCACGAGCCAATGCAGGTCAGCGAGCACAGGGGTGATGGGTGAACGGGACTTGGTGCGAGTTAGGACACGGGCAGCTGAGTTTTGGATGAGCTCAAGTTTACGCAGGGTAGAATGTGGGAGACTGACCGGGAGTGCATTGAATATCAAGTCTAGAGGTATCAATTCACTTCAGCAACTGCCTAAATTTCTAATGTCATGTTTATCAGCTGTATTTAAATAAGGCAGAAATGACATGTGGGACAGAATAAATCCAAAGACAACAAAGAATCACTCAATAAAATAAGACCCTGTCAAAACAACCTCCTTCAGCAAGTTGGTAGACTACTCATAGCAAAGAATCTTGGCTAATTCTTTAGCTTTTTGAGATAGACGTCACTCTCTTGACTATCCACTAGGTGACTCTGTCTTCATTTAAACAAAGCAGTGCTGCTTGCAAAGAGTTGCATGTGTTAAAATGTCAGAGAAATAATAGGTTGAAGTCAATGATAGCACAGTGCCGTCCCTGGTAATTGCAAGGTACTGTTCCTGTCACATGTGTCTTAATGTTTTAAGATATTTCTGAGGATAGCTCGCACTTTCTGTGTGGGAGAGAGTCTATCAGAAGATAAATAAAACTGGTCTTCTCACTCCCTGAGACGCAAAACTTCAGCAGTCGGTGCAGATCCTAATAACTGTGTGTAAAATCCTGAAAAGCAAATTATACTAATAAGATAGGTGCAAAAAAAATCCGGTGCCAATTGCAGGTTCTTCAAGACAATCTGCTTCTCTTCTTCCTCCTACTCGATGTCAGCCGTGGCTCTCGCCCCAGAAGGTTGTGGGTTCAGGTCCCACTTCAGAGACGCGAGCACATAAATCTCATCATCATCATCATAGGCAGTCCCTTGAAATTGAGGAAGACTTGCTTCCACTCTCAAAGGGAGTTCCCAGGTGACTGAACAGTCCAATACGGGAATTACAGTCTCGGTCACAGGTAGGACAGACAGTGGTTGCAGGAAAGGGTGGGTGGGACAGGTTTGCCGCACGCTCCTTCTGCTGCCTGCGCTTGCTTTCTGCATGCTCTCGGCGACAAGACTCAAGGTGCCCAGCGCCCTCCCGGATGCTCTTCCTCCACTTAGGGCGGTCTTTGGCCAGGGACTCCCAGGTGTTGGTGGGGATGTTGCACTCTCTCAAGGAAACTTTGAGGGTGTCCTTGAAACGTTTCCTCTGCTCACCATGTAGGAATTCCGGAAGAGCGCTTGCTTTGGGAGTCTTGTGTCAGGCATGTGGACAATGTGGCCCGCCCAATGGAGCAGGTCAAGTGTGGTCGTGCTTCGATGCTGGGGATGTTGGCCTGATCGAGAACACTGACGATGGTGCATCTATCCTCCCAGGGGATTTGCAGAATGTTGCGGAGACATCATTGATGGTATCTGTCCAGCGATTTGAGGTGTCTGCTGTATACGGTCCGTATCTCTGAGCCATAAAGGAGGGCGGGTATCACTACAGCCCTGTAGACCATAAGCTTGACGACAGATTTGAGGGCCTGATCCTTGAACACTCTCTCCCTCAGGCGACCGAAGGCTGCACTGGTGCACTGGAGGCGGTGTTGGAACTAAATAAATCTAGGCTGATACTCAGTGCAGTGCTGAGGGAGTGCTGCGTTGTTGGAGGTGCCATCTTTTGGATGAGACGTTAAACCGAGGCCCCTTCTGCTCTCTCAGGTGGACATAAAAGATCCCATGGCACTATTTCGAAGAAGAGCAGGGGAGGTATCCCCAGTGTCCTGGCCAATATTTGTCCCTCAACCAGATTATCTGGTCATTATCACATTGCTGTTTGTGGAAGCTTGCTGTGTGCAAATTGGCTGCTGCATTTCCTACATTGCAACAGTGTCTATACTTCAAAAGTATTTCATTGGCTTTAAAGCGCTTCGGGACATCTTGAGGTTGTGGAAGGTGCTATAGAAATACAAGTCTTTCTTTCTTACTTCAGTTCGCATTACCTGTCAGCAAACTATTCCGTGGATTCCTGAAATCACTCCAGTGCTCCGCTTGCCTCAGCAGTAACACTCCTGCCTCTGTCTCTGTGACTTGAGCATGCATCGCCGGGGGAGGGTAGAATTCCAGCATGGGTTCTCCGGCTCATCCGAAGTTATAGAGATCAAACGACGGGTGGAGTGTGGGAGGGGGAGGCGGGCGAGGAGTGCTACACAGAAAACTATTCCATAATATATGGTGCTGAGGGGATATTGCATTGTCGGAGCTGTGATCAATCGGAGGAGATGTTAAACTGAGTCCCCACCTGTCTTTTCAGTTGAGGGTAGAAGATCCCATGGCTACTATTTGAGCCACCCCGACCTGCGAGAGGACACCACCACAGGTCGGGAGGTTAAAAGAGCATACCACTGCAGCTTCCAGCGCGAGCTGCTACAAGTGTGCGACGGCTTAAAGGAGGGCGACTGGGTGACCTGATCAAAACCCAGGTTGCCACTTGGAGCGTGGGCAGGAACATCGGCGGGGCCCAGATACAGTGGAGGAGCGGGAAGGTCGGGGCGGATGAGTGGTGAGAGATCGTGGCGGAGGCTCGTGATAGAGAAGTGGCGAGGGATCGTGATGGAGGAGTGGCGAGGGATCGTGATGGAGGAGTGGCGAGGGATCGTGATGGAGGAGTGGCGAGGGATCGTGATGGAGGAGTGGCGAGGGATCGTGATGGAGGAGTGGCGAGGGATCGTGATGGAGGAGCGGTGAGAGATTGTGGCGGAGGGACGGCGAGAGATCTTGGCGGAGCTGCGGAGAATGATTGTGGCGGAGGAGCGGCGAGAGATCGTGATGGAGGAGTGGCGAGGGATCGTGATGGAGGAGCGGCGAGGGATCGTGATGGAGGAGCGGCGAGGGATCGTGATGGAGGAGTGGTGAGAGATTGTGGCGGAGGAGCGGCGAGAGATCGTGGCGGAGGTGCAGCAAATGAGGGTACGGGGCCCAGAAGAGGCGAGGGCCCAGGGGCAGCACGGGCCAGCCCACACTGCGAAATGTGTGCGCACTAGGTCCGTGCAGCAGAGCAGGTCTCCAGTCGTCCTGGTTAATCCCTTGCCACAGGATAAAGGCCTAGCTCTGTCAAGCCCGTGTGGTGGCTGATGTGCAACGGTCCCATCACATTAAAAAAATCCATGCACAGGCATCTTCCACACCTTTAATTGAATTAGCAAATCATCCTCATTCGAGGGACCGCCTATGATGACTATTTGAAGGGAGTAGGGAAATTCTCCTAGTGTGCTGTCCTCTCACTCGACACCACCATCTCACTGCTGTTTGTGGGAGCTTGCTGTGCGCAAAATGGCTGCCGCGTTCACCGACAGTAACTACACTTCAAAAGTAATTAGTGAGTTGTGGACCAGGTAAGGGTGTCCTGAGGATGTGAAAGGCACTATCTAAATGCAAGTTGGTTCTCTCTGTACAAAAAGTGACATCTGGACTGTGCATCTCAGGCACCCTCTCATCGTAACCTCTCCTCTTCCTCTCGGTGTGCTGATGAGGACTCAAGACCTTCTGCGTCCAATCTTGCCAGCATTCTGGTGCACGGAACACTCTGGTGCTTTCTCGCTACGATACAGTATAAATGCACACGAGGCCCATGCATGAGAGAAGGTCAGTCTGTGACCTGTCCTTTATTCCATAGCACTCAAGTGATGAAGGTGGGTGGAGCTTCCCCTTTTATACCTGAAGGTCCAGGTTAGGAGTGTCTCCCAAAAGTTCACCACATAGTGGTCATTGTTCTCACAGTGTACAACTTGTCAGTTTATACATGGGTTACAATGCTGGTTGAATACATGACATCACTTCCCCCCCGCAAAGTCTTATTGGGATCACAGGTTGAGTCTCTCTGGCGATTTACGCTCTCTTGTAGAGCGCCTGAGTTGGGGCTCTGGTTGTTGGGCGCTGACCCGAGTGTCTGCTGTTTGCGGTGCCTCAGGCCTGTCCGGACTGCCCACAGTGACTGGGCTCTCCTCCCTTTGGTCCGGTGTTCGGTCACCTGTGGTGAAGTGAACTCTATATCGTGTTCTTCCTCTGCTTCTTCTATGGGGTTGCTGAACCTCCTTTTTGTTTGATCCACGTGTTTGCAGCAGATTTGTCCATTGGTAAGTTTAACTACCAGAATCCTATTTCCATCTTTGGCAACCACGGTGCCTGCGAGCTATTTGGGCCCTGCAGCGTAGTTGAGGACAAAGACAGGGTAATTTACATCAATACATCGTGCCCTCGCATTCCTGTCATGGTAGTGATATTGTGACTGGCGCCTGCTCTCGACAATTTCTTTCATGGTGGGGTGTATAAGGGATAACCGGGTTTTGAGCGTCCTTTTCATTAGTAGCTGTGCGGGTGGAACCCCTGTGAGCGAGTGTGGTCGGGATCTGTAGGCCAACAGGAAGCGTGATAAGCGGCTTTGTAGGGAATTCCCTTGGATTATGAGCATCCCCTGTTTGATTATCTGCACTGCTCGTTCTGCCTGGCTGTTTGAGGCCGGCTTGAACGGAGCCGTTCTGACATGGTTAATTCCATTGCCTGCCATGAAGTCCTGGAATTCAGTACTTGTGAAGCACGGGTCATTGTCGCTGACCAAGACATCCGGTAGACCGTGGGCGGTGAACATTGCCCGTAGACTTTCTACCGTGGCAAAGGATGTGCTTGAATTTAAAATGTCACACTCGATCCAATTGGAGTAGGCGTCTACGACAACCAAAAACATTTTTCCCATGAAAGGATCTGCGTAGTTCACATGGATGCGTGACCAAGGCTTGGTGGGCCATGGCCAGGGGCTAAGGGGGGATTCCCAGGGTGCATTGCCCAGCTGGACACACGTGTTGCACCTGCGAACACAAAGTTCCAGATCTGCGTCTATCCCTGGCCACCAAATGTGTGACCTGGCAATTGCCTTCATCATGACAATGCCCGGGTGCTCATTGTGGAGTTCTCTGATGAACACTTCTCTGCCCATCTGGGGCATGACTACTCAGTTACCCCACAGTAGGCAATCGGCCTGAATCGAGAGTTCATGCCTGCATCTGTGAAATGGTTTAAATTCCTCAGGGCATGCCCCGTATGTGGCTGCCCAGTCCCCATTCAGGACACAATTCTTGACTAAAGACAATAGCGGGTCTCTATTTGTCCAGACTTTGATCTGACGGGCTGTCACGGGTGAGCGTTCGCTTCCGAAAGCTTCAACAGCCATGACCATCTCAGCTGCATGATCGGTAGCCTCCTCAGTGGTGGCTAGTGGGAGCTTGCTGAGTGCATCGGCGCAGTTTTCAGTGCCCGGTCTGTGCCGAATTGTATAGTCATAGGCGGCTAACGTGAGTGCCCACTTCTGTATGCGGGCCGATGTGTTTGCATTTATGGCCTTGTTGTCGGCCAAAAGGGACGTTAGAGGTTTGTGATCTGTCTCCAGCTCAAATTTCCTGCCAAACAGGGACTGGTGCATTTTCTTTACCGCATATACACATGCAAGCGCCTCCTTTTCTACCACCCCGTAGCCCCTTTCTGCCTGGGACAGACTCTTGGAGGCATAAGCTACCGGCTGTAACTGACCCTTGGCATTGACATGCTGCAACACACACCCGACACCATAGGACGACGCATCGCACGTTAAAACTAGTTTCTTACATGGGTCATATAATGTTAACAGATTGTTGGAGCATAACAAATTGCGTGCTCGATCAAAAGCCCTTTCCTGGCTGTCCCCCCAGACCCATTCGCGACCTTTGCGTCGGAGTACGTGTAGCGGCTCTAACAGCGTGCTCAATTTGGGAAGAAAGTTACCAACATAGTTCAGGAGCCCCAGGAGCGAACGCAGCTCCTTCGTGTTGCGGGGTCTGGGTGCTCTCTGGATCACTTCCGTTTTGGATGCAGTCGGGCTGATCCCGTCTGCTGCTAGCCTCATCCCCAGGAATTCTACCTCTGGAGCTAGGAAGACGCACTTCGCCTTTTTCAGTCGCAACCCTACCTGGTCCAGTCTGCGTAGCACCTCCTCCAGGTTATGGAGGTGTTCTTCAGTATCGCAACCCGTGATGAGGATATCATCTTGAAAAACCACCGTCCCTGGAATCGACTTGAGGAGGCTTTTCATATTTCATTGGAAGATCGCGGCGGCCGAGCGAATCCCGAACGGACATCTGTTGTACTCAAACAATCCCTTGTGTGTCGTGATCATGGTCAGCTTCTTCGACTCACTCGCCAGCTCCTGGGTCATGTAAGCTGAGGTCAGGTCCAATTTTGGAAAAAATTTGCCACCGGATAGCATCGCAAAGAGGTCCTCCGCTCTCGGTAGCGGGTACTGGTCTTGGAGTGACACCTGATTGATGGTGGCCTTGTAATCGCCACATATCCTGACCGACCCATCCGCCTTGAACACCGGCACAATCGGGCTCGCCCAGTCACTGAATTCGACTGGCGAGATGATGCCTTCCCTCAGCAGGCGGTCCAATTCGCCTTCTATCTTTTCCCGCATCACGTACGGCACCGCTCTGGCCTTGTGGTGTACTGGCCTGGCATCTGGGTTTATGTGAATCACTACCTTGAAAGTGCCAATGCCGGGTTGAAACAGTGAGTCAAATTTGTCCAGGGATCTGTGAGCATGATACTCACTCCACAGAGGAAATTGCATCGACATCGCCCCATTTCCAGTTCATGACAGCAAGCCAACTCCTCCCCAGTAGTGCGGGACCGTTACCCGGGACAATCCAGAGTGGCAACCTGTTCTCCGAATCTTTGTGGGTCATGATTACCGTGGCACTGCCTAGCACCGGAATGATCTCCTTTGTGTAAGTCCGTAGCTTCGGCGACAATTTTGGCCTCCTGGCCTTGGACGGCCACAACTTTTCGAACTGTTTGATACTCATCAGGGACTGGCTGGCCCTCGTGTCTAACTCCATTGATACTGGGATGCCATTGAGGAGCACTTTCATCATTATCGGTGGCGTCCTGGTGTATGAACTGTATACGTGCTCCACTTGAACTCGCTGAACTTCAGCTTCCAGCGATTTCCCCCAGCGTTCATTTCTGCAATTTCTGCAGGTATTTTGCTCCTCTCTGCAAACTCTGGCTGAGTATGTGCCTCCACACCTCCAACATAAGCTGTTGTTGGAAACAAAAGTTCCCTTGCCAGCGATCGTCACTGACTGCCCCTTTGACTGTCCTTAAGTACGCTATTAACAGGTGTTGATGGCCCCATTGCTGGCCGCATTGTCCCTTGCGATGGCGTGAATCGCCGTCCAGCTAGCCATTGTCTCTGTCGAACACCCCCTCTGGGCTCGACTACATTTTGGGGCATGCCCGATTGCACTGGTCTGCCTGAAGAACTGCGTGCTGCTTTGTGATTTGTGAAAGGGAAAGCATGCTTGACAAATCTTCTGGAATTTTTTGAGGATGTTTCCAGTAGAGTGGACAAGGGAGAACTAGTTGATGTGGTGTATTTGGACTTTCAGAAGGCTTTCGACAAGGTCCCACAGAAGAGATTAATGTGCAAAGTTAAAGCACATGGGATTGGGGGTAGTGTGCTGACGTGGATTGAGAACTGGTTGTCAGACAGGAAGCAAAGGGTAGGAGTAAACGGGTACTTTTCAGAATGGCAGGCAGTGACTAGTGGGGTACCACAAGGTTCTGTGCTGGGGCCCCAGCTGTTTACATTGTACATTAATGATTTAGACGAGGGGATTAAATGTAGTATCTCCAAATTTGCGGATGACACTAAGTTGGATGGCAGTGTGAGCTGCGAGGAGGATGCTATGAGGCGGCAGAGTGACTTGGATAGGTTAGGTGAGTGGGCAAATGAATGGCAGATGAAGTATAATGTGGATAAATGTGAGGTTATCCACTTGGTGGTAAAAGCAGAGAGACAGACTATTATCTGAATGGTGACAGATTAGGAAAAGGGAAGGTGCAACGAGACCTGGGTGTCATGGTACATCAGTCATTGAAGGTTGGCATGCAGGTACAGCAGGCGGTTAAGAAAGCAAATGGCATGTTGGCCTTCATAGCGAAGGGATTTGAGTACAGGGGCAGGGAGGTGTTGCTACAGTTGTACAGGGCCTTGGTGAGGCCACACCTGGAGTATTGTGTACAGTTTTGGTCTCCTAACTTGAGGAAGGACATTCTTGCTATTGAGGGAGTGCAGCGAAGATTCACCAGACTGATTCCCGGGATGGTGGGACTGACCTATCAAGAAAGACTGGATCAACTGGGCTTGTATTCACTGGAGTTCAGAAGAATGAGAGGGGACCTCATGGAAACGTTTAAAATTCTGACGGGTTTAGACAGGTTAGATGCAGGAAGAATGTTCCCAATGTTGGGGAAGTCCAGAACCAGGGGTCACAGTCTAAGGATAAGGGGTAAGCCATTTAGGACCGAGATGAGGAGAAACTTCTTCACCCAGAGAGTGATGAACCTGTGGAATTCTCTACCACAGAAAGTAGTTGAGGCCAATTCACTAAATATATTCAAAAGGGAGTTAGATGAAGTCCTTACTACTCGGGGGATCAAGGGGAATGGCGAGAAAGCAGGAAGGGGGTACTGAAGTTTCATGTTCAGCCATGAACTCATTGAATGGCGGTGCAGGCTAGAAGGGCTGAATGGCCTGCTCCTGCACCTATTTTCTATGTTTCTATGTTTCTATGTTTCATCCTGACTGGAAAATATGCTGGCATTCCTTCATCGTCGCTGGATCCAAATCCTGGAACTCCCTCCCTAACCGCATTGTGGGAGCACCTTCACCACACCGACTGCAGCGGTTCAAGAAGGCGGCTCACCACCACCTTCTCAAGGGCGATTAGGCATGGGCAATAAATGCTGGCCTCGCCGGTGATGCCCACGTCCCAGGAGCGAATAAAAAGAAGAGGCTCCGCAGGAGAGAGGTTCAGATCGCGGGAGGCCATACCCGACACACAGGGTCCGCAGGGAGAGGATAAGCTTCCTCAACATGTCACAACACCAGTGTCTCAGGAGGCAGGCTCAGGGTGTCGCGTCAGGTGGTGGCAGACATCTGCAGCCTGCTGGAACAAGACCTGTTGCCAGCTGGGCCTTCTGGCTATGCTTTACCAGTGGCTGTCAAAGTCACTGCCGACCATCGACATTTTTGTCACTGGCTCCTTCCAGGGCCCAGCCAGAGACATTTGCAGGGTCTCTCAGTCAGCGGCCCAGAAATGCAGAAGAGATGGGCCAGGGTCGGCAATGATGTCAACTTCGCTTGCAGAGACACCAGTCAGAATGAGCGTGCGCTGGGATGGGCGTCTCTGGCTGGCATCCCGCAGGTGCAGGGCATCACCCACTGCACACACGTGGCAATCCAGGCACCCCACCTCCCCCCCCCCCCCACCCCGCCCCCAGATTACCCAGGCATGGCCGTCAACCGCAAGGGCTTCCATTCCTTCAAAGTGCAGCTGGTGTGCAACCACGAAAAGATCTTAAACGCAGGTGTGCACAAGGTTCCCGGGCCGCTGACATGTTGCTTTCGTCCTGCGGCAGTCCAGCCTTCCCTGACCTCTTCGCACCTGCAAGCAAATTTACAGGCTGGCTGCTGGGACACAAGGGATACCCACTTAAAATGTGGCTGGTGGCACCTGTCAGAAACCCAAGGAATGAGGCACAGGAGCAATATAACGCATGTCATAGATATTCAAAAAGGAGTTAGATGTAGTCCTTACTCTCGGGGGATCAAGGGGTGTGGTGAGAAAGCAGGAAAGGGGTACTGAAGTTGCATGTTCAGCCATGAACTCATTGAATGGCGGTGCAGGTTCGAAGGGCCGAATGGCCTACTCCTGCACCTATTTTCTATGTTTCTATGTCATATGACCAGCAGGTGTCTCATTGAATAGGCCATCGGCACGCTAAAGATGCGCTTCAGGTGCCTGCATAGATCTGCAGGTGTCCTCCAGTGCGTCCCACCCATGGTCTCCAGAGTGGTCGTGTGTTGCGCTCTGCACAACATTGGGCAGCTACCAGGTTTGGAGCTGCAGGAGGAACAAGACGCAGAGCACACAGCCTCTTTGGATGAATCTGAGGGAAAGAAAGGAAGGAAGGTAGGAAGGAAGGAAGGAAGGAAGGAAGGAAGGAAGGAAGGAAGGAAGGAAGAAAGAAGGAGAGAAAGAAAGAAGGAAAGAAACGCTTGCATTTGTATAGCACCTTTCATATCCTCAGGAAATTCAAAAATGCTTTACGCCAAAGAAATACTTTTTGAAGTGTAGTCACTGCTGTAATGTAGGAAATGCAGCAGCCAACTTGTGCACAGCAAGCTCCCACAAACAGCAATGTGAGAATGACCAGATCATCTATTTTTTTTGTTATGTTGATTGAGGGATAAATATCGGCCAGGACACCGGGGATAACTCCCCTGCTGTTCTTCAAAATAGTGCTGGGGGATTTTTGAGAGAGCAGATGGGGTCTAATGTCTCATACGAAAGACGGCACCTCTGACAGTGCAGCACTCCCTCAGTACTGCACTGGAGTGTCAGCCTGAATTTATGTGCTCATGTCCCTGAAGTGGGGCTTGAACCCACAACCTTCTGACTCCCAGTTAGAGAGGTTGCTAAGGAGGAGGCAAAAGGTGTTGCAGGCAATGCACCACCAGTGGCGAACATTGCTGCCTGGGATGCCTGGGAAGGTTCACTTCGGTTCCACAGCCACATGGGAAAATCCACTTTTGTGTTCCCCCTCCACCCCCCCAGTGCCTCTAACACAAACAGTCCTGCAAACAACCAGGCCTCCCTTTCACAGCTCCCCATTGCTCGGCATCAATCCATGTTTTCCCATTCATCACCACATAACGGAAAAGGCCGTTTGCCAGGGCAAGATGTGAAAGTGGTGCAAAACAGTCATACTTATGTGGTTCACATATAAAACACAACCGTCGCATTCGAACAATGTGTAACTCAACCTTGTGCGACTACAAATCTTGGGGGCGAGATTGCCCCTCGACCCGATTGGGGGCGGTAACCCTCGGGGGCCGGATCTTTTATTGCCCAGTCCGGAAGTCCCGCCCCCGACCTGGAATTGGGCCTCGCATTGACATCCGCCCATGCCAGCCTCGCGGGGCAATTTCCCCCACAGGGCGCAAAGGGGTGGGCGTGGGGCAGGTGTCAATGCCAGCTTCACTGCCACCAGGACACCCTTTAAAGGGGAGGCCTTCAGCGCCCCTGGCCACCATTTTATTTTGTCGGCCAACTCTTGCATCGGCCCGACAATGGCAGCCCTCGAGTCGACCGGGCCACCATCATGCAGCCCGGAGCTCCGCTATGGGCACCAGGCCACTGGCCTGGTCGATCGTGTCCCTGGTGGCCCAGTGACTGGCCAATCAAGTGCCTGCAGAATGCGCTACAACCCTCCCCTTTAATTTAAGGCATGGGGCGATGTAACGTGTAAGTGCTACGCGAGCTTCCTCAGCGTGGCGCTGAATTCAGGGGGCACGGCGCTGGGCTCGCAGGGCGCGGCGTTACCGGGACAGCGCCCCCCCCCAAACCTCCAGGGCAACTTCCCAGGAGGTGATAGCGCACCCCTCCCCCTCCCCCCTCCTCCGGGCGGAAACGCCATTGTGCCCCGTTAGCACCCCCCCAGAGGTGCTAACGGGCCTATAAAAAGGGCCAACCTCGCCCCCCCCCCTGACTCTTCTTTTTCCTACCACTTCCACAAGGTGCAAAAATTATGGGCTAGACTTTCCACTTGGTGGTCAAGGCCCCAAAAAATGGGACGTCTCAGCCTTGTTGATTGCTGGTGCGAGGCACATTTTTTTTTGTTGTGACTTTCCACTCGGCCTTACCCCAACGATGTCAAATGAGCGATGTGATTTTTCGGCGGTCTCACGATCGCCCACCGAAAGCAGAAGTCAAAGACAAAAAAAGCTTCCCTTGCAACGCTATTCTGTGCATGTGTGGGATTTTTATTTTTAGGCTGACTGTCTTTGCCGCATTTTGGGACGTCAGGGGTCATCACACATACTCAGAATGCACAGGGAGGGTCAGAGAGAGAGAGAGAGAGTGGAGATAGAGCGAGAGAAGGAAGGCAGAGAAGCATAGGATAGAGAATAGTGTGTTTTTGGAGTTGTTTGGTGTTGTTTGTAGTTTAAAAAGTTATTTTGAGTTAGAAAAAATTATATTGTTAGTGTTGAAGAGACATATAGAAACAATGAGAGTACAATTGAATATTAAATTTAATATATTGAAATGGAGGGAGATTATGAAAGGCGAGGCGAACGAGGCCCTGGTCAACATGCCAGGTGGGACAATTTGACACGGGGTGGACATGGGAAACCTCCACCCCATGTCTACAGAAAAATTTGGCAGGAGATTGCAGGCGTAGTAACGCCTGCATCCCACGAGGTGAGGACACCTGACCAGTGCCGGAAACAATGGAACAGCTTGTTGGCAGCAGCAAGAGTAAGTTGCGTGTTATATTTAAAATGTTATATGTAATATTTTAATGATGCAAGCAAATTTTGATTAGAATATTGAATTTCCTGCATTAAATTTAAGTTTTTCTTTCTTTATTGTATTTATTAATTAATTTATGCATCCTATCAGTAAGTTGCATTTTCCATTTATAAAATATTGTTCTGATGCAATGTAAATTTTTAATCGAACATTGCATCTCCTGCATTGAATTTAAGTCTGTCATTCTTAAATGTTAATTACCAAGTCCATTAGCTTATGCCATGCCATGCTCTCTTCTGATTTGCAGAAGAAGATATCTATCAACCGGTCTGAGCAGAGGAGGACGGGGGATGGCGGGGGGGCAACTCTGCTCGGCTGCAACCATTAACAGAAATTGAGGAGCTTGCGGTCGCACTGGTGGGACATGACAGCCGTTCAGTCACCACCCGTGGTCTGGCCGAACCCAGCCTTGAGTCTCGTGAGTATTGTGAACTGTGCAACGTGTCACACAGTGTTAAAAATATTTTTAAAATCTTAAAATCTTAAATTAATTACGCATGTAATGTCCTGTAATTATAATGCAATATGCAATATATTTGTGATGTACTCATGACGTCATGCCAGCCCTGTTGCAGCCCTTGTGCATATTGGGTAGTGAAAAGTATTGAGATGTAATGTCTCCTAGTAATGACGACCGTTATGTTCTAATAAGTTCTTTCAAAATGTCATTTGTGATTTTTAAGATCAACCTGAGAAGGTAGTGTTACTGCAGCCGTCCCCTGCACCAGCAGCGTCAACAACCACCTCGGAGGAGGAGGAAGAGGAAGAAAACTTTCCTCACCTCCCGGAGGAAGACAAAGAGCAGGAGGAGGATGAAGAGGCATCGACCATTGTTGTGTGTGGGGGGGGCGCGGGGGGGGGGTGGTGAACCTGCGGTCATCTCTATTGAGAAGGATGAGCCACCGGGACCAAGCGGTGTGCAGCTGACGATGCCAAGGTGCAACATTTTGCACACACCGACCCCACGGAGGTCAGGTCAGCGAGGTGAGCAATTGCCTACCTCGGACGGGCAGACGGAGTGCTTGATATCCCTGTGCAGGGAGACGGTCGAGATAGGTCCCGACCTTCTCCAGGGGTTCGACGGGTTCGCCACGAACTGGAGCCAGTTCTCCACGAACTGGAGCCAGTTCTCCATGAACTGGAGCCAGTTCTCAACAACCTGGAGCCAGTTCAACACAAACTTCTCCAACTGTTCTTCCGTGCAAACGGAGATAGCACGGGAGACGTCGGAGGCGATCCGCGAACAGACCGCCGCAACCAATGCCCTTCAGCATGCGTCGCTGGCTGGACACGGCGCTGCACCCCAAGGTGTCGTGTCGGCTCGGAGTGTGAGACCCCTAGCACTCAAGTAAGTACGGAGGACGCAGTTCCTCCTGACTCGGAAGTGGAGACTCAGGCTTCTGCATCCACTCCGTCACCTCCACTGAAAGTTGGGATGGGCCTTGTGTGGGCGATCTGTTCGACGATCATTTCGCCTTGGGGTCTATTTTTTCAGCAATATTTTGGGCCTAGTTTCTATTTTCTGGTGAAAATGGGCGATTGAGTCCATTTTGGGCGATAGATGGGCCTGAGATGGGCGATGTGAAGTGGCTGCTCCGACCCCTGCCCTGACAGCTGAGATGCTCTTGGCCAACGACCTCTGGGTTTTGGAGCCTGAGAGGCCCCCGCCAAGGACTGTTCCACCATGCTCCTGTTCAGAGGCAGACTCAGCTATCGGGACACGAGGCAGCGGGTGTGCTACTGACTGGGACAATGGGTGAGAAGCGAAAGCACTTTGAGCAGAGTCAGCACTTCAATATCCCCTTTCACCAGTATCACACTCATGGCCCAGCCACATTTCCCTGCCTGCTGGCAATGAGTTGGAGAGCACTTTGTTGCAAATCAGTGGGGGGGAGGGGGTTGCTGAACGGGCAAGGCTAGGGTGTCAGTCATCCTATTTAAGGTTGCATTCTCAGTCTGCAAGTCACTGGTGAAGGCCTCCGTGCACTCGTGTGATTGGCACATTTGACGTTCCATGCATCCATGCAGGTGGCCACCCTTCCACGCACGAAGACATGAACGCAAGGTCCTGCGACAACATGCCACTCATGTTTGAGACGGACTTCTCCAATCGCTCTGCAAACGCACTCGCACACAGCGTGGCTGCAATGTCTGCCGGTATCTCTGCTGCTGCTCCCGACCTATCCTGTTCATCAACGGCCCCAGAATTACAGCATCTGCGTCCGGCTGAGCGGAGTGTGGAGAAACCCCGTGTCCTTCCGACGCAGGATCTTCACTGCTGGTCCTGCCCCTTCCGTCTGCTGCTGGTCCTGTCCCTGACGACTGCTCCTGCTCACTTGCGACATGTGAGACACCAGGTGAAAACCCAACTATCTGCCTTCCTTGGTCCACTAAAGTGTGAGTATCTGAGCTGGAGCATGGTCAGCATATAAGAACATCAGAAATAGGAGCCATACAGCCCCTCGAGCCTGCTCTGCCATTTAATACGATCACGGCTGATCTGATTATGGACTCAGGTCCACTTCGTTGCTCGCTTCCCACAACCCCTTATCCCCTTATCAGTTAAGAAACTGTCTATCTCTGTGTTAAATTTTTTCAATGATTGTGATGGTGCACCCCCAGAGAGATTGACCTCCTCTGAGGAGTGGGTGGCAGCGGCCAACTGGACTCCTCCTGCAGGATGCGTGATGGCCCTGTGGGAGATAAAAAGACATGGGGCTAGAACCTCCACTTTTTTTGCCTGCTTAACGCCCACTTAACGCCCATTTTACCATTGAAATGGCGTATAACGCCCATATATCGCCCATTTTGGCACAAAATGTAAACTGCCGGGCATTTTTCGGAAACTTATCGCCGAGCGTTAATTTCCCCATGTGCTTAACACCGGGAAAAAATATTACCGCCCGCCCACTTTTTGGGGGCGGAATGAGCAGAACGGGCGAATTCAACGGCCATAATATCGCCCAGCGTTACTTTCCGCACGGATTTAACGGCGAGCTTCAATATTAACGCCCGCCCACTTTTTTTGGTCGTAAAGAGCACATTTACCAACACTAGCGGCCATGAGATCGCCCAGCGCCAATTTCACCACCTCGCACACATATCGCCCACAATATCGGTCGCCCAAAAAAAGTGGAACTAACCGGAACTAATCACAGCGTTATGGACGCCATGTTCTCGATCACATGTCGCGTCCTTTAAAAGGCTGCTGTGCTTCAACCTCGGCGGAGTTCGGATGTGCTCTGCAGGTCGTTGGAGCTGATGTGAACATCTGTAAAAACACCTTGAGCATACTGTGACCGATTGGAATTGAAGAGGTGTGGTCGTCAGGACATTTCTTGTTTGTGAGCAATCGGTGGAAAACAGAGAGCTACTGCAATGGGACCTGTCCTTTCTGTTATGTATGTAAACACTACCAATGTGTAAGACTTGCCACCAGGGGGCGCACCTGTGGGAGACCCAAGAGTCACCTGCACACCCTGGGCGAGCAGGTACAAAAGGCAAACTACCATGCTGCCTCCTGATTCTGGAGTCACAAGGTCACAGCAGTTTGAGCTTAAGATGTGCAGTCTTGTGGAGTTATTCTAAACATAACACTTTCTCACCCTCTCTTGGTGACCAATTACATGCAGCAGACTTGACATCGCCGAAGGAACGCTCCACTGCATTATGTGCCCAATGTAAGACGTGACAGACTGATGAGGAGGACCAGACGTTACACCCCCCGCAAGTACAAGGAGAAGTATTCTTACCTCGACTTGCCCGACACCACCTGCCTTCGGAGACTGAGCTTCCACAAAGAGGTTACCACTGAGGTATGCCAGCTGATAAGGGCAGATTTGCAGCCTGCCAGCAGCATCAGTACTGCACTGTCCGTCGAGGTCAAAGTCACCACGGCACTGTCGTTCTACACCTCGGGTTCTTTTCAGGCCACAGCTGGAGACATTTGTGGACTTTTTCAGCATGCCACACATCGTTGCATTAGACAGGTCACTGAAGCCCTGTACGCATGCAGGAGGGATTTGATCAGCTTCCCTATGACCAGGGAGGCACAGAGTGAGAGGGCTCTCGGATTCTCCCGAATTGCAAACTTCCCCAAGGTGCAGGGAGCAATAGACAATAATCACATCACCATACCGGCACCTTTTCAGGATGCAGAGGTTTTCAGGAACCGCCAGGGATTCCACTCCCTGAATGTCCAACTGGTTGTCGACCACCAGCAAATTATACTGGCAGTGAATGCTCAATTTCCAGGCAGCATCCATGAGGCTCACATCCTGCGTGAGAGCACTGTATCTGACATGTTTAACAATGAGCCACAAGGTCAATGCTTGATGCTTGGTGACAAAGGATATGGCCTCGCCACCTGGCTGATGAACCCCCTGCGTGACACCCACACCGAGGCCGAGAGGCAATACAACGAGAGTCACAGAGCAACTCACAATATCGTGGAGAAAACCATTGGAGTGCTGCAGCAGCGCTTTAGATGTCTAGATCACTCAGGAGGCGAGCTCCAATACCACTCTGAGTAGGTAGCTAAATTCGTGGTGGTGTGCTCCATGCTATACAACTTGGCTATCAGGAGGGGACAAGAATTGTCTGATGAGTCTGACAGTCCACCTCACCAAAGAGAGAAAGAGGAGGACGAGGAGGCGGATGCTGACATCGACCCAGACAATCAGGCTGATGCTGAAGCCATGCCCCCACTCCCCTGTAGACCGCATGAAAGGGCCCGTGTTGGCATGGTAGCTGCAAGAGCCTTACGTCAGGAGCTCATCAATGATCGCTTTGCCTGAAAGAACGTTGGTGCTATTTACAAGGCTGACACACCCCGTTGGGTGTACAAGTCATACATCAATGGTGGGCATCACCTTGGTGACAGTTAAAGTTTATGTTAATTGAAGTTAAATGTGATTATATTCTTTGATGTTAAGGAATCACCAGCGTGTAACGGTGCAGCTATCTGAGTCAATGCGCTGCAAGGTTTTGTTAAATAAAAAACATTTTAACCCAACATTAGTCTGAAATCATCAGTATTTCTGTACAAACCAACCCTCCCGCCGACCCCCCCCCCCACCCCGCCCCTGCCACCCCCCGCTTCTCCTCCCCACCTCTACTCCTTCCCCTTCCCCTCCTGACTCCAAGCCGCCTGGCCGAGGAGGTCCTCAGGCGATGCTTCATTGTGGGGGACCGGGGGGGAGGGTATGACGGCCGAAATGCTGCTTGGACGGATACAGGAGAGGACAGTCCTGAGGTGGGAACGTGCTCTAATCCAGAAGCAAGATGTTGGTGTGGCTCTCATGTGTGGTTGGCAATGGGGGTGCATCACCTTGGGGTGCAGTGCGGCACTCCTGGACCACCAGGAGCCCTCTGCCACCAGTGTTCCTGACTACCAGCCCCAGGGCCTCCTCCATCCTTTCCTCCATCTTATATGTTGGACAAAGACTCGGTGCCAACTAAGTTCTTGGTGCTTAATAGGCATTTTGCTCCTGGTGAATCTCCCTCGTGCCTCCCACAACAGCCAAACACGCACACACCACAGCCACACACGCTTTCAGTGCCTCTGAGCTCCCTCTCTCTCTGTCTCCTCTTCTGCGCATGCCATAATGACCCTTGACCTCCTGAATCACGGGAATCGAGCGTTGCCATGCCGTTACTAAGGATGGCCACACTTTATGGCAAAAGATCAAAAATATTTAACGCTACCGCCCATTTGATATCGCTCGCGGTAACGCCATTTTCAAAAATGGAGACTAGGTGTTTTGAGAATGGGCGAGAAGCCGGCGATCTGAAAAACCTTTTGTAATGCCCACGCTGGAAATAACTCCCATTTTTGGGTGATAAGCCCAAAAATGGAGGTTCTAGCCCATGGGGTGGAAATTCGTTACCGCCCATGTTGAGGCGTTAATCCAGGCGGAGTGGTAAGCATAGCGCCTTGAAAAAGTTTACGTCTCCCGCCGAGAAATGTGTTAGAATCAGGCCAAGAGCTGACGGGGGCGCTTCCTCATGCCTTAATGCAGCCACCATTTAATGACCATTGAAAGCTGTACCGACTGTTTTGTCAGATGTGATTAGTGGCGGTCGCTAAACGAGGCGGCCGAACTAAATTTAGCGAGTGTGGCCGACTGATGTCATGATCGGACCGATAGTCAGCAGCCAGGTGCTAGCACTTCACGCCCCAGTTAGCCCTCAACTGAATTTTCTGGCGGGGCGCTAAAAGTTGCGTGCCCGGTCGCTAAGCTATCACGCTCATTTTAACGCCCGCTCTGGCCGCTAATGCAGGCGCGAAACAACCGAATTTCCATTAACTTCCAACTCCAAGAATGAGTACTGTCAGCGTAAGAAACTTTGATGTTATCATTATGCACATGATCATATTTCACTCGCTGTTGACATCAAGTCAACATGAGTGAGTGTCGTATGCCATGTGATACTTAATTCTGTCACCGGGAAGCTGGGACGCTCCATCTCCCCATCTCCAACGGCCAGGCACAGCGTAACGCCACCGATTTCCTCTGCACTTGTGAGCTGTGAGATCTGTGGAGGGCCATCACTGGTTCTCTGCCTCTTCCTCGTGCTTTGTGCTTTCTTCTCCAGTAAGGAGAGAAAGAAGAGGTCTATGAGTGTGAGTTATGACATGTGAGGGAAAGGCATGACATTGCATAAGGGTGCTTGTGGGTGGTCAGATCGGGATGCGAGGAAGTACACAGACAGGGATGGGTGCACCTGTATGGTAAGTTGGTGTGAGGAGTGATGTGCTGGAGTAGGCCTGAGGAGGCAGAGTGAGGGGGTTGGGGGTGATATGCACATCAGCGCTTACCTTTCCTATCCTGCTTAGGTCATTGAAACACCTCAGACATTGTATCCATGGCACGCTTCTGCTGCTGACCTCTGCTGACCTCTGCTACCTCCAACCACATCTTCTTGGTGTCCCTAGCTAACCTCTTTCTCCCGTCGCCAGGCAGCAGTATATCCCTCTGGCTCCTCACAGCCTCCAGGTAGCACATCCAGTGAGGCGTCAGTGAACCGCGGTGCAGCCTTTGACCTTCTTGACTCCCTTCTCCCACTTCCTTGCCTTGGGCTCCCAATTCCGAACTCCTTCAAATTGCATGTTTGGAGTGTCCCTTTAAAAACTGGAGTTGCAATCACGCCGCACAGGTCGTCGTCACGCCCATTGACGCTAATTGGTTGGGAAACCCAGAAATGATATGCCAATTCAGTGGCTGTGTTAAAAAGCCACTGACAGATGCGCTGCACTGACCTGCTGGTTTTCTGCCCACAACCGGATTCTCTGTCCCCCTCGCTCCCATGAGCCATGTCGCAAAGTTAAAATCCAGCCCATAGGGCTCAATTTTCCCCAAAGCTTTTTTTTGGCGTACTTGAAGAGTTACACCCGTTTTTTTGGGCCCAAGTATGCCCAAAAAAAATGTTCTAAGTTTCCCCGTTGGATTTCTTCATTTTGGCGCAGCCTAACCTGTCCTTTATTTTTAGGGGTGGAGCCTTGATCTGTGCCAAAAGGATCGGGTTGCCACGGTAACCAGGGACACATTGCGAGCTGAGGCTGCAAAGTGAAAGATACAGCCAGCTCCCAACAGATTAAAACACATTGCGTCAATTTAAAAACACATTCAAATATATTGCAGCAATTTACCTCCAATTATTAAAGCCGGTCCCGTTCCCCGCCCCTAGCCCTAGCCGAAGGGCTTGCCGGTCTGCTTGCCTAGCCCACTCCGAGCCCCTTGCTGGTGTCGGTCGAGTTCCAGCTCCCCCACCCACCTACCCCGGCCCCAGCACCGAGTGCCTTGCCGGTCCCAGTCCCCCGCCCCTAGCCCTGGCCTGGCTGAAGGGCTTGCTGGTCTGCTCCCCCGTCCCTAGCCCAGGCCGAGTGGCCTCCCGGTCCACTCCCCCGCCCATATCCCAGGCTGAATGGCCTCCTCTCTCCCGGTCCCCGCACCTAACTATACTGAAAGGCTTCTCCCCCCCTCTCCTCCTCTCTCTTACCTATCCTGCTGCTGCTGTCCGGGCATCTGCTGCACTTACCTGCGCGTATTTCCTTGATTCTCCGGAAGGTAGGTTTTTCTGCAGAGGCCACATACACTGGTCTAAGCAGAACTGGAGTAACTCTCAGCTGGCCAAACTTGCCTAAATGGCCAGAATTAGCGCGGGTGGAGGTTACGCCCCCTTTAGCTGAAAAAAAACGTACCTAAAAAAATCGTAACTAACTGAGTTACGCTGGTGCAAATTGATCGGGGAAACTGTTTTTTTAAATTAGGCCAAAAAAAGCAGCCTGCTCCAAAAATACGACACAAATCACTGGGGAAAATTGAGCCCATAGTGTCAGAGGAAGTCACATATAGTGAGTTATTTTCAAATGTGAACGGACGTTTTAATTTGACGCAATCCTCAAAGACAAGAAAAAGTGACTGAGGGATGGTCACAAGAAAGAAAGAATAACTGGCATTTATATAGTGCCTGTCATGACCACTGGTCATCTCAAAGCGCTTTACAGCCAATGAAGTACTTTTGAAGTGTAGTCACTGTTGTAATGTAGGAAACACGGCAGCCAATACGCACACAGCAAGCTCCCATAAACATCAATGTGACAGTGGCTGGATAATCTGTTTTTGTGATGCTGATTGGTTTTTGTGATGCTGATTGAGGGATAAATATTGACCCAGGTCACCAGGGAGAACTCCCCTGCTTTTCTTCAAAATAGTGTCATGGGATCTTCTACATCCACCTGAGAGAACAGACAGGGCCTCGGTTCAACATCTCATCTGAAAAATGGCACCTGTGCTCCCTCAGCACTACACTGGAGTGGCAGCCTTGATTTTTGTGCTTAAGTTTCTGGAGCAGGACTTGAACCCACAAGATTTGGACTACAGAGGCAAGAGTGCTTACCCATTGAGCCACGGCTGACAAGTGGACTGATAACTTGGTCAATGAAAGCTGTGCTTTTCTCGATGAGTTTGAGTTATGCATGCAGGCCGCTTGTGCACTGGAAGGACACGCAGACTGTATCTTCAGTACTGAAGCTAATTGGTTTTCATCATGTGTTGTTTAATTTTCTAATCGCAATTTTGCCAACAATAAAGTGGCATCAAATTCAATATTTAATAAACTATTATCCTGATCCAACAACCTATTAAAACCTCATTCAGTTAATTATGCTGTTACAGACTTAGCAACTCACACTTGATTGGATATTACTGGAATGTAAAACATCCTTTAAAGCCTCACACCGTACAATTTATGCCAGACAGAAAACTCAACTCATAGTTTTATGAAAAACACTGCCATGGATTCCTTTCTTCCCCTGTGAAGCTCTGAGGGATGTTTTTTTCCATGTTAAAGGCAATACGTAAGTGCATGTTGTTAATTAGAACCAGATTGGGACCCTGCCTTTTCGCAGGGTTTTTCACTCCACTGCCACCATGGATGGAAGCAGGTGAAATGGGTGCAGACGCAATCCTGGGTAGAGTAAAGGGAGTCGCTAAACACACCCGGCTGCTGGTCCTGACGACATTTGCCCGAGGGCGATCAAACAAGTGGGAGCTGTGCTAAATAAGGGAGTGTTCCCGCAGAGAAGCAGGGGACTCCCGTTGGGCCAATCGTCACAAAGGGCAACAAGTCAGAACTACGATCGCTAGCTTGACTTCAGTTGGAGGCAAGTTGCTAGAAAGGGGTCGTCAGATACTTTGTGTGACCACTTGACTGGAGTCGGGACACCCAACATGGTGCGTAGAAAAGAAATTGATGTTTTGCCAACCTGGTTGAATTTTTCGAGGAAGTGACTAAGCTGGTACATGAAAGTTGTGTGGAGCTGTGGAGGCTGGGTCATTGAATATATTTAAGGTGGAGATAGACAGGTTTTTGAACAATAAGTGAGTGAAGGGTTATGAGGAGCGGGCAGGGAAGTGGAGCTGAGTCCATGATCAGATCAGACATGATCTTATTAAATGGCGGAACAGGCTCGAGGGGCCAAATGGCCTGCTCCTGCTCCTATTTCTTCTGTTTTTATGACGTTGTATACTTGGATTTCTGAAAAAAAATTTTGACAAGGTGCCGCACAATATAAGAGTTTATACTGAATTTTCTAAGAGTTCTACTTTATAATAGTGCTGTGAGATTTAAAGGGCAGATCCTGGGTTGGATAAGGAATCAGTTGCATTCTCGTAGACAGAGGGTAGTGGTTCTGGTGGAGGCAGGATGCTAGCTGAGTCTCACGGGACTCGGTGTTGGGACCTTTGCTCTTCACACTTTATATCAATGATTCTGATGAAGGCAATGGCAAGGGCTGGGTTATGAATTCTTGGGGCCCTGGGCACCAGGACTATCCGGAGCCTTTCCGCAACCCTTGCACTCAACTCCCCTCACCCACCGCCCCCAATCCATTAAACACCAGCTCTGCCTTCGGGCAGTATTTTTAAATGTTAGAATATTATGACCCGGTGTAATTGTTCCGTAAGGAAGAACGTAATTAAGAACGTAAGAATTAGGAGCCATACACCCCTCGAGCCTGCTCCGCCATTCAATAAGATCATGACTGATCTTCTACCGCAACTCCACTTTCCCGCCCGATCTCCATATCCCTTGATTTCACGAGAGTTCAAAAATCTATCGATCTCAGTCTTGAATATACTCAATGGTTCAGCGTCCACAGCCCTTTGGGTAGAGAATTCCAAAGATTCACAATCCTTTGAGTGAAGAAATTTCTCCTCATCGCAGTCTTAAATGGGCGATCCCTTATTCTGAGACTGTGACCCCTGGTTCTAGACTTTCCAGCCAGGAGAAACATCCTCCCTGTATTTACTCTGTCAAGCCCTCTAAGAATTTTCTATGTTTGAATGAGATCACCTCTCATTCTTCTAAACTCCAGAGAGTATAGACCCAAGCTACTCAATCTACTGTGTTGTGGTTAGTGTTACTGGGGCCCCATATTTACACAACAGATGGAAGCAGGTGAATTGAATGCAGGTATAATCCTGGCTGGGGTTTGTGGGTTCTATATTTGACTGGGACCGCAGGACATGGCCCCGATAGGCCCTTATAATAATCGACCGCTGGCCTTGGGGGAACTGTCTGCAATTTTGCGGATGACACTAATATTTATGCAAATGTTGGAACCTTAGATTAGGAAAAAATAACTCCAGTCAGATCTAGATACATTAGAGGAATGGACCCCATATCTGGCAGGTGACATTCAATGTTAGATAAATGCAGTGATGTGCATGTAGATAAGGGTAATGTCAAGCATGTATACACCATGCAGGGTTTCGAATTAATGTCTGTTTCGCTGTACTCGCTACCTATATTGGCTTCCAGTTAAGCAACGCCTCGATTTCAAAATTCTCATCCTTGTTTTCAAATCCCTCCATGACCTCACCCCTCCCCATCTCTGTAATCTCCTCCAGCCTCACAACCCCCCGAGATGTCTGCTCCTCTAATTCTGCCCTCCTGAGCATCTCTGATTATAATCGCTCAACCATTGGTGGCCGTGCCTTCTGTGGCCTAGGCCCCAAACTCTGGAACTCCCTCCCTAAACCTCTCTGCCTCTCTACCTCTCTTTCCTCCTTCAAGACGCTCCTTAAAACCTACCTCTTTGACCAAGCTTTTTTTCACCTGTGCTAATTTCTACATATGCGGCTCGATGTCAAATTTATCTCATTATACTCCTGTGAAGTGCCTTTGGATGTTTCCGTACGTTAAAAGGCGCTATATAAATACAAGTTGTTGTTGAGTTGGAAAGAGACCTAGGTGATATAGTACATGTGTCTTCAAAGGTCCACACCGCGACCTGTTGATGACTTGCCAACAGCAAATAGGGTACTTGGATGTTTTGCCACGACATTTCAACATTAAACAAATGTCTTTATATCAGACCTTACTTGGACCTCATCTAGAATACTGTGTCCAGTTTTGGTCCCTTCACCTGATGGGCGATATAAAAAGTCTTTGTCAGGGAAAGGCATCAAGGGATATGGAGCCAAGGCAAGTAAATGGTGTTGAGATGCAGATCACCTGTGAGCTAATTGAACGACGGAACAGGCCTACCTCTGTTCTTATGTTCCTAGTGCCAACCTATAGCATCCTTCTATAGCACTGCACATCCACCTTAGGCTGCCAATAGAATCAGGAGGTGACTAACTACTGTTTACTCCAAACCTCTTGATTTTACTTTCCTTCAGCTTATTCAGCAATCTCTTTCAACATGGCCAGCTCATTTGGTTCTTTCAAGCTGCTACTTGTTATTTCCCCAACTCCACAGGTTTTTATTGCCCTTCCTTGGCAGTGCACTGACTGATTCCTCATGACCTGGCCAGTCCTCTCATTTAGGGAATGGTGGCATTGGGCAGCCTTAACTTACTGAATTGAGCTTCATTGACCGATACATAGAACCATAGAACGATGCAACTCAGAAGGAGGCCATGCGGCCCATTGTGCCTGTGCCAGCTCTTTGATAGAGCTTTCCAAGCGAGGTCCCGTCCGCCCTCGCAGGTGGACGTGAAAGGTCCCATGGCACTATTTCGAAGAAGGGAAGGGGGAGTTATCCCCAGTGCTCAATCAACATCTAAAAACAGATTATCTGGTCATAATCACGTTGCTGTTTATGGGAGCTTGCTGTGCAGAAATTGTCTGCCGCATCTCCTACATTCCAACACTGACTACACTCCAAAAATGCTGTAAAGAGGTAGTGGCGGGTAGCATGCTGCGGGATGGAGTCGAGAACACTCGAGTCAAAGGCAGAGTCTCGATTGAGGAGATCTTCGAAGTGCTCCTTCCAGCGGGCCCTGACTGCCTCGGTGTCCTTGATGAATGTTTCCCTATTCTTGGCCAGCAGTGGGGTGGGGCCTTGGGAGTTTGGACTGTAGGTGGCCTTGACTGTGATGAAGAATCCTCGCACATCATGGCTGTTGGCCAGCTGCTGTATCTCCTGTGCTTTCTCCATCCACCATCTATTCTTTAGGTCATGGGTTTTTGTTGGACTTCAGCCTTGAACCATCTGTAATGCTGCTTTGCTACTCCTGAGTTGTGTTGTTTCTTAAGGCTCAGCAATGCCCTGCGAACTATTAGCTCTTGGATCTCCTGATCATTCTCATCAAACCAGTCCTGGTGTTTCCTGGTTGAGTGACTGAGCGTCTCTTTGCAGGCACTGGTTATGGAGGCCTGGAGGGCAAACCAAGCGCTGTGGGCATTCTGCGTCTCTAACTTTTTCCAGTTCTGTCGAAGGGACATCGAGCTGAAACGTTAACTCTGTTTCTCTCTCCACAGATGCTGCCTGACCCGCTGAGTATTTCCAGAAAGCAGATGAGTTTAGCATGATGGATCAGTCTGAAAACAAAAAGATTCAATGAAAGTTCTAGGACTGAAGGATGATGGATAGTTAGAAGATAATCTTGCAGGTACAGGACATTTATCAGCCAGAAGACAGGTCTCATTGGACCTCATTCATCCTCAGAGTGCTCAGCTAATTTCAGATATTGGATGATAAGCAACTAAAATTAATGGAACCACTACAGAATGTGGAAGGAGTTTCTTGTCACTGTCCCATGCCCATGAATCATTTAAACAGTCTTGTTTTCTGTAAATGTAGTGCAATTAATCCACCATGTTGAGTTAGAATCAGTACCAATTAATGTCTATTCCATTCACTGTCTGTGTCAGGCTGATGGTCCCATGGTTGGACTGGACAGTTGTTAAGGAAAAGTGTCTCCTTGCAACAGCGCTGCTGGTCTGGCTGGGCAATGTGTCTTGCTAACTTTATAAATGGTCTCTGTCAATGTTAAAACAAGTCTAGCATATCTCAAATGAAAAGAAGGCTATTTGAGTGAATATGGGGCTCAAGCGTAGTAAGTGTTAGTGATTTCAGAAAGCAGGGATTTCCGCATTAAATCACCACACTGATTCATCCTGTAGCTAATGTATTTTTGCAAGAAATACGAATAGAAAAATACATTTAATTACTTTCCCATATCTGTCCCTGAAATATTGTACTTTAAAATCAATATTATTCAAATAGCAGTCACATTGGTCATGCTGGATTCTTTGATCTCTCAGGCTCTCTCTTTCTCTCTCCCCAATCCCTGTTTCTCCCTCTTTCCTGACTCCTGTTCCTCTCGATCTCTCTGATCCCAGTCTCTCTCTCCTCAACACTAAACTTTCTCTCTCTCTTTCTTTCACCTCCTAAAGTTTATAGAACATCAAAGAAAAGCTACAAAATATGTGTAATCAGTGCACTGTCATTTCCTCTCTTTCTCTCACACAGGCGCAGATACAAAGATACACAGGGAGAGAAATTCGCATTGTTTGCACATCCCTTTCACGCCACTGGGGGTGCTAATGGGGCACAACTAACTTCTCGCCCGGGGCTGCTACCGACTCATAAGAACACAAGAAATAGGAGTAGGAGTCGGCCATTCGGCCCCTCGAGCCTGCTCCACCATTCAATAAGATCATGGCTGATCTGATCCTGGCCTAAGTTCCACTTCCCTACCCGCCCCCCATAACCCTTCACTCCCTTATCGCTCAAAAATCTGTCTATCTCCACCTTAAATATATTCAATGACCCAGCCTCCACAGTTCTCTGGGTTAGAGAATTCCAAAGATTCACGACCTTCTGAGAGAAAAAATTCCTCCTCATCTCCGTTTTAAATAGGCGACCCCTTATTCTGAACCTATGCCCCCTGGTTCTAGATTCCTCCACGAGGTGAAACATCCTCTCTGCAACTACCTTGTCGAGCCCCTTATACATTTCAATAAGATCACCTTTCATTATTCAACACTCCAATGAGTATAGGCCCAACCTGCTCAACCTTTCTTCATATGACAACCCCTTCATCTCAGGAATCAACCTCGCGAACCTTCTCTTAACTGCCTGCAATGCAAGTATATCCTTTCTTAAAAAAGGAGACCAAAACTGTTCGCAGTACTCCAGGTGTGGTCTTACCAATGCTCTGTACAGCTGTAACAGGACTTCCCTACTTTTATACTCCATCCCCTTTGCAATAAAGGCCAGCATTCATAATTACTTGCTGTACATGCATGCTAACTTTTTGTGTTTCATGTACAGGGACCCCCAGATCCCTCGGGACTGCAGCATTTTGTAATCTCTCTCCATTTAAATAATAATTAGTTTTTTTATATTTCCTACCAAAGTGGATAACGTCACATTTTCCCACATTATACTCTATCTGCCAAATTTTAACCTATCTATAACCCTTTGTAGATTATTTGCATCATCCTCTCAACTTGTTTTCCCACCTATCTTTGCATCATCAGCAAATTTGATTACACTACACTTGGTCCCTTCATCCAAGTCATTAATGTAGATTGTAAATAGTTGAGGTCCCAGCACTGATCCCTGTGGCACCCCATTAGTTACAGTTTGCTCATCATCATCATCATCATCATCATCATAGGCAGTCCCTCAAAATCGAAGACTTGCTTTCAACAGTCAAATACGGGAATTACAGTCTCTGTCACAGGTGGGACAGACAGTCATTGAAGGAAAGGGTGGGTGGGACTGGTTTGCCGCGCGCTCCTTCCGTTGCCTGCGCTTAGTTTCTGCATGCTCTCGGCGATGAGACTCGAGGTGCTCAGTGCCCTCCTGGATGCATTTCCTCCACTTAGGGTGGTCTTTGGCCAGGGACTCCCGGGTGTCGGGGGGAAGTTGCATTTTATCAAGAAGTCTTTGAGGGTGTCCTTGAAATGTTTCCTCTTCTTACCTTGAGCTCGCTTGCTGTGTAGGAGTTCCGAGTAGAGCGCTTGCTTTGGGAGTCTTATGTCAGGCATGCGAACAATATGGCCCACCCAATGGAGCTGGTTGAGTGTGGTCAGTGCTTCAATGCTGGGGATGTTGGCCTGATCGAGGACGCTAATGTTGGTGCATCTGTCCACCCAGGGGATTTGCAGGATCTTGCGGAGACATCCTTGTGCCGCAGGGATCAGTGCTGGGACCCCAACTATTTACAATCTATATTAATGACTTGGAAGCAGGGACTGAGTGTAACGTAGCCAAGCATGCTGATGATACAAAGATGGGAGGAAAAGCAATGTGTGAGGAAGACACAAAAAATCTGCAAAAGGACATAGACAGGCTAAGTGAGCAGGCAAAAATTTGGCAGATGAAGTATAATGTTGGAAAGTATGAGGTCTTGCACTTTCGCAGAAAAAAAATCAAAGAGCAAGTTATTATTTAAATGGAAAAAGATTACAAAGTGCCGCAGTACAGCGGGACCTGGGGTACTTGTGCATGAAATGCAAAAGGATAGTATGCAGGTACAGCAAGTGATCAGGAAGGCCAATGGTATCTTGGCCTTTATTGCAAAGGGGATGGAGTATAAAAGCAGGGAAGTCTTGCTACAGCTATATAAAGTATTGGTGAGGCCTCACCTAGAATACTGCGTGCAGTTTTGGTTTCCATATTTACGAAAGGATATACTTGCTTTGGAGGCAGTTCAGAGAAGGTTCACTCGGTTGATTCCAGGGATGAGGGGGTTGACTTATGAGGAAAGGTTGAGTAGGTTGGGCCTCTACTCATTGGAATTCAGAAGAATGAGAGGTGATCTTATTGAAACGTATAAGATTATGAGGGGGCTTGACAAGGTGGATGCAGAGAGGACGTTTCCACTGATGGGGGAGACTAGAACTAGAGGGCATAATCTTAGAATATGGGGCTGCCCATTTGAAACAGAGATGAGGAGAAATGTCTTCTCAGAGGATTGTAAATCTGTGGAATTCACTGCCTCAGAGAGCTGTGGAAGCTGGGATATTGAATAAATTTAAGACAGAAATAGAAAATTTCTTAAAAGATAAGGGGTTATGGGGAGCGGGCGGGGAAGTGGAGCTGAGTCCATGATCAAATCAGCCATGATCTTATTGAATGGCGGAGCAGGCTCGAGGGGTCTACACCTGTTCCTATTTCTTATGTTCTTATTTTCTTATATGGTCCACGTCTCTGAGCCATACAGTTTGCTAACCTGAAAATGATCCATTTATCCTAACTCTCTGTTCTCTGTTAGTTAGCCAATCTTCTATCCATGCTAATATATTATCCCCATCCCCATGAGCTCTTATCTTGTGCAGTAACCTTTTATGTGGCACCTTATTGAATGCTTTCTAGAAATCCAAATACACCACAACCACTGGTTCCCCCTTATCCACCCTACTCATTACATCCTCAAAGAACTCCAACAAATTTGTCAATCATGATTTCCCTTTCATAAAACCATGCCGACTCTGCTTGACTGCATTATGATTTTCTAAATGTCCTGCTACTACTTCTTTAAGAATGGACTCCAGCATTTTCCCAATGACAGATGTTAGGCTAACCGGTTTATAGTTTGTGAAATTCCGCGGGAGTTTAGTGGAGGTGCTAACCAGTAGCGCCCCTCTCCTGCCGGTAGCACGCGAGCCGCAGCGCCAGCAATGATGACGTAATCACCGTGCGCAAACCGGGCTTCAGTCCGCTCGCAGGGCGAAAATTAAAGGGGAGGTACGGCGCCGACATTTTGGGAAAATGGCCGACTCACCAGTCGCCTCCTTGCCCTCCTGAAATCGTGGGGTCTGTGATGCGATGTTGCAGCCCAACATTCTGCTTCTGTGACGGCCAAAGCACCCCATTCCCCAGTGGTGTAGTGATGGCCCCTTTCCCCGTTGCAGAGTCGGCAGCAAGCCCTCCCTTTAATGGAAGAAGAAGGCCCTGTGCTCCCACCAGTGCTACACACCTCTCCACACAGCGTTGGAAAATTCCCATGGTTATCAACCTAATCCCACCCCTGAGACTAAGTGGAGCCCACGACATTGCACTCCACTTCCTCTCTGGGGCGGTAACCCCAATTTTGCTGCCGGGGCGGTACTGATTTTTGCCTCCACAGCCTCTTTATGAAAGAAAGACTCAACATGAATTTTACAACAACAAAACTTTTGAAATTGCTCCTCTACCTTATCTTCAAATCATTTTTAAAAAATCTGTTGAGCAGAAACTAACAGAAGCTAAAGACAAATATTTGTCAGCATCGCTAGCTGAACGGTATGGATGCATCCTGGGCTCAGACTGCCCAACACAACATCACAGCTATGGGAAAATGTTTCAATTCCAGCCCCAGGCTTTAAGGAGCGGCTGAGGCCTTCAGATAAAAACCTTAATCGCGGCACTAAAAGACACAAAAAACAAATCAATGAATACATTTAATCAAGTTATTGTGAAGTATGTAATTGATTTTGTTTCAACCCTTATTTTGGACACCAGAAATTTCAGTTACTAAAAATAAACTTCAGTTTGTATTTTGAGAGAAATATGGGAACCCAATGGCCAGATTGCAGCATGACAAGGCATTTACATAGGCACTTTATAATGGTTAAAGTTAGCACAGAAAGAATGACATGAACATAGCAACAGAAAGTCAAGTGCGGTAGACAGGAAATCCATGCAGACATAAGATTTTTATTATATTGCAGATAGGTTTGGTATCAAACCATGTTTCAAAAATATTAAAAAGTCTTTCATACAGAATAAAATATATTGCAAGAACATAAGTACTGGGAGCAGGAGCCTATTCTACCATTCAAATCATTTTTTAAATGGCTGACCTTCGACCTCACTTTCCTGCACTATCCCCATATCCCTTGATTCGCTTAGTGCTCAAAAATCTATCAATTTCTGTCTTGAATATATGCAACGACTGAGCATCCATTGCCCTCTGGTGTAGAGAATTCCAAAGATTCACCACCCTCTGAGTGAAGACATTTCTCCACATCTCAGTCCTAAATGGATGACCCCTTATTCTGAGACTATGACCCCTAGTTCTAGATTCCCCAGCCATGGGAAACATCCTCCCTGCATCTACCCTGTCAAGCCCTGTAAGAATGTTATATGTTTCAATGAGATCACCTCTCATTCTTCTAAACTCTAGGGAATGTAGGCTTCCTAGGACAATCCCCCTATCCCCAGGAATCAGCCTAGTGATCCTTTGTTTCACTCCTGCAAAGGCAAGCATAGCGTTGTGCAGTTACTGTTGTTATATAAGTCAAAATGTAGCTACTGTTACGTGGGCAAATGTACAGGTACTGTTAGGCTTCTCCAATCCAACTGATCTGATGGATTCTTAGTTCTCCCAGTGTCGGGAAAGGTGATAAGTAGGGTAGGGTAATGCTTCCTCAATCCTACTGACTCTGCGCTTTGTCAGGGTAAGGACAGGTACAGAGTTGTCAGCACATCAGCTGTGGCTCAGTGGGTAGCACCCTCCCCTCTAAGTCAAAAGGTTGTGGGTTTAACGTCCCACTCCAGAGACTTCAGCACATAAATCTCGTCTGGCACTTTAGTGCAGTGCTAAGGGAGTGTTGCACTGTCAGAGGTGCTGTCTTTTGGATGAGATGTTAAACAGAGGCTCTTTCTGCTCCCTCAGCATAAAAGATCCCATGGCACTATTTTGAAGAAGAGCAGGGGAGTTATCCCCAGTGTCCGGGGTGCGTGGTGAGGCTTATAAGAGGCCCAACGTCGGAGGAGGAGCGGCAGTTCGAGCAGCGCGAGTCCAGGGTGCGTGGTGAGGCCTATAAAGGCCCAGCTTGTGCAGCTCCAGCCAGGAGAAAAAGCAAAAAAGGAGGAAGAAATCAAAAGGTGAGTCCGGGGTCGGAGGCCTATAAAAGGCCGCGAGAGGCGTCGGGAGTTCGTTGGTGAGGCGTGAGTCTGGGGTCGGAGGCCTATAAAAGGCCGCGAGAGGCGTCGGGAGTTCGTTGGTGAGGCGTGAGTCCGGCGTCGGAGGCCTATAAAAGGCCGCGAGAGGCGTCGGGAGTTCGTTAGTGAGGCATGAGTCCGGGGATCACCAGAGGCCTATAAAAGGCCGCGAGAGGCATCGGGAGTTCGTTGGTGATGCGTGAGTCCGGGGTCGGAGGCCTATAAAAGGCCGCGAGAGGCGTTGGGATTTCGTTGGTGAGGCGTACTTGTGCAGCTTCAGGGAGAAGGCAAAAAAGAAGTAGAAAGAAACAGAAAGGTGACGTCACAGCCTAGGGGGTAAGTGATTGGCTGGTGATTGGTGAGTAGTTTTTCTTTTTCTTTTTTATATTAGTCAGTAACGTTTAGCATTGTTGTTGCCAATTTAAGTGTATCTAAGGGTTAAGTCATGGCAGGAGAGCTTGGTCGGGTGTTATGATCCTCCTGTACCATGTGGGAACTCAGGGACACTTCCGGTGTCCCTGACAACTATGTGTGCGGGAAGTGTATCCACCTCGAGCTCCTGACGGTCCGCGTTGCGGAGTTGGAGCTGAGGATGGATTCACTCTGGAGCATCACGATGCTGAGAATGACGTGAGTAGCACGTGTAGCGAGTTGGTCTTACCGCAGGAGAAGGATCCACAGCCAGCTAGGGAATGGAAGACCAGCAGGAAGAGTAGTGCAAGGAAGGTAGTGCAGGGCTCCCCTGTGGTCATCCCCCTGCAAAACAGATACACCGCTTTGAGTACTGTTGGGGGGGATGACTCATCAGGGGAGGGCAGCAGCAGCCAAGTTCATGGCACCGTGGCTGGCTCTGTTGCACAGAATGGCAAGAAAAAGTGTGGGAGAGCGATAGTGATAGGGGATTCAATGGTGAGGGGAATAGATATGCGTTTCTGCGGCCGCAACCGAGACTCCAGGATGGTATGTTGCCTCCCTGGTGCAAGGGTCAAGGATGTCTCGGAGCAGGTGCAGGACATTCTGAAAAGGGAGGGAGAACAACCAGTTGTCGTGGTGCACATTGGTACCAACGACATAGGTTAAAAAAAAGGGATGAGGTCCTACGAGACGAATTTAAGGAGCTAGGAGCTAAATTAAAAAGTAGGACCTCAAAAGTAGTAATCTCGGGATTGCTACCAGTGCCACGTGCTAGTCAGAGTAGGAATCGCAGGATAGCGCAGATGAAAAGTGGCTTGAGCAGAGGTGCAGCAGGGAGGGATTCAAATTCCTGGGGCATTGGAACCGGTTCTGGGGGAGGTGGGACCAGTACAAACCGGACCTGGGCAGAACAAGAACCAATGTCCTAGGGGGAGTGTTTGCTAGTGCTGTTGGGGAGGAGTTAAACTAATATGGCAGGGGGATGGGAACCAATGCAGGGAGACAGAGGGAGACAAAAAGGAGGCAAAAGCAAAAGACAGAAAGGAGATGAGGAAAAGTGGAGGGCAGAGAAACCCAAGGCAAAGAACAAAAAGGGCCACTGTACAGCAAAATTCTAAAAGGACAAAGGGTGTTAAAAAAACAAGCCTGAAGGCTTTGTGTATTAATGCAAGGAGTATCCGCAATAAGGTGGATGAATTAACTGTGCAAATAGATGTTAACAAATATGATGTGATTGGGATTACGGAGACGTGGCTCCAGGATGATCAGGGCTGGGAACGCAACATCCAGGGGTATTCAACATTCAGGAAGGATAGAATAAAAGGAAAAGGAGGTGGGGTAGCATTGCTGGTTAAAGAGGAGATTAATGCAATAGTTAGGAAGGACCTTAGCTTGGATGATGTGGAATCTATATGGGTAGAGCTGCAGAACACCAAAGGGCAAAAAACGTTAGTGGGAGTTGTGTACAAACCTCCAAACAGTAGTAGTGATGTTGGGGAGGGTATCAAACAGGAAATTAAGGGTGCATGCAATAAAGGTGCAGCAGTTATAATGGGTGACTTTAATTTGCACATAGATTGGGCGAGCCAAACTGGAAGCAATACGGTGGAGGAGGATTTCCTGGAGTGCATAAGGGATGGTTTTCTAGACCAATATGTCGAGGAACCAACTAGGGGGGAGGCCATCTTAGACTGGGTGTTGTGTAATGAGAGAGGATTAATTAGCAATCTCATTGTGCGAGGCCCCTTGGGGAAGAGTGACCATAATATGGTGGAATTCTGCATTAGGATGGAGAATGAAACAGTTAATTCAGAGACCATGGTCCAGAACTTAAAGAAGGGTAACTTTGAAGGTATGAGGCGTGAGTTGGCTAGGATAGATTGGCGAATGATACTTAAGGGGTTGACTGTGGATGGGAAATGGCAGACATTTAGAGACCGCATGGATGAACTACAACAATTGTACATTCCTGTCTGGCGTAAAAATAAAAAAGGGAAGGTGGCTCAACCGTGGCTATCAAGGGAAATCAGGGATAGTATTAAAGCCAAGGAAGTGGCATACAAATTGGCCAGAAATAGCAGCGAACCCGGGGACTGGGAGAAATTTAGAACTCAGCAGAGGAGGACAAAGGGTTTAATGAGGGCAGGGAAAATGGAGTACGAGAAGAAGCTTGCAGGGAACATTAAGGCGGATTGCAAAAGTTTCTATAGGTATGTAAAGAGAAAAAGGTGAGTAAAGACAAATGTAGGTCCCCTGCAGTCAGAATCAGGGGAAGTCATAACTGGGAACAAAGAAATGGCAGACCAATTGAACAAGTACTTTGGTTCGGTATTCACTAAGGAGGACACCAACAACCTACCGGATATAAAAGGGGTCAGAGGGTCTAGTAAGGAGGAGGAACTGAGGGAAATCTTTATTACTCGCGAAATTGTGTTGGGGATGTTGATGGGATTGAAGGCCGATAAATCCCCAGGGCCTGATGGACTGCATCCCAGAGTACTTAAGGAGGTGGCCTTGGAAATATGGATGCATTGACAGTCATTTTCCAACATTCCATTGACTCTGGATCAGTTCCTATGGAGTGGAGGGTAGCCAATGTAACCCCACTTTTTAAAAAAGGAGGGAGAGAGAAAACAGGGAATTATAGACCGGTCAGCCTGACCTCAGTAGTGGGTAAAATGATGGAATCAATTATTAAGGATGTCATAGCAGTGAATTTGGAAAATGGTGACATGATAGGTCCAAGTCAGCATGGATTTATGAAAGGGAAATCATGCTTGACAAACCTTCTGGAATTTCTTTGAGGATGTTTCCAGTAGAGTGGACAAGGGAGAACCTGTTGATGTGGTATATTTGGACTTGCAGAAGGCTTTCGACAAGGTCCCACACAAGAGATTAATGTGCAAAGTTAAAGCACATGGGATTGGGAGTAGTGTGCTGACGTGGATTGAGAACTGGTTGTCAGACAGGAAGCAAAGAGTAGGAGTAAATGGGGACTTTTCAGAATGGCAGTCAGTGACTAGTGGGGTACCGCAAGGTTCTGTGCTGGTGCCCCAGCTGTTTACATTGTACATTAATGATTTAGACGAGGGGATTAAATGTAGTATCTCCAAATTTGCGGATGACACTAAGTTGGGTGGCAGTGTGAGCTGCGAGGAGGATGCTATGAGGCTGCAGAGTGACTTGGATAGGTTAGGTGAGTGGGCAAATGCATGGCAGATGAAGTACAATGTGGATAAATGTGAGGTTATCCACTTTGGTGGTAAAAACAGAGAGACAGACTATTATCTGAATGGTGACAGATTAGGAAAAGGGGAGGTGCAATGAGACCTGGGTGTCATGGTACATCAGTCATTGAAGGTTGGCATGCAGGTACAGCAGACGGTTAGGAAAGCAAATGGCATGTTGGCCTTCATAGCGAGGGGATTTGAGTACAGGGGCAGGGAGGTGTTGCTACAGTTGTACAGGACCTTGGTGAGGCCACACCTGGAGTATTGTGTACAGTTTTGGTCTCCTAACTTGAGGAAGGACATTCTTGCGATTGAGGGAGTGCAGCGAAGATTCACCAGACTGATTCCCGGGATGGTGGGACTGACCTATCAAGAAAGACTGGATCAACTGGGCTTGTATTCACTGGAGTTCAGAAGAATGAGAGGGGACCTCATAGAAACGTTTAAAATTCTGACGGGTTTAGACAGGTTAGATGCAGGAAGAATGTTCCCAATGTTGGGGAAGTCCAGAACCAGCGGTCACAGTCTAAGGATAAGGGGTAAGCCATTTAGGACCGAGATGAGGAGAAACTTCTTCACCCAGAGAGTGGTGAACCTGTGGAATTCTCTACCACAGAAAGTAGTTGAGGCCAATTCACTAAATATATTCAAAAGGGAGTTAGATGAAGTCCTTACTACTCGGGGGATCAAGGGGTATGGCGAGAAAGCAGGAATGGGGTACTGAAGTGCATGTTCAGCCATGAACTCATTGAATGGCGGTGCAGGCTAGAAGGGCTGAATGGCCTACTCCTGCACCTATTTTCTATGTTTCTATGTTTCTATGTCACAGCCAAAGGGGTAAGTGATTGGCTGGTGATTGGTGAGTAGCTTTTCTTTTTCTTTTTTATGTCAGTAAGTAATCTGTTAGCATTGTTATCGCCAATTTAAGTTAATCGAAGGGTTAAGTCATGGCAGGAGAGCTCGGTCACGTGATATGCTCCTCCTGTACCATGTGGGAACTCAGTGACACTCCCAGTGTCCCTGACGACGACATGTGCATGAAGTGCATCCGCCTCCAGCTCCTGACGGACCGCGTTGTGGATTTGGAGCTGAGGGTGGATTCACTCTGGAACATCGACGATGCTGAGAATGACATGAGTAGTACGTGCAGCGAGTTGGTCTTACCGCAGGTGAAGGGTCCACAGCCAGCTAGGGAATGGAAGACCAGCAGGAAGAGCAGTGCAAGGAAGGTAGTGTAGGGGTCCCCTGCGGTCATCCCCCTGCAAAACAGATACACCGCTTTGAGTACTGTTGAGGGGGATGACTCATCAGGGGAGGGCAGCAGCAGCCAAGTTCATGGCACCATGGCTGGCTCTGTTGCATAGGAGGGCAGGAAAAAGAGTGGGAGAGCGATAGTGATAGGGGATTCAATTGTAAGGGGAATTGATAGGCGTTTCTGCGGCCGCAACCGAGACTCCAGGATGGTATGTTGCCTCCCTGGTGCAAGGGTCAAGGATGTCTCGGAGCGGGTGCAGGACATTCTGAAAAGGGAGGGAGAACAGCCAGTTGTCGTGGTGCACATTGTACCAACGACATAGGTAAAAAAAGGGATGAGGTCCTACAAGACGAATTTAAGGAGCTAGGAGCTAAATTAAAAAGTAGGACCTCAAAAGTAGTAATCTCGGGATTGCTACCAGTGTCACATGCTAATCAGAGTAGGAATTGCAGGATCGCGCAGATGAATATGTGGCTTGAGCAGTGGTAGAAACATAGAAACATAGAAAATAGGTGCAGGAGTAGGCCATTCGGCCCTTCTAGCCTGCACCGCCATTCAATGAGTTCATGGCTGAACATGCAACTTCAGTACGCCATTGCTGCTTTCTCACCATACCCCTTGATCCCCCTAGTAGTAAGGACTTCATCTAACTCTTTTTGAATATATTTAGTGAATTGGCCTCAACAACTTTCTGTGGTAGAGAATTCCACAGGTTCACCTGGGTGAAGAAATTCCTCCTCATCTCGGTCCTAAATGGCTTACCCCTTATCCTTAGACTGTGTCCCCTGGTTCTGGACTTCCCCAACATTGGGAACATTCTTCCAGCATCTAACCTGTCTAAACCCGTCAGAATTTTAAACGTTTCTATGAGGTCTCCTCTCATTCTTCTGAACTCCAGTGAATACAAGCCCAGTTGATCCAATCTTTCTTGATAGGTCAGTCCCACCATCCCGGGTCTGGTGAATCTTCGCTGCACTCCCTCGATAGCAAGAATGTCCTTCCTCAGGTTAGGAGACCAAAACTGTACACAATACTCCAGGTGTGGCCTCACCAAGGCCCTGTACAACTGTAGCAACACCTCCCTGCCCCTGTACTCAAATCCCCTCGCTATGAAGGCCAACATGCCATTTGCTTTCTTAACCGCTTGCTGTACCTGCATGCCAACCTTCAATGACTGATGTACCATGACACACAGGTCTCGTTGCACCTCCCCTTTTCCTAATCTGTCACCATTCAGATAATAGTCTGTCTCTCTGTTTTTACCACCAAAGTGGATAACCTCACATTTATCCACATTATACTTCATCTGCCATGCATTTGCCCACTCAGCTAACCTATCCAAGTCACTCTGCAGCCTCATAGCATCCTCCTCGCAGCTCACACTGCCACCCAACTTAGTGTCATCCGCAAATTTGGAGATACTACATTTAATCCCCTCGTCTAAATCATTAATGTACAGTGTAAACAGCTGGGGCCCCAGCACAGAACCTTGCAGTACCCCACTAGTCACTGCCTGCCATTCTGAAAAGTACCCATTTACTCCTGCTCTTTGCTTCCTGTCTGACAACCAGTTCTCAATCCATGTCAGCACACTACCCCCAATCCCATGTGCTTTAACTTTGCACATTAATCTCTTGTGTGGGACTTTGTCGAAAGCCTTCTGAAAGTCCAAATATACCACATCAACTGGTTCTCCCTTGTCCACTCCACTGGAAACATCCTCAAAGAAATTCCAGAAGGTTTGTCAAGCATGATTTCCCTTTCACAAATCCACGCTGACTTGGACCTATCATATCACCTCTTTTCAAATGCACTGCTATGACATCCTTAATAATTGATTCCATCATTTTACCCACTACCGATGTCAGGCTGACCGGTCTATAATTCCCTGCTATCTCTCTCCCTCCCTTCTTAAAAAGTGGGGTTACATTGGCTACCCTCCACTCCATAGGAACTGATCCAGAGTCAATGGAATGTTGGAAAATGACTGTCAATGCATCCACTATTTCCAAGGCCACCTCCTTAAGTACTCTGGGATTCAGTCCATCAGGCCCTGGAGATTTATCGGCCTTCAATCCCATCAATTTCCCCAACACAATTTCCCGACTAATAAGGATTTCCCTCAGTTCCTCCTCCTTACTAGACCCTCTGACCCCTTTTATATCCGGAAGGTTGTTTGTGTCCTCCTTAGTGAATACCGAACCAAAGTACTTGTTCAATTGGTCCGCCATTTCTTTGTTCCCTGTTGTGACTTTCTCTGATTCTGACTGCAGGGGACCTACGTTTGTCTTTACTAACCTTTTTCTCTTTACATATCTATAGAAACCTTTGCAATCCGTCTTAATGTTCCCTGCAAGCTTCTTCTCACACTCCATTTTCCCTGCCCTAATCAAACCCTTTGTCCTCCTCTGCTGAGTTCTAAATTTCTCCCAGTCCCCGGGTTCGCTGCTATTTCTGGCCAATTTGTATGCCACTTCCTTGGCTTTAATACTATTCCTGATATCCCTTGATAGCCATGGTTGAGCCATCTTCCCTTTTTTATTTTTTTACGCCAGACAGGAATGTACAATTGTTGTAGTTCATCCATGCGGTCTCTAAATGGTGAAGCAGGGAGGGATTCAAATTCCTGGGGCATTGGTTCTAGGGGAGGTGGAACCAGTACAAACCGGACGGTCTGCACCTGGGCAGGACCGGAACCAATGTCCTCGGGGTGTGTTTGCTAGTGCTGTTGGGGAGGAGTTAAACTAATATGGCAGGGGGATGGGAACCAATGCAGGGAGACAGAGGGAAACAAAATGAAGACAGAAGCAAAAGACAGAAAGGAGATGAGTAAATTGGAAGGCAGAGAAACCCAAGGCAAAAAACAAAAAGGGCCAATGTACAGCAAAATTCTAAAGGGTCAAAGTGCAATAAAAAGGCAAGCCTGAAAGCTCGGTGCCTCAATGCGAGGAGTAATCGGAACCCAGGAGAGGGCTCTGATCTAGTTAGAGTGGGTGAGAGTGCAAATGAACAGGATGCCAAGAAAGAATGCAAAAGGCAGGAGGCAACAGAGCTGAGTAGCACTGGGGTAAGTGTAAACTACAAGGTGATAGGAAGGGACAATATGTATGAATATAAAGGGGCTGCAGGAGGGGTCAAAACTAAAAATCATGGTTTAAAAACTAGTATTAAAATACTCTACCTAAAAGTACGCAGTATTCGAAATAAAGTAAATGAGTTGATGGCACAAATCATTACAAATGGGTATGATTTGATGGCTATTACAGAAACGTGGTTGCAGGGTGGCCAAGACTGGGAATTAAACATACAGGGGTATCTGACAATTCGGAAGGATAGACAAGAAGGGAAAGGAGGTGGGGTAGCTCTGTTAATAAAGAATGATATCAGGGCAGTTGTGAGGGATGATATTGGCTCTAATGAACAAAATGTTGAATCATTGTGGGTGAAGATTAGAGATAGTAAGGGGAAAAAGTCACTGGTGGGCGTAGATTATAGGCACCCAAATAATAACTTCACTGTGGGGTGGACAATAATCAAGGGAATAATAGAGGCATGTGAAAAAGGAACGGCAGTAATCATGGGGGATTTTAACCTACATATCGATTGGTCAAATCAAATCGCACGGGGTAGCCTGGAGGAGCAATTCATAGAATGCATATGGGATTATTTCTTAGAACAGTATGTTACAGAACCTACAAGGGAGCAAGCTATCTTAGATCTGGTCCTGTGTAATGAAACAGGAATAATAAACGATCTCCTAGTAAAAGATCCTATCGGAATGAGTGATCACAGTATGGTTGAATTTGTAATACAGATTGAGGGTGAGGAAGTAGTGTCTCAAATGAGCATACTATGCTTAAACAAAGGGGACTACAGTGGGATGAGAGCAGAGTTAGCTAAAGTAGACTGGAAACACAGACTAAATGGTGGCACAATTGAGGAACAGTGGTGGACTTTTAAGGAGCTCTTTCATAGTGCTCAACAAAAATATATACCAATGAAAAAGAAGGGCGGTAAGAGAAGGGATAACCAGCCGTGGATAACCAAGGAAATAAAGGAGAGTATCAAATCAAAGACCAATGCGTATAAGGTGGCCAAAGTTAGTGGTAAACTAGAAGATTGGGAAAATTTTAAACGACAGCAAAGAATGACTAAGAAAGCAATAAAGAAAGGAAAGATAGATTACGAAAGTAAACTTGCTCAAAACATAAAAACAGAGAGTAAAAGCTTTTACCGATATATAAAACGGAAGAGAGTGACTAAAGTAAATGTTCGTCCCTTAGAAGATGAGAAGGGGGATTTAATAATGGGAAATGTGGAAATGGCTGAGACCTTAAACAATTATTTTGCTTCGGTCTTCACAGTGGAAGACACAAAAACCATGCCAAAAATTGCTGGTCACGGGAATGTGGGAAGGGAGGACCTTGAGACAATCACTATCACTAGGGAGGTAGTGCTGGACAGGCTAATGGGACTCAAGGTAGACAAGTCCCCTGGTCCTGATGAAATGCATCCCAGGGTATTAAAAGAGATGGCGGAAGTTATCGCAGATGCATTCGTTATAATCTACCAAAATTCTCTGGACTCTGCGGAGGTACCAGTTGATTGGAAAGCAGCTAATGTAACGCCTCTGTTTAAAAAAGAGGGCAGACAAAAGGCAGGTAACTATAGGCCGGTTAATTTAACATCTGTAGTGGGGAAAATGCTTGAAGCTATCATTAAGGAAGAAATAGCGGGACATCTCGATAGGAATAGTGCAATCAAGCAGACGCAACATGGATTCATGAAGGGGAAATCATGTTTAACTAATTTACTGGAATTCTTTGAGGATATAATGAGCATGGTGGATAGAGCTGTACCGATGGATGTGGTGTATTTAGATTTCCAAAAGGCATTCGATAAGATGCCACACAAAAGGTTACTGCAGAAGATAAAGGTACGCGGAGTCAGAGGAAATGTATTAGCATGGATCGAGAATTGGCTGGCTGACAAAAAGCAGAGAGTTGGGATAAATGGGTCCTTTTCGGGTTGGAAATCAGTGGTTAGTGGTGTGCCACAGGGATCGGTGCTGGGACCACAACTGTTTACAATATACATAGATGACCTGGAAGAGGGGTCAGAATGTAGTGTAACAAAATTTGCAGGTGACACAAAGATTAGTGGGAAAGCGGGTTGTGTAGAGGACACAGAGAGGCTGCAAAGAGATTTGGATAGGTTAAGCGAATGGGCTAAGGTTTGGCAGATGGAATACAATGTCGGAAAATGTGAGTTCATCCACCTTGGGAAAAAAAACAGTAAAAGGGAATATTATTTGAATGGGGAGAAATTACAACATGCTGCAGTGCAGAGGGACCTGGGGGTCCTTGTGCATGAATCCCAAAAAGTTGGTTTGTAGGTGCAGAAGGTAATCAGGAAGGCGAATGGAATGTTGGCCTTCATTGCGAGAGGGATGGAGTTCAAAAGCAGGGAGGTCCTGCTGAAACTATACAGGGTATTGGTGAGGCCGCACCTGGAGTACTGCGTGCAGTTTTGGTCACCTTACTTAAGGAAGGATATACTAGCCTTGGAAGGGGTACAGAGACGATTCACTAGACTGATTCTGGAGATGAGGGGGTTACCTTATGATGATAAATTGAGTAGACTGGGTCTTTACTCGTTGGAGTTCAGAAGGATGAGGGGAGATCTTATAGAAACATTTAAAATAATGAAAGGGATAGACAAGATAGAGGCAGAGAGGTTGTTTCCACTGGTCGGGGAGACTAGAACTAGGGGGCACAGCCTCAAAATACGGGGGAGCCAATTTAAAACCGAGTTGAGAAGGAATTTCTCCTCCCAGAGGGTTGTGAATCTGTGAAATTCTCTACCCAAGGAAGCAGTTGAGGCTAGCTCATTGAATGTATTCAAATCACAGATAGATAGATTTTTAACCAATAAGGGAATTAAGGGTTATGGGGAGCGGGTGGGTAAGTGGAGCTGAGTCCACGGCCAGATCAGCCATGATCTTTTTTGAATGACGGAGCAGGCTCGAGGGGCTAGATGGCCCACTCCTGTTCCTAATTCTTATGTTCTTATGTTCTTATGTTCTTATGCCCTGGCCAATATTTATCCCTCAATCAACATAATAAAAAAACAGTTTATCTGCTCATTATCACATTGCTGTTTGTGGGAGCTTGCTGTGCTCAAGTTGGCTGCTGCATTTTCTACATTACAACAGTGACTGCACTTCAAAAAGTACTTAATTGGCTGTAAAGCACTTTGAGATGCCCAGTGGTCATGAAAGGCGCTACATAAATGCAAGTATTTCTTTTTAAATGCATTGCTGTGATGATTCCCTAATCTAGAGGGTCCCAAGTCTATTAAAGTCTCCTCAATCCAGCAGGTCCCAGGTTCAGTGGAGAAAGAGTTCTGCAGCCCAGCCAATCAGGATCCTGCATTTTATCAGGGTCAGGCACAATGAACGCTGCAATAATGGACTATCAGGTCTCTTCTGGAACAACACACTGCTTATGAATAGTTAGACTTCATCTTGTAGAGGTCTTCGGCAACACTTCCCTCAGCCGACCCTAGAAGAAGCTTATGGTTCTGGCCATGCAAACTAAGTGCTTCTCCCCTTTACATTGTTTTAGTTTTTATAGATTGTTATAAAATCCACATACTTGAATCAATTTCTTCGTTTATTAGGAGCATAAATATTATATTGTGAGTCTGCATGCCTCGCCTAAGGCAATGCTGCTTCAAGTGAGAATCAATGCAATTCCTTCTAACAAAATATAATAACTTTTTTTAACAACTCTGTCATTGCTATAGTTTTGTGTTTGTATGCAAGATATTTTCTTTGATTTAACACCACCTGTAAGTTGACATTGTAACCCCTATGATGCGGAGTGTGCTTTGTTCTGCGCAATATCTAGATAAGCAATGCCCAGGATTTGCAACAGAAACCCCTTTCTCTGTACACTGGATAATGCAATGTATCACATTCCACCACGTAATTGTCCATTCTTCAAAAGGCAGACTGAATATGCACTCATAAGAACATAAGGAATAGGAGCAGGAGTAGGCCATTTGGCCCCTCGAGCCTGCTCCGTCATTCAATGAGATCATGGCTGATCTTTGACCTCAACTGCTGCATTATTCCCATATCACTTGATTCCCTTAATATCCAAAAATCTATCAATCTCATGTACGAATTCTTAACCCTGAAACAACAATTAGTTTTGTTTAAATAAAAGTGGTAAATGAACGGCAAATAATATAAAACAGTAAAGCTGATTTCAACCAATCCACTCGGTAGGATTGAGGTGCTCGTGGCCCTAAAACTGGAGTGCCTTACTTACTGCTATGATCCCACTCCCATCCTGCCCAGTGACATTTTATGTCCCAGTGCCTTTAAAAGGAGGTGGGACCCTCAATAGCATAGGCAAATCGAGATCAAATAATTTACACAGGACTTCAAATGTCATTTTTTAGGCACATCATAGGAGCTGACTGATTTCCCACCTTCCCAGAGCTGGCAAGCAGCAGCATGGTGCATATTTGGCACTTACAGCTCACTGGAGGAAAGGAAAAGAGGCTCAGGTTTCTAAATTACATATCATATCATATATCATAGGCAGTCCCTCGAAACGAGGATGACTTGCCATCACGCCAAAAAAAGGATGAGTTCACAGCTGTTTCGAATGAAGAACCTATACTACATCCTCAAGGGTGGAAGATGCCTGTGCGTGGACTTTTTTAACGTGTGGTGCCCATTGCACACCAGCCACCACATGGGCTTGACAGAGCTAGGTCTTGGTCCAGCGGCAAGGATTTCCGAAGACAACTGGGGACCTGCTCTGCTGCACGGACCTAGTGCGCGCACATATCGCAGTGTGGGCTGGCCCGTGCTGCCCCTGGGCCCCAGGCCCCGAACTCACACCTCCCCTGGGCCCCAGGATGTACGGCACAGAAACAGGCCATTCGGTCCAATCAGCCCATGCCGACGTTTATGCTCCACTCGAGCCTCCTCCCGTCTTTCCTCATCTAACTCTATCATCATAACCCTCTATTCCCTTCTCCCTCATATTCTTGTCTAGCCTCCCCTTAAATGCATCGATACTATTCGCTTCAACCACTCCTTATGGTAACAAGTTCCACATTCTCACCACCCTCTGGGTAAAGAAGTTTCTTCTGAATTCCCTATTGGATTTTTGATGACTATCTTCTATTGATGGCCTCTAGTTTTGTTCTTCCCCACAAGTGGAAACACTCTCTCTGTCTCCACTCAATCAAAACCTTTCATAATTTTAACGACCTCTATTAGGTCACCCCTCAGCCTTCTTTTTTCAACAAAAAAGAAATCCAACCTGTTGATCCTTTCCTGATAGGTATAACCTCACATTTCTGGTATCATCGTTGTAAATCTTGTTTTATATCCTCTCCAGTGCTTCTATACCCTTTTTATAAAATAGCGACCAGAACTGTACGCAGTACTCTAAGTGTGGTCTAACCAAGATTCGATACAAGTTTAGCATAACTTCCCTACTTCTCAATTGTGTCCCCTCGTGCTTGGTTTAAATAACTCCGCCCCCCACCCCCCGCCAGAAAATGACTCATACATTCTACTCTCCTTCTCCATATGTAAGACAATAAAGATGCCACTCACTTTCACTCTCATGTGACTCCTGGTTAGAAAGCTGCTACTGACTCTTGGCTCCTCCCACAATTAAGTTCACCCACAGAAATATTGATTCAAACCCGCTTGAAGTTACAGTAAAGCAAAAGGCAGTGGGTGGCTATATCTTTCATGGTTACAACGCAATCATAGAATCATAAGGGCCAATTTTCGTCAAGGCCTCCGACCGCCCAAGTGCTGCCCAAAGTGCTGCCGATGTCCACCGAGGTACCGACAGGGACTCTGGGCGGGGATTTCATCGCCGAGGTCCCTCGAAGGTCGACAGGCGGCAAATGGACGACGTACGCCGCCAATCTGGGCGGCAGCGGGCGGGAGGTCGCATTCTCGGCGGCAGAGGCGCTTGCCGCCCAAGTGCGGCCGAGGATGGAGTCGGGGCCCACGGAGGGCCGAAGAGCTGGGAAAAAGAAACAGCAGTAAAAAAATAAAAAAGAGTATCCGAAGACCTTCAGGGGACCCCCCCGTCCCAGGTAAGTCGCTGATGAAAATCAGTATTAAAATGTTCACTTACCTTCTTTTCAGGTTCTTCATACCCACCGTCGGCGACAGGCCAGCCTCCGCCCCCGTTCTGCCGCCGACTCCCGCCGAATCCCGCCGACTCCCGCCCGCAGGAATCTGGGCGGGCGGGAGCTCAAATTGCACCACTCGGCCGTCCGCTGGCATCAGCGGGCGGTGTTCCCGGCAACTCTCCCCTCCCGCCCGCTCCAGGCCACCTCGAAAGTGGCACTGGGCGCATCTTCAGGAGGAATATCGGCGCCAGTGGGCGGCAGTCGGTCAGTGGCAGCGGGCGGTGAGGTGCTGAAAACAGGCCCGATAGAAATCTATGGCACAGAAGGCGGCCAATCAGCTAATTGTCTCTGTGTCGGCTCAACACCCAGTTGTACTGCTCTAACCAATTATGAATGGATGAACAATCTTGGACGATCGTGATGGAATGCGATTGTTCTTGCCATGTCCACATTTCATACCTAAACAACCCATTTATGTTATCTTTAGAAGCAGACAGCTTTTCTGGCTTCTGAGCTGATGGTTTTCTTTGAAAAAAGATTGTGTGCGACCTTAGCTGTTAACCTCTCTCGTGCTGTTTTACTTCACTCAAAAGGCTGTGAATCTTTGGAATTCTCTGCACCAAAGGAGTGTGGATGCTCCGTTATTCAGTATATTCAAGGCTAAGCTAGATAGATTTTTGGACTCTTGAGGAACCAAGGGATATGGGGATCGGCAACAAAATGGAGTTGAGGTTCAAGATCAGCTATGATCTTATTGAATGGCAGAGCAGGCTCGAGGGGCAGTATAGCCTACTCCTGCTCCTAATTCTTATGTTCTTATGTTTTAGCAATAAAAAGTACAAGTTAAAAAAAACCCAAGTCAGGCAAAAATCTAATACAAAAGCAAAATACTGCAGATGCTGGAATTTGACATAAAAGCAGAAAATGCTGGATATCTCAGCGGGTCAGACAGCATCTATGGAGAGAAAAACCGAGTTAACGTTTCAGGTCAGTGACCCTTCGTCAGAACTGGTAAATGTTCGAAATGAACAGATTCTTAAGGAGCACTGAAGGGAGGAGGGGAAGAAAGAACAAAAGGGAAGGTCTGTGATAGGGTGTGAAACATAGAAACATAGAAACATAGAAAATAGGTGCAGGAGTAGTCCATTTGACCCTTCAAGCCTGCACCGCCATTCAATATGATCATGGCTGATCATGCAACTTCAGTACCACACTCCCGCCTTCTCTCCATACTCCCTGATCCCCTTAGCTGTAAGGGCCACATCTAACTCCATCATGAATATATCCCACGAACTGGACTCAACAACTTTCTGTGGTAGAGAATTCCACAGGCTCAACACTCTCTGGGTGAAAAAGTTTCTCCTCATCTCGGTCCTATATGGCTTACCCCTTATCCTTAGACTGTGACCCCTGGTTCTGGACTTCCCCAACATCGGGAACATTCTTCCTGTATCTAATCTGTCCAGTCCCGTCATCATTTTACATGTTTCTATGAGAGCCCCTCTCATTCTTCTAAATTCCAGTGAGCATAAACCTAACCGATCCAATCTTTCTTCATATGTCAGTCCTGCCATCCCGGGAATTAGTCTGGTGAACCTTCGCTGCACTCCCTCAATAGCAAGTACGTCCTTCCTCAGATTAGGAGACCAAAACTGTACACAATATTCAAGGTATGGTCTCAGCAAGGCCCTGTACAACTGCAGTAAGACCTCTCTGCTCCTATACTCGATATGAAGGCCAGCATGCCATTTTCTTTCTTTACTTCCTGCTGTACCTGCATGCCTACCTTCAATGACTGGTGTACCATGACACCCAGGTCTCGTTGCACCTCCCCTTTTACTAATCTCTCACCATTCAGATAATAATCTGCCTTCCTGTTTTTGCCACCAAGGTGGATAACCTCACATTTATCCACATTATACTGCATCTGCCATGCATTTGCCCACTCACCTAACCTCTCCAAGTCACCCTGCAGCCTCTTAGCATCCTTCTCACAGCTCACACCGCCACCCAGCTCAGTGTCATCTGCAAACTTGGAGATATTACATTCAATTCCTTCATCTAAATCATTAATGTATATTGTAAATAGCTGGGATCCTAGCACTGAACCTTGCGGCACCCCACTAGTCATTGCCTGCCATTCTGAAAAGGACCCGTTTATTCCCACCCTTTGCTTCCTGTCTGCCAACCAGTTCTCTATCCACGTCAATACATTACCCCCAAAACCATGTGCCTTAATTTTGCACACTAATCTCATGTGTGGGACCTTGTCAAAAGCCTTTTGAAAGTACAAATACACCACATCCACTGGTTCTCCCTTATCCACTCTACAAGTTACATCCTCAAAAAACTCTAGATTTGTCAAGCATGATTTCCCTTTCATAAATCCATGCTGACTTGGACCGATCCTGTCACTGCTTTCCAAATGCGCTGCTATTACATCTTTAATAATTGATTATTGATTCCAGCATTTTCCCCACCACCAATGTCATGCTAACCAGTCTATAATTCCTGTTTTCTCTCTCCCTTCTTTTTTAAAAAGTGGGGTTACAATAGCTAACCTCCAATCCATAGGAACTGATCCAGTGTCCATGGGATTTTGGAAAACGACCACCAATGCATCTTCTATTTCTAGGGCCACTTCCTTAAGTACACTGGGATGCAGACTATCAGGCCCTGGAGAAGTATTGGCCTTGAGTCCAATCAGTTTCCCTAACACCATTTCCTGACTAATAAGGATTTCCCTCAGTTCCTCCTTCTCGCTAGACCCTCGGTCCCCTAGTATTTTTGGGAGGTTATTCGTGTCTTCTTAGTGAAGACAGATCCAAAGTATTTGTTCAATTGGTCTGCCATTTCCTTGTTCCCCATTATGAATTCACCTGATTCTGACTGCAAGGACCTACATTAGTCTTCACTAATCTTTTTCTCTTCACATATCTATAGAAGCTTTTGCAGTCAGTTTTTATGTTCCCTGCAAGCTTACCCTCGTACTCTATTTTCCCGCTCCTAATTAAACCCTTTGTCCTCCTCCGCTGAATTCTAAATTTCTCCCAGTTCTCAGGTTTGCTGCTTTATCTGGCCAATTTGTATGCCTCTTCCTTGGATTTAACACTATCCCATATTTCCCTTGTTAGCCACGGTTGAGCCACCTTTCCTGTTTTATTTTTACTCCAGACAGGGATGTACAATAGTTGTAATTCATCCATGTGATCTATAAATGCTGCCATTGCCTATCTACCGTCAACCCTTTAAGTATCATTCGCCAGTTTATCCTAGCCAAATCACGTCTCATACCATCAAAGTTTCCTTTCTTTAAGTTCAGGACCCTAGTCTCTGAATTAACTGTGTCGCTCTCCATCTTAATGAAGAATTCTACCATATTATGGTCACTCTTCCTCAAAGGGTCACGCACGACCAGATTGTTAATTAATCCTCTCTCATTACACAAGACCCAGTCTAGGATGGCCTGATCTCTAGTTGGTTCCTCCACATACTGGTCTAGAAAACCATCCCTTATACACTCCAGGAAATCCTCCTCCACTGAATTGCTACCAGTTTAGTTAGCCCAATCAATATGTAGGTTAAAGTCACCCATGCTAACTGTTGTATCCTTATTGCACGCATCCCTAATTTCCTGTTTGATGTCATCCCTAATCTCCCTACTACTGTTTGGTGGTCTGTGCACAACTCCCACTAACGTTTTCAGCCCTTTGGTGTTTCGCAGCGCTACCCATATATATTCCATATCATCCAAGCTAATGTCCTTCCTTACTATTGCGTTAACTTCCTCATTAACCAGCAATGCTACCCCACCTCTTTTTCCTTCCTGTCTATCCCTCCTGAATATTGAATACCTCTGGATGTTGGCTACTCAGTCTTGGTTACCCTGGAGCCATGTTTCCGTAATCCCAATTACATCATATCCGTTAACAGCTATCTGCGCAGTTAATTCGTCCACCTCATTTTGAATGCTCCTCGCATTGAGACTCAGAGCCTTCAGGCTTGATTTTTTTTAACACTCTGTCCTTTTAGAACTATGTTGTATTGTGGCCCTTTTTGATTTTTGCCATTGATTTCTCTGTCCTCCACTCTTGCTTTTCTCCTTCCTACCTTTTGCTTCTGCCCCCTTTATACTTCCCTCTGATCCCTGCATATGTTCCCATCCCCCTGCCATATTAGTTTAACCCCTCCTCAGCAGCACTAGCAAACACTCCACTTAGGACATAGGTTCCGGTTCTGCCCAGGTGCAGACCGTCCAGTTTGTACTGGTCCCACCTCCCCTAGAACCGGTTCCAATGCCCCAGGAATTTGAATCTCTCCTCCTTGCACCATTCCTCAAGCCACGTATTTATCTGAACTATCCTGTAAGTCCTACTCTGACTAGCATGTGGCATTGGTAGCAATCCTGAGATTACTACCTTTGAGGTCCTACTTTTTAATTTAACTCCGAGCTCCCTAAATTCAGCTTGTAGGACCTCATCCGGTTTTTTACCTATAACGTTGGTACCTATATGCACCATGACAGCTGGCTGTTCCCCTCCCCCTCCAGCCGCTGCAGCCGCTCCAAGACATCCTTGACCCTTGCACCAGGGAGGCAACATACCATCCTGGAGTCTCGTTTGCGGCCGCAGAAATGCCTATCTGTTCCCCTTACAATAGAATCCCCTTTCACTGTAGCTCTCCCACTCTTTTTCCTGCCCTCCTGTGCAGCAGAGCCACCCCTGGTACCATGGACTTGGCTGCTGCTCCCTTCCCCTGATGAGCCATCTCCCCCAACAGTACCCAAAACGCATTTATCTGTTTTGGCGGGAGGTGACCGCAGGGGATCCCTGCACTACTTTCCTCTCCTTGCTCTTCCTGATGGTCACCCATTCCCTATCTGGCTGTGTAACCTATGCCTGCGGTGTGCCCAACTCACTAAATGTGCTATTCACGACATCCTCAGCATCGCGGATGCTGCAGAGTGAATCCATGCGCAGCTCCAGTGCTGCAATGCGGTCTGTCAGCAGCTGCAGCTGGACACACTTCCTGCACATGTAGTAGTCAGGGACACTGGAAGCGTCCCTGATTTCCCCACATAACACAGGAGGAGCATGCCACGGGTCTGGACTCTCCTGCCATGACTTAACCCTGAGATTAATTTAATTTGGCAACAATGCCAAAGGTTTCTTACTGATAAGAAAAGAAGAAAAAGATCAAATACTCATCAATCCACCACCCAATCACTTACCCGCTTGGCTGTGATGTCACACTTTGATTTCTTTTTACTTCTTTGTTTACCTTCTGCTCCTGCCCCTTCACCAGCTGGCTCCTCGAACTCCCGCTGGCTGTTCCTGTGGCCGCTCGCCAACAGTTGCGCCCTTTTATGGGCCACTCCTTGAATTCCCTCTGGCTGCTCCTCGACTAATCTTTTTCTAACTTCTGCCATTCCCATTTGAATTCGACCCCATCATCCCTTTTGTCTCTCTAATCTCTCCTACCTTCCACCCTATCACAGACCTTTCCCTTTTGTTCTATCCTCCCCTCCCCCTTTCAGTGCTCCTTCAGAATCTGTTCATTTCGAACATTCACCAGTTCTGACGAAGGGTCATCGACCTGAAATGTTAACTCTGTTTTTCTCTCCACATTGAAATTTCCAGCCAAAAATCTATTTTACCTCACATTTAGCATCTCCATTATTTTACCACACTATAATAAGACAGTTTAGCTTAAATTCCTGGGCCAGAATAAGTTCAACCCTCCATAAGTTTCATCTGTGTCTCAGTGGGTAGCACTCTTGCCTCTGAGTCAGAAGGTTGTAGGTTCAAGTCAAACTCCAGAGACTTGAACATAAAAATCTAGGCTGACGCTTCAGTACAGTGCTGAGGGTATGCTGCACTGTCGGAAGTGCCGTCTTTCAGATGAGACATTAAACCGAGGTCCAGTCTGGTCTCTCAGCTTCCATGGCACTATTTCGAAGAAAAACAGGGGACATATGCCTGGCGTCCTGGCCAATATTAATCTCTCAATCTACATCTAAAAAAAACCCACATTATCTAGTCATTATCACATTCATAGAATCAATGGGCTAGATTTTACACTTTTGTGCAGATCGCCCAAAAATGGGCGTTATTTCCGGCGTGGGCGGTAAAAATGGGTTTTCATATCGCTGGATTGTCGTCCATTTTCAAAGACCCCGTCTCCATTTTAAAAATTGGACGTTACCTCGTGCGATCTGAAATGGGCGTTAGCGTTAAATCTCTCTGACCTTCTGCTGTAAAGTGTCACTGTCCTTAGCAACGGCACGGCAACGCTCATTTCCGGAGGTCAAAGGTCATCACTACATGTGCATCAGAGGAGACAGAGAGAGAGGGAGCAGAGAGGGATTGAAGGTGTGTGTGGCTGTGGTGTGGTTGCTTGTTTGGCTGCTTTGGGAGGTAGCAGGGAGAGTTTTGAGCTTTATAGCAAATTGTGCGAAAAAAGTTAGCTGCTACCAGCCAGATATTTTCATGAATTTGGTGCCTATAATGGAGGGAGTGGAGGAGGCCTCACAGCATGCTGTGGAGACTGATGCTGATGAGAGCAGTGAGCTGGGAGAGGAACAATTGGGAGGACGAAAGAGAGCGAGGAGGTTCTCAGATGAGGCAAATGCCTCCTCTCCTGCAGGAGGTCGAGTCACGCTGGAATAATTTGACACAGGAAGGGCGTGGGAAGCCCACTCCAAAGGCCTACCAGAAAATATGGGCTGAGATTGCAGAGATGGTCTCGTCGGCGACCAACGAGGAGCGTGAAAGCAACCAATGCCGAAAGCGATGGAACGACCTTGTCAGATCCACATGAGTAAATATTACATTTGTTTACATGTACTTATATATTTAAATCATTTGATTTGTAAGAGTCATGAGTGACTATAATCAGATGTGAGGTCTTTCACTTTTACCGGGAATGTTGTACTCAAAGCCTGCGATCACGGTGCACGACTTTAAGTAAAGAATGATAATTATCATAATAATCATCATTATCTGTCGGTTATGTGTTGTATCAGTCTCTGTGACCGTGCCAAGCAATGATATCACGCGATGATCTCATGCCATGTCGTCCTGTTACCTTTTACAGAAGAAGCTATCGAGGAATAGGGCCGAGCAGAGGCGAACGGGTGGGGAGTCCACCAGTCATCAGCGACCTCACTGACATGGAGGAGCGGGTGCTCGCGCTAGTGGGGATCCACCCCCGGATGGTATGCAGGTAGTTGCAGACCCTGAAGTGATGCCATGTGAGTAAAGTATACACCATTGCGTGATGTAAAGTCAATAGATGCCACTCCCACTCATACCTGAACAATAATATATGATAGATGATAGATGATTTCTAAAAGTATCCTATAAATAATGCTGACCTCATGACAATCATTGCAATGCAGAATGTGTTGATGGTCATGAAATGTGATGTCTGTGATGATTTTGATAGTGAATATGGTGCTTTTGTCGTGCATATTCTGTATGTAGCGCTGGACTTACCTTGTGACCCTAACACCCCCTTCTCCTCTAATAACCTAATTAGTCTTTTTTACACCTCAGACAACAGTGCCTCCCAAGGCAAGAGCACAGAGGCCAGAAGGTGGGGGCGCGGGGCAGGAGTCGGCGGATGATCCAACATCTGATGCTGAGGAGCTCCGATTCTCACCCTTCAACCTGCTGGATCCATTTTCAATGGATGAGAGCGCGGACTTTGAGGAGTCTGCATCGCCAAGCTCCAGAAGGCATTCAACCCCAAGGCCATCTCGTGCTCCTCCGGCCATTCCCACTTGCACTCTGGAGGTGCAGGGCCAAAGCACCTCGCCACAGGGCACCCTAGGCTTTCCCAGGACGGCGCCGACTCCTTGGGGGTTTCGTGGACGCGGTAGGTCTGCTCCACGAGCGCCAGATGAGAGGGGCTACATAGTAGAGTTGTCCAGGAGGACTGTAAACATAGGTGTCCAGATCCTACAGGCATTGGGGGGCATATCCCGACAACTGGCCAGCATCTCCGGCACCATGACTGAGTACGTTCTGCGGATGGCGGAGGCCCTGGAGGCGATAGCCAGGAACACTGCTGGCACAGGCCTCACCATTGTCCAAGAGCGTGGCACTCCACCCCTAGGCTCCACACCCACATGAGAGGCAGGAGCAAGATCCTGCTTCTGGATCCGAGAATGTTCCCACCTCGGTACCCTCTGCTCCCGTATCCGTGCAACCACCGGCTCTGCCTTCATCCCCCCACCCCCCAAAGAGGCACCGCCTGAGGAGTGCCTCGGCCAGGCAGCATGGAGTGAGGAGAGGAAGGGGGAGAGGTGGGGAGAAGAAGAGGAGGGGGGAAGGAAAGTGAGGTGCATGTCCGCAGGTGATGGCTTTGTTATATCTCCATCTCGGTGTATGCAATTTGTTGTAAGGTATGGCGGGAGGGGGCCACCTTGTTGGTTTGCATTTGTGTTCTGTTTTTCTGGACATGTTCACCATTTGATTGATGTTAATGTTCTAAAAAGTGGGGTGGTGTGGGGTGTTTTTGCCCGTGATACTTATGATTTCAGACCAATGGTAATATTAAATGTTTTTTATTCAACATAACCTTGTTGCGCATTGTCTCAGACAGCTGGACCGGTACACACTGGTGATTCTTTAATATGAAATGGTGTAATTAACCTTAACTTCAGTCAACTTAAACTTTAACTGGCACCAAGGTGATGCCCACCATTGATGTCTGAGCTGCACACACAGCAGTTCTTTCAGGCAAATTGCTCATTGATAAGCTGCTGACGTAAGAGTCTTGCAGCTATGTAGCCACCACGGGCCCTTTCCTGCGGTCTGGAGGGGGTCGTGGGCATGGTTGCATAGTCAGTCTGATTGTGTGGCCCTAGGTCAGCATCCAGCCCCTCGTCCTCCTCTTCCTCTTTGTGGAAGCGCAGTCATGAGAAGGTGCCCACATGGCGATGTGCAAACAGTGTACCCTGTGTACAGTGTACAGCTCCGAAGGCAGGTGTTCTCGGATAAGTCGAGGTAAGACCGCTTCTCCCTGTAAGTGCGGGTGGTTTATGGTCTGGTCCTCCTCATCAGTCTGGCACATCTTAGATTGGGCACATAATGCTGTTGATTAGATGTTGTGCCATTTGCACTCTGCAGCATCTGCGTTGTAATCGATGCAAGCTGAGAAATGGCTGGCCCCATTCCAATAAAAGTATAATGCCGATTGTTCACTAGCAATAAATTTGCCCACTAAGACTCGACAGTAAAATCCAATCGTCCACAGTATGATAAGATGTCTGTTCAAATGGTCACATCACCTGAGAAGAACTCCAGAGTACATCCAAACTCCCCAGAAGTTGAAGCAGCCTACAATTTACAAAATGGCGTCCACACCGCTGTGATTAGTTCAGATCAGTTCAACTTTTTCAGAGCGATTTTTTTCGGTGAGCGAGATTGTGGGCGAGGTGTGTGCGAGGTGCTGAAAGGGACGCCGGGCGATATACTGGGCGTTAGTTTCGGCAAATGTGATCTTTACGACAAAAAAAAGTGTGTGGTCGCTATTATTAAAGCTCGTCATTAACTATGTGCCGAACGTAATGCTGGGCGATATTATGGCCGTTGAGTTCACCCATTCTGATGATTCCGCCCCCAAAAAGTGGGCGGCCAGTATTATTTTTCCTCAGCGTTACGTACATGCTGAAAGTAACGCTCGGTGATAAGTGTCCAAGAAATGGGCGTCAGTTTCCATTTTGTGCCTAAATGGGCGATATATGGGCAATACACCTCATTTCAGCATTAAAATGGACATTATGTGGGCGGTATGCATGAGAAAATAATGGAAAATCTAGCCCATAGAAATTTACAGCACGGCCAACAAAGTGATATACAACAAATCCCATTTTCCAGCTCTTGTAGGTTATGACACTTCAGGTGCACATACAAGTACTTTTTAAATGTGGTGAGGGTTTCTGCCTCTACCACCCTTTCGGGCAGTGAGTTTCAGACCCCCACCTTCCTCTGAGTGAAGAAATTTCCCCTCAAATCCCCTCTAAACCTTCTACCAATTACTTTAAATCTATGCCCCCTGATTGTTGACCCCTCTGCGAAGGGAAACAGGTCCTTCCCATCCACTCTATCTAGGACCCACATAATTTTATACACCTCGATAAGGTCTCCTCTCAGCCTGCTCTGTTCCAAAGAAAACAAACACAGCCTCTCCAATCTTTCCTCATAGCTAAAATTCTCCAGTCCAGGCAACATCCTCGTAAATCTCCTCTGTATCCTCTCTAGTGTCATCACGTATTTCCTGTAATGTGGTGACCAGAACTGCATGCAGTGCTCTAGATATGGCCTAACTAGTGTTTTATACAGTTCAAGCAAAACCTCCCTGCTCTTGTATTCTATGCCTCGGCTAATAAAGGCAAGTATTCCATATATCTTCTTAACCAGCTTATCTACCAGGCCTGCTACCTTCAGGGATCTGTGGACATGCACTCCAAGGGTTCCTTTGTTCCTCTACACTTCTCAGTGTCCTACCATTTAATATATATTCCCTTGCCTTGTTAGCCCTCCCCAAATTCATTATCTCACACTTCTTCGGACTCAATTAAATTTGCCACTGTCTTCCCACCTGACCAGTTCATTGATATATTCCTGCAGTCTACAGCTTTCTTCTTCATTATCAACAACACAGCCGATTTGAGTATCATCTGCAAACTTCTTAATCATACCCCCTACATTCAAGTCTAAATCATTGTTATATATCACAAAAAGCAAGGGACTTTGTACTGAGACCTGCGGAACCCCACTGGAAACAGCCTTCCAGCCACAAAAACACCCATCAACCATTACCCTTTGCTTCTTGCCTCTGAGCCAATTTTGGATCCAACTTGCCAGTTTGCCCTGGATCCCATGGGCTTTTAATTGTGTGACCAGTCTGCCATGTGGGACCTAATCAAAAGCCTTGCTAAAGTCCATATACACTACTTCATACGCATTGCTCTCATCGACCCTCCTTGTTACCTCCTCAAAAAATTCAATCAAGTTAGTCAGACACGACCTCCCCTTAACAAATCCATGCTGACTGTCCTTGATTAATCTGTGTCTTTTTAAATGAAGATTTATCCTGTCCCTCAGAATTTTTCCCAATAATTTTCCCACCACTGAAGTTAGGCTGACTGGCCTGTAATTACTCGGTCTAACCCTTTCTCCCTTTTTAAAGAAAGGGTCAATGTTAGCAGTCCTCCAGTCCTCTGGCACCACACCTGTAGCCAGAGAGGATTAGAAAATGATGGATAGAGCCTTTGCTATTTCCTCTTTTGTTTCTCTTAACAGCCTGCGATACATTTCATTCGAGCCTGGGGATTTATCCGCTTTCAAAGCTGCTAAACCCCTTAATACTTCCTTAATACATTGCTGTTTATGGAAGCTTGCTGTGCATAAATTGCCTGTCGCTTTTCCCACATTACAACAGTGACTACACTTCACAAAGTACTTCATTGGCTGTAAAGCGCTTTGGGACATCAGGTGGATGTGAAAGGTGCTGTATAAATGCAAGTCTTTCTTTTATATTGCTAAATAGCACATGTTCTGCTTGATTTCCCATTATATGTGACACACTGTTGTCTCACTACATCTAATGGAATGAGTGCATGTATATAGCGCCCTTTCCAACCTCAGGACATCCTGTTGAGCTTCACAGCCAGTGAGCTATTTTTGAAGTGTAGTCACTGTTGCAATGGATGGCAACACGGCAGCTAATTGCACACAGCAAGCTCCCACAACCAGCAATGAGATAAATGACCAGGTCATCTGTTGCCCCTGCTCTTCTTTGAATAGTGCCGTGGGATATTTTAGATCCACCTGAGAGGGCAGGTTGAACTATGGACTGAACTGGAAGACAGCATCTCTGACAGTGCACAGCTCCCTCAGTGCTGCACTGAATGTCAACCAAGATTTCATGTTCAATCTTTGGAGTGGGACTTGAACCCACAACCTTCGGCCTCAGTGCCCCCAATGAGTCAAGGCAGTTACCTATTGTTACTAGTGAGGGTTAATTAATTCTGGCATCAGAAATACCATGAAAACTTTGCTTTGTTTTATTACTATCTAAGTACAGGTTGAACCTCTTTTATCCGACACCTGCCCTGTGCCAGGTAAGGGATATTGCTGGACGAGGGGAGGTCACGTTAAATTGGATGGTACAGGTACTGATAAACGGGATATCGGGGATGGCTGGCTTGGGGCTGGGAGTGCGGCAGAGAGATCGTCGGGTGGGGGGGGGGGGTGTGGGTGGGTGGGGGGGGGGGCGGTGGATCGCGGGAGGGAGGGAAAAGGGAGGTTCAACCTGTATATAGAAATGGCTATGTATATAACTGAATGGCAAAGATTTGACTCATCTTTCTCCTGCAAAGTGCAGTTAAATGTAACATGGGTTAGAATCATCGTGGACATTCTTCATAACAGGTCTGATTCAAGGCACTGACTATTTACGCAGTGAAACAGACTCTGTACCTGTTTGCATATATCAACGCATTGCCAGCCGTTTATCCACATCAAGATCAGTTGTGAAATAGTCTGATAAGCTGGTTCAATTCAGCACAAAATACCTGCCTGTGTAATACTGCCTTTGTCTTGAGATGCTTATGAGTCAAGAGGTCTCGATGGGATTGTTGGTTCTGCCTCACAGACCTTACAAACTGAGATTTTTGCAAGCTTGTACTAAGCCAGTGGCTACATCAAAGGCTTATTGTTGTTTTGGGGACATTTTTTAAAGCAGGGCACAGTCCCTGGAACATTCTGATGTTCAAGTTAAGATTGAAAAGGTGAAGGATTTGTTCAAGCTGAATCGGAAAGAAAGTCTTGCATTTATATAGCGCCATTCATGACCTCAGGATGCCCTTAAGCACTTTACTTACAGTGAAGCGCTTTTGAAGTGTATTCACCATTGTAATGTAGGAAACATGGCAGGCAATTTTCCAACAGCAAGAAACCACAAACAGCAATGAGATAGTGACCAGATAATGTGTTTTCGTGATGCTGTTACTAGAGTGGTCATTGAATATATTTAAGGTGGAGATAGACAGATTTCTGAACGATAAGGGAGTCAAGGGTTATGGGGAGCGGGCAGGGAAGTGGAGTTGAGGCCAAGATCAGAGCAGCCAGGATCTTATTGAATGGTGGAGCAGGCTCGAGGGGCCAAATGGCCGCCTCCTGTTCCTATTTCTTATGGTCTTATATTGGAGCATCAATGCTTGATGCTGAGAGTTGTTGGAAGATGAGTTTGTTGTTATGATCTCAATCTCAGCCTCAACCTAGGGGAGAAACACCTCATGGGGTACAAGTGCTTCCTCAAAGCAAGGCAGGGAAGAATTAGGATTGTCACCTTCAGGTCAACAGTGGTGCATAGTAGGGAGCAAGATACCAGGCTGCAGTCCACCAGACTCAGCTCTGCATAATGCAATGAGCAGGGAGGTCCAATTGGGGAAAGGGCAGTAAATGCATCTAAAACAGGATTATTTGGTGGGTGGTTGAGTCAGAACCCATCGCAGAATGGTTGAATGCTATTGGTTCAGTGAGTAGCCCTCTCACCTCTGGGTCAGAAGGTTGTGGGTTCAAGTCCTGTTCTGGGGACTTGAGCACACAAATCCAGGCTGACACTCGCAGTACAGTGCTGAGGGAGTGCTGCACTGTCGGAAGTGCCGTCGTTCAGATGAGATGTCAAACCGAGGCCCCGTCTGCTCTTGCAGGGGGATGTACAAGACCCCGTGGCACTATTTTGAAGAAGAGCAGGGGAGGTATCCCCGGTGGCCTGGCCAATATTTAGCCCTCAATCAACATAATGAAAACAGATTATCTGGTCATTATCACATTGCTGTTTGTGGGAGTTTGCTGTTGGTAAATTGCCTGCCACGTTTCCCACATTACAACAGTGACTGCACTTCAAAAAGTACTTCATTGGCTGTAAAGGGCTTTGGGACATCTGGTGCTCGTGAAAGGCTTTTCTTTTTTCTTGCAATCTCTTTCCACTGGCCTTGAAGGCACCAGGTGGAGTAATGTTGGCGCAGTTTCAACTTTGTTGCAAGTGAGAATGAGGCCACAGCCCCAGCAGCTCATAATTCAGCATGAGCTGGTTGGTGAAGGAAATGGAAAAGTCACGCCATTGACAGCAGGGGGCGCTCCTCTGTGGTTATAGCCAAGGCATGTTGTTTAGGCAAAATGATAGAGTTTTGTCCAACAGCTAACTGGACAATGGCTGACCTGGAAGTGTTTGAGATTGAATCTGGGTGTCAATGCTCAGCAATAGTACTCTTTATCTTGATGAGCATTCATCTTAGTTTTTTATTTTCAAAAATAGAGTATTGACCTCATCAAAACGTAATGGTACACTAGATTAGCAAGGCCGTTATATAACTCCTTCAGTCGTTTGATGATTTCCAAGATAAGTGTCGCTTTGAATGTTATCTTCACCAACCAGATCCTTCAATTATATTTTGCAAACACGCTGAGCGTGTCATAGTATGAAATAGGTAGGTTTCAGGTCATAAAGTAAAGAAAGAAAGATTTGCATTTATATTGTGCCTTTCATGACCACCGGATGACCCAAAGCGCTTTACGGCCAATGAAATACCTTTGAAGTGTAGTTACTGTTGTAATGTAGGAAATGCGGCAGCCAATTTGCGCACAGGAAGCTCCCACAAAGAGCAATGTGATGACCAGATAATCTGTTTTTTTTGTTATGTTGATTGAGGGATAAACTTTGGCCAGGACACCGGGGATAATTCCCTTGCTCTTCTTCGAAATAGTGCAGTGGGATCTTTTACGTCCATCTGAGAGGGCAGACGGGGCCTCGGGTTAACGTCTCATTGGAAAGACAGCGCCTCCAACAGTGAAGCACTCCCTCAGCACTGCACTGGAGTTTCAGCCTGGATTTATGTGCTCAAGTCTCGAGAGTGGGACTTGAACCCAGAACCTTCTGACTCAGAGGCGAATGTGCCACCCACTTTTAATTTTATTATTTATTCAACATTAAAACATTTACAACATTATGATCATTCCATTGTATCATACAAATCCTTTTTGCCCCCCTGCACAGCCGTTCCTCCAACACATATTAACATCAAAACCTGAAGTTTAACTTGTTTCCTGTAACATATATTAAGCTATTGTACTTTAAAAATTGATCATAATCAAATCTTTTGAAATCTTTCTAGGATATCCTCATTCCAAAAGCTTTCTTGCAGACACAACAGGTCAGTGCCTATAAAACACTGCAACAACTGCTTCAATTTCTTCACCCTCTCGCACTGTCCGTTCACATTAATCGAGACCAATGTAATCATTGCTCCTACTAAAAGAAGTGTGCCTGAATCCCCCCAGCATTTACTCTCTGACCCTTCCCTCCTCTCATGCTCCTTCCTAACTTTTCGGGCAGCTATTGATTTCTCCTGCAGCCTCTGGCTCTTTTTCACCTCCTGTTTGAACCTTAGCTGCTGCTTCAGCCTTTTCCTTACCTTAGGTTTAGGCCGAGGAGCTGCCCCTTCTCCCTCCTTCTGCCCCCTCTCTAACCTTTCCCTTTCCACATGATGCCCCCCCTCCCCCCCCACCACCCCACTCCCCACTTCCATGTCTCCATCCCCCTCTGACTCCGCACCCTCGAGCTCTTCCATAATCTCCCGTCCCTGTTCCCGTTCAGATACAGAATCTCCCTTCGAGAGTCTTCCTACTATCGTGGTTTCTCCAACAGTGCCGCTCCCTTTGGCCTCACCTCCTACTCTGACCCTGACTCCCCATTTCTTCTCTCGCTGGGACAATGGAGTGTCTTCACCTATCTTGTCCCCTTTTATCACCTTTGTCTCCCTGCTCCCGTCCAGCTGCCCTTTAAGGCTCCTGCCTCTTGCACCCTCTCCTTGTCTTGCCCCCTCCTGCTCCCTAAGATATCCAACTCCCCATCTTTCTTTGGAGTACTTACACTTGCCCCACCCCCGATTCTTTAGGGAGAACCGAGCTGTATTATGGATCGACTCTGCCCTTGACCTGTGCTGCCCCCCACTGTCTTTGTCCTTTTCCACCGTACTTGGTATATTTCCCCCCCCATCTCCATCTTGTTCCCTGCGCCACAATTTTCTGCCTCTTGCGTTCTTTCCTCATTCTGTTCGCCGGCAGTGTCCTCCTCCTGCTCCGCTCCTCCGGCTACTCCACTCACAACTCCTGCTCCTTCTCCCATCTCCTCGTTACTCAAGAGCCTTGCTTTTGTCCCACACTCACAGTGGGTGGGGCCTTTGTGACACAGCCCACAGCTCTCTGCCTTGCAGCTCCAAGCATTGAGTCCAGACTCATCGCAGTTATGTCAGGACACGTCTGGACAGCTTCTTACAAGATGCTTGTATCCAAGACAATAAAAGCAGACCTTCACCTGGTAATCATGCAGTACCCGGAAGTACTGCACTCCTTCCATTGTCTCGAGTTTCATGCTGTAGAGTCCTTGTGCATGGAACACAACAAGTTAGTATGCAGGTACAGCAAGTAATCAGGAAGGCAAATGGAATGTTGCCTTTTATTGCAAGGGGGATCGAGTATAAAAGCAGAAAATTCCTGCTACCACTGTACAGGGTATTGGTGAGGCCACACCTGGAGTACTGCGTACAGTTTTGGTCTCCGTATTTAAGGAAGGATATACTTGCATTGGAGGCTGTTCAGAGAACGTTCACTAGGTTGATTCTGGAGATGAGGGGGTTGACTTATGAGGATAGTTGAGTTGGTTGGGCCTATACTCATTGGAGTTCAGAAGAATGAGAGGTTATCTTATCGAAACATATAAGATACTGAGGGGGCTTGACAGGGTGGATGCAGAGAGGATATTTCCACTCATAGGGGAAACTAAAACTAGGGGACATAGGGCCCAAGATTGATGGCCTTACCACCCACTGCTGCCCACAGCCGCCGACATTCCTCCTCGGGTTCCGCCCAGTGCCACTTTTGATTTGGGCTGGAGCGGGCGGGAGTGGAGAGCTGCCGGGAACCGTCTGTTGACGTCAGCGGATGGCCGAGTGGGGTAAGTGGACTCCCAGCCACCGAGATGCCAGATTAGTGTGGGTAGGAGTCGGCGCCAGAACGGAGGTGGACTATTGGCTGGAGGCTGGTCTGGCCCTGACGGTGAGTATGAAGATCTGAAAAAAGGGCGATTAAACACTTTATAATTTTTTTCTTTACAGGGACTTACCTGGATGGGGTCCCCTGGAGGTGTTCTGATGGGTTTTTTTTTAATGCTTTTCCTTTGCAGGTCTTCCTGGACCCTCCCTGGGCCCAACTCCATCCTCGGTGGCACTTGGGCGGCAAGCGCCTTTGCTTCGAGTTTGGGAGCTCCCGTCGGCTGCCGCCCAGATTGGCGGTGCCAGTTGCTCTTTTGCCACCCACCGACCTTTGAAGGACCTTGTTGATGGAAACCCCGCCCAAAGTACCGTCAGGCACCTCGGCGGCCATCGGTGGTCCTTTGGGCAGCACTTGGGCGGGCGGGGGCCTTCACTAATTTCAGTCCCATAGTCTCAGAATAAGGGGCTGGCCATTTAAAACAGAGATGAGGAGGAATTTCTTTCCTCAGAGGGTTGTAAATCTGTGGAATTCTTTGCCCAAGAGAGCTGTGGAGGCCGGGTTATTGAATATATTTAAGGTGGAGATAGATAGATTTTTGGGTTACGGGAAGTGGGCAGGAAAGTGGAGCTGAGTCCATGATCAGATCAGCCATGGTCTTATTGACTGGTGGAGCAGGTTCAAGGGGCCAGGTGGCCTACCTCTGCTCCTATTTCTTGTGTTCTTTTGTTCTTATGTAGGGTAATGGCTTCACTCCCTCTGGGAAGCACACCTTTACATAACAGGAATTAAGGGTTATGGGGAGCGGGCGGGTAAGTGGAGCTGAGTCCACGGCCAGATCATCCATGATCTTGTTGAATGGCGGAGCAGGCTCAAGGGGCTAGATGGCCTACTCCTGTTCCTAATTCTTATGTTCTTATGTTCTTATGTTCTTATGTAGGTTCCATTTGCTACCTACGTTCCTGGATAGTATCTCCTCTATATTGCCGAGCAAATTTTAATGTCCCACGACTCGAACTTTTTTATTAGCACATCATCCTCAATATAAACTGCCAGGTTTAAGAATAAGACCACCACTTCTTCAGAATACAGCAGAAATAGATCCAAGAACTTCTCACCAACCTTCAAACTCATTAAAATTCTTTCCACCTCAATCAACTTTGGTCGGCAAGCAAAGCAGCTTCCCTCACCGCAGTCCTCATGTACTGCCTGGATAATATCCCAAGCTCGTATCTCCTTATCCTCGCACTGAACCACCATCGCATTTTCTTTTCCAAACCTCCTGAGGTCCCGGCCCAAATCCTTGGGTCTTTTATTCTCCCTTCCCCCAACATATTCTCCCCGGATTAAATTCATCCTGGGAATATTGTCCTGTGAGTGGCCCCACACTCTGGGTCCCTCAGCAGCCATCTAGCTGCTGCTTATGGGCCAAAAAGACCCTAAAACCTTATAAAAGCAACCCAAAATCCTACCATCAACTTTTTACAAACTCACTCCAACTCCCAGCATTAATCAAACACCCAGCAGCACCTGCACACTCCTAGCCCCTCCCACCTAGAGAGTGCTACCCACTGAGTCACGGCTTACACAACAACAAGAACTAATCATCAGCCTAGTTCCCTTAACAATAGTTCCCTCTGTACAATATGCTTCATTGTGATTGTACTCAACCCATTCAATTTGGTTATGGAACTGAGCGACCACTGGTAAAGTCTTCAAGAAAGCATGTCTCTTGGAAACACTCTCAGAGATGGTATAGCCATATAATTATATATAATTTACAGCACAGAAACAGGCTAAACAAGGCCATGGCAGTGTTTATGCTCCACATGAGCCTTTTATGCTCCACACAAGCCATAGTTAAAAAATGTCAAATGCAACTTAAAAGTACCCAAACAGCCAATCTGTAACCTTGTAAGTGTTATTAATGAAAATGACTCACAACGTGATTACACTTCAAAAGTTAGATGCAAGTTCTTTCTTTCTTTCTTTCTTTCTTTCTTTCTTTCTTTCTTTCTTTCTTTCTTTCTTTCTTTCTTTCTTTCTTTCTTTCTTTCTTTCTTTCTTTCTTTCTTTCTTTCTTTCTTTCTTTCTTTCTTTCTTTCTTTCTTTCTTCCTTCCTTCCTTCCTTCCTTCCTTCCTTCCTTCCTTCCTTCCTTCCTTCCTTTCTTTCTTTCTTTTTCTTTTCTTCTTTCTTTCTTTTCTTCTTTCTTTCTATTCTTCGTTCTTTTCTTTATTTCATACTTTCATCCTTTCATTCTCAGGAAGGCAAGGTTTGAGGATGATGCAAAGAGGCTGTAAAGTGATATAGACGGGCTAAGTGAGTGGACAAGCACATGGCAGGTGGAATACAATGTGGATAAATGTGAAGTTATCCACTTTGGTAGGAAAAATAGAAATACAGAATATTTTTATATGTTGAGAGATTGGGAAATGTTGGTGTTCAGAAGGACCTGGGTGTGCTTGAACATGAATCTCAGAAAGTTAACATGCAGGAACAGCAAGAAATTAGGAAAGCAGATGCTTTGTTAGCCTTTATTATAAATGGATTGGAGTGTAAAAGTAAAGAAGTCTTACTGCAATTATATTGGTGAGCTCACACCTGGAGTATTGTGTACAGTTTTAGTCTCCATACCAAAGGAAACATATACTTGCCTTAGATGGATGCAGTGAAGGTTCGCTAGACTGATTCCTGGGATGGGGGGATTGTCCTGTGAGGAGAGATTGAGGAAACTCGGCCTATATTTTCTGGAGATTAGAAGAATAATAGGTGATCTCATTGAAACATAAAATTCTTAAAGGATTTGACAGGGTACATGCATTGAGGATGTTTCCCGTGGCTGAGGAGTCTAGAACCAGGGGTCACAGTCTCAGAATAAGGGGACAGTAGGATTGCGATGAAGGGAAATTTCTTCACTCGAAGGATTGTGAATCTTTGGAGTTCTCTACCCCACAGGGCTGTGGATGCTCAGTCATTGAATATATTCAATGCAGAAATTGATACATTTTTGGATACTGAGGGAACCAAGGGATATGGGGATAGTGCGGGAAAGTGGAGTTGAGGTAGAAGATTAGCCATGATCTTATTGAAAGGCCAAATGGCTTCTTTCTGCTCTTATTTCTTTTGTTTTTTTTGTCCTTACGTGTTGGTATCATCGATTAATATCGTTATTAGCTTATTTTTTATTCGTTCATAGGATGTGCATGTTGCTGGCAAGGCTGACATTTATTGTCCATTTTTAATTGCCCTTGAAAAGGTGGTAGTGAGCCGCCTTCTTGAACTGCTGCAGTCCAATTAGTGAAGGTACTCCCGCAGTGCTATTAGACTTCTTTGTAGCGGTTTGGTACAACTGAGTGGCTTGCTAGGCCATTTCAGAGGGCATTGCTGTGGGTCTGGAGTCACATATAGGCTAGACCAGGTGAGGACGGCAGATTTCCTTCCCTAAAGAACATTAGTGAACCAGGTGGATTTTTCAACAATCCGTTAGTTTCATGCTGGGGGGAGGGAGGGGAGAGACCTGGGGAGGATCATTCCAATTTGAAATCCATCTATGTAATTGCCCTGCGGTCTCTATTCGCTGGATCGAACAGTCACACCTCTTCAGTTACCATTCAGAAAGTATGAATAAGAACATAAGAACATAGAAACATAAAAAATAGGTGCAGGAGTAGGCCATTCGACCCTTCGGGCCTGCACCGCCATTCAATATGATCATAGCTGATCAGGCAACCTCAGTACCCCACCCCTGCCTTCTCTCCATACCCCCTGATCCCTTTAGTTATAAGGGCCACATCTAACTCCCTTTTGAATATGTCCAATGAACTGGACTCAACAACTTTCTGTGGCAGAGAATTTCACAAGTTCACAACTCTGGGTAAAAAAGTTTCTCCTCATCTCAGTCCTAAATGGCTTACCCCTTATCTGTAGACTTTGACCCCTGGTTCTGGACACCCCAACATCGGGAACATTCTACCTGCATCTAACCTGTCCAGTCCTGTCAGAATTTTATATGTTTCTATGAGACCCCTCTCATTCTTCTAAATTCCAGTGAGTATAAGCTTAGCCGATCCAGTCTTTCCTCATATGTCACTCCTGCCATCCCGGAAATCAGTCTGGTGAACCTTCGCTGCACTCCCTCAATAGCAAGCACGTCCTTCATCAATTGAGGAGACCAAAACTGCACACAATACTCAAGGTGTGGCCTCACCAAGGCCCTGTACAACTGCAGTAAGACCTCCCTGCTCCTATACTCAAATCTCCTCGCTATGAAGGCCAGCATGCCATTTGCTTTCTTAACTGCCTGCTGTACCTGCATGCCTACCTTCAATGATTGATGTACCATGACACCCAGGTCTCTTTGCACCTCCCCTTTTACTAATCTGTCACCATTCAGATAATAATCTGCCTTCCTGTTTTTGCCACCAAAGTGGATAACCTCACATTTATCCACATTATACTACATCTGCCATGCATTTGCCCATTCACTTAACCTGTCCAAGTGCCCCTGCAGCCTCTTAGCATCCTCCTCGCAGCTCACACTGCCACACAGCTTAGTGTCATCTGAAAACTTGGAGATATTACCTTCAATTCCTTCATCTAAATCATTAATAGATATTGTAAATAGCTGGAATCCCAGCACTGAACCCTGCGGCACCCCACCAGTCACTGCCTGCCATTCTGAAAAGAACCTGTTTATTCCCACTCTTTGCCTCCTGTCTGCCAACCAGTTCTCTATCCATGTCAGTACATTATCCCCAATACAATGTGCCTTAATTTTGCACACTAATCTCTTGTGTGGGACCTTGTCAAAAGCCTTTTGAAAGTCCAAATACACCACATCCACTGGTTCTCCCTTATCCAATCTACTAGTTACATCTACAAAAACTCTAGAAGATTTGTCAAGCATGATTTCCCTTTCATAAATCCATGTTGACTTGGACCGATTCTGTCACCGCTTTCCAGATGCGCTGCTATTTCATCTTTAATAATTGATTCCAGCATTTTCCCCAACATCGGTGTCAGGCTAACCAATCTATAATTCCTTGTTTTCTCTCTCCCTCCTTTTTTAAAAAGTGGGGTTACATTAACTACCCTCCAATCCATAAGAACTGATCCAGACTCCATGGAATGTTAAAAAATGACCACCAATGCATCAACTATTTCTAGGACCACTTCCTTAATTCTCTGCGATGCAGACTATCAGGCCCTGGGGATTTATCAGCCTTCAGTCCCTTCAATTTCTCTAACACCATTTCCTGACTGATAAGGATTTCCCTCAGTTCCCCCTTCTTGCTAGACCCTTGGACCCCTAGAATTTTTGGGAGGTTATTTGTGTCTTCCTTAGTGAAGACAGAACCAAAGTATTTGTTCAATTTGTCTGCCATTTCCTTGTTCCCCATTATGAATTCACCTGATTCTGACTGCAAGGGACCTACATTAGTCTTCACTAACATAACAAATATGAGCAGGCGTAGGCCCCTTGAGCGTGCTCTGCTATTTAATACGATCGTGGCTGATCCGATCATGGACTCAGATCCACTTCCCTGCCCGCTCCCCATTACCCCTTATTCCCTTATCAGTTAAGAAACTGTTTATCTCCGCCTTAAATATATTCAATGACCCAGCTTCCACAGCTCTCTGAGGCAGTGAATTCCACAGGTTTACAACCCTCAGAGAGAAGAAATTCCTCCTCATCTCAGTTTTAAATGAGTGGCCCCTTATTCTAAGATTATGCCCCCTAGTTCTAGTCTCCCCTAACAGTGGAAACATCCTCTCTGCATCCACCTTGTCGAGCCCCCTCATAATCTTATATGTTTCGATAAGATCACCTCTCATTCTTCTGAATTCCAATGAGTAGAGAAGAATGCTTGGACTCTGATGTTTCTTTGCTTTCCCTTGCTGCTTTCGAGGTTGAGATCTGACACTCTGCAGAATCAAAACATTTCTAATCCTGTGAAATATAACGGCAATGTGTTCTGTTCAGTGTGTTGGGGGTTGGTGGAGACTCAAACCTTTAACCTCACCCTCTACTCCCTCCGCATCACCCATTCAGTTCCAGGCGCAATTCAGAAAAAAGTGAGGAGGGTCAATTATTGCAAAAATCTCCCTTCAAAGTCACCATCTCTTCTTTAAAGCGGCTCATTATAAATTCGCTGTTTAAAATTACCACAGAATTTTCCTCGGAATTTGAAAGGGTTTCAAGATGACAAAGAAACTCAGATCATAGATTAAAAGTGGCATGTAAAACCACACATATATGAAAAGAAACCTTTAAGTCTGAGCCTTTTTTTAATCTCTCCAGTCACGGGGAGCAGTTTAGCTAGTTCTAAAGGACAAGGCTTAATCTAGGTTGTGAAAGTAGATTGTTGTGGGTCTGGAGTCACATACAGATTAGGTAAGGATGGCAGATTTCCTTCTCAAAAGGATATTAATGAAGCAAATGAATTTTTATAACAATCACCATTATGGAGGCAGAGAGGTTGTTGCCACTGGTCGGGGAGACTAGAACTAGGGGGCACAGCCTCAAAATACGGGGGAGCCAATTTAAAACCGAGTTGAGAAGGAATTTCTTCTCCCAGAGGGTTGTAAATCTGTGGAATTCTCTGCCCAAGGAAGCAGTTGAGGCTAGCTCATTCAATGTGTACAAGTCACAGATAGATAGATTTTTAACCAATAAGGGAATTAAGGGATACAGGGAGCGGGCGGGTAAGTGGAGCTGAGTCCACGGCCAGATCAGCCATGATCTTGTTGAATGGCGGAGCAGGCTCGAGGGGCTAGATGGCCTACTCCTGTTCCTAATTCTTATGTTCTTATGTTCTTATGATGTTACCTTTTTTAATTCCAGATTTATTTAATTAACTGAATTTAAGTTCCCCATTTAAAAAAATCTCATAATACTCCAGTAAAGCACCTTGGGACGTTTCACTACATTAAAGGTGCTATATAAATACAAGTTGTTGTTGTAGGTATTAGTTAGAAGATGAGGGGGTTAATTTATTCATTGGATGTGGGCATCACTGGTAAGGCCAGCATTTATTGCCCATGAGATGGTGGACTGTAGAATCTTTGGAGGATTAGAGAAAGTTCATTGGTAAAATTAAAAAGGATATTATGAATGCTAAGAGATAGCATGAAAAATTCTTGGCAAGTAAAATCAAGGAAAATCCAAAGATGTTCTATAATTATGGTAAGAGCAAGAGGATAATTAAAGAAAGGGTAGGGCTCTTAGAGACCATGAGGGTAATCATTGCAGAGGTGGAAGATGTTGGTATGGTTCTTAATGAATATACTGCATATATTTTCACAAAGGAAAGGGGCAATGCAAATATTGTTATCGAGGAGGAGTGTAAATTTGTGGCTGAAATATACATAGTGAGAAAGGAGGTATTAAGGGGTTTAACAGCTTTGAAAGTAGATAAGTTTCCAATCCCCGGCTAAAATGCATCTCAGGCTGTTGAGCAAAGTACAAGAGGAAATAGCAGAGGCCTTGACCATCATTTTCCAGTCCTCTTTGGATTTGGGCATGGTGCCGGAGGACTGGAGAACTGCTTCAGTACCCTTGTTTAAGAAGGGAGAAAGGGATAGGCCCAGTAATTACAGGCCTGTCAGCGTAACCTCAGTGGTGTTAAAATTATTGGAAAAAATCCTGAAAGACAGGCTGAATCGACATTTGGAAAGACATGGATTAATCAGTATGGATTTGTTAAGGGAAGATCGTGTTTGACTAACCTGATTGAATTTTTCAACGAGGTAACCAGGAGGGTCGATGAGGGTAGTGTATACGATATAGTGTATATGGACTTTAGCAAAGTTTTTGATAAGGTCGCACATGGTAGACTGGTCATGAAGCCCATGGGATCCAGGGCAAAGTGGCAAGTTTGATCTAAAATGGGCTTAGAGGTAGGAAGCAAAGGGTAATGGTTGATGGATGTTTTTGTGACTGGAAGGATGTTTCCAGTGGGGTTCCACAGGGGCTCAGTACTGGGTCCCTTGCTTTTTGTGGTATACATCAATAGATTTGAATATAGGAAGTATGATTAACAAGTTTGCAGATGGCACTAAAATTGACTATGTGGTTGATAATGAAGAGGAACGTCATGGACTGCAGGAAGATATCAATCTACTGGTCAGGTGGGCAGAGCAGTGGCAAATGGAACTTAATTTGGAGAAGTGTGAGGTAACGCACTTGGGGAGGGCTAATAAGGAAAGGGTATACACATTAAGCGGTAGACCACTTAATAGTGTAGATGAATAAAGTGACCTTTGGAGTGCTTGTCCACAGAACTCTGAAAGTAGCAGGCCAGGTGGATAAGGTACACGGAATGCTTACCTTTATTGGCCGAGGCATAGAATACAAGAGCAGGGAGGTTATGCTTAAATTGTACAATACTCTGGTCAGACCACAGCTGAAGTACTGCATGCAGTTCTGGTCACTGTATTATAGGAAGGACGTGATTGCACTGGAGAGGATGCAGAGGAGATTTATGAGGATGCTGCCTGGAATGGAGAATCTTAGCTATGAGGACAGACTGGATAGGCTGGGTTTGTTCTCATTGGAACAGAGGAGGCTGGGAGGACAGCTCATTGAGGTATATCAAATTTTGAGGGCCTAGACATAATGGATAGCAAGGGCCTATTTCCCTTGGTTGATGGGTCAATTATGAGGGGCATAGTTTTAACATGGTTGGTGGAAGGTTTAGAGGGGATTTGAGGGGAGGCGTCGTCATGTAGAGGGTTGTGGGGGTCTGGAACTCACTGCCTGGAAGGGTGGTGGATGCAGAAATCCTCACCACATTTAAAAGGTGTTTGGATTGGCATTTGAAATGCCGTAACCTGCAGGGTTACGGACCTAGAGCTGGTAAATGCGATTAGATTGAATAACCCCTTATTGGCTGGCGCAGATACGATGGTAAGTACTGCAGGGAATCAAATTCAGCCAGGGTGATCTCCTGAACTAGGTTCAATCGCCTGGATGGGTCAGAGAGGAATTTTCACAGACTGTTTTCCCCAATTGGCCTGGGTTTTTATCTGTTTTTTTGGCCTCTCCCTGGAGATCACATGGTTCCGGTTGGGGTAGATGTAGAGTGTTCCAGTGCAAGGGGTGTCACAGGTGTGTGGGGTGGACTGGTTGGGCCGGATGCTCTTTACCTGTCCGTCATTGTTCATTGTTCATAGGTTTATTTTTAACCTTCAGGGCTGCTGACTGAGGGCAGTGTGACTCTTTGACGGCCGACGTGGACACAATCGGTCGAAAATGGCCTCCTTCTGCGCTGTAAATTTGTATGTTACTATGTTGCTACATTGCTGTGGGTCTGGAGTCACATATAGACCAGGTAAGAATGACAGGTTTCCTTCTCTAAAAGACATTAGTGAACCAGATAGATTCTTTTTACAACAATTACCATTATTTGCAATACCTTTTTTTATTGCAGGTTTACTTAATTAACTGCATTTATACTTATATTTGAGATTTAAACGCATGATTTCAATTGTTAGTGCAGGCCTCTGGATTATTGCTCCAGCAACATAACCACTATGCTAATGTAACCCGAGTGTGGGGTGAACATTGGCCAGTCTGCTGGACTGACTTGGTTAGTCATGGAGTCAGGGCGCCCTCCAGCACGGGAAGGGCTGTTCTTCCAGAGCAGGATATCGGGGGTTCGGCTTCAGAAAGGTGAAGCACACACAACTCGCAATCCCCACCCTCCACAATCTCCTCACCATGTATATTATAAATTGAGCGGGTGATGGCATTAAAGAGTTAAATATCCTTCGGATTCAAAGAAAGCAAGTCGGATAGCAGCCCTGGGATTTCAGATAGATGAGTTAGCGGCTAAGCCGAGGCAGAGTGCTTATTGCCATGAACATGGAGGCGTTCCCCGGAGTTTATTTTAATTGGATTCAGCAAGAACTTTCGTCACACTCCACATGAACCCAGTGACTTTTACAATTTCGTCTCCACTTTGATACAATGAATGGGACCACTCTGTTTCGGCAGCAGTCGGTAAAACAGCGTCCTTTTGAGAATTGGGTAATAGAAATTGCTCAGCGAGGGAGCGAGAGATACTCAGAGGAAGAAACATCAGAATTCAGGGAGCAATCTTAAAGAGATTGGGCGAGGGAGAATAAAAGCAGTGCCCGAGAAAATGGTGAGAGAAAGAGAGGGCTGAGAGTGAACGAGAAAGGAGGAGGGCGAGGGAACCCGAGAGAGTGAGCGAGAGAAAGACAGAAGGGAGTGGAAGAGAGAGAGAGAGAGAGAAGAATCCAAATGAGAGAGAAAGGGAAATAAAGGAAGTAAGAATCAGAAAAAGGGAAAGTCAGAAAAAAGAGAATGAACAGGGAGAAGGAAAGTGTGAGAATCCGACAGACAGCGCAACTTGTCACAGCGAGAGAGAGATAAGTCCTGAGTGTGAAAAAGAGAGAGAAAGAGAATCAAGGAGTTAAAGAGAACAGCCGTGGTCGAGAAGGAAGAGAGCTTCACGGTGTCAGCACCGTGCCTGGTGAACAGCTCCTTTTTACAGTATCGCACACTGTGACTTCAGAATCAGGCACCATTTCAGCACCCCAGCATCGGGACAGCTCCCCTGCCTGCAAATCAGACTGGGACTGAACTTCAGGTATTTCCGAAGCTTTTTTAAAAAACTTCTGTTAATATATATTATTGTGAATAACATTTAGAAATCAAAATCTTAGCACAGGTTGTTATTAAAGAACATTCTTGCGAATATTTTGCCGAAATACCGACCGACTTGTGTTTTATGTTCCCTTGTTCTTTCATTCTGTCTTTCAGGTAACTTGTTGCGTTTGGGCTGAGGGGCGGTGAGCAAGCTTGCCGAATATCGCGACCACCCAGTGCATTGACTGACTATTACAGAGCTGACCTCAGGGGAGCTTGAAGCCATTGCGGACGAGAACGAAACGCAGCCTTTTCCAGGTTTTATTTCCCTTGGGAAGTTGAGGACACTGTATCAGGATGGCCAGTGGACTGTTCTCCAACAGCACCTTCCTCTCCCCAGATAAGTCAACTTTGAATAACTTTACCGAGGAGATCGTCTACCTCGATACGGTGTTTTTCGTGATCAGATGCATCGTTCCACCCATTTATCTCCTGATCATCACGGTGGGCTTGTTGGGCAACATCACTTTAATCCGAGTCTTTGTGGCGAACAGCGCCATGCGAAATGTACCCAACATCTTCATTTCCAGCCTGGCCGCCGGGGACCTGCTGCTTTTGGTCACCTGCGTCCCCGTGGACGCTGCCAGGTACTTTTTCGAGGAGTGGATCTTTGGCACGGTAGCTTGCAAACTCATCCCCCTTATCCAACTCACCTCGGTGGGAGTGTCCGTGTTCACATTAACAGCCCTCAGTGCGGACAGGTAAGCAAGATCTCCAGGCAGTCCGATAATCAATCAATCTATCTATCTATCTATCTACCTACCTAACTATCTATCTAGCTATCTATCCATCTATCCATGAAGTTGTCTTTCTATCTGATGGTCTATTGTCCATCTATTCATCCCAATTATAATTATAATTAGGTTAATGAAATAATATGCAATATACCAATATCAGAAAATAACAGCATTGAGAATGCTGTATTTAAAAATTGAAGGAAAGGGGACATACGGAAGTTACACAAAGGCAGACCAATGACTTGCCTTTTCTGAGGGATGGAGGAATTTCAATATATTTACCAAAAGTGAAAGGACAGAGTTCATGGTACCCTAACAAGTAAGACCAACATCCTTAGATTAATTACAGAGGGAGCCCCAATGATGAAAGAGCAATGCTCCGATGTTCCCTGCTATCACGTTCCCCTTTAGAGATAGAAGACTCTCAAACCTTCTGTATGATATGATTAGAAAAAAAGCTGGCATTCTTGAAAGGGCAGTCGCAAACATGCCATTGATAGGCAGTATGTTAATCTTTTCAGTAGTACATACCCTTCATGGCTTTCAAAAATATGTCTAGAATCTCTAATGATGAATGTTAGCAGTTAAAATTAAAGAGATACATAATGGTGGGGATTACAACTTCATGCATTCAGTGGAATCTCTACTTGAACTCCGAAAAAATTGAATTTCATTGTGTGCCCACTGCATGATGTTGTATACGAGTGATGAAGAGTATGAAAATCATCATCATAGGCAGTCTCTCAGAATCGAGGAAGACTTGCTTCCACTGTTAACATGAGTTATTAGGTGGCTGAACAGTTCAATACAAGAACCACAGACTCTGTGGGGCAGATAGTCGTTGAGGAAGGGGTGGGTGGGACTGGTTTGCGCACGCTCTTTCCGCTGCCTGCACTTGAATTCTGCATGCTCAGCACCCTCCCGGATGCACTTCCTCCACTTACGGCTGTCTTTGGCCAGGGACTCCCAGGTGTCAGTGGGGATGTTGCACTTTATCAGGGAGGCTTTGAGGGTGTCCTTGAAACATTTCCTCTGCCCACCTTTGGCTCGTTTGCCATATCTACACCTGAAATTTACTGTAGCCAGCCAATGAACACCATTTGTTAGACTTGCCCTTGCTCGTTTAATTTCCATGAGGTTTTGCACAGTAAATTGCTGCAAGTGGGAGATTGAAACAGTGAGGCACTCTCCACAGCGCATCTGGGTCCTATTTGAACAGGACAAGCAACTGTGTATCTCCTTAACCAATCAAATTGAAGAAATGTTAATGAGCAGCGCAAAGTCTGAACCAGGAAGTGTAAGTTAGAATAATGAATTTCATGTCATATAAGGTACAGAAAGCAAAATAAAGATAGGGAAATAAATATTAGATGATGGGTAGGGGGGGGGGGGGGGAGAGAGAGAGAGAGAGAGAGAGAGAGAAAAGGAGACAGACAGAAAATGTAAAAAAAATAGTATTATAAAAAATCTCAAACAATTAAAAGCTGAAAGAATGAGACTCCGCACTTGTAAAAGTTAATTTGAAATGCCAGAGAGATTGTTTTGCAGTAATTAAGACTTATCACGCTGTTTTAAAAAAAGTATACTTAGACTGAAATGGACATGCTCTAACTTTCTGTGTTGAGTTTGGTCCATATCTACGACATCAGTACAGGAACTTCATGCTGCTCAATACATCTGAATGGGGAGCCTGACAGATGCCCTTTAGGCACAGTTCACCACGTTATCACCAACTTCTGGATTTTCTCACTTAACTGCGCTTCTGTGCTTGGCTGAAGTTCTTATCCAATCTACGTAAACAATGGTGAGTGCCATTGGCCTCACCATTATTTTTACAGTAAGCTGTGGCCCACAATTAACACAAATGTATTCATACTTAAGAGCTTTATTTAGATGCGTTTCCTAGTGTGCGATATGGTGGGGAGGGGTCATAGCAGATGAAGCAGTGTTCACAACAAAAAAACAGCATTTATATAACTGTGTATATTATTATTGGTGGGTGCAGTAAAGAAGGGGAGAGAGAATAGAACCTGTGATACAAAGTGCTGGGGAGGACGGCATGGCAGGATAGGTGAAGAATGGAGAGCAGATGCTGAAGACAGGAAGTCGCCAGGGAGAATCGAGAAATAAGCATCCTTCTCTCATCAGGTCTTTGCTTTCCAAACCTGTTATGCCTTTTTTGCCCTCTGGATTTCTGTGGCGACCTTAATCAACATTACTGACATTCCTATCTTGTTCCCATTCCTGCTCTCCTCTCTACATCATCCGTTGTGCCAGATGATTCGACTCAATCAGGTTTATGAGGGTGAATGACATTTAAGTAAAATACAATTCTTCTTCTAGCAGTATTAAAATTCATTCCAAGAGTTAATATTTAATCTGCTTTTCCTTAGATGAATGAACTGTTTGCAAAACATGGGTTTTATATGATAGGGAGCCAATTATTTATTTGTATTTTGCATAGCTACCTGGGGAATTGTAAAGAGCCATGTGGTGGGGATGGGAGGGTTCCTTCGGTTGCTAATGGTTATACATTATACATATAGTGGGATGGTTTCATGTGTTTATTTTTCTAACAGATCGGATTTATGATTTTGCTACAAAGACAGACCAGAAAAAATCTTCCCACTTTGCTTGCAATGTTGCTAACACACAGGGACCAGAGGAAATCATCTCTCTCATATCTTCAAATCTGTAACAGAATGATAGAAACTTACAGCACAGGACAAGGCCATTCGGCCCATCGTACCCATGCTGGCTCTCTTAAAGAGCAGTCATGCTCAGTCCCACAGCCCGGCTTTTTGTCCGTAACCCTGTAAGTTCCTCATCCTACAAGCACCTATCCAATTCCCTTTTAAAGTTATTGATGGAATCAGCTTCCACCACCTTTTCAGGTAAAACGTTTCAGATCCCGACGACTCTCTGAGTGAAAACATTTCTCCTCATCTCCCCTCTAGACCTTTTGCCAATGATTTTGAATCTATGAACCCTGGTTATTGACCCACTTGCCAGAGGAAATATTTTTTTTCAACTTACTCAATCAAAACCTCTCATCATCTTGAAAACCTCTATTTGGTCATCTCTTAATCTTCACTGTTCCAAGGAGAACAGTCCTAACTTTTCCAAGCTCCTCATAACTGAAGTCCCCCATCCCTGGTAACATTCTGGTAAATGTCCTCTGTGCCCTTTTTAAGGTCTTTACATCTTTCCTAACATTTGATTAACTTGTATATTAATTCACTTCTTAGACAGATGAGATATTCATCATTCTGTTTGGCTCCGTCAAAAACTTTGGCCACTGATTCCACCCCCTCACTGGTTGCTTGCTCAATCAGTGTTCAACCTTGATGTCCTGTTTAACCCTGAGCTGAATTGCAAACGCCACACACCAGCCGCCACCAGCTCCATAGCATTGCCCACCTTCACCCCTGCCTCTACAATAACCAGAACTCTCATCCATGCAATTGTCACCTCCAGGTTCGACTGGTCATTGGCCTCATGAGCTCCACTCTGCCTAAACTATAGCCCATCCAAAATTCCACCAACTGCATCTGATTCCACACTGTCCCACTCTCCTATCCCAATGACCTCACCAAACCTTGTTGAATCCCAAACCCCCAGAATATTAATATCAACATCTTTGTGTTTATTTACAAATCTCCCCATGGCTGTATGCTTCCATACCTCTATTACATAGAAACATAGAAAGAAACATAGAAATTTACAGTGCAGAAGGAGGCCAGCCGACAAAGAGCCGCACGGCCCTCGGTCAGCAACTCTGAAGGTTACATTTAAACCAATGAACAATGAACAATGGTGGAAAGGTAAAGAGCACCCAGCCCAACCAGCCCGTCCCACACAACTGGGACACATCTTACACTGAAACATTCTACACTCCACCCCAACAGGAGCCCTGTGATCTCCTGGGAGAGGCAAAAACCAGATAAAAATCCAGGCCAATTGGGGAAAAAAATAACCTTCTTCAATCCTGCATTTCAATTCATGGCCTCTGCACTTTCAACCTGAGCTTCTTTTGTGCTCATTCCGCTTTTGATGGCAAAGCCTTCAACCATCTTGGCCCCAAACTCTGATGTACTCTCCCTAAACCCCTCTACTGTGCCAACTTTCTGACCTGATACAAAGCCTCCTCAAAATCTACCTCTGCGACTATGCCTTTAGTCACCTCCCTAACTTCATTCCTTTCACTAAATGTCTGTTTGCACCTCTGTTGAGCACTTTGAGACATTTTATTACAGTCAATGCACCATGTAAATGCAAGTTGTTAATCTTTATACTTTGAAACATAGCAACATAGAAAATAGGTGCAGGAGTAGGCCATTCGGCCCTTCAAGCCTGCACCACCATTCATTATGATATGGCTGATCATGCAACTTCAGTACCCCATTCTTGTAGGTGGATAAATCCCCAGACTTGGATGAAATGTAAACCAGGCTGTTAAGAAAAGCAAAAGAGGAAATAGCAGAGGCTCTGACCATCATTTTCCAATCCTCTCTGGCTACAAGTGTGGTGCCAGAGGACTGAAGGACAGCTAATGTTGTACCTTTGTTTAAAAAGGGAGAATGGGATAGACTGAGTAATTATAGACCAGTCAGTCTAACCTCAATGGTGGGAAAATTATTGGAAAAAATCCTGAGGGACAGGATAAATCTTCATTTGGAAAGACATGGTTTATTAAGGACAGTTAGCATAGATTTGTTAAGGGATGGTTGTGTTTGACTAACTTGATTGAATTTTTTGAGGAAGTAACCAGGAGGGTCGATGAGGGCAGTGCATATAAGGTAGTGTTTATGGATTTTAGCCAAGTTTTTAAGGTCCTACATAGCAGGCTGGTCACGAAAGTAAAAGCCCATGGGATCCAGGGTATTTGAGGAGCTCTAACAAGGCAAGGGAATACACATTAAATGGTACGACACTGAAAAGTGTAGAGAAAAGTGGAGTGCAGATCCACAAATCCATGAAGGTAGCAGGCCAGGTAGATAAGGTGGTTAAGGAGGCATTGAATACAAGAGCAGGGAGGTTCTGCTTGAACTGTATAAAACAATGGTTAGGCCGCAGCTGGAGTACTGCATGCAGTTCTGGTCACCACATTACAGGAAATGTGTGATTGCACTGGAAAGGGTGCAGAGGTGATGTACAAGAATGTTGCTTGGATTGGCGGATTTTGGCCATGAGGAAAGATTGGAGATGCTGGGTCTGTTTTCTTTCGAACAGAGGAGGCTGAGGGGAGACCTGATTGAGGTGTATAAAATTATGAGGGGCCTGGATAGAGTGGACAGGAAGAATCTGTTTCCCTTAGCAGAGGGGTCAACAACCAGGGAGCATATATTTAAAGCAATTGGGGGGAGGTTTAGAGGGGATATGAGGGGAACTTTCTTCACCCAGAGGGTGATAGGGGTCCGGAACTCACTGCCTGAAAGCGTGGTAGAGACAGAAATCCTTTCCACATTTAAAAAATACTTGGATGTGCCCTTAAAGTGTTGTAACCTACAGGGCTATGGACCAAGAGCTGAAAAGTGAGATTAGGCTGGATAGCTCTTGGTCTGGCGGCGTAGATACGATAGCCTTCCTCCGTGCTGTAAATTTCTATGATTCTATAATTCTGTGATGCTTCCAATAAACATACAGCAGGCACCACCACGGAGACATCAGAAGAATTTGTGATTGAGTGATGTTCATCCATTCCTTCAGCTGTGCTTTTGCAGCTTTTTCATCATACATATGGACAGATTTCTCATTTTTCCAATATCCCTCTATCACTTCATGCGTTGACTCATACTGGCAGCTCATTGGGATCCCATTGTTCTGTATGAGTATTTCCTCCCGAAGTCTTAGGCTATCTGACCACGACGAAGCACGTAACAGCAAAGCCCGACTCAGACCCTACCACATTGGATCATTTTCACCTTTGGCGGATGGTGTAAAATTGCCGTTAGCACACTGGCAGCCTGTTATATTTCCAGCTTGATTTTTCTTTCAGTTCACTTCATTAGAGAGGAAAATTGGACGGGGTGTAAGAATCACAGAATAGACTCAAAGAATGGTTACAGCACAGAAGGAGGCCATTCAGTCCATTGAGCCTGTGCCGGCTCTCTGCAAGAGCACCTCAGCTACTACCAATTCCCCCCTTTTCTCATTAGCTCTGCAATTTATTTTCTTTCAGATACTTATCCAATTCCCTTTTGAAAGCCACGATTGAGTCTGCTTACACCACCCTTTCAGGCAGTGTATTCCAGATTCTAACCATTATAGGCAGTCCCTCGAAATCGATTGCTTCCACTCTAAAATGAGTTCTTAGGTGACTGTACAGTCCAATACGGGAATTACAGTCTCTGTCACAGGTGGGACAGACAGTCATTGAGGGAAGAGGTGGGTGGGACTGGTTTGCCGCACGCTCCTTCCGCTGCCTGCGCTTGATTTCTGCATGCTCTTGGCAACGAGACTCGAGGTGCTCAGCGCCCTCCCGGATGCTCTTCCTCCATGTAAGGCGGTCTTTGGCCAGGGGTTCCCAGGTTTCGTTGGGGATGTTGCATTTTATCAAGGAGGCTTTGAGGGTGTCCTTGAAAGGTTTCCTCTGCCCACTCGGGGCTCGCTTGCTGTGTAGGAGTTCCGAGTAGAGCGCTTGCTTTAGGAGTCTTGTGTCGGGCATGTGTAAAGAAACTCTTCCTTATGTCACCTTTGGACCTTCTGCTAATCACCTTAAAATGGGCAGGTGATCCATGAAAGTGAAAATTAGCTCCGTACACTTTCTAGTGGGGCCATCCACTAGCAATCAAGAGCAGGGACCTTAGCTGATCCTTGCCTTCCTAGCTCAGGAATAATAAGGCTTATTGCAGCGATCTCATCTTTTAAAAAATGTGTTCTCGGGATGTGGGTGTCACTGGCAAGGCCGGTATTTATTGCCCATTCTCTCATTGCCCTGAGAAGGTGGTGGTGGACCTTCTTCAACCACTGCAGTCCGTGTGGTGAAGGTACTCCCACAGTGCTGTTGGGCTGTGGCGGTTTGATACCAACTGATCAACTTGCTAGGCCATTTCAGAGGGCTGTTAAGAGGCAACCACATCAGCTGTGGGGCTGGAGTCACATAGAGGCCGGAAGGGTAAGGACGGCAGGTTTTCTTCCCTCAAGTTCTTTAGTGAACCAGTTGGGTCTTTATGATCCGACAGCTTCATGGCCACTTTTACTGATGCCAGCTTTTTATTTCCAGCTTTTTCTAAAAGCTGAATTCAAATTCTCAAACTGCAGTGGTGGGATTTGAACTCTTGTTCTGTTAGGTTATTAGTCCAGGCCATTTAAGGTCGACTAATATATCCCAGAGCAGAGACGGGAGCTGAAACCTTGCTACTAGCGTGAGCCAGTTCCACGTGGCAGGTGCATTTACACAACTGAACCAGAGGGGGAGCTGGCACCACAGTTCTTCCTTGGAGCATTGTTGACGGTGAGCTATATGGAGGAACATCTTCACAAACTGCAACAGTACTCTAATTCCAGGCTAGGCAAAAACTTTATATAGGGCTAGATATTCCTGTTGTCAATAACAGCAGACAAACCCTCAGTGCATCCATGTGACACTTAAGAGGAAGTTAGATAAATGCATCGGGGAGAAATGAAGAGTAGGATATGTTGAAGAGATGGGAGGAGGCTCGTGTGGAGCATAAACACCGGCACAGACCAGTTGGGCTGAATGGCCTGTTTCTGTGCTGTAACTTCTATGCAATTCTATTTAATCTCAACAGAGGCCTTAATCTGTTTTACAGGCGGGCAGAAACATCAAACTGACATGACACAGATAGATAGATTTTTAACCAATAAGGGTATTAAGGGTTATGGGGAGCGGGCGGGTAAGTGGAGCTGAGTCCACGGCCAGATCAGCCATGATCTTTTTGAATGGCGGAGCAGGCTCGAGGGGCTAGATGGCCTACTCCTGTTCCTAATTCTTATGTTCTTATGTTCTTATGTTAAAGCCGTTATCCAGTATTCTTGCCAACAATTTCTAGCCATTTATGCTTCCATTACATTCCTGCTATGAGGTGTGAATGTATCCCTGATCGATACACATGCTAATCTATCTGTGCACGGCTTGGCTTTCTTGTGCTGTGTTTGATTTGATCGCAACATATTTACACTCGAGTTTCATTTATACTTGTCTCTTTTGCTGTGCATATTTACTGACCCCCTTCCCCCGCAGGCTTGCCCTCAGTCACCGCGATAATTGATGTTTACACACTCCCACTGTTAGTTGTATTCATGTGGTAGTTTGTTGTAGCTCAGCTGTTGGGTTCTGTTGTGACTGGGATCTAAATGTGTTCTCTTGTTTGTGTCCCAGCCCTCATGTCTCATGTTCTTCAGTGAGCTGCAGCACTGTAAAGAATCTTTAATTTACTATTAATTGGTTTCTACATGGCTGGTCTTATTTTGGTCGCTTTCTTTACCTCATCTAGATGTTTGTTGTTTTAAACAATCTTCAGTTTTCACTTGAGTAATAATGAATTCAGTCTAATGGTTGTAACCACTATTTTTTTTTCTATTTTAACATAAAAACAATCTAAGTGTTAAATATAATTTCTTCAGAGTATAACACAATTTACAAGCGGAGTTTTGTCAGCAGATTTGAAGGTAGGCATGCGCTCAATTTATGTAGGTTTCTCTCTCTTCAAACTTAACACAAAATGCTTCTTTTTTATGCTTTATTCTTTTTATCAAACTGGACGTGGCCATGCCTTATTTGGTAGGCTCTGGTCAATGCACTGTCCTTCAGCCGATTCTTGCGCACACAAGTTTACATTTCTCGTACATCAATATCCTATCGCCTTTCGCGTAGGTTGCAAAGTTATGTGATGGGATGTTTACAGTATGGCATTACTATAAACATCCCAAGGCCTTACTTCAATCTTGCTTGGGAGATCTGTAATTCTCTCTCTCTCTCTCTCGACTGTTGCTAGGCTAGGGGATCTTTCCCTCCCTCAATGTTGATCTTCAGTAACGTCATCCTTACACATGGGGTCAGTTTCCACATGCACACTGATGGCACTCAGCTCTACCTCCTCTTGGGATTATAAAACCCACATGCACATACAAGTGCACACACACTTGGGGAGGTGGTATTTCTGATCACCAGCTTCCCATAAAAGTTACGACAGGAAATAGAATAAAAGAAAGATATGCATTCATATAACACCTTTCATAACCGCCAGATGTCTCAAAACATTTTACAGTCAATGAAGTACTTTCAGAGTGTAGTCACTATTGTAATGTAGGAAACATGGCAGCCAATTTGCACACAAGCAAGCTCCCACAAACAGCAATGAGATAATGACCAGATTATTTGTTATGTTGATTGAGGGTTAAATATTGAGCCAGGACACCAGGGATAACTCCCCTGCTCTCCTTCGAAATAGTGCCGTGGGATCTTTTATGTCCAGTTGAGAGAGCAGACGGGGCCTCGGTTTAACGTCTCATCCAAAAAGGCAGCACCTCCACCATTGCAGCACTCCACTGGAGTGTCAGTCTTGACTTTTCTGCTCAAGTTGCATGGAGTGGGACTTGAACCCCCAATGTTAAGTCTTGGAGGCAAGTGTGCTACCCACTGAGCCACAGCTGACACTGGGAGAATCCTCTTGTAATCTCTCACTCAGCCACCATAACATCACTGCAATCTGCATTTATTGGCGTGCAGTGCTGTAAACACGTGTCCTTCTTCGCAGAGAGTTTGCTGAACAAAATTTTTGGTAACTTTTAGGAAGCAGATTGCTGAATTGATCAGTTAAAAATATCCTGCAGGCAGACACTGTGTTATGTTGCTGTGCACTCCTTTAATTGTGTGCCGTCCAGACATACAGGAGAGAGAGATACTTGCACCAGGTTTATTTCCCTCGGGGAAGTTAGTTCTTGGTTCAAAACCATTGCATATTTACCTTATCAAGTCAGCCTTTGGGGGACCCACCTCAGGCAACAAATTGTCTGGTGCCTTGTTCTGTCAACCCCCCTTAAAAATAAATCCGCCGCAGAAAAACATCACAATTGCTGAGTCCACAGAGCTTCCTCTACAACTGATGGAGCTTTGATTCCTTCTGGGGAGCGGAATATGGAATGTGGACTGCAGCTGTGAGTACCGGCTGCTCCCCCGGCTGCTGATAACTGATGTTATTTTGCCAGATGTGAGAACCGTTCATTGTTTCACGTTGTTTATATGGATTATATTTTGTTAATTTTCCAGAGGAAATCACCACACAGCTTATTTTATAAATAATGTGTCTGCATGTATGAGTGTGTATGTTTGTCTGTGTGCGTATGCACATGCTTGTGTATGTGTATGCATGTACGTGTGTGTGTGCTTGTACATGTGTGTATGTATGCACATGTTTGTATGTGCATGTGTGTGCATGTACATGTGTGCATGTGTGTGTGCTTGTACGTGTGTGTATGTATGCACATGTTTGTGTGTGCATGTGTGTGCATGTACATGTGTGCGTGTGTGTGTACTTGTGCATGTGTGTATGTATGCACATGTGTGTGTACATGTGTGTGTGTATGCACACATTTGTGTGTATGTGCATGTATGTGTATGTGTATGTGTGCGTGTATGTGTGTGTGTGTGTATGCAAATGTTTGTGTGTATGCATGTAAGTGTGTGTGTGTGCATGTACTTGTATGTGTATATGCACATGTTTGTGTATGTATGTACATGTGCGTGCATGTATTTGTGTGTGTATGCACATGTTTGTGTGTGTGTGTACATGTGCGTGTGTCTGCATGTACTTGCGTGTGTATGCACATGTTTATGTATGTGTGTATGTATATGTGTGTGCGTGTGTGATGGTGTGAAATTCACACTGCCTAACAAGTGGCTTCCACTTCAGTGGAGGCTTACGCGCCATTTCATGGAACAGAGATCTTGGCTCGTTACAAAAGTCATGTGGTTCAATTCTTGTTGAGCTATTTAATTCGCCTGATTACATCTGATGTTCCAAGATCGGCTTAACTAACTGTGGGCAGTAAATTAAAATGTAAATTAGTGGCAAATCATGCCCGCGTGCTTGAGCAGGACATAGGTTTTATTGCCCTGCATCTACCACCTACCTAATATTAATGGCTGCTACACATTCACTTTCCCCCAGGACTATTATGAAAAAACTTCTGCTCACTGAATGTATGTTTATTTACTATTCCTGTTTGAATTTACTTTGCAATGGAAAAGTTGCAAACAAAATTAAAATTCCACCTGAAAGGCCAACATCGATAATCCTGGAGGTTACCAAGGCTTGAAAGATTAAGGGAGGTGAGGTAATTCAAGTATACAAAATCAAAATACTGCGGGTGCTGGAAATCTGAAATAAAAAATAAAAAATGCTGGAAATATTCAGCATCTGTGGAGAGAGAAACAGAGTTAACGTAAATCAAGTATTGGTTTGGTGATTCCAAGCCAGGGTTTTCGCAAGGACTGCAGTGAAGAATAAGCCCCAGCACTGTTTTCTTAAGGGCAATGAGGGATGGACAATACACGCTGGTCCTGCCAGTGACATCCACATCCCACGCACAATCAAAAGCTTGTCGGAGGAAGGGAAGGCTAAGGGAAGTAAGGAACAGACTTGAATTCCTGGGAGGAATTTGAGTTAGGAATTTAAGATATGTCAAGTATGAGAAGAAGCCTATGGTCGCACCAGAATTCTGACTCTCCCAGCCCAATATCCAATTGTGTTTTGAAAATCTTCTAAAGCGTGAGTCCCGACTGTCTATTCTGGCAGATTATTCCAGCTATTTATCACCCTTTGTGCAAAGAAGTTCTTTCCAATATGTGATCGAAAGATTATGAGGGGGCTTGACAGGGTACATGCAGAGAGGATGTTTCCACTGATGGGGGAGACTAGAACTTGGGGGCATAATCTTAGAATAAGGAGCTGCCTGTTTAAAATTGAGATGAGGAGGAATTTCTTCTCTCAAAGGGTTGTAAATCTGTGGAATTTTCGTTGCCTCAGAGAGCTGTAGAAGCCAGGACATTGAATAAATTTAAGACAAAGATAGACAGCTTCTTAACCGATAAGGAGATAAGGGGTTATGGGGAGCAGACAGGGAAGTGGAGCTGAATCCATGATCGGATCAGCCATGATCGTATTAAATGGTGGAGCAGGCTCGAGGGGCCAAATGGCCTACTCCTGCTCCTATTTCTTATGTTCTCATGTAAATTTATTTTCACTATTTATGCACTATTGCACCAGTATTTTGAAGTAATATTAAGAGGATGCAATGAGTCTTGCTTTAAAGCCAATGAGAATGAAGGGAGGTGGAAGAGTACAGAGGATGATGGATTTGTTCCTGTGGGGGAATGAGAGAGGGAAGTTTAAAGGAACGCTGACCAGAGCTTTTCAAAAATAGAGAGGAGACAGGATGTGAGGGGGAGATCAGTAATGTTGGTTGGTCACTGTTGAGGTAATACTTCAGAGACCAGACCCCTCGTCCGGGTGAAATACGCCCGCACTGTCTCAGTTGCTTTTCAACCAAGACCACCTCTGGTTCTTCTAATGAGTTGAGTCGGGTTAGTCTTAATTCAGCATCAGGTCTTTATTTCCCGAGCATATCCACAGGGAGCCTCTCTCGAACGCTCGAGGTGGAACACTCTGCAGAATGCAGAAATGGTTACATTCTTATACCTTTCACGGTCCCTGTCCATGTGCTCCTGGAGAGAGTCCCCACGGCCTTGCTCACAATCGTTCTCCTTGATTATACTATAGTTGCGTATCTATCGATAGTCGAAGGTTCTTGGCTTGCTTTTAATCCATTTAGTACGTCTAGCTTATTTACCTTGTTTGCCCATCTGACTCCACATTCTTGAAATAGTGACAATGGCAGTTTGTTAATTAGATCAGTATCCAGTCTGCGTTCTGCAAATAGATCAGTATTTCCCTGACAATTTTCTTGATTGAATTTCCATCATGCTACAACAGTCACGATTATACTTACCTCAGCGAGTCCGTGGTGGCGATGCCGATGGTGGGTCACGATCCTGCTGCTGGTTCCAGCTTGCTCTGTGAAATGACTTTCCGTTGATTGTTAAACCCGCTCAGCACACCTCCCGGGCCAATTGGAGGAAGCGGGTCCGGTGATGTCATTTGATGATGCGTCATCAGCCGGTTTCCTTAAAGGGGCCTTGGCCAACTTTCTTTTGACATCTGTGCTATCAGTGTTCTACAGCATTGAGGTGCTGCAAACACTGACAATTACTGCACAGAGGCAGAGGGCTGAACCCAGGATCTCCCATGACTCCCTCCATATGCTTATGAAGGGAGTCATAAGATGCAGGGAGGTTCTCTTCCCTTCTCTTCCCTTCCGATGGGCAAAAGAGACCTCCCCAGGAGACCTAAACAGCCTAGTTCAGAGGAGAGCACAAGAAGGGATGTGATCAGGATGATCACAGTGGGTGCAATGGCACAAACCTTTCAATGATCTCAGTAGATCACGAAACATTAGCAGTACAAAGCCACATTCAACCTCATCCTGCTGTATCTCACATCCCCACCACTCTGCCTTCCCTACCCTATTTCCGCATATCCTTACTCTCACCAACTTACCTTGCAAATCTACCCATCCCTTTCTCTATCTACATTATCACATTCCCATCTCTCTTGCCAACCTTCACACTCATTGTCATCCTAGTCCACTCGTACCAACTAACAAAGCACAAGGGTAGCCACTTGAATGTGTTATCCAATGTTCATGTAAAGTTTCTGTTAATATGCTGTCAAACAGTGATACCTTTATTTTCAATACTTTCCATTCTTGGGCCGATTTGTGTGCACCTTTGGAAGTGGTTTAGTGAGTTGCAGTGAATGGTGAGACATAACGGAATCCCCCCCACAGTGGCGATGAGTGTGAAAGGAATGACTTGGATATTGTAGGGATGTTTATGGTGTTAGTGGTGTCAACCTGGAGCATCATGTGGCAGCCAGGGTGTACAGCATTAAATGAAATAAATCTGGCCATGGTGTAAGGCCATTCCTGGCCTCCCAAGCAGCAATGTAGTCGGGTGCTGATGCCCTGTGTCCTGTGCAGCATCAATTGACTGTGGAGAAGGTTGGCGTTGTTGTTGGTGCTGCTGGTGTGCCTGGTGCTGATCGTGGTCAGATTCTGAGGACCAAGGTGAAACAATATAAGTGGTACCCATGCTGATGGAATAGATGACAGGTGAAGTTGAGATGACAGAAGTAATCTGTCAATGGCAAGAGAGGTTGTTCCAATGAGGTGACACATAGAAACATAGAAACATAGAAACATAGAGTGTTTGCTCCAAACACTTGCAACCTGCATAAAGCTCAATCTGTCTTCCAAATGCAGTAAGCAACAGCTTCTGTGTTTGGAAAGTGAAGAACTTCGAAGTGGGAGCTTTTAAAACATATTTCAAGCTGTCAGGTAATCAGCTGATTCAATGGCCATTCAACTCCCGCCTCAGCTTAACAGACGTGATCCCCGAGCAGCGTGGGCCCTATGGGCGAGCAGTTAAACAGAAAAGGTAGGGCTAAATGTATTATTAATGATCTGTCAACAATGCAATAATCAACTTAATGGGGTTCCCCGTCGCTGCGTGTTGGGTTTGCTCAGCGCTGACAGACGTGACATTGAGATGGTAGGTTGACAGCACTGCCCTAACCCGCTGTTAAAAAACACATTCCCACCCGACCTGCCACCGATCCCGCCCACGGAAAAATTCCGGCCTAAGTCTGCATCAGAGAGACTGCACTGCAAAACATTCCAGAGAGGAGTCGCCGGGGTAATTTTGAAGCCTCCTTTTCGGCAGAAATTAGGCGCTAGTGCCCCCAAACAGTGGGAGAATGACTTACTGCCCCAATCCTGAAGACACTGAGGCCGATCATCCCCAGGGCCTATCGTTAAGTGGCCACAGCTCTCACCTGAGTTAGGCACTAGGGGGCCGAATTTGCCCAAGGCCTCCGCCTGCCCAAGTGCCGCCCAAAGTGGCCGCCGATGACAGGCGAGGTACCCGACGGTACTTTCAGTGGGATATTCATGAAGAAGGTCCCTTGAAGGTTGGCGTACGCCGCCAATCTGGGTGGCAGCCGGCGGGAGGTCTCATTCTCGGCAGCAGAGGTGCTTGCCACCCAAGTGCCGCCGAGGATGGAGTCGGGCCCATGGAGGGTCGAGAGCTAAAAATAAAAATCATTTACTAAAAATTGAAAAACTATTGGAAGAGCTTCAGGGGACCCTATCAAGGTAAATCGCTGTGGAAAAAACAATAAAAAAATGTTCACCAACCTTTTTCCAACGATCTTCCTACTTACCGTCGGGGACAGACCAGCCTCTATGCAGTGGTCCACCCCCGTTCTGCCACCAACTCCCATTGACTCTCGCCTGTCCCCAATCTGGCATCTCGGCAGGAGGGAGTCTACTTACGGCCGTCCGCTGATGTCGGCGGGCGCTTCCCGGTGGTTCTCCCCTCCCACTCACTGCAGACCACGTCAAAAGTGGCACTGAGCAGATGTTGCAGAGGAATGTCGGCGGCAGTGGGCGGTAAGTTGATCAGTTTCGGCCCCTAGGGTCCTTTGATGCTTCCTGTCTTACATTGCAACAGTGACTACACTGCCAAAGTACATCGTTGATGGTGAAGCGCTTTGAGACATCCTGAGGCAGTGACAGGCATTATATGGGGTATGGTAGCATAGTGGTTATGTTATTGGACCAGTAATCCAGAGGCCTGGACTAATAATCCAGAGACATGAGTTCAAATCCAAGAATGGCAGCTGGGGAATTTAAATTCAATTAATTAAATAAATCTGGAATTCAAAAGCTAGTGTCAGTAATGGTGACCATGCGACTACTGGATTGTCATAAAAACCCACTTGGTTCACGAATGTGCTTTAGGGAAGGAAATCTGCCATCCTTACCCGGTCTGGCCTATATGTGACTCCAGACTCACAGCAATTTGGTTGACTCTTAACTGCCTTCTGAAATGGCCCAGCTAGGCACTCAGTTGTAACAAACCACTACAATAAAGTCAGCACTGTGGGAATACCTTCACCACATGGACTGTAGCGGTTCAAGAAGGCAGCTCATCACCACCTTCTCAAGGGCAATTAGGGATGGGCAATAAATGCTGGCCTTGCCTGCGATGCCCACATCCTGTAAACTAATAAATAAAAAATTATTTTATTTCTTTAGTGATTAAGATTGAGAAATAAGAAGGGAAATAATTTTATGGAACAAGTCATTTAACATTAAGTTCCATTTTATATTACATTCTATATAGTTAAATCTTAGAATTAAAGACTGCAAAAGTAACTAACTTTACAATGTCTGTACAGAGGTTAACTACAGCCTGCATCTGTATCTGGCCTGCACATGTTAACATTTAGATTCACTTTATCACGCTAAACTTGAGACTCAATATTACTGTTTTCATAGGTGCACTCCTTTGGTGTCTTGCTGACCCTAAAACACCAAAGTTTTCTCGTACAACTCGGGACCATAAGACACCAGAAGGTCGATTGAGTGTGGGTAAAGGTACACAGTAAATGGTAGGACACTGAGAAGAGTAGAGGAATAAAGGGACCTTGGAGTGCATGTCCACAGATCCCTGAACGTAGCAGGCCAGGTAGATAAGGTGGTTCAGAAGGCATATGGGATACTTGCTTTTAGGGTGTGGGGGAGGAGTCAGGTGAGGGACAATTTAGATATCTAAAGAGAAAGGTCAGTGCGATAGAGCAGTGTAGTGATTTGGGTAAAAATAAGCAGGAAGGGACAGAGGGTTGAATTTTGGTCACCATTCTGCGGTGTTTTTTTGGCTTACGCTGTTTTTTTTGGAGCAGACTAAAATCTGCAAGTTTTGGCAGAGTCTCTGCGCCATTCTAAAGTAGGTACGCCCGATTTTTTTAGTTCCCGATTTTTTGACGTCACTGGGGGCGGAACCTGCCGGGTGCGCCATTTCTGGCCATTGTAGTGAGTTTGGCCAAGTATGATTTTTTTCTAAAATGGCGCACTGCACCATTCTGAAAACCTGCCTTATGCTTAAGGAAATCGCCGCAGAGAAGACGGCATTCTTTCAGCAAAGCTGAAGACACGGTGGCCGGGGGGGGGGGGGCGGGGTGGTGGAGATGGGGGGATTCAGACTCAGATTCAGGTTCAGATTAAATTGCACAGTCCAGTGGAATAACGTTCTGTGACTTATTCACTAATGTCAAAGGTTGTGGAGTTCCCTTGTTTACGTGCAGTGCGAAAGGTTACTTAACTGTCCAATAATGTGAATAATATTTACCGTGCTCACTGCAAGGTCACTGTGCATTGAGTTGAACATTTGGAGGACTAGATTAGCAGTGGAATAAAATACAGCAAAAATTCCCTCATTCATTACAGGATTACCTTGCAGCAGGAAATTATTCTGGTACGCACCTATCACACTGCTTTATGATATCCAGCATTATAACATTATTTTATTATAAATGATGCACCACAAGATTGAAAATATCCAACATTGAAGGTTAAAATCTTTTAATTATTTAAAAACTGTTTGTCACGGAGTCGTTCAGCACAGAGACACAATTAGAGTAAATCTAGAATCTGCACATTAAAAATAAAAGAAAATGATAGAAACACACAACAAGACTGTCTGCATCTACAAAGAGAAAAGGTAAGTTCATGTTTCAGGTGAAAATCCTACATTATGAAGAAAGAATCAGAACTATACTCATTTTCATGGGCGAAAAGAATGAGGCGAGATATAATCCATGTTCATAAAATGCAGAGAAGACAAATTACACAGATGGCAACGGGCCAATGCGGGGGCCTTTCGGCCCGGGATCGGAGGGGGCCGGTGATGGGGGGGCGGGATGGTGGGGGCCTTTCGACCCGTGATAGGAGCGGGCCAGTGCTGAGAGGTTGCTTCCCCTGGCTAGAGAGTCTAGAACTAGGGGGCACAGTCTCAGGATAAGGAGTCGGCCATTTAAGACAGAAATGAGGAGCAAGTTCTTCACTTAGAGGGTTGTGAATCTTTGGGATTCTCTGCCCCAGGGGGCTGTGGATGCTGAGTCTCTGAATATATTCAAGGCTGAGATCGATAGATTTTTGGAGTCTAGGGGAATCAAGGGATATGGAGATCAGACAGGAAAGTGGAGTTGAGGTCAATGATCTGCCATGATCTTATTGAATGGTGGATCAAGCTCGAGGGGCGGAATGGCCTACCCCTGCTCCTATTTCTTATGTTCTTATATTTTTATTAGCTGAGGTCTAGAATATAAGAGCAGGAGGGGTTATGCTTGAACTGTATAAAACACTGGTTAGGCCAAAGCTAGAGCACTGTGTGCCATTCTGGTCACCACATTACAGGAAAGATGTGATTGTACTAGAGGATGTTACTTGGACTGGAGAATTTTAGGTATGAGGAAAGATTGGATAGGCTGGGGTTGTTTTCTCTGGAACAGAGGAGGCTGAATGGAGACTTTATTGAGATGTATAAAATTACGAGGGGCCTAGATAGGGTGGATAGGAAGGATCTATTTCGCTTATCAGAGAGGTCAACAATCAGGGGGCATTGACTTAAAGTAATTGGTAGGAGGTTTAGAGGGGATTTGAGGAGAAATATTTTCATCCAGAGGGTGGTGGGGCTTGGAACTCACTGACTGAAAAGGTGATAGAGGCAGAAACCCTTTCCACATTTAAAAAATACTTGGATATGTCTTGAAGTGTTGTGACCTATAAGGCTACGGGACCAAGAGCTGGAAAGTGGGATTAGGCTGGATAGCTCTTGGTTGGCCAGCACAGACACGATGGGTCGAAATGGCCTCCTTCTGTGCTGTAAATTTCTATGGGCTAGACTTTCAGCACATAATCGCCCATTTACCGTCTATATAAGTGCTGAGATTCAGGATATCGCCCATATTTGATGATAAATGGAAACTAGCCCCCATTTATTGCCCATTTATTGCAGGTGCAACTTTTGGCATACAGGAATGAGCTGAATTGTCTGTCTTATTTAAAAAAATATATGACTTCATCACTCGTGCAAGGCCCAGAATACTGTTTATAATGGAAACTAGCGCCCGATTGTCGCCCAGGTTATTGCCGAGCGCTACTTTCGGCGTTTCACCATATTGCGCCCAAATGATCGCTTGCCCAAAAAGACGTTCAAGAAAAGCTGCACTCACCTGACCTTAACACGGCAGTATGGAGGAAGTTTAATAAAAGGCTGTTTGAAGTGGTTGGCAGCATTGAGGTAATTCATGAGTGATTTTAGGGGCGTTTTTGAATCTTGCCAATCATCTAATCACATTGTGGTTAATTTCCAGTTTATATTGTATTTGCTGAGGACAATTTAAGAAGACACAATAGGGCATTTATAGTGATTTATAGTGATGAGGCCTGTAATTTCTCAACCAGTAGTGATGACTACTCAGGTGCTGCAGAATAGAGATGGGAGAAGGTTCATTGAGGAGCATTATGTGCCCAATCAAAGAGGTGGCAGACTGCTGTGGAGGAAGAGACTTTACACCCAACGCATTTACAGGGATAAGCGATCATACTTGGACTTGTCCGATAACACGTGCGATAGGAGGCTGCGCTTCCAAAAGGAGGTCATCAGTGAGATATGCAGCCTACCAGCACCATCAGGACTGCACTGCCCGTTGAGGTTAAGATTACTGCCGCATTTTCCTTCTATGCATCGGGCTCCTTTCAGGCCTCAGCTGGCAACATTTGCTGCATCTCTCAGCACGCCACACATTGCTGCATTCGACATGTGACTGAAGCCCTTTACGCACGCAGGATGGACGTTATAAACTTCCTTATGACCAGGGAGGGCACAGAGTGAGAGGGCTTTCAAGTTCTTGAGAATAGCAAACTTCTCCAAGATGCAGAGAGCAATAGGCTGTACGCACATCGCTGCGAGCACCTTTACAGGATGCAGAGGTGTTTTGGAACCGAAAGGGATTCCACTCCCTCAATGTGCAGCTCATTGTCGACCACAAGCAAATAATCATGGCAGTAAATGCAAATTTTCCAGGCAGCATCCATGGTGCGCACATTTTATGTGAGAGCACTGTCTCTGACCTGCTTAACAATCAAGATCACAGTCGGATGCTGGGGAATAAAGGATATGGTCTTGCCAGCTGGCTCATGACCTACCCCCTGCGTAAGCCCGAGACAGAAGCCGAGAAGTGCTACATCGAAAGCAATATAGCCTCACACAATATCGTCAAAACGACAATTGGAGTTCTGGACCACTCAGGAGACAACCTACAATACCACCCTGAGCAGGTCGCTAAGTTCATTGTGGTGTGCTGCATGTTCCAAAACCTAGCTATCAGGAGAGGACAGCCATTGCCAGATGGAACTGCCGGTCCACCTCAGGACAGAGGGGGGGGGCGGCAGAAGAGGAGGACGAGGAGGAGGAGGCTGAGGACCTCGGGGAGGACAATCAGCCTGGCGATGAACCCATGCCACCACCATCCGCCCCTGCGCCGCCCCCCCCCGTCCCACTAGAAAAGGTAGTTATGCAGCTGCAAAACTGTTGCATTAGCAGTTCATAAATGAACGCTTTGCGTGGTTACATTGGTGACAGTTACAGTTGCATTATGTTTCATCCTTGCCTGGCCTATCCATTCTTTGCAACCCTTGTATTGATGTTTAACCTTACGTTATTAGAAGACACTGCACAGCAATTGTAAAGTTAAATAAAATGTTTTAATAATTTAACAAGTAACGTAAAAAAAAAATTTCAACAAACTATAACACCCATCCACCCCCCACACACAACAGTCAACAAAATGTCTCCAACAAAAATACATTTTTAATTAAGGTAACAACCTTCCACAACTTCCAACATTCAATAAATTTTTAACAACAAAAATAGATTAGGCACCCCCCCTCCCTACCTGAAGCCAGATAGAAAGAAGAAAAGTAAAAGTAGAGGGCAGAGAAACCCAAGGCAAAAAGCAAATAGGGGTAGATTGCAGCAAAATTCTAAAGGGGCTAAGTGTGTTAAAAAGACAAGCCTGAAGGCTCTGTGCCTCAATGCGAGGAGTATTCAGAATAAGGTGGACAAATTAACTGTGCAGATAGCAGTTCACGGATGTGGTGTAATTGGCATCATGGAGACATGGCTCCAGGGTGACCAAGGCTGGGAACTCAACATCCAGGGGTATTCAACATTCTTGAAGGATAGATAGAAAGGAAAAGGAGGTGGGGTAGCATTGCTGATTAAAGAGGAAATTAACGCAATAGTATGGAAGGACATTAGCTAAGATGATGTGGAATCAGTATGGGTGGAGCTGTAGAATACCAAAGGGCAGAAAACGCTAGTGGGAGTTCTGTACAGACCACCAAACACTAGTACTGAGGTTGGGGACAGCATCAAACAAGGAATTAAGGATGCGTGCAATAAAGGTACAGCAGTCATCATGGGTGACTTTAATCTACATATTGATTAGGCTAATCAAACTGGTAGCAATGCGGTGGAGGAGGATTTCCTGGAGTGTATTAGTGATGGTTTTCTAGACCAATATGTCGAGGAACCAACTAGAGGGCTGGCCATCCTAGTGTGTAATGAGAAAGGACTAATTAGCAATCTTGTTGTGCGAGGTCCCTGGGGAAGAGTGACCATACTATGGTAGAATTCTTTATTAAGATGGAGAGTGACACAGTTAATTCAGAGACTAGGGTCCTGAACTTAAGGAAAGGTAACTTCGATGATATGAGACGTGATTTGGCTAGAATAGACTGGCGAATGATAGTTAAAGGGTTGACGGTGGATAGGCAATGGCAAACATTTAAAGATCACAAGGATGAACTTCAACAATTGCACAAGCCTGTCTGGAGTAAAAATAAAATGGGGAAGGTGGCTCAACCGTGGCTAACAAGGGAAATTAAGAATAGTGTTAAATCCAAGGAAGAGGCATATAAATTGGCCAGAAAAAGCAGCAAACCAGAGACTGGGAGAATTTTATAATACAGCAGAGGAGGACAAAGGGTTTAATTAGGAGGGGGAAAGTAGAGTATGAGAGGAAGCTTGCTGGGAACATAAAAACTGACTGCAAAAGCTTCTATAGCTATGTGAAGAGAAAAAGATTAGTGAAGACAAACGTAGGTCCCTTGCAGTCAGATTCAGATGAATTTATAATGCGGAACAAAGAAATGGTGGACCAGTTAAACAAATACTTTGGTTCTGTCTTCACGAAGGAAGACACAAATACTAGGGGACCGAGGGTCTAGTGAGAAGGAGGAACTGAAGGATATCCTTATAAAGCGGGAAATGGTGTTAGGGAAATTGATGGGATTGAAGGCCGATAAATCGCTAGGGCCTGATAATCTGCATCCCAGAGTACTTAAGGAAGTAGCCCGAGAGATAGTGGATGCATTGGTGATCATTTTCCAACAATCTATCAACTCTGGATCAGTTCCTATGAACTGGAGGGTATCTAATATAACATCACTTTTTAAGAAAGGAGGGAGAGAGAAAATGGGTTAGCCTGACATCAGTAGCGGAGAAAATGTTGGAATCAATTATTAAAGATGAAATAGCAGCGCATTTGGAAAACAGTGACGGGATCGGTCCAAGTCAGCATGGATTTATGAAAGGGAAATCATGCTTGACAAATCTTCTAGAATTTTTTGAGGATGTAACTGGTAGAGTGGACAAGGGAGAACCAGTGGATGTGTTGGATTTGGACTTTCAAAAGGCTTTTGACAAGGTCCCACACAAGAGATTGGTGTGCAAAATTAAAGCACATGGTATTGGGGGTAATGTACTGACGTGGATAGAGAACTGGTTAGCAGACAGGAAGCAGAGAGTCAGGATAAACGGGTCCTTTTCAGAATGACAGGCAGTGACTAGTGGGGTGTTGCAGGGCTCAGTGCTGGGACCCCAGCTATTTACAATATACATTAATGATTTAGATGAAAGAATTGAGAGTAAAATCTCCAAGTTTGCAGATGACACTAAACTGGGTGGCGGAGTGAGCTGGGAGGAGGACGCTAAGAGGCTGCAGGGTGACTTGGACAGTTTAGGTGAGTGGGCAAATGCATGGCAGATGCAGTATAATGTGGATAAATGTGAGGATATCCATTTTGGGGGCAAAAACACGAAGGCAGAATATTATCTATATGGCGGCAGATTAGGAAAGGGGGAGGTGCAACGAGACTGGGTGTCATGGTTCATCAGTCATTGAAAGTTGGCATGCAAGTACAGCAGGCGGTGAAGAAGGCAAATGGTATGTTGGCCTTCGTAGCTAGGGGATTTGAGTATAGGAGCAGGGAGGTCTTACTGCAGTTGTACAGGGCCTTGGTGAGGCCTCACCTGGAATATTGTGTTCAGTTTTGGTCTCCTAATCTGAGGAAGGACGTTCTTGCTATTGAGGGAGTGCAGCGAAGGTTCACCTTCTATTCTTACTACTAGGGGGATCAAGGGGTATGGCGAGAAAGCAGGAATGGGGTACTGAAGTTGCATGTTCAGCCATGAACTCATTGAATGGCGGTGCAGGCTCGAAGGGCCGAATGGCCTATTCCTGCACCTATTTTCTATGTTTCTATGTTTCTACCAGACTGATTCCCGGGATGGCAGGACTGACATATGAGGAGAGACTGGATCGATTGGGCCTGTATTCACTGGAGTTCAGAAAGATGAGAGGGGATCTGATAGAAACATATAAAATTCTGACAGGACTGGACAGGTTAGATGCAGGAAGAACGTTCCCGATGTTGGGGAAGTCCAGAACCCGGGGACATAGTCTAAGAATAAGGGGTAAGCCATTTAGGACTGAGATGAGG